>NC_090021.1:156653280-157853280 GCF_037176765.1 Anolis sagrei
TGATATGGATGAACTGCAGCTCCTATCTATTGTATCCTGCTCTTTTCTATCTCTTTCACAGATTATTTGAACGGTTTCCTTGAGAAGTTGGTTCAAGGGCTCTACATACTTTTTCTTTGATTGCATTCTTCTTTCGACAGTCCATTCCTGAACAGTGTCTCCATGGAGAACAATCTGACTATGGTCCTTCCTGGGCTGAATCTAGTCTGCATTTGCTGCCCTTCCATCTTTAGACAAGAGGAATTGTCATTTTTCATCTGAACATGCAAACCAGCTTCTCTGCATCGTATATCAAAATGGACAGGCTGTTTGGACTATGCTATGCCCAGCCCTTTTATATTTGGCTCATGTCCATTTAGTAACCCTGCTCACTGGTTTTGTGGAACATCTGCTGATGGAACTACGAGGAAATGGGTTTTTAATACTTTAATGTGTTTTAGTAGAATTTTTGAATGTTATGATGTTTTCAGTTGTTGTTATTTTGTCTATTCGTTTAATTAAGTTGTGTTATATTGCCGAATGATCAAGGGTCTGGAGAACAAGCCCTATGAGGAGCGGCTTAAGGAGCTGGGCATGTTTAGCCTGAAGAAGAGAAGGCTGAGAAGAGATATGATAAAAGGTAAAGGTAGTCCCCTGACATTAAGTCCAGTCATTTCTGACTCTGCGGTGTGGTGCTCATCTCCATTTCTAAGCCGAAGAGCCAGCGTTGTCCATAGACACCTCCAAGGTCATGTGGCCGGCATGACTGCATGGAGCGCCGTTACCTTCCCGCCGGAGCGGGTACCTATTGATCTACTCACATTTGCATGTTTTGAACTGCTAGGTTGGCAGAAGCTAGGGCTGACAGCGGAAGCTCATGCCTCTCCCCGGAATCGAACCTGCGACCTTTCGATCAACAAGCTCAGCTGCTCAGTGCTAGAAAGCTTGTTTTCTGCTGCCCTGGAGACTAGGATGCAAAACAATGGCTTCAAACTACAAGAGAGGAGATTCCATCTGAACATGAGGAAGAACTTCCTGACTGTGAGAGCCGTTCAGCAGTAGAACTCTCTGCCCTGGAGTGTGGTGGAGGCTCTTTCTTTGGAAGCTTTTAAACAGAGGCTGGATGGCCATCTGTCGGGGTACTTTGAATGCAATATTCCTGCTTCTTAGCAGGGGGTTGGACTGGATGGCCTATGAGGTCTCTTCCAACTCTATGATTCTATGACTCTATGTTGATGTAATTGTTTGTATGGTTTCTTTCTGGCAATTAAATGTTTGCCTTACATGCTGGAAACTGCCCTGAGTCCCTTTGAGGAGACAGGGTGATATACAAATAAAGCATTGTTGTTGTTGTCTCAATATTTTATACTCCCCAGTAGGAAATGCCACATATTGTTTCCAACAATTCATTGACTTGACTAGCCTGTCAATTTTTTAAAAAAGGGTATAGCTGAGAAATAGCATAAATTCAGACAGATTTACAACTCATAGGCTCATGATTTCGATTCGGGGGGGGGGGGGGCTGTTTTTTTTTCAGGTGGGGATTTCTGGAGGGGGGGGGATTGAGTCTGAGTGAAAGAGGGTCTACCCTAGCAAACCTTTTGCATCATTACCCCAATACCCCCATGCATATGGGATATATTGAGTATGGTGATCAGATCATGATATGAATAAACATAACACTTTAAATGCACCAGTAAGGCCTTTTCGCGAACCACCATGAGAATTTCGGGGGGGGGGGGGGGGCTGAAGCCCCTCAAGCCCCCCCCCCCCCCCCCCCCCCGGCTACATGCCTGACAACATGTAAAATCTTTAGTCTTGACATCTCACCAATAACAACATCCAATTTGCCCTGGCACATAGATCTTACATTCCAGGTTCCTATGGTGTGTTGATCTTTAGAGCATCGGATTCGTCGTTCACCTCCAGTACCGTCGGCCGCTAGCCTTCCTTTCGGCTTTGTGCTAGCTGCGTCATCACATCTGGGGCTAGTTGAACTTATCCTCTGCTCCTCCCCAGTAGCATTTTGGCCATCTTCCGACCTGGGAGTCCCATCTTCCCATGGCATACCGACATATCTCTGGTTGTACTGGTCCATTTAGTTTTCTTGGCAAGGATACTGGAGTGGTTTGCCATTGCCTTCCCCAGGGATCACGCTTGGTCTGACCTCTCTGCCACAACCGTCCCGTCTTGGGTGGCCCTACACGATTTCGCTCATGACATCATTGAGGTGCTCAAGCTCCAGCGCCCCGACAAGGCGGTGATCCTTTGCTGGAGGACAACTCATAATAAGAACGTATTAAAATGTCTACTTTGTACAATACTAGTTATTTTCTTTTAAAAAAATCTTTATTGAGAGTTTTCTTAAAAACAAAGCAATATATATGTATGCATTAAAAGAAGAGGAGGAAGAAAAAGAGAAAGAAAGAAAAAAGGAAAGAAAAAAAGAAGAGAGAACACACAAGATTTTGGACTTCCTAGGTATCTTCCATGTGGATTCCTCCTTTTCCTTCTTTTATCTTTATATCCTTCATATTTTCCTCTCTTCTTTCTATACCACTATATTTCTATTCTTATGTTTCAGGTATTCTGTAACGTTTGTCGAATCCATCTCTTTTATTGGGGTTCCTTTGTTTTTTTGCTATTAGATATGTCAATCTATCCATGTTTCTAATGTCTGCCATTTTCATCATCCAATCATCCTCATCTGGTATCTCTTTTTCCCCAGACTTTTGCATAGCAAATTCTTGCTGCCGTGTTCAAAAGGAATAGAAGTTTATCAGTATTTTTGTCCAAATCTTGATCTGTTACACCAAGCAGGAATACCTCTGGTTTCAAGGGAATTTTTTATCTTTAAGATTTCCTGTAATGTAGTGTGTATTCTTTTCCAATATATTTTTGATTTTTCACATGACAACCACATGTGGAAATATATTTTTTTAATTTATTATTCGAACTTATATGCCGCCACTCCCCTGGGGCTCGGAGCAGCTTGCAAGAACAGGCTAAAATCTAACACAATTTAAAAACAATTTAAAACAATTTAAAAACAGCAATATCAAAAATCAAAGTCCTGTCGAAACAGGTATGTCTTACATGCCATGTGGAAAGCTGATAAGTCCCGCAAGGCACGGACTTCAGGTGGCAGAGTATTCCAGAGTGATGGTGCCACTGCTGTAAAGGCTCTGTGTCTGGTTGCAAAGTCTTGACACTGGGAATTTCCAATAGATCTTGGTCCTCAGAATGGAGGGATCTCTGGGGTTGGTAGGGGGTGAGGCGGTCCCTCAGGTACATCGGCCCCAGATCATGCAAGGCCTTAAAGGTGAGTACCATCACTTTGAAAGGGATCCGGTGCTCAATTGGTAACCAATGCAGCTGTAGTAAGATTGGTGTTATGTGGCATCTCATCAGAATTCCCGCAAGAAGCCAAGCAGCTGCATTTTGTACCAACTTGAGCTTCTGGATCACCGACAGAGGAAGGCCAATGTAGAGGGCATTACAGCAGTCCAGTCTTGAGATGACCGTGGCCTGGATCACCGTAGCTAGGTCATCCCTGGACAGGTAGGGGGCCAGCCGTCTAGCCTGCCGCAGATGAAAAAAAGCAGTTCTGCTACGGTGGAGACCTGGGCCTCCATCATCAGCAGAAGGTCCAAAAGGACTCCCAGACTCTTTACCAATGATTACGAGCGCAGTGCCTCGCCATCCAGGGTAGGCAGCTGGATATCCCCACTGCCCGGTTGACCCAGCCATAGGATCTCCGTCTTTGCTGGATTCACCTTCAACCTGCTGGCACGCAGCCATCCAGTAACGGCCTCGAGGCACTGATGGAAATAATCGGGTACAGAGTCCGGTCGGCCTTCCATCTTCAGCACCAGCTGAGTGTCATCGGCGTACTGATAACACTGATAACAAATATGATCCCTCCACCTTCCCACGCTTCCAGCACTTCGTGTTTATGTTTCTGTAACATTTCCCTAATTTCTGTGGGGTCATGTACCACCAATGTGGTACATTAATTAATCCAATTTTCCTTTAGTTCTTTCTATTTGTAACAAACTCTGGAGCACTAAAGTGCCCTGTTTGTAGAATAAATGTTAAAATAGTTAGACTTGACTAACAAGAGAAAAGTGTGTTCAGTCACTTGTAAATTCCTATTCACTTCTTCCTTTTCATTCCGCAACAGTCTTTGCATCTTTAGCATTTCACTACTGCACAATGGACAATAATATTTCAACTGGAAGGTACCGTATATATTCGAATATAAGCCAACCTGAATATAAACCGAGGTACCCACTGCCCCAGTGGCGCAGTGGGTTAAAGCACTGAGCTGCTGAGCTTGTTGAACAAAAGGTCACAAGTTCGATTCCAGGGAACAGCGTGAGCTTCCGCTCTCAGCCCTAGCTTCTGCCAACCTAGCAGTTCAAAAACATGCAAATGTGAGTAGATCAATAGGTAGCGCTCCGGCGGGAAGGTAACGGCGCTCCATGCGGTCATGCTGGCCACATGACCTTGGAGGTGTCTATGGCCAACGCTCTTCGGCTTAGAAATGGAGATGAGCACCACACCCCAGAGTCAGACATGACTGGACTTAATGTCGGGGGACAACCTTTTTTTACCTAAATTTACCACAAAAAACTGGGAAAATGTATTGATTTGAGTATAAGCAAAGGGTGGGAAATGCAGCAGCTACTGGTAAATTTCAAAATAAAAATAGATACCAATAAAATTACATTAATTGAGGCATTAATAGGATAAATGTTTTTGAATATTTACATAAAACTGTAATTTAAGATAAGACTGTCCAACTCTGATTAAACCATTATTTTAACCTTCTTCAATGTAAATGTGCTTACATATCCTTCCAATAATAATAAAGAGAGCAAAATAATAAATGTGATCAAAATAACTGAGTAAAATAATGTAAATGTAATAATAATAATAAGGATACTAGAGACAAAGTACTTTGGCCACATCATGAGGAGACAGCAAAGCCTAGAGAAGACAATTATGCTGGGGAAAGTGGAAGGAAAAAGGACGAGGGGCCGACCAAGGGCAAGATGGATGGATGGCATCCTTGAAGTGACCGGACTGACCTTGAAGGAGCTGGGGGTGGTGACGGCTGACAGGGAGCTCTGGCGTGGGCTGGTCCATGAGGTCATGAAGAGTCGGAGACGACTGAACGAATGAACAACAACAAATAATAATAATAATAATAATAATAATAATAATAATAAATAGAATAAAGTAATAAATGTAATCAAAACAGTAACATAATAAATGTAATAAAAATGATACTTATAACAGAGTAAAATAATAAATAACCTTGACTCGAGTATAAGCCAAAGGGAGCTTTTTCAGCCTAAAAAAAGGGACTGAAAAACTAGGCTTATACTCGAGTATATCATAGAATCATAGAAGCATAGAATCAAAGAGTTGGAAGAGACCTCATGGGCCATCCAGTCCAACCCCCTGCCAAGAAGCAGGAATATTGCATTCAAATCACCCCTGACAGATGGCCATCCAGCCTCTGTTTAAAAGCTTCCAAAGAAGGAGCCTCCACCACACTCCGGGGCAGAGAGTTCCACTGCTGAACGGCTCTCACAGTCAGGAAGTTCTTCCTCATGTTCAGGTGGAATCTCCTCTCTTGTAGTTTGAAGCCATTGTTCCGCTTTTCCGCATACAGTGGGTACTTTTAAAAAGAACCCACTGAACAGCTAAATAAATGGTGTTGGGAAGTCTCCCCTAAGGATCACTGATGCCTTTGGATAGTGGCATAAACATTTGTCAAATCGAATGAGACAAAACTGTTAGAGCAAACACTGGCTGTCCACTCCTTTATTACAAAGGTCAAGAATTATAATAGTTTATTGACTGTGCACATGAAGGACACAAGTTGATATGCAAATCAATGCAAACACATAACCATCTTAATTCAGTAGAGCAGTGGTTCTCAACCTGGAGTCCATAATGTTTTCACAGGAGGTCTGTGAAGGATTAAATTACTAAAGTATTCACTATTATTAGTGTTGATACTGTTGTTTTAAATTTGTATGGAATCGTTATAATCAAATTATTATAATTGGAGTGTGTGCATTGACATATTAATGTATATTCCCTTTCTTTAAATTTGAGGGAGATTCATCAGAAAGTTGAAATAATTGTCGAAGGCTTTCATGGCTGGAATCACTTAGTTCTTGTGGGTTTTTTCGGGCTATATGGCCATGTTCTAGAGGCATTTCTCCTGACGTTTCGCCTGCATCTATGGCAAGCATCCTCAGAGGATGCTTGCCATAGATGCAGGCGAAATGTCAGGAGAAATGCCTCTAGAACATGGCCATATAGCCCGAAAAAACCCACAAGAACTGAGTTGAAATAATTGTTTGATGTGACCTTAATCTTGAGTTCAGTCTTGAGGGTCCACAGAGACAGACACCTTTAAAAGGGGGTCCATGGTGAAGAAAAGGTTGAGAACCACGGCAGTAGAGCATGAAAGATGCAACTTTCCACCCATTACATTTTTTAGAGATCCAGAACGTGCTTCTCATTTGCCAGAACTGTAAACAGGTTTACATAAGACAATAGCACCAGAGTTCGGATTCCTGTGCAAGCTTATGGAAAATCACTTTCTTTCTTTCTTTCTTTTTAACCCAGAAAGAATCCCCATGTTTGATCCGAAAGGCTACTGATCACTGTCACAGCGCTAAAGCTGCTAGTAACCACGTTCATTCTGCTTTACGTATACAAATACCACTGGAACAGGTAATCTGAGAACTCAATGGGCTTGATGTGCATATATTATACTTAATTGCTGCATATCCAGATAGCAGCAATTTTCATAAATAACTTACAATAACCACAGATAGTATTGCTTCACCACTCTTACTACACATTTGTCGAAAATTCCACCACTGTCATTGGCTTCAGGAACTGATTTGGGGACTGGGAGACCATCAACAAACCTCACATGACAGGAAAGTCAAAACGGTGTACGACATTCAATAACCCGCTTCCCGTCACGAGACACAAACCGAACTTCAACAGGGCTGTTGCTATTTCTTGCCAGAATTTGCACTGTTACTACATACCATACTATATAGAGATATTAAAAGAAGGATGACAGGAAGTAAGGTTGGTTAAAGCTTATGGCACAATAGGAGCTAAGTCACACTGCACCAAACTCACAAGGTGTGCAGGGATTGATCACCAACAAAAATACAGAAGCTGACGGCACCAGGTCGCAGCTGGATATTAAAAACAAAGATTCGGGGCACGTTGCGAAAAGCAATCCATCTCAAAGAGGACTGCATAGTGGGAGATTTCCAATCCTCAATGGGAAGTGCAGTTTTGGGATCTGGTAGGCTCACTATTTTGAAGGTGCAGCACAGTTCAGCTTTGCAGGGTGGAGTAAATAATTATCAAATTCCAGCAATACCCCAATTTTAATATATATATACATACATACACCCACATAGGATCTTAAGCACATTTACTTGGAAACAAGTCCCCAGCATTTCTTAAGAAACGTTGTCCCAAGTAAGTGTGCTTTGGATTGTAGTTTCATTTGTTCAACAAAAGCATCTGTTCAAGAGTGCCTCTGTTAAGGCTTGAAGACAGGTTCTTTCATCCAGAGATTGTCCCACCACAGCTGTTTCACTTTGCTTCAGAAGAAGGTTTCTTTGTTTATCCACATGAGGCTGCGGGTCTCATTGGGTTTGCATTCGTACTCAATGCAGCCAAAGCTGTTCCCCCATTGGCAATGGTCTCGCTTGTGGTAGTCGTAGAATTTAACTTGCCAGACTGTTTCAAAAGCCCCGATGTCAGTGACCTGCAGATAATAAACTCATATTTTATTTATTTACTTATATACCGCTTTTCTCAGCCCTCAGGCGACTCAAAGCGGTGAACAACATCAGTACAAAACATCACGAGACAAGTATAGGGCAATAAAAACAATTGTAACATAAATCATTAAACATCCATATAACAATCATAAGCGCCTCAACAGTAAAATCAGAATCCAGTCTCATCATCCATTATTCCGTATTCCTATGTTCAATTACACTGTTTAATCAAATGCTTGTTCGAACAGCCAAGTCTTCACTTTCCTCCGAAACGCCAGCAGGGAGGGGGCCAATCTGATATCTGCAGGCAGCGCGTTCCACAGCCGAGGGGCCACCACTGAGAAGGCCCTGTCTCTCATCCCCGCCAAGCGCGCCTGTGATGCAGGCGGGACAGAGAGCAGGGTCTCCCCAGATGATCTTAGTGGCCTAGTTGGTTCATAGGAGGAGATGCGTTCGGAGAGGTAAGTAGGGCCACAACCATTTAAGGCTTTATAGGCTAACGCCAGCACTTTGAATTGTGCCCAGTAGCAAACTGGCAGCCAGTGGAGCTGGCACAACAGAGGAGTAGTATGCTCCCTGAGTGCCGCTCCTGTTAGTAATCTGGCTGCCAAACGCTGGACCATTTGAAGCTTCCGAGCAGTCTTCAAAGGCAACCCCCTGTAGAGAATGTTGCAGTAGTCTATACGGGATGTGACTAGAGCGTGGACTACCATGGCCAAGTCAGATTTCCCAAGGTACAGGCGCGGCTGGCGCACAAGCTTTAACTGTGCGAATGCTCCCCTGGTCACCGCTGAAACCTGGGGTTCCAGGCTCAGCGACGAGTCCAAGATCACACCCAAGCTGCGAACCTGCGTCTTCAGGGGGAGTGCAACCCCATCCAACACAGGCTGTAACCCTATACCCTGTTCAGTATATTTATTTATATACCGCTTTTCTCAGCCCTCAGGCGACTCAAAGCGGTGAACAACATCGATACAAAACATCACGAGACAAGTATAGGGCAATTAAAAACAATTGTAACATAAATCATTAAACATCCATATAACAATCATTAGCGCCTCAACAGTAAAATCAGAATCCAGTCTCATCATCCATTATTCTGTATTCCTATGTTCAATTACACTGTTTAATCAAATGCTTGTTTGAACAGCCAGGTCTTCACTTTCCTCCGAAATGCCAGCAGGGAGGGGGCCAATCTGATATCTGCAGGCAGCGCGTTCCACAGCCGAGGGGCCACCACTGAGAAGGCCCTGTCTCTCGTCTCTGCCAAGTGATGCAGGCGGGACAGAGAGCAGGGCCTCCCCAGATGATCTTAGTGTCCTAGCCAGTTCATAGGAGGAGATGTGTTCGGAGAGCTAAGTAGGGTCAGAACCGTTTAGGGCAGTGGTTCTCAACCTTCTTAATGCCATGACCCCTTAATATAGTTCCTCATGTTGTGGTGACCCCCAACCATAACCCTAACATTATGAATCACCATGTAAATAATGATCTGCAGGGTGTATTTTCATTCACTGGAGAAAATTTGGCACAAATACTCGGTATGCCCAAATTTGAATACTGGTGGGGTTGGTGGGGAAATTGATTCTGTCATTTGGGAGTTGTAGTTGCTGGGATTTATAGTTAACATGTAAACAAAGAGCATTCTGAACACCACCAACAATGGAATTGAACCAAAATTGGCACAGAGAACTCCCATGATCAACAGAAAATACTGGTAGGTTTGGTGGGCATTGACCTTGAGTTTGGGAGTTGTAGTTCTCCTACATCCAGAGAGCACTGTGGGCTCAAACAATGATGGATCTGGTTCACGGATACTCAATATGCCCAAATGTGAACACTGATGGGCTTTGGGAAAAATAGACTTTGACATTTGGGAGTTGTAGATACTGGGATTTATAGTTCACCTACAATCAAGGAGCGTTCTGAACCCCACCAATGATAGAATTGGGCCAAACTTCCCACACAGAACCCCTATGACCAACAGAAAATACTGTGTTTTCTGATGGTCTTTGGTGACCCCTTTGACACCCCTTCGCGACCCCCTCAGGGGTCCTGACCCCCAGGTTGAGAAACACTGGTTTAAGGCTTTATAGGCTAATGCCAGCACTTTGAATTGTGTCCGGTAGCAAACTGGCAGCCTGTGGAGCTGGCGCAACAGAGGAGTCGTATGCTCCTGAGTGCTGCTCCTGTTAGTAATCTGGCTGCCGAACGCTGGACCATTTGAAGCTTCCGAGCAGTCTTCAAAGGCAACCCCATGTAGAGAGAGTTGCAGTAGTCTATATGGGATGTGACCAGAGCGTGGACTACCATGGCCAAGTCAGACTTCCCAAGGTACGGGTGCAGCTGGTGCACAAGTTTTAACTGTGCGAATGCTCCCCTGGTCACTGCTGAAACCTGGGGTTCCAGGCTCAGCGACGAGTCCAGGATCACACCCAAGCTGCGAACCTGCGTCTTCAGGGGGAGTGTAACCCTGTCCAACACAGGCTGTAATCCTATGCCCTGTTCGGTCTTACGACTGACCAGGAGTACCTCTGTCTTGTTGGATTCAATTTGTTGGCCCTCATCTAGACCATTACAGCGGCCAAGCACCGGTTCAGGACCTGAACAGCCTCCTTAGTAGCAGATGGGAAGGAGTGACAGAGTTGGACATCATCCGCGTACAGATGACACCATACCCCGAAACTCCAGATGATCTCCCCCAGCTGCTTCATGTAGATGTTAAACAACATGGGAGACAATATTGATCCCTGTGGAACCCCACAAGACAATGGTTGTGGGACAGAAGAGGTGTCCCCCAGCAACACCTTCTGAGATCGACCCTCTAGGAAGGACTGGAGCCACTGCAGAACAGTGCCTCCAAGGCCCATTCCCGCGAGGCGTCCCAGAAGGATACCATGGTCGACGGTATCGAAGGCCGCTGAGAGGTCCAGCAGAACTAACAGGGACACACTCCCCCTGTCCAGCTCCCGGCGTAGATCATCCACTAAGGCGACCAAGACTGTTTCAGTTCCATGTCCCAGCCTAAAGCCAGACTGTGCCGAATCCAGATAATCCGTGTCTTCCAAGAATACCTGGAGTTGTGAAGCCACCACACATTCCAGGACTTTGCCCATATGAGGTGGAGAGATAGGTGAGTTGCAAGTCTGTCTCAGTGGCAACAAATATAGAGCCCTCATGACAATCCTGTACTCTGATACTCAGCAGCAGACCTTTCCCATATTAAAGAAACTAAGTTATTATGGCAGAAAGCTTTTTTGCTTTCTGTAATGCCAAAGCCACTTGACAACAGGCTCCTTGGCATGGAAAATGGAACAACAGCACCTCCCCATGACCGAAGTTGAGCACAGCCTCCAGATGCCGGAGACGAAAAAGAGGGAAGCCTTCACCTCTGTCTATGTACTCTCTGTCTTTGTTGTTAACTGTATAACAGCATTAAATGTTTTCCATATATGTATTCTATAATCCACTCTGAGTCCCCTTAGGGCAGTGTTTCTCAACCTTCCTAATGCCGTGACCCCTTAATACAGTTCCTCATGTTGTGGTGACCCCCAAACACTTTTTTTCCGTTGCTACTTCATAACTGGAATTTGCCTACTGTTATGAATCATAATGTAAATATCTGATATGCAGGATGTATTTTATACACCGGGCTAAATTGGGCACAAATACCCAATACGCCCAAATTTGAATAGCAGTGGGGTTGTGGGGGGGGGGGGGGGGATTGATTTTGTCATTTGGGAGATGTAGTTGCTGGGATCTATAGTTCACCTACAATCAAAGAGCATTCTGAACTCCACCAACGATGGAATTGAACCAAACTTGGCACACAGAACTCTCATATCCAACAGAAAATATTGGAAGGTTTGATGGATATTGATCTTGAGTTTTGGGAGTTGTAGTTCACCTACATCCAGAGAGTACAGTGGATTCAAACAATGATGAATCTGGACCAAACTTGGCACTAATACTCAATATGCCCAAATGTGAACACTGGTGGAGTTTGGGAAATTAGACCTTGAAATTTGGGAGTTATAGTTTCTGGGATTTATAGTTCACCTACGATCAAAAAGCCCCTTGAATCCCACCAATGATAGAATTGAGCCAAACTTCCCACACAGAACCCCCATGACCAAGAGAAAATACTGTGTTTTCTGATGGTCTTTGGCGACCCTTCTGACACCCCCTTGTGACCTCTCCAGGGGTCCCGACCCCCAGGTTGAGAAACACTGCCTTATGGAGATAAAGCGGAGTGTAAATAAAGATTATTATTATTATTATTATTATTATTATTATTATTATTATTATTTGTTTTATCCAAATGCTGGGCCTATTTCCAAAATAGATTCAGGACCTTGGCTAGTCCCTTTAAAGTTATCACTAACTGTCCTTTCCCTCTAAGTGTTTCTGCTTACGTTATCTTGTGTTAGCATTCAGAGCCTAACAGCTTATCGCATGATAATGTCAAGGCCAGGCAGAATGGTAAAAAAAAAAAAATGTAATAAATACAGTGGAGGAAGGAAGGAAAGGGAATAACAATCACAAATTCAAAATACACTTCCTTCAAAAATACACTGAAATTGTTATTTTAGTCTCATCAGCATAGATTTGAACTGACTTCACATTATCAACTGAAATGCAAAGGCCAAAGTTTATGCTACAGATTGTTGACAGACTTGTCCTAGCCATAATGCCAATTTGTATTTGGAGCCAGAGGTCTCAATAGACACCTGATTTTTTGAAAATCAAAAAGCTGTCGGTCGTGTTAATACTGGCAGCTAACCTTTCTCAAAATTTTCATCTCAATGCCCAGAAGGTGACCTTTGCTCATCTTCATACATCTAAGATTTTCCATGGCAGTGACTATTGTAATATTCCTTTCCAGGATGACTTTTTTGGCTTATTCAGAATCAGAAGCTTCAATGTCTCATCTAAGAATTTAAGTTGCTGTGCTAGCTTTATGTGCGGTTGTATAGTGTCTCCAATGTATATGCAACTTTGCAGAATAACATAAAAGACAGAAGGAGGGGTCTCTACCCCAAAGAAATGGCACAAAAAGGAGGGAAAGGAAGGAAGTGTAACAAGAGAAGAATGCACACTTAATTCCCAGTTCCAACATCTAAGAGCCAAACTAGACTTGAATGAAGACAGACATCTTAGTCATGTATTTTTTTTCCAATTCTAATACAGCAAAGTCTGTGGCTAGGCATCCTTCTAAATGTGGCACAGCTGACTAGGAGTCAGCTGCATTAAGATCACTACTGACCGAAAGGTCCTGAGTTCGAAGCCAGCCCGGGTCGGAGTGAGCTTCCGACCAAATTGTGTAGCTTGTTTATTTATTTATTTAAAACACTTATATTCCGCCTTTCTCACCCCGAAGGGGACTCAGAGCAAAGCACAACATATACATGGCAAACATTCAATGCCTGGTTACAATACATAAACATTAAAAACATTTATCTAAATATTAAAATACACCATTTAAAATTACACAATTTAAAACCGTCCTAGCCATCCGCATCAAATCCAATTGGCCCTGTCATCTTTCCCATTGTCGCTTCATTGCCCTGTCCTGAAAGCTTGGTCCCACAGCCAAGTTTTTACCATCCTTCTAAAGGACAGGAGGGAGGGGCCAACCTGATCTCATAAGGAAGGGAGTTCCATAGCCAGGGAGCAATCACCAAAAAGGCCCTGTCCCTCGTCCCCACCAATCGCGCCTGTGACAATGGCGGGACGGAAAGCAGGGCCTCCCTGGAGGATCTTAATCTCCGCGATGGTACATAGAGGGAGATACGTTTGGACAGGTAATTTGGGCCGGGGCCGTTTAGGGCTTTATAGGCCAAAACCAACACTTTGAATTGTGCCCGGTAGCAAACTGGCAGCCAGTGGAGTTGGCATAAAATGGGAGTTGTATGCTCCCTGTATGCCGCCCCTGGCCGCCTCTCGTTGGACTATTTGAAGCTTCCGAGCAGTCTTCAAAGGCAACCCCACGTAGAGTGCGTTGCAGTAGTCTATTCTAGATGTAACGAGAGCATGTACTACTGTGGCCAAGTCAGCCTTCCCAAGGTACGGACGCAGCTGGCGCACAAGTTTTAATTGTGCGAATGCTCCCCTGGCCACCGCTGCAACTTGGGATTCCAGGCTCAGTGATGAATCCAGGAGAACTCCCAAGTTGCAAACCTGTGCCTTCAAGGGGAGTGTGACTCCATCCAGCACAGGTTGCGACCCTATACCCTGTTCGGCCTTGCGACTGACCAGGAGGACCTCTGTCTTGTATGGATTCAACTTCAATTTGCTCGCCCTCATCCAGACCGTCACAGCAGCCAGGCACCGTTTCAGGACTTGGACAGCCTCCTTAGCATCAGGTGGATTGTTGTCAATCTTTGCAGCCTGAAAGACAGTTGCATCTGTCAAGTAGGAAATTTAGGTACCACTTATGTGGGGAAGCTAATTGAACTAATTTACGATGCCATAAAATCTGCAGCAAGCAAAAGAATGAGGAAGTACTCCATCAGTGTCACAAATGGACGGTGAAACGACAGCTCCCCTAGTGGCCAGAATACCCTCACGAAGCTGCAAAGTTAAATAGCCTCTGTGCGTCTGTCTATATATGTTGTGTGTCTATGGCATGGCATGTTTGCCATTTATTTATTTATTTACAGTATTTATATTCCACCCTTCTCATCCTGCAGGGGACTCAGGGCGGATAACGATAGGTTTTTAATAGGTTTTTAATGCATCGTGGTGTTATTGTTACTGTTTATTGCTTTGTTTATGAGTTTATTTATTGTTTGTATTGCTGTTGTTGCTTTTTTATTGATGTATTTGGGCTCAGCTTCTTGTAAGCCGCATCGAGTTCTTCGGGAGATGGTAGCGGGGTATAAATAAAGGTTTATTATTATTATTATTATTATTATTATTATTATTATTATTATAACAATGTACATATACATGGCAAACATTCAATGCCATAGACACACAACATATATAGACAGACACTCAGAGGCTATTTAACATTTTCATGAGGGTATTCTGGCCACCAGGGGAGCTGTTGCTTCATCTTCCATTTGTGACACTGATGAAGTACTTCCTCATTCTTTGCATGCTTGCTGGAGATATTTATGGGCTCGTAAATTAGTTAAATAAGCCTCCCTACAGAAGTGGTACCTAAATTTCTGACTTGACAGATGCAACTGTCTTTCAGGCTGCAAAGATTGACAACAAGCTACACAATTTGGTCGGAAGCTCATTCCAACCTGGGCTGGCTTCAAACTCATGACCTTTCAGTCAGTAGTGATCTTAATGCAGCTGATTCCTAGCCAGTTGCGCCACAGTCCCGGTGCCATGTATATGTACATTGTAATCCGCCCTGAGTCCCCTACGGGGTGAGAAGGGCAGAATATAAATATTGTAAATAAATAGGCTGTTTTTGTAGTCCTTAACCCTTCCTGCTGTCTGTCCCTCTTTGATAAATTTGGGAAAGGGTGAATTGCCCCCTTTGAGGTCCTCCAGGAGAAACAATCCATCTTTCAAGTAAGTTGCCGGGCTTTAGCACAGTAGGTTAAACCACCAGCAGTAGTCAATCTTGTCAGTCGAAAGACTGCCAATTCAAAGCCAGATACAAATTGTTATTATATATACCTCTCAATTCAGAGACAGAATTCTGGGGTGAGAAAGAAAACATTTGGCTGCTCTTTGAAATGAAGATATAGACGTATTTAAAAAACATAACCCTAGGTCTTGAACATTTGAAAGAACAGGAATGGACCACGTGTACTGTTTGGTTTTATTACCAACTAGCCATCCCCTGCCATGTGTTGCTGTGGCCCAGTATGTGTATATCCATATATGTGTGTATATAGGTGTGTATATGTGTATATATGTGGTGTTGCGCATGCATTGTATTTTTTTGTTTTTTGGCTTTTTAAGTCTCTTCTGCTGAGTTTTTCAGTGTTTTTATAAGTGATGGTCACTCGTTGGCCTGATAGGTGTATTGTGTCCAAATGTGGTGTCAATTCGTCCAGTGGCTTTTGAGATATGTTAATCCCACAAACAAACATTATATTTTTATTTATATAGATGTAAACTTCACTCTTTCTGGGTTTTTTTTTTCATGTCAGGAGCAACTTGAGAAACTGCAAGACGCTTCTGGTGTGAGAAAATGTCTGCAAGGATGCTGCCCAGGGGAAACCCAGAAGTTTTTTTAAATTAACTTTATTTTTTAATAATTATTTGACACAAATAATCTCATATATAATCAGAAAATATACATTCAAAAATAATGAAATGTGTCTAGATCTGTATGCAGATGGCAACTTGTACAAAATAAGTATAACATACTTTACCATTCACTCGAGTCTAAGACATTTTCGAAGGAAATACCCAGATGTTTTGATGTTTTACCATTCTTGTGGGAGGCTTCTCTCATGTCTCTCCATGGGGAGCCGGAGCTGACAGAGGGAGCTCGTCCACGGTCTCCCAGAATTCAAACCTGTGACCTGTTCGTCTTCAGTCCTGCTGGCAGAAGGGGCTCCTATTCCTTCTGGTTATTTGCTTCATACCAGGACATGTCAAGACATGTCAAGAACTCATGCTCTCTCTCACACCACCAGAAATATACATTACCTGGATGTTGACTTGTATTGGCTGCCTCTCTCCACTTTTGGTGTGAGTCACGCCTTCTGTGTCATAGATGCCAGTGTAAGTAACAAGCTGGGCTTCTTTTGACGTCTGTTCCAGGGGGATAGTTACTCCTCCTATACCCATGGTCCTGTAAGGAGAATTAGTTTCCTCAATATCTAGTAGCAGGCCTGTAGCCGGCGGGGGTTGGGGTGGGTTAGGGGTTCAAACCCCCCCCCCCCGCCATTTTTTCAGGTTTCTTAAAAAACGGTTTACTCATGAATTTTCACTGGTTAACCAAATCCCCATGCTAAGTCTATGAGACACCAAAAATTAAGAGTCCCTCCAGAACTGCAAGCACTATCTCAAGCAAATATTGACAATTTATTCACACTGTCATTACTTGCAGCAACAGCCAATAGTGAAGCAACCAAGTTTTTTGGGATGTGTGTGTTGAATGCTCTCATTAAGGAGGCCAGACTTGGTGGAGATGGTTGACAGGGGTGGAGCTGCAGGCTATGGAAGGCTGCTCTGCCCCCTGCTGTGCTCTTTGCTTCAGCGTGAGCTAGGAGGTAGGTTTCAACCACCACCCCACCACCCCGCGAAATTTTCAAACCCCCACCCCCGAAATTTTCAACCCCTCCCGATTTTTTTTTCTGGCTACGGCCCTGTCTAGTAGGCATGGTTAGGTCCAGTTGGAAATCTCATAAATTGGATTAAATTTGGATTAAATTCCTTTTTGAAGCATTTCGAAGCGATTTCTGAACCCGGAAGTATCCTTTCCCTTTCGAAGCCACCGTCGCCATCTTTGTTCCGACTCAGGAAGTGAGTCGGAAATGACTCAGTGTCTGGAGGCAAGCAGCAGCTTGCATGCTAGGATGCCTGCCTCTATCCAATGAGGGGGGAAGATGTGGGGAGTGGGGCGGGGTTTCAGCATGGCAGCCATTGCACTTTATAAAGGGCTGCACATGCCTCATTGAGAGCTAGGGACGTGAATGGGAAGGGATCTTGGGTGAGAAAGGTGCCACCGCTTGGGAAGGGAACAACAGGGTTAGGGAAGGGAATAAAAGTTTTCTGGAAGGGAACAACAGGGGAGAATGGCTGGTAGCAGGCCTGTTGCCTGTGAGGCTTGAAGTCTTCCCATTTGTGTGTGCTCTTGTTACATCCCGAATAGATTACTGCAACACACTCTACGTGGGGTTGCCTTTGAAGACTGTTCGGAAACTTCAATTAGTCCAGCGGGCGGCAGCCAGATTACTCACCAGAGCGTCATACAGCGAGCATACCACCCCTCTGTTATGTCAGCTCCACTGGCTGCTGATCCAGTTCCGAGCATAATTCAAAGTGCTGGTTTTGACCTACAAAACCCTATATGGTTCTAGCCCAGCGTATCTGTCCGAACGCATCTCCTTCTACGTCCCGCCTCGGAGCTTAAGATCTTCTGGGGAGGCCCTGCTCTCAGCCCCACCTCTATCACAAGAGAGACTGGTGGGGACGAGGAGCAGGGCCTTCTCGGTGGTGGCCCCTCACCTGTGGAATTCACTCCCCAGGGAAATTAGGTCATCGACACCCTCCTCTCTTTTAGAAGGAAATTAAAAACATGGATATGGGACCAGGCCTTTGGGTAATCTGGCAGATAGACAAAGGACAAGCGACGACTAGAATTGATGGATTTGGCAATGTGGAATGAATTTACGGACTCTGAGCTGGCAAATGTTGACCACTAGATTGGTTTTATTGATTATGATGTATAATTGATTGTTTAATTGTTTTAATTACTGTTTATATATGTTTATTTTTATCTTATTGTTGTGTTGGCATTGAATTGTGCCTTTTGTAAGCCGCCCTGAGTCCCCCCTTGAGGGTTGAGAAGGGCGGGCTAGAAGTGCGAGAAATAAATAAATAAATAAATAAATAAGAAGGGCAGGGCAGCACATAAGGGCAGCTGGGACAAGTGTTCTCTTGCCTGCCACCGCCAATTTCCCTTTTAGAAGCAGTGAATTAAACTTTCAAGACACCTGAACCCCCTTTGGGTTACACTTTGGATTTTGGGATACCAGAAAGTCCCTTTTCGTGTATCGCCATTGATGATGCAATTCAGAAAATTCGGAAAAATTTGGAAATCAATTCCGAACCAAATTGTCAGCACCCCCTATATCCGAAACGAGTTTTGAACCATTTTTTCCCTTGATCAAACAAGCCTAATATCTAGCTGTTCTTTCCCATCCTAGCTTACTAATAATGGTAGTATAAACTCACAAGCAACCCCCTTCCCAGTGATGCTGAGCCACCCCCTTAGCCATCTGTCATTGTAAATGCAATGGAGAGGGAGGGAGGATATCCTGCTGCCTCCCTGGTTAGGGGGATACACACATAGCAGCACGACGCACGCACAGACTGGCAGAAGTCCTTTACATCAAAGAGAAAGATGTGTGCTACTATCCTCCTCCCTGCACACAGATATAGACAGGATGTATTCAAAACGCCATCTGTCTGCACAGAATATCCGGCTCTTATCCAAAATGATTCCATCCTCACCAAAAGGCGTATTTCTTCCATTGTAAGAGTTCCTGATTGTACGACACACCCTAAAGTCAGTACTGCCACCATCAACAAAAAGACATAAGATAGACCTGCAATTATAAGACACACCCCATTTATAGAGATGTGTAAGTAGGAAACAAGTGTGCCTTCAAATGGACAAAATACAGTACATCAAACTCCTTCCCCCACTTAATCTGGCATGGCAATGGGAGGAAAAATAAGAGAAGTGGCTCTAAAGGGAAGTAACAAATTGCAATGTGAGGGATTTATTCCACAGAAGCCTTCCCTTTGTCCGGATCAGAAGAGACAGATGGAGGCCACTTATGTTTGCCCAGAAATTGTGTGTGTGTCCAAGTGTGCATACTTACGCTGGGAACATTGAGATAACTGCCTTACAGGCACTCAGACACCCAGCTTACCTACATAGAATCAAAGAGTTGGAAGAGACCTCATGGGCCATCCAGTCCAACCCCCTGCCAAGAAGCAGGAATATTGCATTCAAATCACTCCTGACAGATGGCCATCCAGCCTCTGTTTAAAAGCTTCCAAAGAAGGAGCCTCCACCACACTACGGGGCAGAGAGTTCCACTGCTGAACGGCTCTCACAGTCAGGAAGTTCTTCCTCATGTTCAGATGGAATCTCCTTTCTTGTAGTTTGAATCCATTGTTTCGCGTCCTAGTCTCCAGGGAAGCAGAAAACAAGCTTGCTCCCTCCTCCCTGTGGCTTCCTCTCACATATTTATACATGGCTATCATATCTCCTCTCAGCCTTCTCTTCTTCAGGCTAAACATGCCCAGCTCCTTAAGCCGCTCCTCATAGGGCTTGTTCTCCAGACCCTTGATCATTTTAGTCGCCCTCCTCTGGACACCTTCCAGCTTGTCAATATCTCTCTTGAATTGTGGTGCCCAGAATTGGACACAATATTTCAGGTGTGGTCTAACCAAGGCAGAATAGAGGGGTAGCATTACTTCCCTAGATCTAGACACTATGCTCCTATTGATGCAGGCCAAAATCCCATTGGCCTTTTTTGCCGCCACATCACATTGTTGGCTCATGTTTAACTTGTTGTCCACGAGGACTCTTGAGCCAGGCATTGTCCCCCATTATGTATCTTTGCATTTCGTTTTTCCTGCCAAAGTGGAGTATCTTGCATTTGTCACTTCATTTTGCTAGTTTTGGCCCATCTCTCCAATCTGTCAAGATTGTTTTGAATCCTGCTTCTGTCTTCTGGAGTATTGGCTATCCCTCCCAATTTGGTGTCGTCTGCAAACTTGCTGATCATGCTTTCTAGCCATTTAGAGATAGTGGGGTTTGAAACCTGGATTTAGGCATGCTAAGAAGGTGCTCCACCACTCGGCTACAGTTCTTGTGTTTCCAAAAGAGCAGTACTTTGTGATCAGTAACAAATTGGGTCTAAAAATATTGGTTACCAGGAGACAAAGAGAGCCCACCCTCAATAATTATTTAACTAATTGTTCTTATTAAAATAGTAATACAATGTAAAATTTAGTTGCATACAGTCATAATATCAGGACTATTATATTTTCAAGTTACTTAAAGGTCAATCACATTTTACTACTACTCTTTTCCACCTAACTCCAAGGAAGCCCCTCGAGTGCTAGACGAGTGCCTGACCGCTGTGGCTGTCTGGATGAGGACGAACAAGCTGAAGATTAATCCCGACAAGACAGAGGCCCTCCTGGTCGATCGTAAACCAGACCGGGGTATAGGATGGCAACCTGTGCTGGACAGGGTTGCACTCCCCCTGAAGTCACAGGTCCGCAGTCCTCCTGGATTCTTCACTTATGTTTGAGGCTCAGGTGTCGATGGTGGCCGGGAGGGCCTTTGCACAATTATGACTCGTGCGCCAACTGCGACTGTACCTCAGGAAGGTGGATCTGGCCAAAGTGGTCCACGCCTTAGTCACCTCTAGACTGGATTACTGCAATGCACTCTATGAGGGGTTGCCCTTGAGAACGGCCCGGAAATTTCAGATGATCCAACGGGCGGCAGCCAGGTTGTTAACTGGGGCTCCTTACAGAGAGTGGTCATCCCTCCTGTTCAAGGAGCTCCACTGGCTGCCATTCATCTACCAGACCCAATTCAAGGTGCAGGTTTTTACCTACAAAGCCCTGAATGGTTTGGGACCCGCCTACCTGCGTGACCGGATCTCTGTATACGAACCCACACGATCCCTTCGATCATTGGGAGAGGCCCTGCTCTCGATCCCACCAGCTTCGCAGGCGCGATTGGTGGGGACGAGAGAGAGGGCCTTTTCGGTCGTGGCCCCTCAACTCTGGAACTTACTCCCTAAAGACATCAGACAGGCCCCAACTCTTTAGGAGAAGCTTGAAGATGTGGCTGTTCCAGTGTGCCTTCCCAGAATAATGATCCCATAGCACTTTGTCCTCCAAAGCACTTTACATTTGTCCTCCAAAGCACTTTACATTTCTTTAGGTCTGCTCATATGCCCTTCCACAAACACTGGTATCACCTTTCATCCATGTCCCAGCATTATTTCCAATTTTAACTCTACATTTGGCCTTCCCGCTGTTTTTAATTGTGTGTTGTCTTATTGATAATATTGTGTATTTTATTGTCTATGTTTTTTAATTGCTTGTATTGTTATTATTGCTTGTATTGTTGTGTTCGGGCTCGGCCTCATGTAAGCCGCACTGTGTCCCTTGGGGAGATGGTAGTGGGGTACAAATAAAGTGTTGTTGTTGTTGTTGTTGTTGTTATTATTATTATTATTATTATTATTATTATTATTATTATTAACATATAATGTAATATAGGGGTGTCATTGAGGGCCACATCAGCCTTATGGCTACCTTCAAAGGGCCCTTGAATTTGTGAATGGAGGATCCATCAATACAGAGGACCAACTATATTTTTTTCACATAGTGCTCTGTGCTCTTTAGTTTTTACCCAGTATGGTCCCCAGATGTTATGAAATGAGCAGACTGGGAACAATAGGAATTGCAACTCAGCAGCACAGGTGGCTCTGAGGTTGGGGAATCATAGAATCGTAGAATTGGAAGAGACCACATGGACCATCTAGTCCAACCCCATTCTGCCTTGCAGGAAAACACAATCAAAGTACCCCTGACAGATGGCCATTCAGCCTCTGTTTAAAAGCCTCCAAGGAATGAGCTTCCACCACACTCCAAGGCAGAGAGTTCCACTGCTGAATAGCTGATTATTATTATTATTATTATTATTATTATTATTATTATTATTATGGGAGATGAAGTCTAAAACAGCTGGAGGGCAAAAGTTTGCCCATGGCTGCAGTCTAACCAGATGGGCATTGCCTTTGACTGTGAGAGCTGTTAAGCGGTGGAACTCCCTGCCCCGGATTGTGGTGGAGACTCCTTATTTGGAGGCTTTTAAACAGAGGCTGGATGGTCATCTGCCGGGGGTGATTTGAATGCAATATTCCTGCTTCTTGGCAGGCGGTTGGACTGGATGGCTCATGAAATCTCTTCCAACTCTAGGATTCTATGTGAGAGCCGTTCAGCTGTGGAACTCCCTGCCCCGGAGTGTGGTGGAGGCTCCTTCTTTGGAAGCTTTTAAACAGAGGCTCGATGGCCATCTGTCAGGGGTGCTTTGAATGTGATTTTCCTGCTTCTTGGCAGGGGGTTGGACTGGATGGCCCAGGAGGTCTCTTCCAACTCTAGAATTCTATGGGCCCTCCAGGTGTTTTGGACTTCAACTCCCACAATTCCTAACAGCCTAGGGGAGTTGAAGTCTAAAACACCTGGAGGGCCCAAGGTTGCCCATAGAATCCTAGAGTTGGAAGAGACCTCATGGGCCATCCAGTCCAACCCCCTGCCAAGAAGCAGGAAAATCACATTCAATGCACCTCCGACAGATGGCCATCCAGCCTCTGTTTAAAAGCCTCCAAAGAAGGAGCCTCTACCACACTCTGGGGCAGAGAGTTCCACTGCTGAACAGCTCTCACATAGAATCCTAGAGTTGGAAGAGACCTCATACGCCATCCAGTCCAACCCCCTGCCAAGAAGCAGGAAAATCACATTCAATGCACCCCTGACAGATGGCCATCCAGCCTCTGTTTAAAAGCCTCCAAAGAAGGAGCCTCTACCACACTCTGGGGCAGAGAGTTCCACTGCTGAACAGCTCTCACATAGAATCCTAGAGTTGGAAGAGACCTCATGGGCCATCCAGTCCAAACCCCTGCCAAGAAGCAGGAAAATCACATTCAATGCACCCCTGACAGATGGCCATCCAGCCTCTGTTTAAAAGCCCCCAAAGTCTGCCCATGGCTGCAGTCTAATCAGATGGGCATTGCCTTTTCCCAGGGGTGGTTGTGCTTCTCCACCTAGACTTGGCCTTTGTTGAGAAGCCTTTCCTAAAAGCCTGCCAGATTTGGAGCTGGGGGTGAGACAGCAGAGCAGGAATGCGGGGAGCACCAGCCCAGGAAAGGGGTCCCTTTGATGTCAGAATGTGGGGAGAGCCAGGGAAGGGGCGCATGCGCACTAGTGGGAAGCCCCTCTCCCGTGCCAGGAAGGATGAGCGCCAGGGAGGGACAGTTATATAAGCAGGAGCCGCGGCTGCAGCGCCTAATCCCAAGGCTAGGCTCTCTCTCTCTCTTTCCCTCTTCCTCTGCAATCCAAGGAAAGGGCTCAAAGGACCACTGCGGCATCCCAATGGGAGGCTGTGATCCAAAGGCATGAGAGGGAGGGAGAGGGGGATTGGGGAGAGCCTCCCCCACCCCCAGACTTACGTGGCCTGGACGGTGCCGGGCTTGATGGCCACCTCGACCTTGTACTTGGCGCCCGTCAGCAGCTTGATGGTCCGGTTCTGCCCGAAGCGCTGTCCGTCCACCTTGAAGTAGACGGGCCCGTCGTTGGGCTGGATCTTGAGGGCCACCTTGATGCGGACCACGGTGGGCACCTCGGCCATGGCGATGCCCTCGCCCGGGAGGAGGAGGAGGAGGCAGGGAAGGAGGGAGGAGGAGGAGGAGGAGGAAGGAAGGGAGGAGGATGCAGGAGGAGCAGCAGCGCAGGGAGGAGGAGGAGGAGGAAGAGGTGGTGGTGGTGGAGCAGGAGGAGGGAGCTTTCCCTTTCCCTCCCTTTCCCTCCCTCTTTCAGACTCCCGCTGGCTAAGCCTCGTTTCTGATCCGGAGGGAAGGGAGAGGAACTGGAGGCATTGGGCCCATCCACAGCTAATCCAGCCACCCTGATGACGGCAGACAGGAGGAGGAGGAGGAGAAGGAAGAAGGGCGGGCCTCGCTATCTCCACTCCAGCCCTAACATTTGCTCCCAGCAGCAAGCAGGTATCTCTGAGATGGTAGAACAGAAGCTCTCCCACAGCAAGCTGGCTTCAGGAAAGGCAAAAGCTGCACATTGCAAGTGCTGAACCTGACTCAGCACATAGAAGATGGCTTTGAAAGGCAGCAGATCACAGGAGCTGTCTTCATAGACCTGTCAGCGGCTTATGATATCGTAAACCACCGCCTCCTCCTGAGAAAAATGTATAATATCACAAAGGACTACCGTCTCACCCACCTCATAGGAAACCTGCTACAAAACAGGAGCTTTTTTGTTGAGTTCCAGGGCCAGAGAAGCAAATGGTGGAAACAGAAGAACGGCCTGCCTCAGGGGAGCGTGCTTGCTCCATCCATGTTCAACATCTACACAAATGACCAGCCACTGCCAGAAAGGACAGAGAGTTTCATCTATGCTGATGATCGTGCCATTACTGCTCAAGCAGGGAGCTTTGAGATGCTCTCCGAAGCTCTAGGTGCTCTTACTGCCTACTACAGAGAAAACCAGCTGATCCCCAACCCATCCAAAACACAGACATGTGCCTTTCATCTCAAGAACAGACAGGCACCCTGAGCTCTGAGGATTACCTGGGAAGGAATCCCACTGGAGCATTGCAGCGCACCCAAATACCTGGGAGTCACTCTGGACCGTGCTCTTACCTACAAGAAGCACTGCCTGAACATCAAGCAAAAAGTGGTGTGCTAGAAACAATATCATACGAAAGCTGACTGGCACAACCTGGGGATCACAACCAGATACAGTGAAGACATCTGCCCTTGCGCTGTGCTACTCTGCTGCTGAGTACGCATGCCCAGTGTGGAACACATCTCACCACACTAAAACAGTGGATGTGGCTCTGAATGAGACATGTCACCAGGCCCGTAGCCAGGTATTGGGGTAACAATACAAAAGGTTTGCTAGGCTAGAACCTCTTTCACTCAGACTCATCCCCCCCAAAAACTCACCCCCCCCCCGAAACCCTCCCTGAAAATTTTTAGCCCCCCCCCCCCCCAAAACGAAATCCTGGCTACGGGCCTGGGGGGGGGGGGTGAGATTTTTTTCAGTGGGGGCGGGGGGGGGGTGAGTTTCGGGGTGGGGGCTGAGTCTGAGTGAAAGAGAGTCTACCCTAGCAAACCTTTTGTATCATTACCCCAATACCCCCATAAATATGGGATATATTGAGTATGGTGATCAGATCATGATATGAATAAACATAACAGTTTAAATAATGCACCAGTAAGGCCTTTTCACAGACCACCATGAGAATTTCGGGGGGGGGGGGGGTTGAAGCCCCTCAAAGCCACCCCCCTGGCTACATGCCTGCATGCCGCATTATCATGGGGTGTCTGCGCCCTACACCACTGGAGAAATTACACTGCTTAGCCGGTATTGCACCACCTGACATCCACAAGGAAGTAGCAGCCAATAGTGAAAGGACCAAGGCAGTGACATCTCCAGCTCATCCCTTGTTTTGGGTATCAGCCAGCACGTCAACGACTTAAAATTAGAAATAGTTTTCTGAGATCTACAAAGACACTCGCTGGAACACCTCAGCAAGCGAGAGTCCAAAGTGGCAGGCTCAAACCCAGAGCCTCAACCAATGGCTGATACCAAATGAGAGACTCCCCCCTGGGCACACAGAAGACTGGGCGACTTGGAAGGCGCTGAACAGACTGCGCTCTGGCACCACGAGATGCAGAGCCAACCTTCAGAAATGGGGCTACAAAGTGGAATCCACGACATGCGAATGTGGAGAGGAGCAAACCACTGGCCACCTGCTGCAATGCAACCTGAGCCCTGCCACATGCACAAGGGAGAACCTCCTTGCGGCAACACCAGAAGCACTCCAAGTGGCCAGATACTGGTCAAAGGCAGGCCTGTAGCGAGGGGGGATTTTAGGGGTTCAAACCTCCTCCGAAATGTTTCAGATTTTAAAAAAACCTGGTGTACTTATGAATTTTAACTGGTTAACCAAACCCCCATGCTAAGTCTATGAGATGCAAAAAATTAAGAGTCCGTCCAGAACTGCAAGCACTATCTCAAGCAAATATTGACTATTATTATTATTATTATTATTATTATTATTATTATTATTTATTGTATTTGTAAACCGCCTTTCTTAGCCTATTGGCAACAAAATAGTATACATAGTATCATAATACAATTTAAAAACATTAAAATTACATAAATCACAATGGCAATAAAAACATCATTGGCGTCTCCTTATTGTCAAGCATTGTCCAATTCCATCGTCAGTTATCTGTTCCTATATCAGTTATCTGTATCCGTTACTCTGTGTTTGTGAACGCTTGCTCAAACAGCCATGTTTTTTATTTTTTTATTTTTTTATTTTTTTATTTATATACTTATATACCGCCGTTTCTCAGCCTAGCCGGCGACTCAACGCGGTTTACAGCATAAAATAACAGTTAACAATATACAATTAAAAGCATAAAAACATAAAAATACAGTTTATACATCAATACCAATCCAATTCAGCTCTTAACTAAAACGTGATCCTATTCGTCGTCATATTGCCAGTCCTTTAGTCAATTACCATTCTTGCATTGAGTTATCCAAATGCCTGCTTGAACATCCAGGTCTTCAATGTTCTTCGGAATGCCATCAATGAAGGGGCTGATCTTACCTCCAAGGGCAGGGTGTTCCATAGCCGCGGGGCCACCACAGAAAAGGCCCTGTCTCTCGTACCCGCCAACCGCACCTGTGAAGCAGGCGGGATGGAGAGCAGGGCCTCCCCCGAAGATCTAAGGGTCCTGGCGGGCTGATAGGCCGAGATACGTTCGGAAAACCTTTCTGAAGGTTTTGAGTTGCTTCCGAAACATTAAGAGGGAGGGAGCAGATCTAATCTCTCTGGGGAGGGTGTTCCATAGCCAGGGAGCCACCGCTGAAAAGGCCCTGTCTTTAGTCCTCATCAAACGTACCTGTGACGAAGGCGGGACCGAGAGCAGAGCCTCTCCAGACGATCTCAAGGTCCTAGATGGTTCATAAGGGAAGATACGTTCGTACAGGTAAGTTGGGCCAGAACCGTTTAGGGCTTTATAGGCTAGAACCAGCACTTTAAATTTATTCACACTGTCATTACTTGCAGCAATAGCCGATGTAGTGAAGCAACCAAGTAGGGAGGGGCGTTGAATGCTCTCATTGAGGAGGCCAGACTTGGTGGAGGTGGTTGACAGGGGTGGACCTGCAGGCTATTGAAGGCTGCTCTGCTCCCTGCTGTGCTCTTTGCTTCAGCGTGAGCTAGGAGGCAGGTTTCAACCCCCCCCCCCCGCGAAATTTTCAAACTCCCCCCCCCCCAAAAAATTTCAACCCCTCCCGAATTTTTTTTCTGGCTACGGCCCTGGTCAAAGGACATTTAATCAACTAATTTTGCATTTTGTCTGTTTGCTTGCTTTGTTCTGTAAGAAATGTAATATAATTGACTGGTTGCCCTGACACAACAAATAAAATAAATAAATAAACCTGGCCCTCTGTTTAAAAAGTTCAGCAAAGGACAAGAGGGATCCTCTCACTTCTGCAGGAGTCTACCGTATACCATGCAGCTGTGGACGAGTCTACATGGGGCCCACCAAACACAGCATTGCCCAAACACGAATCAAGGAACAGGAAAGGCACTGCAGACTACTTCAACCAGAGAAGTCAGCCATAGCAGAGCACCTGATGAACCAACTTGGACACAGCATATTATTTGAGAACACAGAAATGCTGGACCACACCAACAACCACCATGTCAGACTACACAGAGAAGCCATTGAAATCCACAAGCATGTGGACAATTTCAACAGAAAGGAGGAAACCATGAAAATGAACAAAATCTGGCTACCAGTATTAAAAAAAACTCTAAAATTACAACAGCAAAACAACCAGGGGCAGCTCAACCCATTACGCAAAGTAAGCATTTGCAGTATAGTTGATTTTGCCCAGGGGCACTCTTGAGGCGCTCTTGGGGGGAAATAAACCTTGACATATGCGAGTTGTAGTTACTGGGATGTATAGTTCACCTTCACTCAAAGCGCATTATGAACTCCACCAATGATGGAATTGAACCAAATATGGCACACAGAACTCCCACGACGAACAGAAAATATATATCAGTGATTGGTTTGGGGGGGGGGGGGGCAAAATACTGTTTGCTTACAGTTGAAAATTACCTAGGGCTGCCTCTGACTGTGAGTCTCCTGAAATCAACCCCCTGAATTTAGGCTTAGCTTTCCATTGACACCCAAGAAAACCATTTGTGAAAAAAGTAACAATTCTATATGGAGAGACAGAGGCATAAAGATTTGGCCAGTTTTGGCTATGGGCACTATTTTCCTCTAAATGGTCTTGAACAAGTGTGAGAAATTTGCAGCCCTCTGGATGTGGTTGGACTTCAGTTCCCAGCATTCCTTACTCTTGGCCGTGCTGGCTAGGGCTGGCGGGGATTTCTATCTATTTTTTTTTGTCGTGTCAGGAGCAACTTGAGAAACTGCAAGTTGCTTCTGGTGTGAGAGAATTGGCTATCTGCAAGGACGTTGCCCAGGGGACGCCTGGATGATTTGACATTTTTATCATCCTTGTGGGAGGCTTCTCTCATGTCCCCGCATGAGGAGCTGGAGTTGATAGAGGGAGCTCATCCGCCTCTACCCAGATTTGAACCTGCGACCGGTTGGTCTTCAGTCCTGCCGGCACAGGGGTTTAACCCACTGCACTACCGGGGGCTCCTTCTATCTAATATTCTATCTAATAATAGTGTTGCATTATTCCTACCCATGACCTATGGGCCCTTCCACACAGCAATATATTCATGAATAGCAATGCAGATAATCCACAATATCTGCTTTGAACTGGGTTATCTGAGTCCACACTGCTGTAAAATCATGTGGATTTTATACAGCTGTGTGGAAGGGACCTCAGTATTTGAAACTTCAAGAAACAGTGCATTGAACTTTTTAAAAAAGGCAATGGATATTGAATTATGTATGTGAACTATATATGAGAAAAGAATGTGTGTTGCTAGGAAGAATAGGACAAGGAGGAGAAGTGAGCCATTGCAGAAGCAGAGATTGTATTCTTGTTGAATTATTTATATTTCTCCTTGCCTAAATTCTCAGTTATTGAGCATATGGAAGGTACACAGCTGGCAGTTGCTGCTTTATTTTATATCCTGCTATTCTAACCTGGTTTCTGCCTGTATTGCCAATAAGCCAAACAGTTATAATGAGCTGATACACACAAGTAGATCTCACTTGCTGGGAATGATCCAAACTAATATAATGTTAGTATATTTTGGATTCATTCCAAATCACAGTCAGTATCCTTTTTTAGCAATCAAAGTTTATATTATGTCAATTTGCTTTATTTATTTTATTTTGCTACAGTATGCATTTTATTCTGATGTATTTTTGTTGACTGCATTTTGTATTTGTATTTTATTTTGCTGTATTTATTTATTTTTATTTATTTATTTATTTATTTATTTATTTATTTGACTTGTATACCGCTACTCCCAATTTGGCTCGGAGCGCTTTACAGCAGTAGATTAAAACAATACAATTAGCTTTAAAATACAATAAAAACAAGAACAGACATAGTCCCGAGTTATTCACCCATCGAAAGCTTGTCAGAAGAGAAAGGTTTTACAGGCTTTCCGAAAAGCAAGTAGATCTCGAATAGATCGGGTTTCAACTGGCAAGGCATTCCATAAATAAGGGGCCACAATCGAGAAGGCCCTCTGCCTAGTAGATGACAAATGATAAGTCTGGATGTTGGGGACTTCAAGCAAATTTTGGTCTTCGGACCGAAATAATCTCTGGGGTTGGTAGGGGGATAAGCGGGCCCTCAGGTATCTTTGGGCTTGGCCTCATGTTAGCCGCCCTGAGTCCCCTTTGGGGAGATTATTATTATTATTATTATTATTATTATTATTATTATTATTATGTTATTCACTGTATTATGATTTGTATTTCTATTTAAAATGCATAAAGACAAAGCTGTATTTCAGATGAAGGAACTGGCACAACCATCTCTGAGCAGTTCTTGCCTAAGGAAAAACTATTTAAAACTAACGGGGTTGCCCCAAATCAACATGTGACTTGAAGGCATATACATGTTTGCACTGAATGAGTTTTTTTTTCACCAACTGTACAGGCCATTCAGATTGTACAGGCAATTAATGGGTGATTAATGTTTATTTTGCATCTATAGTTAAGAAGTAGATCCTAAAGAAAGAAACGTACAAATTGGGGCCCAGTAAAAGATTAATTTAGACAATACAAAATAGAGATTATTATCGGGAAAAAAGTAAATCATAATCAAAGAAAAAAGCAAAAACTCTCAAAATTTAGAAAGACATTAAAAACCACCAAAGAATAGATGGAAGTCATATCTCTCTCTCTCTCTCTGTATATATGTATATGTGTGTGTGTATATATATATACATATATACTAGGGCTGGGCGGTTTCGTTTCGTTAATTCGTAATTCGTTAATAATTCATTAATTTTTTCAATTACAAAACGATAACGAACCATTCTGGAGCAATTATTAAAAAAAACTAATTTTCAAAAACGTTTTGTAAATGCTTTGTATTTCGATATTGTATTCGTTTCGTTATTGTTTTGAGGTCGTTTCGTTATTATTTCCGCATGTCTGGGCCAGTTTTATGGTTTAATTAGTGAAAAAAAATTATAATATCACACCAACAGTCAACAACAGAGGGAGAGGGAAGCTTCAGAAGGTTTTGGAGGTTTTTTAGCGTATTTCGCGGTCGCGTCCGCCATTAACGAATCGATTCGTTATTGTTTCGGAAATCAATTCGTTAATTTTTTACCATTTACGAAATTTCGTAAATATCGAACTTTTTAAAAGGAAAATTTTATAATTATTTTAAATATCGAAACAAAAAACCCCCCCAAATACAAATCGATTTTAGAAACAAATTTTTCCGTTGTTACCCAGGCCTAATATATACATATATACATATATACATATATACATATATACATATACATATATATATATATATATATATATATATATATATATATATATCTTAGCCGTCCCCTGCCACGCGTTGCTGTGGCCCAGTCTGGTGATCTGGAAAATAAAGTAATGAGAAAGTGTTGGTTTTTAATATATGTGATTTCTTTCTGCTTGTGAGTAAACAGTATTTCTTGCTGTTTCTTTGTCAGTGTTGATGTGGAGAGTGTCTGGTTTGCCCACTCTGGAGTATGCAACATATCATTGTCCTTCTTTAGGGGTCCCTTTCAAATCTATGATACTATATCTCTCTGTGTGTGAATCGTATCTATCTATCTATCTATCTATCTATCTATCTATCTATCTATCTATATCTATGGCTGGATGGCTCTTTGTCAGGAGGGCTTTGGTTATGTTTTCTTGCCCTGGTGAAAGGAGTTGGACTGGATGACCTTAAGGCAGCATTTCTCATCCTGGGGGTCAGGACCCCGGGGGGGGGGGGTTGCAAAGGGGGTGTCAGAAGGTTCATCAGAGACCACCAGAAAGCACAGTGTTTTCTGTTGTTCATGGGGGTTCGGTGTGGGAAGTTTGGCCCCATTCTATCGTTGGTGGAATTCAGAATGCTCTTTTATTGTAGGTGAACTATAAATCTGAGGAAATACAACTCCCAAATGTCAAGGTCTATTTGTCCAAAACTCCATCTGTATTTCTAGTTGGAATATTCATGCCACGTTTGGTCCAGATCCATCATTGTTTGAGTCCACAGTGCCCTCTGGATGTAGGTGTACTATAACTCCCAAAATCAATGTCAATGCCCACTAAACCCTTCTAGTATTTTCTGTTGGCCTTGGGAGTTCTGCATGCCATGTTTGCTTCAATTCCGTTGTTGGTGGAGTTCAGAATGCTCTTTGATTGTAGGTGAACTAAAAATACCAGCAACTACAACTCCCAAATGACAAAATCAATATTTTTGAGTGGTGGTCACTCCTTGTGTTATTAGGTGTATTGTGTCCAAATTTGGTGTCAATTCCATCCAGTGGTTTTTGAGTTCTGTTAATCCCACAAATGAACATTACATTTTTATTTATATAGATATATTCTTCTTTATTTTTTTTATTTTTCTCTTTCTGTATTATCTTCTTTTCTTACTACTTTTCAAATCTATAACACAAATGTTCTCCCAGTTTTGATGTAAAGATTCTATCTCTTTTTTAAGCTTTGCAAAATCTATCAATACAAATATTTTACAAAAAGAAGAAGTAGATCCTTTGTGTCAAATAACCCTGAAGATTGACTCTTTTGAGGAATCTTACAGAAAAAAAGAGGATCTTGCCATGGTGAAGTAATAGGAAAATGGACTCCTCGCTGTATCAGCTATGTTTAACAAGCAAGTGACTCATTTGCAAAATCTATCTGGCGAGCCAAAGATACAGAGCAGAGAGGTGAAACAGATTATGTAACTAAATCACAAAGCACCAAACTTGCATTGGCTTAGTTAATAAGCATATTGGAAAGAAACTAGTGGGTTTTCCAAAAACCAACTCTTGGCATCTCTCCCAATGTTGCAATATTTAACTAAGACTAAAGCATGCCCTTGCTGGAGTCAATTATTGTCATGAGAACAAATATTCCCATCCAGGCGATTTCAGCACCACCAACATGGACAGTTACCAAGCAAAGAACTGTTTGAGCAAGACCTGCTCCAACTGTGTACTGCCACAACAACATCAGCTCTCCCCCACCGAGCCAGACCCTGTGTGTTCCAGTTAGCCTGCTCTTTCATAATCCAACTGTGATTCCATTGAGACAGAAAGCGGCTGTGAAAGAATATATGAGAAGGAACATACAAAGAAATTCATAAGACGTCTCCTTTTGCAGACTATTCATATAGATTAGAAATTAGAAAAAGTATTTTTTTCTGAAAAGTGTGCATTTTCATGCACTTTCCTTTCTTTTGAATGTTTTAGAACATTGTGACAGTCAAGAAACTAACTGCATCAAGCAAACACAGAACTTACGGCCTCATCAGATGACACACAACTCTACTACTCTTTTCCACCTAACTCCAAGGAAGCCCCTCGAGTGCTAGACGAGTGCCTGACCGCTGTGGCTGTCTGGATGAGGACGAACAAGCTGAAGATTAATCCCGACAAGACAGAGGTCCTCTTGGTCGATCGTAAACCAGACTGGGGTATAGGGTGGCAACCTGTGCTAGACGGGGTTGCACTCCTCCTGAAGTCACAGGTCCGCAGTCTGGGGGTCCTCCTGGATTCTTCACTTACATTTGAGGTTCAGGCGTCGGTGGTGGTCGGGAGGGCCTTTGCACAACTAAGACTCCTGCACCAACTGTGACTGTACCTTGGGAAGGCGGATCTGGCCAAGGTGGTCCGTTCCTTGGTCATCTCTAGACTGGATTACTGCAATGCGCTCTACGTGGGGCTGCCCTTGAAAATGGCCTGGAAATTTCTGATGATCCAATGGGTGGCAGCCAGGTTGTTAACCAGGACTCCTTACAGAGAGAGGTCATCCCTCCTGTTTAAGGAGCTCCACTGGCTGCCTTTCATCTACCGGACCCAATTCAAGGTGCAGGTGTTTACCTACAAAGCCCTGAACGGTTTGGGCCATGCCTAACTACGTGACCGCATCTCTGTATATGAACCCACACGATCTTTCCGATCTTCCGGGGAGGCCCTACTCTCGATCCCACCAGCACCGCAAGCATGGTTGGTGGGGACGAGAGAGAGGGCCTTTTCGGTGGTGGCCCATCGACTCTGGAATTCACTCCCTAAAGACATCAGACAGGCTCCAACCTTGGCAGTCTTCAGGAGGAACTTGAAGACGTGGCTGTTCCAGTGTGCCTTCCCGGAATAATGATCCCATAGCACTTTGTTCTCCGTACCGAGTCCCTTGGGGAGATGGTAGCCGGGTACAAATAAAGTTAATAAATAATAAATAAATAAATCACACTAGAGCAGTGTTTCTCAACTTGGGGGTCGGGACCCCTGGGGGGGGGTCACCAAAGGGGTCACCAAAGACCATCAGAAAACACAGTATTTTCTGATGGTTATGGCGATTCCATGTGGGAAGTTTGAGCCAATTCTATTGTTGGTGGAGTTCAGAATGTTCTTTGATTGTAATGAACTATAAATCCCAGCAACTACAACTTCCAAATGTCAAGATCTATTTTCACCAGACTCCACCAGTGTTCACATTTGGGCATATTGAGTATTTGTGCCAAGTTTGGTCCAGATCCACCATTGCATGAGTCCACAGTACTCTCTGGATATAGGTGAACTACAACTCCCAAACTCAAAGTCAATGCCCACCAAACCCTTCCAGTATTTTCTGTTGGTCATGGGAGTTCTGTGTGCCAAGTTTGGTTCAAATCCATCGCTGGCAGAGTTCAGAATGCTCTTTGATTATAAGTGAACTATAAATCCCAGCAACTATAACTCCCAAATGACAAAACCAACCCCTCCCCAACCCCACCAGTATTCAAATGTTGGTGTATTGGGTATTTGTGCCAAATTTGGTTCAGTGAATGAAAATATATCCTGCATATCAGATATGTACATGACGATTCATAACAGTAGTAAAATGACTGTTATGAAGTAGCAATGAAAACAGTGTCTTGGTTGGGGGTCACCACAAGAAGATTAAGGGGTTGCGGCATTAGGTGGGTTGAGAACCACTGCACGAGAGAATGAATCCACTTTAAATCCGTGTCTGCCTCCTGCAGGATTCTGGGGTTTGTAGTTTATTGAGGCTGTTAAAGACTCCTCCCTAAACTACAAATCCCAGAATTCTGCAGAAAGCAGAAACTGGGTTTAAAGTAGATTCATTCTCTTGTGTGATTAAATAGTTAGTGCACATTATGTGATAATATTCAATTGGGTAAAAATGAATGAGACTTTTTTGTATAAAATTTTATTGTGATATATGAGGAAAAAATCAACATACAATCTTTGAGATTCAACAATCAAAATACAAGTATTATTTCCCTTGTCCCACTACCTCCCCATTCCCACCCGTGAACCACTACCCAAGACTTCTGACACCACACCATATGGAACTAGAATCTAACAAATATGTGTCCCTATCATAACACTAATACCCCCCCTCCCCCCAGTTTGGCTATTTCAAAATCTATTTATGTCTCCTTTTAAATATCCAAAGGCCAGTCTCCATTTTTTGTGAATTCATCTTTGTTTCTTCTCCTTATCTCACTGGAGACATCATGAAGCAAGCAGGTTTTTCTCTTATTAGTGGCTACTATTGACCTGTGTTGAAGAGCCAGAACACCAAAATGCAAAAGTTCCAGCAGAAACAATCACATGGAAAATATGCCTATACAATACAAATCCACCTTTGTCGCAGCATGAAACAGCAGAAGACAAAGTGTCTATAAACACTGCCTCACATTGACAGTCAATTAGGACTCTCACTTTGGTGAGGCATATCATGTCCTGGTAAATTGTGTGAAGCTGAAGGTATTGATTTTCATTGGCTTCCCTCCTAAATGATGGGTCAAATCTATAATGAGTTCAATGCAGTGCCAGCCTTTTCTATTTATTCCATTTCATTGAGCAGCTTTATGTACAGAAAAGAAGAGCAGTAATTCTATCTATCTATCTATCACAGCAGGAAGATAGATATGACTTGATAGGTATAACAGACACTTGGTGGGATGACTTCTGTAAAGAGGCGTGATATTACTGCCACCAATTTATATTGTGACGAGGGAGGGAGACTATTTCTTTATTTAGGCAAAACCTTTTTGCTCTTATACTGATTCAGTTTCTTCTTTTATATTATTAGCTGGGACTTTCTGTGTGCTGTTTAACCTTTGTACAGGCACTGAGACACACTTCTGTATAACAAAGTAACACAGTTTATTTATAACTTCAGGCTCCAAACGCTTGTGGTTGCATTGTATAATATACTTGGTTCACTTTTCTGAAATAGACTTTCACTGTTTCACATTCACAAACATGTTACTTGCTTTACACACTCTTGACTGAAATTATATTCTGACTAAAGCACCACTGGCTTTCTTTATGTTCCTAAAACTTGAGCTCTCTTTCTAACTAACTGTTTCTATATATCAGAAGTCTTCAACACATCTTCATGACTGCTTATTTCTAACAAGAGTTCCTAACTCTTTTCTCTCACAGAAGTTCCTAACTCTCTTCACGAACAGGAATTCCTAACTAACTTCTTTTGACTCTCTAATTGCCTATATTTAAACCTTGGCTCCGACCCTTTGGAATGTTTAGCTCTGCTCTTCCTCCAACTGCCATTTTGGCCTAGCAACCAGTTCAAATCTTGGGCCTACGCTAATCTGCATATGACCAATCGGTTTCCATATGCAAATGAATCCTATCTTTGCTGTTGCTACCCTGTCTGTACCTATTCTTCCCTGCCATATGTAAACATAGAGGTATACACCAAATATTTAACATAGAGTAGCAATTTCATTACAACTTCCATGATGGGAATATAACTATTAAAGGAAATAATCTGTTCTGAAAGAAAAGAAGGGAAAGCAGATGAGCTGTTCCGAGTTGTCAGAGGAGTATTAAATCCGCCTCAGAGTGAGATCCTGACAACTCGGCAGATCGCTGTGAAGCATTTGCTTGGTTCTTTGCGGACAAAGTCACTCTGATCCATTCCAACTTTGATTTCAAGTTAACGGTAGTCTCTGAGGATGTAGCACGAGCATCTGCTTGTCCGGTTTTAATGGATGCATTTCGATTGGTTCAGTTTGAGGACATGGACAAGATCCTTGAAGAAGTGAGGCCTACCACATGCATCCTAGACCCCTGGCCATCCTGGCTGTTGAAACAAGCCAGAGGGGGTTTGGCAGAAAGGGTTAAGTTGGTGGTTAATGCCTCCTTACGGGAGGGCAAGATTCCAGCCAGCCTAAAACAGTATGTTATAAAACCGCTGTTGAAAAAACCATCACTGGACCCCACTTAATTCGTCAACTTTCAGCTGGTTTCCAATCTTCCCTACTTGGACAAAGTCATGGAACGTGTGGTGGCTTTGCAACTCCAGGGGTTCCTGGTAGACACTGATTATCTAGATCCGGCATGGTCTGGCTTTAGGCCGGGACATGGAACTGAAACAGCCTTGGTCGCCTTAGTAGATGATCTACGCTGGGAGCTTGACTGGGGGAGCGTGTCCCTGTTGGTTCTGCTGGACCTCTCAACAGCCTCCGATACTGTTGACCACGGTATCCTGGGATGCCTCGCAGGAATGGGATTTGGAGGTACTTCTCTCCAGTGGCTCTGGGGGGACAGTCCCAGAAGGTGTTATTGGGTGACACCTGTTCGACTCCACAACCATAATAACAACAACAAAAATAACAACAACAACAACACTTTATTTATATTCTGCCTTTCTCACCACGAAGGGGACTCAGGGCGGATCACAGTACGTATACATGGCAAACATTCAATGCTGCTTTGTATAGACAATACACAGACAGATGAAACAGAAGGAGGTGCCATGGAAGGTTGGGCTTGAATCGAGGGGGTGCTGTCGCTCTTTCATCTATGATGAAAAGCCATCCGGACTTTTTCCTTCCTTTTGCTTGCCCAGCATTTTCTGATCTTCTTTCTTTGTGGCTAAAGCTGTTTTTGAATTGCTTAGGTAAACAATGAGCTGAGGCTAACAGTTGACAGCACACGCCAACCCGGGGCTTTGAACTTGCAACCTTTTGGTTGATAGATCTTATAATTGCTGATGATTTAACAGCTGTGCTATTTATTTATTTATCGTGTCATCAGCAACCATACTGTATTACATTTCTAATAGAAAAAAACAAACAAACAGATAAAAAAACACAAATTTTGCAAACTTGGTAGTTGATTAAATGTCCTTTGACCAGTATCTGGCCACTTGGAGTGCCTCTGGTGTTGCCGCAAGAAGGTCCTCCATTTTGCATGTGGCAGGGCTCAGGTTGCATTGCAGCAGGTGGTCTGTGGTTTGCTCTTCTCCGCACTCGCATGTCGTGGATTCCGCTTTGTAGCCCTATTTCTTAAGATTGGCTCTGCATCTCATGGTGCCAGAGCGTGGTCTGTTCAGCGCCTTCCAAGTCGCCCAGTCTTCTGTGTGCCCAGGAGGGAGTCTCTCATCTGGTATCACCCATGGATTGAGGTTCTGGGTTTGAGCCTGCCACTTTTGAACTCTCGCTTGCTGAGGTGTTCCAGCGAGTGTCTCTACAGATCTTAGAAAACTATTTCTTGATTTAAGTCGTTGACATGCTGGCTGATACCTAAACAGGGGATGAGCTGGAGATGTCTCTGCCTTGGTCCTTTCACTATTGGCTGCTACTTCCTGGTGGATGTCAGGTGGTGCAATACCGGCTAAGCAGTGTAATTTCTCCAGTGGTGTAGGGCGCAGACACCCCGTGATAATGTGGCATGTCTCATTAAGAGCCACATCCACTGTTTTAGTGCGGTGAGATGTGTTCCACACTGGGCATATATACTCAGCAGCAGAGTAGCATAGCGCAAGGGCAGATGTCTTCACTGTGTCTGGTTGTGATCCCCAGGTTGTGCCAGTCAGCTTTTGTATGTTATTGTTTCTACCGCCCACTTTTTGCTTGATGTTCAGGTAGTGCTTCTTGTAGGTCAGAGCACGGTCCAGAATGACTCCCAGGTATTTGGGTGTGCTGCAATGCTCCAGTGGGATTCCTTCCCAGGTAATCCTCAGAGCTCAGGATGCTTGTCTGTTCTTAAGGTGAAAGGTACATGTCTGTGTTTTAGATGGATTAGGGATCAGCTGGTTTTCCCTGTAATAGGCAGGAAGAGCACCTAGAGCTTCGGAGAGCTTCAGTTCAACCATCTCAAGGTTCCCTGCTTGAGCGGTAATGGCACGATCATCAGCATAGATGAAACTCTCTGTCCCTTCTGGCAGTGGCTGGTCATTTGTGTAAATGTTGAACATTAATGGAGTGAGCACGCTCCGCTGAGGCAGGCCGTTCTTCTGTTTCCGCCATCTGCTTCTCTGGCCCTGGAACTCAACAAAAAAGCTCCTGTTTTGTAGGAGGTTTCCTATGAGGCGGGGGACATGAGAGAAGCTTCCTCGCAGGATTGCAAGACATCCAGGCATCCCCTGGACAACGTCTTCGTAGACGGCTGATTCTCTCACCTCAGAAGCAACCAGAAGCAACTTGCAGCATGCAAGCAAGCAAGCAAGCAAAACAGCTGTGCTAAACTTCTAATAAAGAACTGTCTCAGTACAGTGGGCCTTTTATCTGCTTGGATTTGGTTCCAGGACTGTTTCATGATGATCAAAATCCATGGATACTCAAGACCTATTATATACAATAAGGCAGCAAAATAGTGTTTATTATATGAGATAATAAAATCAAGGTTTGCTTTAGGATTTCTTTGGGGAGGGGCAGGGATATTTTCAAGCCATGGATGGTGGATACAAAAGGCATGGATACAGTGGATTGACTGTATTCAGGGATCATCAAACTAAAAGCATGCATTCATACTCATGAGACTTTTAATCTTCATATTCTTAATTAAATGCGGGTCATGCTGTGTTAATGCTGAGTGAGACATAAATGGTTTTCTGATTATTTGCAATTCAGAGTTTGAGTGCTCAGCTGCTTACACTAAGGGGATATAAATGTCAGTGCATATATTCATGCGCGCGTGTGTGATCTGCATGTCTCCTTTCTAGAAGTAAGTGATCAGAGTTGTTTGTTGCCCTGTTCCTATTATCTAGGGTCAGTCTCACCATAACCCAGTCTGAGGATGATGGGTACTGTAGTCAAACACATCTGGATAGTTTGTCTTTGGAAAGGGTGTCATAGATATGACCATACTAGCCACTCCAGGAAGCTCAAATGGGATATTCTGGACTGCTGGGGTTGGTGCAGGAGGGGGGCGTTGGTAGAATTTTGTTCCACACATCTCAAAATAACTTGCCTGACCTAGAACACTATGCACCTTGACTTGGATGGAGAGCAGACATGGCTTTTTGGTCTGCCTCAGGCAGAAAAATACCTTGGACCAGGCCTTCCCATATCTAATCAATTTCTATGGTTTGCATGGTTGCAGGGGCGGCTCAGCCCATTACGCAAAGTAAGCATTTGCAGTATAGTTGATTTTGCCCAGGGGCGCTCTTGAGGCGCTCTTGGGGGAAAATAGACCTTGACATATGCGAGTTGTAGTTACTGGGATGTATAGTTCACCTACAATCAAAGAGCATTCTGAACTCCACCAATGATGGAATTGAACCAAATATGGCACGCAGAACTCCCACGGCCAACAGAAAATATATATCAGTGATTGGTTGGCGGCGGGAATACTGTTTGCTTATCATTGAAAATTACCTAGGGCCGCCTCTGCATGGAATTCAGATGAGACTTGTGGAGGAAGAAGAAGCAAGCCCTGTGAAATATTCTTCCTTCTGATGTTAGGCATGTTCTGACAATTCCGGCTCTTGGCTCTGGGGCCAAGCCTTTGGACAATAAACTCAGTGCAATAAGTGAAGCAGAACAAGTGCAATGGTATGACTGGAAAGGCTCTTTGACTAGGATTTTGGATTGCATGGTTTTAATAATAGGTTTTAATGCTTAGATGTTTTAACTCTATGGTTCTAAATGCATTGTTTACTATATATGTATATCTGTTCTATGCAGCATTGAATTTTGGCCCTTGTAAGCCACTGAGTCCACTTTGGGGTGAGAAAGGCAGGGTATAAATGTAGTAAATAAATAAATAAAAATACATTTTAGGTACATTTTCAACATATAGCTTTTTAAAAAGAACTTCCTTATGCAGTTCACACTACCACATTCTTACTACATTCTAATACTGATGCTAATATTATATTCTCCTTGTAGTATTGTATATTGTTTTATTTTGTTATTTTTGCTCACCACTTTGAAATCTTCAAATGTCAGTGGTTTGTAAAGACTTGTGATTAAATAATGAATTTTTCTCCTTGACAAAACTTATGACTTCTACCTTCACATAATAATAATAATAATAATAATAATAATAATAATAAACTTTATTTCAACCTCCCAGTATCTCCCCAAAGGGGACTCGGAGCCGCAAACATGAGGCCAAACCCAAAGATACAATACAAAATAAAATACAGAATGCAGACAACAAAAAATTACATCAAAATAAAATAGGTACAGTAGCAAAATAGGATAACACAATATAAAATTGAACAGAATGGGCAGGTCAAATGGAGGAGGTAAAATGATAAAACCCCGGATGAGGTAGGAAAGAAAATATGTCATTGAGGGGAACCCAAAAAGAATAAACAATGGGGTAGGCATTCAATTTAGGACAGGGGAAAGGGCATCATAGGGGCAACACTAGAGATGGAACAAGCAGAAATGGGGAAAATGGTCACTCTCCAAAGGCACATTGGAAAAGCCAAGTTTTCACATTTTTCCTGAAGGCTGCTAAGGTGGGAGCCTGCCTAATCTCACTAGGTAATGAATTCCAAAATCAGGGGGCCACAGCGGAAAAGGCTTTCTCCCTCGTTCCACAAGTCTTGCCTGTGATAAAGGAAGAGGTGAAAGAAGGACCTCCTCAGAGGATTGGAGGGATTGTGCAGGTTGGTGGTAGGAGATGCGGTCACAAAGGTAGGCGGGTCTCAAAACATTTAGGCCTTTATAAGTAATAACCTGCACCTTGAATTGGGACTGGAAGATGAATGGCAGCCAGTGGAGCTCCTTAAACAGGGGGGTTGACAGCTCCCTGTAATTTGCCCCGGTTATTAATCTGGCTGCTGAACGTTGGACCAATTGAAGTTTCCGGGCCGTCTTCAAGGGAAGCCGCATGTAGAGTGCATTGCAATAGTCCAGTCGAGAGGTAACTAAGGTCAAGTCAGACTTCATGGTGGTCAAGTCAGACTTTACGAGGTATGGTCGCAGCTGGCGCATGAGTTTTAATTGTGCGAAAGCCCTCCCAGCCACCACTGACACCTGCGCATCAAGTGTCAGCGCTGAATGTAGGAGGACCCCCCCAAGCTGCAGACCTGTGTCTTCAAGGGGAGTGTGAACTGTCAAGAACAGGTAGCTACCCAATACCCTGGTCGGATGTACGACTGGTCTGGAGGACCTCTGTCTTGTCATGATTGATCTTCAGCTTGTTGTGTTTCAACTTGTTGAACCTGAACTCCTTCTTTGAACATCTGTCTAACCAGTCATATTTCTGGGATTTGGTAGGCTTTGATGGTGTCTATCATCACCAGACCATGGGCACAAGGAGATATCTGAAAAAAGACAAAGACCAAGCCCTAGTTGTGGGCATCTCTTTAAAGAAAAATCAGCAAACAATTGTCAAAACAGATAATCCACATTTTCTTCTTTGATTTAGATTATATGATTCGACACTGCCATATAACCCAGTTCAAAGCAGATAATCTGGATCTTATATGGAAGTAGAAGGGGCCTGAGATATCAGGAAGCATGGCCAGCTGCCCCACTATGGGGTGGTTCCATTCTAATGGGGCTGGAGGGACCTGAGCATTTTGAGCCAGTTCTCCAGCCCTGGACAAACTGTGTTGACTTAAGATAGCAAAAACAACTCAATAGTCATAATTCCCAATCTTACATCAATTATATATCATGATTACATTCTGAATGTTCCAGTATGTGGGTTGGGAACGTGAAGCTTTTGGAAATATATGTTTCTTAGTCTGCATGCTGTCTTTTGAAAGGCAGAAAGTAGAAACATAGATTATGTTTCAGAGGCATGACAACAAATGAGCCTGCATGGTGCCTTTCTGCCCACCTGGATTACGTAATGCACATGGAAGCTTTCACATGGCTCCAGGACATCGTCTGCTTTTTTTGTTATCTGCCTTTCCCAGCAAAGACTCTGCAAGAATGGCTTCAATCATGGGGGAAAACTGAGAAATATTTCTTGTCATGGGTACTAGTTTCGAATCAATAGGCATGGGAAGATGCTGCTGCTTTAATTAGAAGGATTTGAACCAGTGAGAAGGAAGCTTAAAACCTCATCTTCCTAAAAATAGTCCCATCTGAAAATTTCTGCTGCAGGCTGTGATCTCAGCTGTGAAACCTACTTTCCACTGTTTATGTGTTGTGTGTGCTTTATCTTAAGAGTGTATCTCTTAATGCTTCTACTTCTAAATGAAGACAAATTTCTGGTGCAAGTTGCCTGTTGACCTCTGGCAACCCCATGTATTCCACAGCCAAGGAATATTCAGGAGTGGTTTTGTCAGTTTCTTTCTCTGAAATATTGCCTATTGGAATATGAATTTTTTTCATTAGTGCTCGTAAGTCGGATTAAATTTGTTAAATTTGTACTTATGGCGTGATAGCTGACACATTGGTGTAGCCCATGCCAAAAACTTAAGAATCAATACTTATCTCCCAAAGTCACTTTCATTTTCAGTTCAAAGAATTAAAGCAAAGCCAAAAAGGGTTGTTGTAGGTTTTTTTCGGGCTATATGGCCATGGTCTCTAGAGGCATTCTCTCCTGACGTTTCGCCAGCATCTATGGCAAGCATCCTCGGAGGTAGTGAAGTCTGTTGGAACTAGGAAAAAGGGTTTATATATCTGTGGAATGACCAGGGTGGGACAAAGGACTCTTGTCTGCTCGAGCTAGGTGTGACTGTTTCAACCAAGCCAAAAAGGCTGCCTTTCCCCTTTAAATTAATGGCGTCTCATGAGGAAGTGTGAATCCAAAATAGTTCTTGTGTGACTTTGTGGATTCCCCCACCTCCACTGTTTTGCATTGACAATGTGAAAGTTAATGTCCTGTAATTTCCGCTTTTTGCATAGTATGAAATGTTGGGGATTGAAAAGACTCACCCACCTCTGGCAACCCATCACCTATCTATGTAGTGACTCTGCCCTTTGGGCCCCAGTGGCTGTGCAATTGTGACAACTGATTAGGTGATGAAGCACACAATCACAACCCCAATCTATACCCATATAGCTGTGATTTAGCTAACTAGGTATGTGAAATCAATTGGATAAAAAGTTGTCTTCAGGCTCAGTGGGAGAGAGTAGGTTTTTTGCTCAACACAGCGAAATAAATAAATGCCACCATCTAACCTTGGCATGAAGTCATTAATACCTACTGGAGTCATGAAAGGTAGGTTTTTATTAGGATATTTGAACAATGGGGTAGTCATAGTCTAATGCTCAAACCACTATGCCATGCTGGCTCCCTACTATTTAATATCCTGGCTTCTCTGTATCCATGATGTATTGGAGGCTAGGACCAAACACATTATACAGAATGTCATTTTGTCGCCTTTTATATCAAATGCCATGCTGTACAATCCCAAAAATTCAGATGCATATCATGAGATGTACATGCAATTTTCTAATCACTTTAGAATGTATCATACTACTAGCCGTCCCCTGCCATACGTTGCTGTGGCCCAGTCTGTGTATATGTGTTTTGTGTGTGTATATATGTATATATGTAATTTTGTGCATGCATTATAATGCATTTTTTTTATTTTTTGGCTTTTTAAATCACTTCCATTGTGTTTTTCAGTGTTTTCATGAGTGATGGTCACTCGTTGGCCTGAGAGGTATATTGTGTCCAAATTTGGTATGAATTCCTCCAGTGGTTTTTGAGTTATGCTAATCCCACAAACGAACATTACATTTTTATTTATATAGACTAGCCGTCCCCTGCCATGTGTTGCTCTGGCCCACATGGGGGTTCTGTGTGGGAGGTTTGGCCCAATTCTATCATTGATGGGGTTCAGAATGCTCTGTGATTGTTGGTGAACTATAAATCCCAGCAAGTACAACTCCCAAACGTCAAGATTCCATTTTTCCCAAACTCCACCAGTGTTCACATTTGGGCATGTTGAGCATATTGAGTATTCGTGTAGAGTTTGGTCCAGATCCATTGTTGTTTGAGTCCACAGTGATCTCTGGATGTAGGTGAATTACAACTCCAAAACCAAATATCACTGCCCACCAAACCCTTCCAGTATTTTCTGTTGATCATGGGAGAACTATGTGACAAGTTTGGTTCAATTCCATTGTTGGTGGGGTTCAGAATGCTCTTTGATTGTAGGTGAACTATTTTTTTTTTTGTCGTGTCAGGAGTGTCCTGTTGTGAGAGAATTGGCCATCTGCAAGGACGTTGCCCAGTGGACGCCCGGATGATTTTGATGTTTTATCATCCTTGTGGGAGGTTTATCTCATGTCCCCACATGAGGAGCTGGAGCTGATAGAGGGAGCTCATCCGCCTCTCCCCGGATTCGAACCTGCGACCTGTCAGTCTTCAGTCCTGCCGGCACAGGGGTTTAACCCACTGCACCACCGGGGTCTCCAGGTCAACTATAAAGCCCAGCAACTACAACTCCCAAATGACAAAATCATTTTTTTTAGTAAAGGATATACATTGGGCAGTTAGGTGTCTTGTGTCCAAATTTGGTGTCAATTCATCCAGTGGTTTTTGAGCTATGTTAATTCCACAATCAACATAACATTTTTATTTATATAGATTGTAGGATGTTTTATGCTCTTAGTTTACTTGGTCACAGTTCCAAAAATAAGCATCGATTGCTTAAATGCATGTTTTTGATAGAATTCACTCCCACGTTGTTGAGAAATAGCAGAGGCCTGAAGTGACAGAGAGTGGGATTTTTCACAGTTGGCCTTGGCCACATATTTCCCAGTTAACTGTCATTTGAATGCCAGAGGGAAAAGTAGGTCTCCCGAACAGAAAGCAGAATCAAGTCCCAGGAAAAGTTTAGATTCTTAGCAAGTAAACCTGGTAAACAGATAAATGCTTGTTCATTCCGCTTTAATGCCTTAACTCAACTGACTAAAAGGTTCAGGTTGCAAATATCTGAGAGGATTGTGCATGCAATTTTTGTTAAGAGCACTGTGCTGGTACGGCTGTACCAGAAGCTCCAATTTTATTTGCTTTGTATTAAATGTTTGCTTGCAGTCCAAGGTTCCTGGGTTTCTGCAGATAGGTGGCTTCCTTTGGTTGCAGTCGTAGGGCAAGTCACCTGTCCATCATCGTTAAGTTTTGGTTCCGTCCCTTGCTCAGGGCAATTGGGAAGGGAAGGGAGCCATTTTTTAGTCAGTCTCAGTAAGGAAAGCTAATGTACAGGACGTGTTCAAGATTCTCCTGTACAAAAGCTTCAACCCTTAAGACTTTCCGGGGGAGAACAGTCTTATGAGTCTCCAAAAATTTCCAGGGGAACAGCCCTAAAGACCAAAGATCTCCAGCTGGAGAATCTACAAGCCTTACTGGTAGGTCCACTCGGTGTTTGAGACACAATTCAACCCAGTAGCGGAGCCCACATCAGTAAGAATTAGATTACAATCAGCCTGGGAGAAGTTAAAAAAGGGGATTTTACTTTAAAGCAAAGAATTAGTTATTGAAGACAATTGCCTGTCCTTCGTGGACAAGATTAGGAAGCCACCAGTTGCATAAAAGCCTGGAATCAGTTGTTTAACTTTCTGAAGACAAGAGAAGTTTCTGTTTGATTGTTCATTAATAAAGGACTTTTGTTATACTTCACAAGCCATCTAAAGACCATTTGTGGTGGAAAACCTCTGAGAACTTCTCTTTGGGGGGCCCTGGCTTCCCGCTGGGCTCAAGTCGCATGTCCTATTTAAAGACAGATTATTTACAGGCCCAGCGTGCAACAGAACAAGCACTTGAGAACTGAGAACAGGGAACAAAGCTACAAGACTCCAGAACCACAAAATAATACTAGCATAGAAATTCTGCAGATACTCATGGATAAGTCTAAAAAAAATAGTTAAAAAATCAATATGAAAAAAAATCTCAGTAGACTTGCCTTTGACTCAGTGTTAATACTGCACCTTAACTCTTATTTTGTAAAAGAGCCACCTCTTTCTCTGAGTGAGTCCATCCTGGGAGAACCTAAAAGAAGCACTGACCTTACCTACCATCTAGGTGGTCTTTTCAAGAGAGGCGCAAAAGAAACATTGCTGCCATTTTCCTACCCAGGCATTCAAAAAGGCTAGACGCGGCACTTTGGCAGAGTTAATAGAGGTGTTGGGCATTAGGTCAGGGACACCTTTTTACCCAACATCAAACAGGGTCCAGTAGCTAACTACAGAAGTTTATTTGCAAAAGGCAAATACAAAAGAGAAGTAGTAAAGGCAGTAAAAGGCAGTAGAAAAGGTGATATGAAATAGCAATAGTACAAAATACAAAAATCAATAGACCAAAATGATAATATCCATGAAAATCTAAGATATCAAAATACAGGAAATCCAAGAGCAAGATATGTGAGATCAAAATAATGAGGTACATGAAAATCCAAGGAGTCAAAGCATAGTCAATAATCCATAGCACGAAAATAGGAACTTAAGCAAGGCAAAAATCCATTCAAAAACATAGGCAAACTTGAGAGCTGGTCATGAATATGATTGTTTAATGAAGTTGTCTGCTCTGAAGAGCCCAGGAAAACAGCATCTAATTTAAGCTCAAACCTGACCCAACAAACACGAAATCATCTTTTTTACACCTATACTTCAAGGACTGCTTCCAACAAATTCTTTCTGACCTTCTCATCAACCTTTCCTTGGCTCTCTCTGAGCGGAGACCTAGTCTCTCGTTACGAGTTAACTTCCCATTTTCCGAAGATTGGGAAGGCTCGACCAACTTATTATCAAGAGAAACATCCTATACCTCTTTTGCAGCCGGCCCTGGCCTGTCTCTGTGCTCTCTGGCCTGCATTTCTCTCTGTGATGCAACCTGAGGAACAGATATAGACTCAGTGAAAATTTCATCCCTGAGCCAAAATCCCCAGCATCTTGCTGCTGAACCCCAATAAGAGGGGTTTGATACTTCATTTAGGTTCTCCCGAGACAAGCTAAGTTCTCTCTTTTCACCACTTTACTCAGAGAAAGGGATGGCTCCTTTTAAAAAGAAAAGAAAATAATTAACTTTTATAAAAAAAAAGTAGAGTGGCACACAACTTTTTAGAATAGACAGAAAATCGTAGCAGTATCAATTATGGGTGGCTGGTCCTCTAGATCAGTGCTGGTGCTTTCCCCTCTCTGCAGAATGACCCTCAACTTATCTATAGGTCATGTGAAAATCCCTAAATTTGTCCTCAAAATCCGCCCTTGATTTATACATGATGCTGGCTTACACATGAGTATATATGGCAATCCTGCCCTAGTCAGGGACCTCTCATTATGAAGCTAGGTAGATGAGGCCAGTCCTCCATCAAAGCATACTTGACTCTTCTTAATACCTGGACAACAGGAGAACCAGCAGGAGCAATTCCGATATTGCTGAAGTTGCACTTATAGAAATTGTAAACATCAAATACTGCACAGATAATTTCACTGTGGACAACGCATCTGATTAGATTAGATAATCATACCTGGCCAGCTCTCACTCTCAACACTGGAATGCCACAGGGCTATGTGTTGAGTCCTCTGCTTTACACTTTGTAAACACATGATTGTACCCTCATCCATCATAGCAATATCATAACCAAATTTGCAGATGGTACAACCATGGTGGGGCTTATCTCTGAAGGGGATGAGTCTGCCTAACGGGATGAGGTAGATCTGCTCATCTTGTGGTGCAGGGACAATAATCAGAAAGAACAGGCCAGAAATCCAGCTGGTGGTCATTAATGGAGACCAAGTAGAGCAGGTGGCCAGTTTTAAGTTCCTGGATGTCACTGTTAAGGAGAACCTAATTTGGGGAGCCTATATGGCAGGATTGGTTAAGAGGGTCCAGCAGACACTGTACTACCTGAGACTTCTAAGGAACAACAACTGAATGAAAAACTGATGACTTTCTACTGCTGAGCTATAAAGAGTGGATAATAATATTGAGGATAGTTTTGACGGAGTGGTGAGTGAATTAGAACCAGACATCCTGGGGAGTGAAGTTGAATGGCTAACAACAAGGCAGCAGGAGATGACGGGATCCCTGCTGAACTGATTAAAATCTTGAAAGATGATGCTGTCAAGGTGGTGCATGCCATATGCCAGCAAATACGGAAAACACAAGAATGGCCATCAGAAAAATGTCACTGTTAAGGAAAACCTAATCTGGGGCACCTATATGGCAGTGTTGTTAAGAGGCTCCAGCAGAAACTGTACTACCTGAGACTTCTAAGGAACAACAACTGGATAAAAAACTTTCTACTGCTTTCTACTGCTGAGCTATACTGTATCTGCAAATGGTTTGATAACTGCACAGTGGCAGATGGGAAGGCACTGCAAAGGGTCACCACTTCTACACAGAGAATCATTGGTTGCCCTCTCCCTTCTTTGGAAGAACTTTACAGGTCCAAGTGCCTTAAGAAATCTCAGAGCATTCTTGGGGATCCATCTTATTGGGGGCTGTGTGGTGGTGGTGGTGGAAGTGTAAAGGGATGGGTGGGTTGTTTTTGTGATGTGTGCTGGGGAAATAATTTAATTTCATTGTGAAATAGTACAATGACAACAAAGCTATTCTATTCTATTCTAAACTAAAACACACAGGAAACACATACTTCTGGTGCAGATTGGAAAGGTGTTCCCAAGTCAGTGGTTTCTTACCTTTGGTCCTCCAAGTTGGGGGTTCTGGGGTTGTAGTCCCAAATTCCTGGAGGACCAAAGTTTGGGAACCTCTGTTGTAAGGTATAGTTTTGACAGTTCAGCTCTGCACATAGAGCTAAACTTTGAGTCTCTTCTAAGAGAGAAAAAGCATAATAATAATATTATTAATAATGGTGATGACGATGCCGGCATACCAGGTGACAGTCGCATTCAGGACAAACAACAAGTAAAACTCGGCCGCTATGAAGACCTCAAAATCGAACTGCAAAGGCTCTGGCATAAACCAGTACAGGTGGTCCCCAGTGGTCATTGGCGCACTGGATGCTGTGCCAAAAGATCTCAGCCGGCATTTGGAAACATTAAACATTGACAAAATCACGATCTGTCAACAGCAAAAGGCCACCTTACTTGGCCCTGCACGCATCATTTGAAAATACATCACACCTTCCTAGATGCTTGGGAAGTGTTTGACTTGTGATTTTGTGATACGAAATCCAGCATATAGATCTCATTTGCTGTGACATACTGTGTTTTTGTGTCAATAATAATAATAATAATAATAATAATAATAATAATAATTTCTTCAAGCTATGATGACTCCTGTCAGTCTTCTGTTCAAGGAAGTAACAATGATACAATTATTTTCTTAAAATGAGTAGCAAGACCCTCTAGATGGTGATGGACTGCAAATCCCATCAGCCCCAAATCAACAGATCAAATGGAGAAGGTTAATAGGGGTTCAAGTCCAGCAATGTCTGCCTTGAACTGGTTTCCTAATTAGCATGACTAAATGGAAAATAACTCACATCACTGCCTATACCAGTAGAGGGCATTTGTGTTACTGAGCAAGCTAGATCAGGATGCAATGACATGTTCACCACAATACCTACATCTAGCATATCAGTTGCGACTGTGTCAAATGTAACTGTGTAAATTCTATTACAAATCATTACTGGAGTGTGACCAGGATAGCCTGTCCTTCAGCTAAGACTACACTGTTTTTGACCTCTAATAGGATTGGTTTTCAGAAGAGACTGAGATCCAGCAAATGCTAGTACCTTGGCCCAAGTCTTTGACTCTTTAGAACGGTTTTTCATAAGACTGGCAAATGGCTTTTCCATGAATTCTCCTAGTCCCACTCTCTTCTGGCACAGAAGTGGGCATGGGCAAGTGTTGGGCTTTGTTGGGTTTTTTTAAACCACAACTCCAAGGTCCATCTGTTGGAATCAGGTAGAAAATGATAACTAGTTAGCTGTAGGAGATGGAAGTGTGGATGGAAGGAAGTTAAATCAGATGTCCAAAAGCTCCTTGAGGGAATGGAATAAATGACGTAGTGCAACTCAAGTTGGGGCGATTTAGAGAATAAATATGCCTCTCAGTGCGTATAGTTCAGGCAGTCATAGGAAATTCTAGAACCGGCACAGAAGCCTGTATTATGGCAGCCACTTTACAAAGAACATAACTGCTAGGAACTGATATAGGAATTGATTAAATATAGAATAACAGCAGCATTAAAACTGGGAGACAGGCTACTATTTATTTATCGTGCCAGGCAACCAAACAGTTGTATTACTTTTTTGACAGAACAAACATACAAAAGACACAGAGTTTACAAGCTTGGTAGTTGATTAAATGTCCTTTGACCAGTAGTTGGCCACTTGGAGTGCCTCTGGTGTTACTATAAGAAGGTCCTCCATTGTGCATGTAGCAGGGCTAAGGTTGCATTGCAGCAGGTGGTCTGTAGTTTGCTCTTCTCCACACTCGCATGTTGAGGATTCCACTTTGTAGCCCCATTTCTGAAGGTTGGTTCTGCATCTCGTGGTGCCAGGCTACTGATAAGGGCAAATCCTAGTGTTTCTTGGTATTACTAAACGACTTATTCAACTGCTGAATATGCCTGTCCTGTTTGTCACAAGTTTCCCACGTGAAGCAGGTGAATATAGCCTTGAACAAAACATGCAAAATCATCATAGGATGTATCAAACCTACATCTGTTGATAAACTTTATAAGATAGCTGGCATCCCTTCCCCTCCCCCCCCCCGAATATTCAATGAGAAGTTGTTGCCAACTGTGAGAGAAATTAGGTTGAACACTGAAAGCCATCCACTACATGACTATTAGCCTCCTCCCAGTAAACTCAAATCAAGAAAAAGTTTTTTGAGAACCATCATTCCTTTTAATATTCCCCCAGCAACAGCAGGAGTATCCCTCTAGACAGCTAAACCAGGAAATCCCAACTGGATGGCCCCCACAAGGGTCTTCCTCCAGGGGAAAATCAACTTGGAGGTCCCTGAACAGACTCAGAAATGGAGTGAGCAGATCAAAAGACAACCTGGCAAAATGCCACTACTTAGAGGAATCCTCCAGCTTGTGCAACTGCGGAGCAGAACAGACAACTCTGCATCTGTATGCTTGCCCACAATGCCCTGCCTCATGTACAGAGGAAGAACTGTTTAAAGTTACAGACAGTGTAGTCGCTGTTGCCCGTTTTTGGTCTAAAATTATTTAGCCACTTTTGTTCCCTCTTTTTATACTAATTTATTTGTGCAATGTTTTTGACACAAAATAAATAAATATATAACCAAACAACTATATTTTTTAAAAAACAACATCCTGTCTGATACATTGAAAATTATCCTGAGATATCCATCAATCAATCAATGATTTATTACGGTCTTCGACCAGCACAGTATAAAATGGGGCACAGGTGCCCAAGGAAGGGAATCACAGTTTTTATCAAGTAGGTCAGATAAAAAGCGGATTAAAAACATGTTATAAAAGAGACAGATTAAAAAGCAGACTAAACTTACAGTTTGAAGTGCATGTATGAATCTAAAACAGGGGGATAGCTAATAACAAATATCAGACAACTGGGAAGCTCTAAAAAGGAATGAGAGGGGAGCATTTACAGCCTTTTGGCTAAGATCAAGTGTAGTATCCTGAGATATATATTTTTTTGGCAAACTGTGAGAAGTGACTTGATGGTAAGCTGAAATTTCTTTCATTGGGAAGATGCTAGAATTGCCTGGGAAATGTTCCACTATTATTTTTTATTATTTATTTATTTACAGTATTTATATTCCGCCCTTCTCACCCCGCAGGGGACTCAGGGTGGATTACAATGTACACATATATGGCAAACATTCAATGCCAAGACACACAACAGATATAGACAAACAGTCAGAGGCTATTTAACTTTTCTGGCCGCCACGGGAGCTGTCGCTTTCATCGTCCATTTGCGACACTGATGAAGTACTTCCGCATTCCCCACATGCTTTTGCTGGAGTCTTTTTTTATGGCCTCGTAAATTAGTTAAATTAGCCTCCCCACACATAGGTGGTATCTAATTTTCCTACTTGACAGATGCAACTGTCTTTCGGGTTGCAAAGGTCGACAACAAGCTACACAATTGGTCAGAAGCTCACTCTGACCTGGGCTGGCTTTGAACTCTGACCTTATGGTCAGAAGTGATCTTAATGCAGCTGACACTCAAACAGCTGTGCCACAGTCCCGGTGCTTAAAATGCTTGCACACACTATTTATTACTCTCTGCCCCGGAGTGTGGTGGAGGCTCCTTCTTTGGAAGCTTTTAAACAGAGGCTGGATGGTCATCTGTCAGGGGTGCTTTGAATGCAATATTCCTGCTTCTTGGCAGGGGGTTGGACTGGATGGCCCATGAGGTCTCTTCCAACTCTAGGATTCTATGATTCTATGATTCATTAACAAGGGAATCTCTGTAATTTCTGAATTCTGGCAGGAACTCAAACATTTCACTGTATATTTATTGATTCTTTTCCATTTATTTTTTGTCTTCTCCTAATATGAATACTACGGGTTTTCTTTGAAGATCAAAAAGGACTCACAGTTGGTTCTGCATTTCCTTCTTCCGGAAAGGGGAAATGAGTCTGCTTTCATGTGATTGACAATCGAAGGAACTTGCGAAAGTGATAACTGTATAAATTCAGCTCACCAAGTCTGCATGTGTCAGTTGTGTTTGAACTGGGCTGGGCCAGAAAGAAAAACAGAACGATGAACCAAGAACCTGAGAGAGAACCCAGGCTGATAAGAGAAGGCTATCTAGTGAAAAAGGTAGGCATACACAATTTTAGTTAAAGTCTTGAAGCAGGAAATGTATTTTAAAGCAAACTAAATGTTGAATGTACCCTAGGTAATTTTCAACGGTAAGCAAAAAGGAAGAGGGGCCGACCAAGGGCAAGATGGATGGATGGCATCCTTGAAGTGACTGGACTGACCTTGAGGGAGCTGGGGGTGGTAACGGCCGACAGGGAGCTCTGGCGTGGGCTGGTCCATGAGGTCACGAAGAGTCGGAGACGACTGAACGAATGAACAACAACAACAAGCAAACAATATTTTGCCCCCCCCCCCCAACCAATCATTGATATATATTTTCTGTTTGTCGTGGGAGTTCTGTGTGCCATATTTGGTTCAATTCCATCATTGGTGGAGTTCAGAATGCTCTTTGATTGTAGGTGAACTATACATCCCAGTAACTACAACTCGCATATGTCAAGGTCTATTTTCCCCCAAGAGCGCCTCAAGAGCACCCTGGTCAAAATCAACTATACTGCAAATGCTTACTTTGCATAATGGGTTGAGCTGCCCCTGAACGTACTATCCCCAATTGAACTTGTGAAACAAAGAGAGCTGTGAACTTCATCTAGTGGACAGGAGCATTTATATGGCATTTATTTACATCGAAAAATATCTTCATGAGTCATAGCAGAGCTTTAGAATATTTAGAACCTGGAGTGGTATTTGTTCTCAGTGTTTCGAAACCGCCAATGTACAAAGCTGCATCTGTTTAATGCAACTATGCTAATGTGATTTCCATCATGTTCTTTTGCAAAGATGCAGTAGGAGTAGTACGTGCCTCATGAATGTTTTAGGCAAGGAATACTCAGAGGGGGCGTGCCTTTGCCTTCCTCTTAATATAGGCTGCAGAACCTGGTATTTCCTGGCAGGTTGGGTGTTTCCAGGGTCTTGCCTTGCTTAGCTTCCAAGATCATACAGGTTCTGATACCTTCAGGGTATTTAGCAACTTTGCAAGAATATCATGGGCTTGGGACCCACCTACCCACTGTTTCCCTATTCCTCTCTTTCTTTTGCATTATTCATGTTGCCATCCTAACTGTGAGATGCATTTCCAGGGACTCTGCTCTTTTTACAGCCACTATTAGATATTACAGAATATGTAATAATAATAATAATAATAATAATAATAATAATAATAATGTATTGTCGAAGGCTTTCATGGCTGGAATCACTGGGTTGTTGTAGACCATATATGGGCATGGTCTAGAGCAGTGGTTCTCAACCTGGGGTCCCCAGATGTTTTTGGCCTACAACTCCCAGAAATCCCAGCCAGTTTACCAGCTGTTAGGATTTCTGGGAGTTGAAGGCCAAAAACATCTGGGGACCCCAGGTTGAGAACCACTGGTCCAGAGGCATCCTCTCCTGATGTTTCGCCTGCATCTATGGCAAGTATCCTCAGAGGTAGTGAGGTCTGTTGGAACTAGGAAAATTGGGTTTATATATCTGTGGAATGACCAGGGTGAGACATAGGACTCTTGTCTGCTGGAACTAGGTGTGAATGTTTCAACTGACCACCTTGATTAGCATATAACGGCCTGACATAATATGACTTCTCTGGTTGAAGTCGTCTGCAGTGCCTTTCATGTTCCTTGATTGTATTTGAGAACACAGAAATGCTGGACCACTCTCACAACCACCGTGTCAGACTACACAGAGAAGCCATTGAAATCCACAAGCATGTGGACAATTTCAACAGAAAGGAGGAAAACATGAAAATGAACAAAATCTGGCTACCAGTATTAAAAAAAACCTCTAAAATTACAACAGCACAACAACACAGAGGAAACAAACAAGGACATCTAATCACCTCTCAACAAAAGTTTGCTCTAGGCAATGTCAGGTCATCAAATGCTAATCAAGGTGGTCAGTTGAAACATTCACACCTAGCTCCAGCAGACAAGAGTCCTTTGTCTCACCCTGGTCATTCCACAGATATATAAACCCCTTTTCCTAGTTCCAACAGACCTCACTACCTCTGAGGATGCTTGCCATAGATGCAGGCGAAACGTCAGGAGAGAATGCCTCTAGAACATGGCCATATAGTCCAAAAAAACCTACAACAACCCAATAATAATAATCTTTATTTATACCCCACCACCATCTCCCCCAACAGGGACTCGGAGCAGTTTACATGGGGCCAAGCCCGAACAACAAATTACAATACAAAAATACAAATTGCAGTAAAATAATAATAATAATAATAATAATAAATAAATAAAATAAACGAAAGATGTAGGAGCAATTAATGGTTTTTTCATTCCTTGATAACTGGTAGCCTGTAATTTATCTTGAATACTGAACCCCTGGTGGTGCAATGGGTTAAACCCTTGTGCTGGCAGGACTCAAGACTGACAGGTCGCAGGTTCGAATCGGGGGGGGGGGGGGAGCGTCAATGATCTCCCTCTGTCAGCTCCAGCTCCCCATGCAGGGACATGAGAGAAGTGTCCCACAAGAATGGTAAAACATCAAAAACATCTGGGTGTCCCCTGGGCAACATCCTTGTAGATGGCCAATTCTCTCACACCAGAAGCGACTTGCAGTTTCTCGAGTCGCTCCTGACACACACACACAAAAAAACCCCCAAATAACACCTTGAATACTAAGATCTATATATTTTGGGAGTGTGAATAGCCCCACCACCAACCACCAACAACTGATCAGTTCATTACCTAGAAGCCAGCTCTACAAGGCTGGTTCTTGGATGGCAGACATGAGGTAGGATGAAAGTAGGATTTTGTGAGGCACCTAATGCCTCTAAATACATAATAATAATAATAATAATAATAATAATAATAATAACCAAAAAGCGCTGGCCATCCGTGAGAAGATGGAAGCAGAGAGAGGCGACCTTGCTGCCATCAGCAAAACTCAAACTTAAAAACTTAATATGGACACGCCACTAGTTTTACCTACCCATGCCCCCCACCCTAACCCTATTTTAAGGAATTAAACAATTTTAATCTTTTAACCTTTTTATCTCGTAGTTGCTCAATTATTTAGGAGTGGGTTGACAGGCCAGTAGGCCATGATGCCTCGTATTCATATATGGTTTTACTGTATGTGTATGTGTATGTTTTGTATGTTTTGATATGGTCAAAATTGACTAATCAATAAAGAATTGTATTGTATTGTATTGTAATAATAATAATTTCATTTCTTAACCATCTCTCCTCACAGTTTAAGGTGAGTTACAACATTGCTAAAACACATAATCATTGAAAAACACTCCATAAAACACACATATTAAAACATACTTCCATACAATACATATTAAAATACTCAAAAACAATTATGAAATCCAGCATATAGATCTCATTTGCTGTGACATACTGTGTTTTTGCGTCAGAATAATAATAATAATAATAATAATAATAATAATAATAATAATTGTTATTATTGTTAACAGCAATGTTTTGTTGTTCCTTTCTGCTGATTATTATTATTTTTATTAGTAATAATCATCAGAAAGGAGTAACCAAAGTCTTAAACTAGACACAACTGGTTATTCCTAGGAAGTGTACTTCTATGACTATTCAGAATCAGAATTTGTGTGTGAACTAAACTGAGAGCATACCTCTATTTGACATTAGCAACCAATGCATATGTTTTTCTAAATTAAATGTCAGGCACATGGAAGTGAGTAGGAGGTTATAATCAAGGTTGCTTCCCTCCTCAGCCACCGTTGCTAGAAAACCACCCCTTCCCTACATGCCAGTTTTTGCACATGTACTAATGGAAAGTTTTTCCCCTCCTAATACTAATAGGGTGGTTTATGTGTATATGTATAATGGAGACTGTAGCTGTGGGGAAAGAGTTTAGTTCCCCCCTATGCACACACTATTTAAACACTTATCTTCCTGCTTTTAATTTTGAAAAACATTGCTGGTCACTTAGCATCACCATACATTTGGCATCTTGGTTATTCCTGACATACCTTTATCCTGATTAAGTAAAACATGAAAATACTCCCACCACCCCTCACTACCTCTGAGGATGCTTGCCATAGATGCAGGCGAAACGTCAGGAGAGAATGCCTCTAGACCATGGCCATACAGCCCGAAAAAACCTACAACAACCCATGAAAATAATTTTTCAACAACTGATGGGATGGATGCAGCCCTGTTGATCCTAAGTTTCTGGATAGGATTTAGTGTTAAGTACCAGGACTCTGTACAAGTGTCCATGACACACATTTTCCCACCAGGAATAGAAATGTCCAAAAGCCTGTAGCTATGATGAAGTGACTTCTGTGTAGATCTATAGTCAGATTATTTATTCATCATGTCAGAAACAAATTGAGAATACAGTTATAATGTACTAGCCGTCCCCTGCCATGCGTTGCTGTGGCCCAGTCTGTGTATTTGTGTGTGTATATATTTGTGCATATGTGTATATGTATGTTTGCGCGTATATGTATGTGTGAGAGAGAGAGAGAGACAGAGAGAGTGAGTGTTTTTGCGCATGTGTTGTAATGTAATTTTTGTTTTTTGGCTTTTAAAGTCCCTTCCTTGTCAAGCTGGAATGTGTCCAGAAGAGGGCGACTAAAATGATCAAGGGTCTGGAGAACAAGCCCTATGAGGAGTGGCTTAAGGAGCTGGGCATGTTTAGCCTGAAGAAAAGAAGGCTGAGAGGAAATATGATAGCCATGTATAAAATATGTGAGAGGAAGCCACAGGGAGGAGGGAGCAAGCTTGTTTTCTGCTTCCCTGGAGACTAGGACGTGGAACAATGGCTTCAAACTACAAGAGAGGAGATTCCATCTGAACATGAGGAAGAACTTCCTGACTGTGAGAGCCGTTCAGCAGTGGAACTCTCTGCCCCGGAGTGTGGTGGAGGCTTCTTCTTTGGAAGCTTTTAAACAGAGGCTGGATGGCCATCTGTCAGGGGTGATTTGAATGCAATATTCCTGCTTCTTGACAGGGGGTTGGACTGGATGGCCCATGAGGTCTCTTCCAACTCTTTGATTCTATGATTCTATGATTCCATTGTGTTTTCAGTGTTTTTATGAGTGATGGTCACTTGTTGGCCTGATAGGTGTATTGTGGCCAAATTTGGTGTCAATTCATCCAGTGGTTTTTGAGTTATGCTAATCCCACAAACGAACATTACATTTTTATTTATATAGATTAAAAAAAACACAAACATAGTTAAAAACCTGGCATTATACTAAATTTCCTTTGACCAAAAGGTGGCCACTTGGAGTGTCTCTGATGTCGCTGTAAGAAGGTCCTCCATTGTGCATGTGGTGGGGCTCAGCCTGCATTGTAATAGGTGGTCTATGATTTGCTCTTCTCCACACTCACATGTCGTGGACTCCACTTTGTATAGCCAGATGCACCCACAGGTTTTCGGTCATCCTGTCTAAGTAGATAATATTTCATGTTCCAGGGAAAGTTCCCTACGGTCTTCAGTTTTAAGGGGAAAACACATGAACCAAAGTGTGTAGAGAGCTCTAAATCACAGTCACCAATGGAATGAACAGCTAAATTAAACCATCTAATGAGAGAAAGGACAATCAAAACTGTAACACTGCACATACACAATACATTTTATTTATTTATTTATTTATTTGGAGTTTTTATAACCCGGTCTTCTCAACCTCCGGAGAGGACTCAGGCCGGCTAACAACAGAGGATTCAGTACAATAAGATAAAGCAAATATACATCATCAATATAAAAGGTAAAGGTAGTCCCCTGACATTAAGTCCAGTCATGTCTGACTCTGGGGTGTGGTGCTCATCTCCATTTCTAAGCCAAAGAGCCAGCGTTGTCCGTAAACACCTCCAAGGTCATGTGGCCGGCATGACTGCATGGAGCGCCGTTACCTTCCCGCCGGAGCGGTACCTATTGATCTACTCACATTTGCATGTTTTCGAACTGCTAGGTTGGCAGAAGCTAGGGCTGACAGCGGAAGCTCACGCTGCTCCCCGGAATCGAACCTGCGACCTTTTGATCAACAAGCTCAGCAGCTCAGTGCTTTAAAATACAATTCATACCATTTACAAAAAAGTCACTTTGTCAGAGCGAAGTCACAAATTACAAATTCATCGCCATCCGCCAGTAGGTCAACAGTTATTGACTCAGTCATCAATCTGCAAATGCAGTGTCCCAAAGCCATGATATTACCAACTTTCTAAAAGTTAGGAGGGAAGAGGCAGATCTAATCTCCATCGGGAGGGAGTTCCAGAGCTGAGGGGCCACCACCTACAGGGCTCTGTCCCTCGTTCCCACCAAGCACGATTGCGAAAGAGGTGGGACCGAGAGCAGGGCCCCTCCAGAAGATCTTAACAACCTTGATGGTTCATAGGGGAGAATTTGTTTGGACAGGTAAATTGAGCCGGAACCGTTTAGGGATTTATAGGTCAACACCAGCACTTTGAATTGTGCTCGGAAGCTGATTGGCAGCCAGTGGAGCTGACACAACAAAGGAGTCGTATGCTCCCTGTACCCCACTCCTGTTAGTAGTCTGGCTGCCGCTCGTTGGACTTGTAGCTTCCGGGCAGTCTTCAGAAGCAACCCCACGTAGAGAGCGTTGCAGTAGTCTGTACAGGATGTAACCAGAGCGCGTACCACCGTGGCCAAGTCAGACTTCCCAATATATGATGAAGGGAATATTCAATGAGCAGGAGGAATCTAAATGGAAGCACAGGAAGTAACCACACCACAAAAGAAACTGCAACTGGCATGGGAGGAATCAAAATAGAGTTCTTAAATACCATCAAGACACTTTCAAAACAGAAGCAAATCTGTAGGGAAATTTTAAGTCTTTTTTCAACAGTGGCATTTATTTCCCCTTTTCTGTAAAGTTTCGTTGAGATGTTTGTGGGTCATTTGCGCAATAAAATGAGGTTCAGGGAAACTTACAATCAAATATAAGTTGGGATATCCCCCCCCCCCCCAAAATTAAATCCAACAATAGACAGCAACCACACAGCATTATAAATATAATGAAAACTTTATGTAAAACAATATTAGACTAAAAGCTATCAAAAGCTCAGCTAAAATAAGCTCAGAGGATTAAATAACCTTTTAAAATGAGCAAGAACGAACCTTGTAAGCTTGCCCTTACAGTCTATTGAACAATTTTGCTGGCATAACTGAACAGTCTACCATGCAGCTGTGGACAAATCTACATAGGGACCACCAAACACAGCAACCAAATATAAATCAAGGAACATGAAAGGAACTGCAGACTACTTCAACCAGAGAAGTCAGCCATAGCAGAGCACCTGATGAACCAACCTGGACACAGCATATTATTTGAGAACACAGAAATGCTGGACCACTCTCACAACCACCATGTCAGACTACACAGAGAAGCCATTGAAATCCACAAGCAGGTGGACAATTTCAACAGAAACCTTTAAAATGAACAAAATCTGGCTACCAGTATTAGAAAAAAACTCTAAAGTCAGGACAGCAAATAAAGAGCAACACTCAAAAACAGTGGAATTCCAGGCAAGAAACAATAAGGACCAGCTAATACATTTTAACAAAGGACTCCCCCAGGTAGGAAGCAGTCAGGCTTTGAAGCTGCAAGGCTATTTAATGTTCCAACACACAAGAGTTGTTTCTCCCACCCTGGACATTCCACAGATATATAAACCACAGTTTCCAACAGACCTCAAAACCTCTGAGGATGCCTGCCATAGATTTGGGAAAAACGTCTGGAGAGTATGCTTCTGGAACATAGCCATATAGCCCGGAAAACTCACAACAATCCAGTAAAACAAGATAATAAAAAGAGTGGTGGGAACTGAGCACAGATATCCGGCAATGTTTGTTGTTGTTCATTCGTTCAGTCATTTCCGACTCTTCGTGACCTCATGGACCAGCCCATGCCAGAACTCCCTGTCAGCCGTCACCACCCCCAGCTCCTTCAGAGTCAAGCCAGTTGCTTCAAGGATACCATCCATCCATCCATCTTGCCCCTCTTCCTTTTTCCTGATTTGAATGCAATATTCCTGCTTCTTGGCAGGGGGTTGGACTGGATGGCCCATGAGGTCTCTTCCAACTCTTTGATTCTGTGATTCCATTTTCCCCAGCATAACTGTCTTCTCTAAGCTTTCCTGTCTTCTCATTTTGTGGCCAAAATACTTCATCTTTGCCTCTAATATGCTTCCCTCCAATGAGCAGTCGGGCTTTATTTCCTGAAGTATGGACTGGTTGGATCTTCTCGCTGTCCAAGGCACTCTCAGAACTTTCCTCCAACACCACAGTTCAAAAGCATCTATCTTCCTTCGCTCGGCCTTCCCTAAGGTCCATATCTCACATCTGTAGGTGACTATGGGGAATACCATTGCTTTGACTATGCGGATCTTCGTTGCCAGTGTGATGTCTCTACTCTTCACCACTTTATAGAGATTGGACATTACTCTCCTCCCAAGAAGTAAATGTCTTCTGATTTCCTGGCCACAGTCTGCATCTGCAGTAATCTTTGCACCTGGAAATACAAAGTCTATCACTGCCTTCATGTTTTCTCCCTCTATTTGCCAGTTATCAATCAGTCTTGTTGCCATAATCTTGTTTTTTTTTTATGTTTAGCTGCAACCCGGCTTTTGCGCTTTCTTCTTTCACCTTGATTAGAAGGCTCCTCAGCTCCGCCTCGCTTTCAGCCATCAAAGTGGTGTCATCTGCATATCTCAGGTTGTTAATGTTTCTTCCAGCAGTTTTCACCCCAGCCTTGCATTCATCAAGCCTGGCACATCGACAATGTTACTGGATTTTTAAAACACAGTTGGCACCTTGAATTGAAATAAACTGAACATCAATGAAGCTGGCACAAAATAAACCCAGTATGGTCCACATTTCAAGCCATATCGAAACAACCATCATACTGCAAACCAGTGGTATCAATGGACTGTGTTCCAGGTCTGCTCCACATTGACTGCATTATAGCATTCCATCACTCAAGGGACTAACAGGGCAAGCCTTAATTCTACACTGACGAGGTCTGTTTCAATACAGTTGACTGTACTCTCAAGTAACCGCACATAAGATTGCAGCTAAGGAATGAACATCTGAGGCTAGGTTTTGACAGTAGTTGTGGGGAAGCTTTGCCAGCTTCTCATGTTAACTGTGGGTTTGAATTATCAACAGAATATATGTGGTAACATTTTCTGTGACCAATAGTGGGGGGAAACCATTATTTCTAGGCATGCGGTATAACAGACAGAGAGGAAAGGAAAGGAGAAGTGACATTTTAGGGAAGTTGCATGGCAGCGACTTTGCATTCTGCACACACCCTCCCACATACACAACTCCCTTGAAAAATGCATAATTTGTGTAGCAAGAATATTCAGATGAGGTCTGGCATCTTGGCTTTGCTTTTTCGTGAATTAAAGACTTTGCTTCAGCCTAAGTGGGATCTACTCAGTTCCAACTACAGTGAAAATTTCCAGAGCAAACTGGATCAAAACAAGCGATAACATAGGCAGCTGTGCTAGTCTACAAATATAAACAGAAATCGTAATGGAGATCCTGTTGGGATTCTACTCTCCTATTATTCCCCAATTTTGTATTATTACTGTACCATCTAAACTTGCTGATTTATGAAGACTTCAAAAGCTTCTACACCAGTGGTTCTCAACCTGTGGGTCCCCAGATGTTTTGACCTTCAACTCCCAGAAATCCTAACAGCTGGTAAACTGGCTGGGATTTATGGGAGTTGTTGGCCAAAACACCTGGGGACCCACAGGTTGAGAACCACTGGTCTACAATGTATTGTCGAAGGCTTTCGTGCCTGAAATCACTGGGTTTTTTAGGTTTTTTTGGGCTATATGGCCATGCTCTAAAGGTATTCCTCTAGATGCCTCTAGAACATGGCCATATAGCCCAAAAAAACCTACAACAACCCACTCTTTTACACTTTTGTGGCATTTTAGTTGCCCCTAAGAACAATATAGGGCAATTGCAGTTTGTGAACATTTCCATTTGAACCAAAAGGGGCATGGTTGTACATTTGATGATTACATAACATCGTTTTATAATTTTTTGGGGGGTGTATTTAAGATTTTAAGGAACATTTCATTTCAGACATTATTTAGTGTCTATCTAGCCTTTGTCTTTTAATCACCTATGAGGTATGAGCTTTCGGGCCGGGGGAGCTTCATGATAGTAGGTATACAGGGCAACCTAATTTTGTTCAATTTGAGCATTCAGGTCACCAGCCATTATTACTGTAGCTTCAGGAAACCTATTTGACAAGCTGCCTATGTAATTATCCAGCTTGGCCCAGTCTCTTCATACCAGCTTCTTGTTCCATTGTGGTGGAATATTGTTGTTCATTCGTTCAGTCATTTCCGACTCTCATGGACCAGCCCATGCCAAAGCTCTCTGTCGGCTGTCACGTACCCCACCTTCTTCAGAGTCAAGTCAGTCACTTCAAGGATGCCATCCATCCGTCTTGCCCTTGGTCAGCTCCTCTTCCTTTTTCCTTCCATTTTCCCCAGCAACATTGTCTTCTCTAAGCTTTCCTGTCTTCTCATGATGTGGCCAAAGTACTTCAACTTTGTCTCTAATATCCTTCCCTCCAGTGAGCAGTTGGGCTTTATTTCCTGAAGTATGGACTGCTTGGATCTTCTGGTGGTCCAAGGCACTCTCAGAACTTTCCTCCAGCACCATGATTGAAAAGCATCTATCTTCCTTCACTCATTCTTCCTTATGGCCCAGCTCTCACATCAATAGGTGACTACGGGGAATACCATTGCTTTAACTATGTGGATCTTCGTTGCCAGTGTGATGTCTCTACTCCTCACTATTTTATCGACATTGGACACTGCATTAATTAATAAAAGGGTATAGAGAGCTGTAGCCAGGTAATTCTGTAGTTCCACTTTAACCAATGATGCCCACAATCTTGCCGCCACTAGCATACATAGCCCTTTTTTGGGGGTCACTCTCCCTTATTACTAGGGGCATCTGCTAAGGAATGAGAAAAATAATCATTAACATTATATCCATTATAGCCCACAGGCCTGTAGCGAGGGGGTGGTTTTAGGGGTTCAACCCCCCCCGAAATGTTTCAGATATTTTAAAAAAACCTGGTTTACTCATGAATTTTAATTGGTTAACTAAATCCCCATGCTAAGTCTATGAGATGCAAAGAATTAAAAGTCCCTTCAGAACTGTAAGCACTATCTCAGGCAAATATTGACAATTTATTCACACTGTCATTACTTGCAGCAATAGCCGATGTAGTGAAGCAACCAAGTTGGATGTGTGTGTGTTGAATGCTCTCATTAAGGAGGCCAGACTTGGTGGAGGTGGTTGACAGGGGCAGAGCTGCAGGCTATTGAAGGTTGCTCTTCCCCCTGCTGTGCTCTTCACTTCAGCGTGAGCTAGGAGGCAGGTTTCAACCCCCCTCCCCGAAATTTTCAACCCCCCCCCCCGACATTTTCAAACCCCCCCTGCCGAAATTTTCAACCCCCCCCCCCCCGCTGAAATTGTCAACCCTCCCCGAAATTTTTTTCTGGCTACGGCCCTGATAGCCCAAGTTTCTTGGAGAAATATAATCTCATATTTTTCAATGAATCCTCTGAAAGGAAGGGTCTAATGCCTTTCTTGACCACCCTGCAATATTCCAGGATAGAAGTGACAGCTGGAGTCTCTTTTGGTGGTACGCGCTTTTCAGGGTGCTATTATAGCATTGCTTGATCGAAAGGAAGGGTTTTGTCTTTGTTTCAGTGGGAAATTTCCTTTGTGGTTACTTTCCCTGGCATCTGGCATCCAGCATCTTGCTTCTTGCTTATGTGAATCTGGTTTTTGCCCAATATCATATTTTACAAGCCTGTTTTTAAGCCTATTTAGAAGTCCTTTGGGAGTGAAAGGTAGAGCCTGATATGTTATATATAAATATATTTTGTTGAGATTAACTTCACAATTCAGCAGCAGATCAGTTGTACAACTTCATCGCTTTCCAGTAGCTTCTTCCTGCGCAGTATTTTCAGTCAACTGCTCCCACAGCCTGCAGTCACTCTGGAACCTTTTACAGACAATTGAGCACATGCCCGGCCATTGTCAGTTTTACCATTGTCTTTCCCCCAGTCTAGATGATATTACAGACTTACCACAGCACACAGTTATATCTTGTCTTAGCAGACAGGTTCTTTTAATTAATTACATATAGCCTTCGACGAACAACATCACAGCACAAGGAGAGAGAATACACTGTACATGACTTCCTTGTATACAATTCTTTTACATATAGCAATCTCTGATTGGTTCCCAACTCAAACCCAGGATTGCATCATTCACAATCACCTGGACTAGGCCAGAACACATTCCCCAAATGAAGTTCTATATACAGTTAATGCATGACTCAGCATTTCCAATAGAAGCCCATTAGCAGTGCATGACTCAGCTATATTACATTACAATACATTGTAAAACCTGACATATTTTTATTCAGGCACAATTTTGTTAAAGATGATTCTTTTTAGGCTGTCACAGAATGTGCATGTTGATATTGCTACAACTGTTTTGAATGCAGGGTAGCATGTTTAACACCTGGAAACCGATGTGGGTTGTGCTGTCTGAAGACGCCATTGAATTCTTTAAGAAGAAGACTGACACCAACCCTAAAGGAATGATTCCTCTAAAAGGAAGCACCCTAACAAGTCCCTGCCAGGATTTTGGTAAAAGGATGGTAAGTTTGTATGTCTTCTAAAGAACACTGAATAAAGGGTGTGGCATTTGGTAGACATTTTCACCAGACTTATGGTTCTATCAGATCTTCTTGCTGGTTAACTAAGCCATGAAGAAAAAGTCAGCCTAGAAAACAACGTTTGTCATTATGTTTTGTTTTTTTTCTATCTCCCTACGGGTGGGTTCACCTGGGCCTTCTTTAAGGGATCACCTTATATGGAAATCTATGAAGTTCAGCTTTGTTGAAAAGATCTATTTTGTACCCTAGGACCTCATCCCACGTATTATAGGCTCAATTTTGGGGACTCAATGAATTTTTTTATCATCTTTATTATGCAGATTTTCAGTAATTATGACATACAGTATAAAGGGAGGGATAAAGGGAAGTACAATTGGGGGAATAGGGGGTAGGGGTGGGGGGATTGGAGGTAAGGGAGGTAAGGGAGGGGAGTGAGGTGAGATGACATGTTAAACATATGGTTGACTTCCAGTAGAGTCCACAGGGTAATAAAAAAAAGAAAACAAAATACTTGCTTTCTAGTTTCTTCGTAACATTTTTTTATATGTATATAAAACACCTTCACTGTTGTTATATCTGGATGTTTTTCCTTTCCTCTAAATATTTCTTCAGTGGTTGCCAGTCGATTCTTCTCTTCTTACTTTTTTCATAAACCATATTCGCCAAGTCGTCCATTTCCATATATTCCCTAATTTTCAGAATCCAAGATTCGAATGTAGGGAGTTCTTTAGATTTCCATTTTCTAGCTGGAACATTCCTTGCTGCGGCTGACAAGTAATACAGTAATACAGTAACTTATCATGATTTAGTCCTGGATCAAAATCTATTAGATGTAGTAGGTAATACTCCGGTTTCAACTCAAATTTTGTCTGCAAGATTCTTTGTGTATGTGAATGTATCTCTTTCCAAAAGCTTTTTACTTTTTTGCATTGCCACCATATGTGGTAATAGGTGCCTAATTGGGAGGGGGGGGGCTCAATTTCAATGCGTTTGGAAAATGGAGTCCCACGGAGGCCATCATGTGATGTAAGGGCCCTTCTGGTGGGACTTAATGGGACTCGATTTCCGCAGTGCATGGAAACATAGCCCAGAATACGTTTTGAGGAGTTAGTTGGTACCTAACTCCAACTGGCTTAAGACAGTGAAATATGGGGGAAAGACGAGGAAAGGACATCCCAGAAGAAGGACCTCAATAGTACTGAATGAAGTAAGATGGTTCCCTGTACTTTTCACCACTTCCCTCCCTCTCCCGTTCATGGGATGAAGTCCCTAGATGTCTTTGGAGAACCCAGATCTTTGCGGATCTCTAGAGCAAGCAGGAAAACCAAGAACTGGAAACTGCCTATATCAAAATCTTTAATATGGTGCTTTCCAACTATGTTAGACTCCAAATCCCATCACCCCATGACTACTTTATTGTAGTTCAGATAAAAGACATCAGGTCAGGAAAGGCTGGTTTATCCAATGGTACTTTGTAATTCCCCAGCTCAGAAAGGTCTGGTGGAGACACACATCTCGAAAATACAAAATTTCCCACTGCAAAACTGAACAATTACAAATATTCTTTAAGGTTGGCAATTACAGAGACGTATAGCAAGGTGTTGCTATAAGGTGTTATTTTTCATGTGCCCTTGTTACATGATGTAACAAGGGCACACTTCAATTTCTTTTCTAAAATCAGAGCATAGAGATGTTAAACTTTTGACTGCAGCACCCAAAATCCCTTGTTTGATTGTTGTCACAGCTTATAAACATAAATTATGCCCATAGTCATGGGGAAAATAAATGCTGACCATTACAAAACCCATTTCTATTCCAGTTTGTCTTTAAACTCACAACTACCAAACAGCAAGACCACTTCTTCCAAGCCTCCCACCTTGAGGAGAGAGATGCATGGGTGAAAGACATTAAGAAGGCCATAAAGTGCATTTTGGGAGGCCAAAGATTTTCCAGGAGATCAACTAGGAAATCTGTCAAGCTTCCAACAACAATCAATCTAAGGTTTGTGAAAAGTTAACCTTAGTTCATTCCCTGGAATAGAGAGTTGAACTGTCATAAGTGAACAAGAGAAGAGTGACATTCTTCATTTACGGCAGTGGTTTTCAACCTGTGGGTCCCCAGATGTTTTGGCCTTCAACTCCCAGAAATCCTAATAGCTGGTAAACTAGCTGGGATTTCTGGGAGTTGTAGGCCAAAACACCTGGGGACCCACAGGTTGAGAACCACTGACTTAGGGGTTAATCACACCCCATCCAAACTTCTGATGCTGTTTTTGTGGTTGCTTTGAATGAAGAGGAGCAGCCCCAGGAAATGGAAATTAAATGTGAAATAGTGGTGTTCTAGAGTGGTGTTAATTTGTCCTAGACCTCTCTCCTCCAAATCACTTCCAAGCTGCTTTTTCTCCTATGCAGAGTGTATCTCTGTGTATATGTTCAAAATGAATAGTGAAACTGTAAACAAAGATGTGTAAAGTGCTGTGGGGCATCCACATGACATACCACTTGATTTGTTGTGCTTCCACCCTTAATTCAACTCAAGAGGAGACATGATTTACACCAAAGCTTCCACAAAGCTCCATAGCAATCTCAGAGCTTTGAATGTGTGAGATCCAGCCTAATCCATTCTCCACAAGTCCAACAGACCCACTGTAGAGATGTGTTCATTATAAAGTGTTATTTATAATGTTTATTATAGAGTGTTTAATGTACTGTGTTTAAACTGCATTTATGTATTACATTTATTGCCATGGCCTAGCTGTGAGGGATAGGTTGCCATGGTGACAAGACAAGGCAGAAGAGGAGGTGGGCGGAGCTTAAGGAGAAAAAGGTTGGAGTGTGGCAGTTAAGCTCCAGTCCGGTGGAGGAGACCCGGAGAAGAGCAGAGCCAGTTAAGGGCTCTGGGAAATAGCAGAGTCAAGAAAGGACTCTGGGGAAAATAGTTTAGTCCGGTGAAAGAGACCCAGTTAGGGCTCTGTTGTGAAGCTGTGAGAATTCAGTAGTTCCTAGAATTTGTGAATATTTCTTCAGCAAGAGAGCTGAAGGTGTTACCTTGTTAGATTACTTAGGTTAAAGAATCTAACAGAGGGGGTTTTCAGGATTGCCAGTAAGGAAAGACTGGTGATCAGTGGTTTGTTCCGAGTATAGGGCAAACAGTGTGGACATTCACAATAGGGAACTCTGGAATAGTATAAGCACTTCACTAAAGAAGGAGTTTGTAGATTTGTAACATTCAGAAGCCTGAAAGTATCTCAAACCAGCCATTTTGTAACATCAAGCCTTGTGCCAAGTTCAAACTCTCAAAACTGCAACAATTACGTTCTGTTAACAATAAAACTTGTTCTCTTTTTATTTCAAACCTGCCTCCTCCATTGCTGTTATGCTTGGTGCATTCCACACTACCAAAATCACCTCACAACCCAACTAAAGATAAACAGAGACATAAACCAGCGTCTCTAAACATATTGGTGGCAGCTTAATAGATATTTAAAAGAAGGTTCCTCACAGAATATTGGTGGCATTAAAGAAGATTGATGCTTCCTCACATAATTTTTGGTGGCATCTAGTGAGATTAGCCCTGCTTCTTTACATTTTTGGTTGACAAGCGGTGGGATTAACGCTTCGTTACACCCACCATTGTGTCATAAATGACTTTTCAATAACTTTGAAGCATAGGTTCTTTTTATTGCAATTTCCAGTGTGAGAGGATATATCAGATTACAGAAAAACATTTAGACAAAGAATGACATTGGACATACAGTCATACAGATTCTATGCAACTATATTGGATTTACAATTACACTGGTTAACAAACAAACAAAGGGAAATTACATTTTCACTCAACATTCACACACACGTACACGCATTCATCCACATGCATCCAAATATTACCATATCCTTTTCTCCCTCCTTGGAGAAGCACCTGAGGCCAGACCCTGATTTCCTGCAGCCTGCCAATGCATAGTTCCATAACTTCCATAACGCCAAAACTTCAAAACGCCGAAATGCCAACACTTCTTTCCCTAAGAACAATGCCAAGGACCAGATCTCTGTTTTCCATACAGCAGAACCTGACTCCCTGCACAAAATCTAAGACTCCAAAAGCACACTTCTTCCTCTTCCCTTGAGAAAGAAGCCCCAAAGTGACCAGACTGCTCCCGTGCAGATCTGACACTCTCAGAATATGCCATCTCTCTCCTTCCCATGGAGAAGAGCATGGTGGGTGAACCAGACTCCTCAGGTTGGTCACAATTTGAGCCTTATTAGACTGAGTCTTTTATAGGAATATTCTGTTGATGTAGTCCCAAAGTTGTAAATTAATGATAGACATCTCCCACCCTGGCTCCATCTCAGTTTCCTGGTCAAATGTTGATCTTCTTGAGTGGTGTTGTTATAATGTTGACATCCTTCTTAACATTAGGAATGTTGCAAACATTCCCGTTCTTATCAGAGATTACTTTTCAGATCTCATTAGCAGGTTTTATCCACATTCCAGCAAGCAGGTAGTTAGTCATTGCAGGTCGTAATATTATACTGGTGTTTCCAAAATTGTTAACTCCATACATCCACCTTCCATTCTTCCATTCATTCCCACACATCATATTAAATTCATATTTGTCAAATCTGCACATTGAATTTCTTGTGACATTTGGCTACATGCAGCTCTCAGTAGAGGCTTGCTGTGGGTGTCACTTCTAGTAACACCCTCCCCAAAGACATCAGACAAGCCCCTACGTTGGCAGTCTTTAGGAAGAGTTTTAAGACCTGGCTGTTCCGATGTGCCTTTCCAGAATAGGAACTCCAGCAATATGTCCCAGAAGCACTTTATCAGAGTTTTAAAATGGTCTGCACATTGCACTTACCCTAAAATCCTACATCCACCTGTCACATCCAGCACTTTTTAATCTGTACCCATTACATTCAGCCCGGCCCTAGTTTTATTGTGTTATGGTGTATTGTTTTTATTGTTTACTGCTATTGTTTTAATGTTTGATTTGCTTTAAGTTATGTGTTTTGTTATGCTGTTGTTTTATTGAGGCCTTGGCCTGTGTAAGCCGCATCGAGTCTTTCAGGAGATGCTAGCGGGGTACAAATAAAGATAATAATAATAATAATAATAATAATAATAATAATAATAATCAGGAATCAAATAAGATAATATTTTTGGAATCTGTGCCCATAGGTCAGTTTCAAAAGTTGTTAGGAAAGAGGTCCAAGAAGATTTATGATTAATTCCTAACTCAACATTCTTTCCTAACTATTAATCATTTCTACTTCCTAACAGTAACTTGTATGTTTCAATGAAAGACCCTGACAAAGGGATAAGAGAAATGAAACTGGAAAAAGACAAGAAAATATTCAATCACTGCTTTACAGGTAAAGAACTTTTACCAGCATTTTTAGAGAACTATAAATTTATTTACAGTATTTATATACTGCCTTTCTCACTCCTAAGGGGACTCTATAAAATAGAGTCATAGTGTGATTGATTATCTGTTAGGGATCCAGATCAGAGATCAGATCCTGTGATAGAAGGCAGTGTAGGCCATAAGCCAGGACTTTACTGGGCTTAGGGATGCAGGATACCTGCAAAAATGGAAAAACTGCAAATTACAAAAAGTCAAATTAAAAATGGAGGTCTACAAATGCATAGAGAAGTGTGCTCTCTAGGAATGTCTATGACCTACAGTGCAACTCTATGGCTGGTGTTGACAAAGAGTTATGCTGGAGGATCTAGAGCAGTGTTTCTCAACCTGGGGATCGGGACCCCTGTGGGGGTCACAAGGGGGTGTCAGAGGGGTCACCAAAGACCATCAGAAAACATAGTATTTTCTGTTGGTCATGGGAGTTCTGTGTGAAAAGTTTGGTCCAATTCTATCGTTGGTGGGGTTCAGAATGCTATTTCATTGTGGGTGAACTAAAAATCCCAACAACTACAACGCCCAAATGGCAAGGTCTATTTTCTCCAAACTCTACCAGTGTTCACATTTGGTCATATTGAGTATTTGTGCCAAGTTTGATCCAGATCCATCATTGCTTGAGTCCACAATGTTCTCTGGATGTAGGTGAACTATAACTCCACAAACTGAAGGTCAATATCCACCAGACCTTCCCAGTATTTTCTCATGGTCATGGGAATTCTGTGTGCCATGTTTGATTCAATTCCATCATTGATGAAGTTCAGAAGGCTCTTTGATTTAAGGTGAACTATAAATCCCAGTAACTCCAGCATTACCAAATGACAAAATCAATCACCCCCAATCTCACCAGTATTCAAATTTTGGGCGTATCGGGTATTTGTGCTAAATTTGGTCCAGTTAATGAAAATACATCCTGCATATTTACATTATGACTATTTTAACAGTAGCAAAATTACAGTTATGAAGTAGCAACGAAAATAACGTTATGGTTGGGGGTCACCACAACATGAGGACCTGTACTAAGGGGTCGCGGCATTAGGAAGGTTGAGAACCACTGATCTAGAGATTCTTATTGGGAATGCATTAATCAAATCTGCAACTAATTGGATCTCCAAAATTAAGCCTGCAAATGTGGAAGTCCTACTTTAAAGACTATGAGGATGACAGCCCTTTCCCTTTGCTTAATCAATGCTATCCGATTAAGCCTGAGCTATCTACTGCATGCCTACTAACACTCCATGGTTTGTTCCTTTGCTACCAGGCAGTTGCGTCATTGACTGGCTTCTATCCAATAATGCCATCCAAAATCGCCAAGGGGGTCTAATGGTGGCATCAGCCCTGTTGAATGAAGGTTATTTTCAGGCTGCTGGGGAGCTATCCAAAACTGCAGCTGAAGGCCTGTCGGAAACTCCCTTCCTTGACAATGAGGACGCCTATTATTACTTTGTAAGTTTGAAAGCACGAGATATCTCTACAGCCACTGTGGGACCAGGCATGAATTTCTTCCACGCCGCCGACTCCCATAGTTTGGCACTTCCAGCTGCCATTTTCTCTATCTTCATAGTTGAGGGATTGACACGTGGAGACTAAACCGCCATGTTTATGACCCAATTTAAGTGATTTCCCCTCTTGTTATAGGAAGAATGAACTACCCAAAATCAGCACATGTAAATGGGGCAGCGTATCTGAGAGCTTCAGGGAGGCATCCGGGCAAAATGCATCCAGGAGTCTGGACTTTGCCCACTCTGCTTTGCAGATTGCCAAATATCGATCTGTCTGTCTATCTATCTATCTATCTATCTATCTATCTATCTAGAAATTAATGTTTTGTGACAGGGTACTGTAGGGATAGGGACTGATTGAATGTATTGTTATGCAGGTTTCTTCTTTTTCTGTAGAACACTGGACATATATATCTATGTCTGGATCTACACTGGCATATAATCCAGTTCAAAACGGATAATCTAGATCAGAAACTGGATTATATGTCCATATAGATAGGCCTATGTATCTTTCCAGGTACTACACATATATAGGTTACACCAGTGGTTCTCAACCTTTTGGTCCCCAGGTGTTTTGGCCTACAACTCCCAGAAATCCCAGCCAGTTTACCAGCTGTAAGGATTTCTGGGAGTTGAAGGCCAAAACATCTTGAGGTTGAGAACCACTGGTTTACACAAACATTTGTTTCAGAGCATTTCCTACTCTTTGCATAATGGAAATTAACTACCTTGCACACCTGCTATGTGAGATCAGGATCAAGAGATTCTAGAGACCATATTCATCAATGGGTTGCTATGAGTTTTCTGGGCTGCATGGCCATGTTCCAGAAGCATTTTCTCCTGATGTTTTGCCCACATCTATGGCAGGCATCCTCAGAGGTTGTGAGGTCAAAAAGTAATCAAATCTGTGAACCATCATATCCACAAAAATTAAGCCTGCCGATTGAAGGACTGACTTTAATCCTATTTATTTGCCATGTAGGCACACATGGCTTCTTCTGGCAAACCAGTGTCTTGGAAACCTTAGAGGCCATGAATCACTGAAGTCGAGGGAGAGTTTGTCCCAATTACCTAACATTTGATAGGATGCATGCTTTGGGTTGATCTGTAAATGTCTTCTGCAAATTCTGTTTTAGCCCCAAACATTTAACCACAAATTAGTCCATGCCCTTGAACACACTTTTCAGAAATGAGGTCAGTAAAACCAAGTCTCAACTTTGGGTGCATTGGTTTGAAGAGCATGCTTACTAGCTGTACTAACCACACATTTCCTGGTTTAGCTATAAGTGGACTGTGGGAGTAGTTCTGTCAAAATGGAGCAGTCTTCTCACCTTTCTGGGTTTAAGAGTTCTGAGGGGAGAATTAAACTCCAGAATTTGGAGAAGACAAACAAGTTGATTTTACTCACATCTCCTGCTACTCCTCTCCGCTATCAAATCAACAAATACATACTTACAATACATGTACACAATTGATTTGCTCCTAAAACTGAATTTCTTATTGCTCTGTATGCCTTAGCTAGGCTCCGGCTTCTTAGCCTGCTTCTACACTGCCATATAATCCATTACAAAGCAGATAATCGGGATTTTATATGACAGTGTAGAAGTGCCCATTTTTTTAACCTAATCCCAGGTATATAGCTATGTAAAACAGGTATAAAAATAAAACATATACTGATAACACACCAGTGTTTGTAAGATTTACTAACCAGGCTGATTCTGTGTATTGTCGAAGGCTTTCATGGCCGGAATCAGCCTGGGTTGTTGTAGGTTTTTCCGGGCTATATGGCCATGTTCTAGAGGCATTCTCTCCTGACGTTTCGCCTGCATCTGTGGCAAGCGTCCTCAGAGGTTGTGAGGTCACTACCTCTGAGGATGCTTGCCATAGATGCAGGCAAAATGTCAAGAGAGAATGCCTCTTGAACATGGCCATGTAGCCCGAAAAAACCTACAACAACCCAGGCTGATTCCTTTTTTGCGAAGCACAGTTGAAGCCTTTTCTGCAGAATTCACTGTAAATACTGCACAACAGAGTCATAAAAATTCCTAAAAACACCACTAGGTGACATTCAGAAAATTGTTCGGGTTCAATGGGGACCCACAATTTAAAAAACAGTGAGCTAGATACTAATATTATGTAAGAAAATATTAGTGGGATAGTAACTAGGAATATCTACCCTAGGACTACTCAATCCTCCCAAATATATATATCAGCCAAATTTGTAATCTGATTTTGCCCTCTGCTTCAATATCCACAGGCTGAAAATATATTTCATTATTTCCCCTCCTCTATAAGCAGCAGTTTTTTTTTGTTGTTGTGTCAGGAGCGACTTGAGAAACTGCAAGTTGCTTCTGGTGTGAGAGAATTGGCCGTCTACAAGGACGTTGCCCGGGGGCGCCCGGATGTTTTGATGTTTTATTATCCTTGTGGGAGGCTTCTCTCATGTCCCCGCATGAGGAGCTAGAGCTGATGGAGGGAGCTCATCCGCACTCTCCCCAGATTCGAACCTGCAACCTGTCGGTCTTCAGTCCTGCCGGCACAGGGGTTTAACCCACTGCGCCACTGGAGGCTCCAGTTATAAGCAGCGGTGACCCTGACTTTGTTAGTACCTGCCCTTCCTCATACTGTGTCTTCTCAGCTACTCCTTCCCATTTCCTCTGAGGTTGGAATGTGTGGCAAATGGGATCAGCATGGCTAAATAAATGTTCTTTTCTCAAAAAGAAAAGAAAAAAGCCTGGATAGTTTGGGCAGAAGAGGAGCAAGTTAATAATCACTTTGAAGTTTTTAAAAAAGAAAAAAAAATACTTAGCACAATGTCTTTGAACAGGCAGACAGTGGATTCTTCTGCGAAGGAAATTCCAGTGACGATGATGGGGTTTTCAAGGAAGAGTTCAGAGGTGTGGTGATCAAACAGGGATGTCTACTGAAACAGGTTAGTATCTATAAATCCTTTTTGTTGAGATGGCACAGAAAGAAAATCCATCTCCTGCAAATATAGAAATCTGTCAAAAGTCATTCTGGAAGAGCTATGCCAAACTTTCCTTTGACTTTTTCAACTGGGTTCTCGATGTGTGGTAGGGATGAAGTCTTCATGAATCATATTTTGAATGCAAGAAAGAATAATTTGTACCATTTGTCAACTTGCTGTGATATAGTTGTTGAAACCAATGAAGTTTTGAAAAACTCTTTACTGTTCAAGATGAGGGTAAGGTGGAGAAATAATATCTTTATGTGTGCAAAACACTTTTTGCACAGATATCAACAAAAACCTATGCATTTTTCATGCAAAATAAGTCTCAAACTGCCATGTTTCTTACCTAAGACTTTACTTGTGAGCATTTTCCATCACTCAAGAAACTATTTTGAAATATTCTTTTCATCTGTAGCATCATGCATTGTATTGCTGGATGGCAATTTGCTGCTAATAAATGGGTACAGCAAATAAAGCATTCCCATTAGTCAAGAACACACTCAGGGTGCTTCCAGGCAGGCCCTAAATTCATGCCTAAATGGGTTTTGAAAAGTGGGTTTAAAAAACTCACTTTGGCACAGATTCCACTCCCACTCTGCCCCCAAAATCCGGACTTTCCTGGGGGCAGAGTGACTACATGCCATCCCGAATACAAAGCTCCCCAAATGTACCCCTAAAAATAAAATAAATCTTATCTGGCTGGCATTACTTTCCTCCTTACACCAGGAAATGGGGGGAAGGGCGAGGAGAAAAATCTCTCCTCCCCCCCCCCCCCCCCCGCTGTGTCATTTCCTTGTGTCAGGAGGGTGCAAGAAGAAACATAATTGTGGCCAGGTAAGTTTTTTTTAGGGGTACATTTGGGGGAGAGGCAGGTGCCTTCTTGGTTTTTCTGGCTCCTAGAGCCCAAAAAACTGAGATGGCTGTGTGGATTGGGCCTAGGAATTGTGTGATGCGGTCCCCAGGTCCAATATGCACAGGGCCCATACCTATTAAGACCTGAATCTTACCATAAGATCTTAATCTTACCAGATATTTAATTAATTAGGAACAAACCAGGGAAACTCTGGCTTGTTCCAAATTAATTCTGTTTTACTGTAGGTGTCGTTTGGATGCCTCCAGTAAAACCAAGACAGATCCCAGTTTTTGGCCATGTTTGGATGGGCCCCCACTGAGTTCTTGGCTACTATGCCTGCAAAACGCAGGTTAGTTATGTACTAACCATGTAATATAATTTGAAATTACTGTATATATTCGAGTATAAGCCTAATTTTTCAGCCCCTTTTTTGGCTGAAAAATCTCCCCTTGGCCTATGCTCGAGTAAATGTTATTTACTATTTTACTCTGTTATTGATTATTTTTATTGCATTTATTATTTTACTCTATTTATTATTATTACATTTATTATTTTACTCTTTATTGTTATTATAGCATTTATTATTTTACTCTATTTATTATTGTTGTTAGTATATTTATTATTTTACTCTATTATTTTTATTATATTTATTATTTTACTCCTTTTCTTATTATTTGAAGGATATGTAAGCATATTTACATTGAAGGCTAGAATAATGGTTTATTTATTTATTTATTATTTTACTCCTTTTCTTATTATTTGAAGGATATGTAAGCATATTTACATTGAAGGCTAGAATAATGGTTTATTTATTTATTTATTTATTTATTTATTTACAGCTTTTATATTTCGCCCTTCTCACCCCACAGGGGACTCAGGGTGGATTACAGTGTACACATATATGGCAAACATATATGTGTATGCCGATTTTTGACATACAAACATATACAGACATACACAGAGGCTATTTAACTTTTTCTGGCCACCAGGGGAGCTTTCGCTTTCATTGTCCATCTGCGATGCTGATGAAGCACTTCCGCATTCCCCGCATGCTTCCCCGCTAGAATGCTTTGCTGGTGTCTTCTTTATGGCCTCATAAAACAGTTAATTTAGCCTCCCCACACTTTAAGGTGGTACCTAATTTTCCTACTTGACAGATGCAACTGTCTTTCGGGTTGCAAAGGTTGACAACAGGCTACACACCATTGGTTGGAAACCCACTCCAACCTGGGCTGGCTTCGAACTCATGACCTTTTGGTCAGAGTGATCTTAATGCCCCTGACACTCAGGTAGCTGCGCCACAATCCCGGTTTAATCAGAGTTGGACAGTTTTATCTTAAATTACAATTTTATGTAAATATTTTTGAATATTTACTCTACCAGTGCCTCAATTAATGTAATTTTATTAGTATCTATTTCTATTTTGAATCTTACCAGTAGCTGCTGCATTTCTCACCCACAGCTTATACTCGAGTCAATACATTTTCCCAGGTTTCTTTTTTTTTTGTAAAATTAGGTGCCTCGTAGGGCTGGGCGGTTTCGTTCGTTAATTTCATAATTCGTTATTAATTCGTTATTTTTTTTATAACGAAGCGATATTGAACCATTCAGGAGCAACTAAAAAACGAAACGAATTTTTCAATTCGTTTCGTAATTGTTTCGTAATTGTTTCGTAATCGATTCGTAATTGTTTCGAAATCGTTTCGTTATTGTTTCGTTATTATTTCCGTATGTCTGGTGCAAGTTTTATAGTTGCTGTTTGTTTTATCAGTGATAAAAACATAAATTATTACACCAACAGTCAACAACAGAGGGAGAGGGAAGCTTCAGAAGTTCCCCCTGTCCCATTTGGAAGGTTTTTTAGCGTATTGTGCAATCGCGTCCGCTATTAACGAATCGATTTGTAATTGTTTCGTATTTGTTTCGTAATTTCCGAAATTTCGTAAATATCGAACTTTTTAAAAGAAAAATTTCGGAATTATTTTAAATAACGAAACGCAAAAACCCCCTAAAAACGAATCGAGTTTAGAAACAAATTTTTCCGTGGTTGGACAGCCCTAGTGCCTCGGCTTATATTCGGGTCGACTTATACTCGAGTATATCCGGGAATTGAACTGCATTATGGAACCATATATTGCAGTTCAAACTACATTATATGATTATACACTGTCCATATATCGCAATTCAATCTGCATTATATGTATGATCAGAGCCGAACCAGCCATTCTCGCCAGACTAAAATCTTTTCAGGCTGTCTGGGTAGCAGATAGCACTCAAATCTGTTGGTGTAATAATTTATTTTTTTATCACTGATAAAACAAACAGCAACTATAAAACTTGCACCAGACATACGGAAATAATAACGAAACAATAACGAAACAACACCACACTCCGGGGCAGAGAGTTCCACTGCTGAACGGCTCTCACAGTCAGGAAGTTCTTCCTCATGTTCAGATGGAATCTCCTCTCTTGTAGTTTGAAGCCATTGTTCCGCGTCCTAGTCTCCAAGGAAGCAGAAAACAAGCTTGCTCCCTCCTCCCTGTGGCTTCCTCTCACATATTTATACATGGCTATCATATCTCCTCTCAGCCTTCTCTTCTTCAGGCTAAACATGCCCAGCTCCTTAAGCCGCTCCTCATAGGGCTTGGGTAGGGCTAGGACGCGGAACAATGGCTTCAAACTACAAGAGAGGAGATTCCATCTGAACATTAGGAAGAACTTCCTGACTGTGAGAGCCGTTCAGCAGTGGAACTCTCTGCCCCGGAGTGTGGTGGAGGCTCCTTCTTTGGAGGCTTTTAAGCAGAGGCTGGATGGCCATTTGTCAGGGGTGATTTGAATGCAATATTCCTGCTTCTTGGCGGGGGGTTGGACTGGATGGCCCATGAGGTCTCTTCCAACTCTTTGATTCTATGATTCTATGAAATCTGTCAGTATGAGGAGCATGAATTGCTAGTGTGGACAATCCTCAATGAGACCTCAGAGAACAGCTTTCTGGCTGCATCTCTACTCATGTTTAAATTCTCTTTTTGACTTTGGGGAAGGAAGTTAACTTCCTGATTTTAAAAAGGCCTCTCTTGGGCCCAGCCCAATCAAACATGCCAAGATTGCCCCATGCCCTTTCATCATTTTCATGTCTTGTAACCTTCACTGAAGACAGTTTTGGAAAAGAAGGTTAAATAGGACAGAAAGACTAGAAGGTAATATGTCTCTGTGTAAAAGATCCCTGTTATATATGTATACAATATGGCATTCTCCTTCTGTTGATCTATTGAAAGCTTTGCACAGTTCTAGCAGAATAGCCACACTGGCATCACGTACAGAGTGTATGGAGTGTTTTACATCACGCAACTCCTTGAGATTGCAACATGACTCATTCTAGAGTTGTATGTAACTGAGAAGTGTTAACATTCGCTGGAAATGTGACACACTGAACCCACTGCAAATCTTTGCGCATTAACTCTGAGGCACCAGTCGTGAGAACGTGAAGCACTGCTTACTTCTTACACATCAGTCTGATTAAGGAAAAAATATTGTGCATAATTTAGGGACTGCCTGTATTCAATTTTTTTAAAAATAAATCTAGGATACAGGAGGGGTTTTCTTTGGAAGATTTTGTTTCTGTCTTATAATTTCCTAAAAAATATTATTTGCAAATGCACTCTCTAAACTTTGTCATACTGGTTGAACACATGATGTTCACTTGTAGGCTTCTCATATCCAAATCATAATGTCATGAAGAACTAGGTATAATCATGTACAGTCATTTTTGTGCCATAGCAACAAAACTGCTCTATGAATATAGTTTGAGTCCAGTGAAATATTATTTATTATTTTATTATTTTATTTACAGTATTTATATTCTGCCCTTCTCACCCCACAGGGGACTCAGGGCGGATTACAGTGTACATATACATGGCAAACATTCAATGCCATAGACACACAACATATATAGACAGACACTCGGAGGCTATTTAACATTCCAGATTTTTCATGAGGGTATTCTGGCCACCAGGGGAGCTGTTGCTTCACCGTCAATTTGTGACACTGATGAAGTACTTCCTCATTCTTTGCATGCTTGCTGGAGATTTTTATGGTGTCATAAATCAGACTCCCCACATAAATGGTACCTAAATTCCCTATTTGACAGATGCAACTGTCTTTTGGGCTGCAAAGGTCGACAGCAAGCTACACAAATTGGTACATATACATGGCAAACATTCAGTGCCATAGAGACACAACATATATAGACAGACACACAGAGGCTATTTAACATTCCAGCTTTTTATGGGAGTATTCTGGCCACCAGGGGAGCTGTTGCTTCACTGTTAATTTGTGACACTGATGAAGTACTTCCTCATTCTTTGCATGCTTTCTGGAGATTTTTATGGCATCATAAATTAGCCTCCCCACATAAGCGGTACCTAAATTTCCTACTTGACAGATGCAACTGTCTTTTGGGCTGCAAAGGTCGACAGCAAGCTACACAAATTGGTTGGAAGCTCACTCTGACTCGGGCTGGCTTTGAACTCATGACCTTTCGGTCAGTAGTGACTCCCAGCTAGCTGTGCCACAGTCCCAGTACCAGTCATTAGTAGCTCATACGAGGGAGATTCGGAAACATTATTTTTCCACATATTCATAATTAAATTCAATACATTTTGTCATCCGTGCGACGAGTTTTTTGATGCTGTGTCATAGAAGTCTCTCTCTGCCTTCTTCAGCCAGTTTGTCATTTTGATTTTCACCTCGTCGTTATCAAAAAAGTATTTTCCACCCAGGTGTTCCTTCAATTTAGTGAACAGATTATTGTCACTGGGTGCGAAATTGGGGCTGTGAGAGAGGCGACTTAAAACTAACACCACAATGTGTCTCACAATGAATTACAGTGACATTCATGCCCTTAGCATTTAGGTAGCGTTTTACAGTGTAAACTTCACACTTGGTGGGAAATGGAATGAGGATGCTCATCTCAAACCTTCACCACAATAGCAGTCAATGAGCTACTGACGACTGGCACTGCTTATTCACTTCCACTGGCTTCCCACTACACAGCAGTGATACCAACTACCCCTGCAAAAATTCCCCGCGAGAGCTACGTACCTTGTAACCTTACTTTCCAGATAACCCTCATAAATGTAAATGTCAGCATTTACTATGATCAGTTGGTCACGACATGTGAGTGTGGAGAAGAGCAAACCATTGATCACCTGCTGCAATGCAACCTGGGCCCTGCTACATGCATGATGGAGGACCTTCTTGCGGAAACACCAGAGGCACTCCAAGTGGCCAGATACTGGTCAAAGGACATTTAATCAACCACCAAGCTTGCAAATTCTGTGTTTTGTCTGTTTGTTTGTTTGTTTTTGTTATTTATTTGTCGTGTCAGGGCAACCAGTCAATTATATTACTTGTCTAACAGAACAAAGCAAACAAACAGACAAAATACAAAATTAGTGAGTTTGGTAGTTGATTAAATGTCCTTTGACCAGTATCTGGCCACTTGGAGTGCTTCTGGTGTTGCTGCAAGAAGGTCCTCCATTGTGCATGTGGCAGGGCTCAGGGTGCATTGCAACCTCAAGATGGCGATGACTCTTGCTTTCCTCCAGATTTTGGGGATCTGACAGGATGCAGTGCAGTTGTTCATCAGCTCCAGCAGCCAGCGCCTTGCTTTTGGACCAAAGTTCTTGATTTGTTCCATCCGTAGATCATCCAGGCCAGCTGCTTTGCCATTTTTACATTTATTGAGAGCCATGTCCAATTCAGTAGATGTTAAAAATGTAATACAAATGTCTGGTTGCTGATGACACGATAAATAAATAGTTGGTCAGCTTTAACCAACAGTGTTTACCTATATTTCATTCATTTCTTACATTTAATTTAGGGTCACAGGAGGAAAAACTGGAAAGTACGAAAGTTTGTGCTGAGAGAAGATCCTGCCTACATACACTATTATGATCCTGCTGGGGTAAGCCTATTTCTCTATGGCTTTACTGGAGCATGTTTTTAAAAGGTTTTACAAAACGAGAAACCTCCTTTCAAAGAATGTTAACTTTATTATTGGTATGAGTTTCTTGTTATCATTAGTACCTTTACTCTTCATAAGATGCATCTGTAAGGTCCTTATCACATGGAGGTCCTTAAGCTGGGGAACAGTGGAGGCATCCATTGGGCAGTGGAGTAAATGGTTGGACAGTGCCCCACATCACACTATTGTACAAAAAACCTGTGTTTGTGGAAAATACATGCATTTTTTCTATGTATGTTTCACATAACCTTATACATATTGACCGAATGTAATTTTATACAATATTTTTAATAACTGTGCATGACAAATTTTGCACACATTGAACTATCATACAGGGAGCACACTACCCCCCTGTTGTGTCAGCTCCGCTGGCTGCCGGTTCAGTTCCGAGCACAATTCAAGGTGCTGGTTTTGACCTACAAAACCCTGTACGGTTCCGGTCCAGTGTATCTGTCCGAACGCATCTCCCTCTATGTCCCACCCCAGAGTTTGAGATCATCTGGGGAGACCCTGCTCTCGACCCCACCGCTATCACAAGTGAGGTTGGTGGGGACGAGGAGCAGGACCTTCTCAGTGGTGGCCCCTCACCTGTGGAACTCACTCCCAGGGGAAATTAGGGCATCAACATCCCTCCTCTCCTTCAGGAGGAAAGTAAAGACGTGGTTGTAGGACCAGACCTTTGGGCAATCTGACAACTAGATAAGGACAATCGGACGATTAGGACTGACAGGACTGACAATGTGGAAATGGAATTTGGACTATGAGATAGCGAACGCTGACCATCAATGAGGAGTAATTGGGTTGCTTTTATTGGTTTTATTGTTGTAATGCAGGAATGGTTGTTTAACTGTTAATTGATGCTAATTGTTTTATTACTGTTATGTGATGCTGGCATCAAATTGTGCCTTTGTAAGCCGCCCTGAGTCCCTACCTCAGCCATCCGTGTGGATGACCGGAATATTTTCTCCATTGATTTCCTCGCAGATTTTATCAACATGCGCAACACTGAGTTGCCATCACTCTGATTTCTCTAATTCCAAATAACAACTAAAATGTATTTTTAGAAATAAGTTTTAAAGTAGGAAAATTTTTATTTGGAATTGTTTTCAGGGAGAAGAACCACTTGGAGCCATTCACCTGAGAGGTTGTGTGGTCACAGCAGTAGAAGATGCACCTGACGGTAAGCATTAAGCAAAAATAAATTAACTGTCATACTTTCAAGTCAGTGGTTTTTCTTTTGCAAATATTCATAATGCATTCAATGTCTTGAAGCAAATAATGAAATACAAAATATTGTCTTCTGAAACATAAATATAACATAGTCTGTTATAAATCAAACCCAATCCAGCTGTCCACATTGCCCCAAAGCCCCCCCCCAAATTCGTCTGAAGTGAAACAAAGCTACTTTAACTTATAACCCATGATACTTAGCAGAAGTACTGTGATGATGATGATGATGATGATGATGATGATGATGATGAGAGGAGATTCCATCTGAACACGAGGAAGAACTTCCTGACTGTGAGAGCCATTCAGCAGTGGAACTCTCTGCCCCGGAGTGTGGTGGAGGCTCCTTCTTTGGAAGCTTTTAAACAGAGGCTGGATGGCCATCTGTCAGGGGTGATTTGAATACAATATTCCTGCTTCTTGGCAGGGGGTTGGACTGGATGGCCCATGAGGCCTCTTCCAACTCTTTCATTCTATGATCTATGATGGATTTTATTTACGAAATCCAGCATATTATTATTATTATTATTATTATTAATAATAATAATACAAACTTTATTTATACCCCACCTCCATCTCCCCCAAGGGGACTCGGGCGGCTTACATAAGGTCACACCCATCAATACAGTAAACACAATATAAACACACAAAAAAACCCCCAGAAAATCAGAAAATAAATTACATAAAATGCAAAACCAGTATCAATAAGTGACACAGTAGCATAAAATCAAACATTAAAACACAAATTATCACACTGGGCAGGGCCAAATTCAAAGATAAAATTTAAAACACTGGGATATAGGACAAAGTAAAAAATCAGGGAGGGGGTCCGAGGATGAGGTAGGATTTAATTGCACAAACCATAAAATAAAGTGCTTCTGAGGTCATTTTATGCAGGGTTTGGTCAGGGAGTATCTTACATTCAATCATTGAAGGCACATTGGAATAACCAAGTTTTCAGGCTCCTATATTAGAAATTAACGAGCTGGATCAACCAAGCCTACTAACCAGGTCCAAGTACTAGCCACAAGACCTTCACTTTTGAAATAAGACTTGACTATATTCAGAGAAATATCATGTCATAAAATTGCAACTTATTTCATGTTTCATATTTGCTGTTAGGGAAGGAGAGTAGACTTGCCATACATCTTGATTTACTCAAGGGAAGTAGGAGCAGGCAGCTCCTATTTCAATTTCAGGAAGCCTAATGTTTTGGCGAGTCCTGTCGGTTATTATTCTGAATTCACAATGAAGCCAAAGCTTACCTTTGGATTTATTAAGAGGAAACGGGAAGAGTTCCCTCTTTGTATCATGTAGAAAGGGAAGGCCTTCTTATATTGTGGGGAAGACTCTGAAACAAGCATTTCTTCACTCACATTCTTTTCTTTCTCCAACAATCAGGCAAAAAAAATGAAGTTGGAGGGAATCTGTTTGAAATCATTACTGCCAACGAAGTGCACTATGTCTTGCAAGCAGCCACATCAGCAGAACGTACTGACTGGATCAAGGCCATTCAGATGGTTGCCAGGACTGGAAAGTGAAGAACCACCAACAACAGCAAATAGAAATGTCCGTTCTTCAAGAGGCAACTCGTTGTTATGTTGCTCATATAGAGCCATATCATTTTAAATGTTTTTTTCCTCTCTCTCCCTCTCTCTCTCCCTCTTTTTTATTGACAAGAGTATGACTAAGAAGTGATGGTCAGAATGCTGCATCAAGCTACATAATATACTCAACCACACAACATATCCTGTCCTGTCCCTGCCCCCTTTTCCCCAACTTGTTAGAAAGTCATTCAATTATGTTTCTGTCACTGGCAGAATAGACCACCTTCTCAGCACAGAGTTGATAACAACTGGTAAAGTAGCTGGAAGGGGGAAATTGTGACTATTGACCTCATCACATTGAGAAGGGAAAGCATAGGTGGCCATCCCTTTAAGAGTAGAGAATTGCCCCTAGAATCATAGAATCATAGAATCAAAGCATTGGAAGAGACCTCATGGGCCATCCAGTCCAACTCCCTGCCAAGAAGCAGGAATATTGCATTCAAATCACCCCTGACAGATGGCCATCCAGTCTCTGTTTTAAAGCTTCCAAAGAAGGAGCCTCCACCACACTCCGGGGCAGAGAGTTCCACTGCTGAACGGCTCTCACAGTCAGGAAGTTCTTCCTCGTGTTCATTTTGTTAGTTTTGGCCCATCTCTCTAATCTGTCAAGATCGTTTTGAATCCTGCTCCTGTCCTCTGGAGTATTGGCTCTTATATCATCAGCAGTCCCATTTGGAGTTCTCTCTCCCCATCACACTCACACATAGAAACTTAAGAGCTGGCAATACAGTCATCTTTTACATTCATCACATGGTCAGTACCTCTTTTTTTAAATCAGGAGAAACAGCAATATCAAAACCCAAGAGATCCATTGTTCTGCCCAAAGGCCTTTACATTAAAGGAGACTGACACCAATTCAAAACCACTTCCTCCCATGGGATCCTATTTTTTCTGCTCCAAACCCATAGGATACAAGAGAAAATGATCCAGGTTAAAACCATTTTTCCATGACATCCTATTGTTTTGCAGCAAACGCCATAGGATACAAGAGACTGCTGATAGTTGGGCAATGAAACAGGATGGGAAACTTTGATGGTTCCCATCGCACGTGTTTTTCAGTTGTAAACATGGGAGTAAAGTGTCATAAGAGGTAGGAGCTTTGAACATGATTGCTGGCCCGTGTTCAGAGTTCCCTCCTTTCAGGACATTTCTGCCTCTTTTCAACCCTGGAACCAGGCCCGTAGCCAGGATTTCTATTTGGGGGGGGGGGGGCTGAGTTTGTTTTTTTTTGGGGGGGGGGGGTGAGTCTGAGTGAAAGAGGGTCTACCCTAGCAAACTTTTTGTATCGTTACCCCAATACACCCATGCATATGAGATATATTGACTATGGTGATCAGATCATGATATGAATAAACATAACAGTTTAAATAATGCACCAGTAAGGCCTTTTCGTGAACCACCATGAGAATTTCAGGGGGGGGGGGGGCTGAAGCCCCTCAAGCCCCCCCCCCCCGGCTACATGCCTGCCTGGAACATGTGATGAGCTCCATGTCTCTCCATGCTTGAAAAGAGGCTGAAGTGTCTTACGAGGAGGAAATTTCTCAATGTGATGAGATCGATTGCCAGACTTATTTCCTTTCACGACACTTCTGCATCTTTTCAACCACGGAGGGCTATGCATGAAAGCTGGAAGTAGCTTAACTCATGTGATGAGCTCAGTGCCTCTCCATGCTTGAAAAGAGGCTGAAGTGTCTTACGAGGGGGAAATTTCTCAATGTGATGAGGTCGATTGCCGGAGTTCTTTCCTTTCACGACACTTCTGCATCTTTTCAACCACGGAGGGCTGTGCATGGTAGCTGGAAGTAGCTCAACTCATGTGATGAGCTCAGTACCTCTCCATGCTTGAAAAGAGGCTGATGTGTCCTACCAGAAGGAAATTTCTCAATGTGATAAGGTGATAAGTCGCAATCATGAATATGGAACAGTTATTAGATTCACTCATCTGTAACTGTTTCCTATTCAAGATTGCCAATTAGTGCCACTATTGTCGTAATTGTAATGTCCCCACCTCCACCCTTGAATCCACTTCATCAGCTAAATAAAGAGAAGGAGGTCCAGTCTGATCGAGTTCAGAACATGGTTGAATCATTTTCCCCACAGGGTTTTTAGGGTGTGGGCAGGCCAGAAGAATAGTTGATATGGAAGGCCAAGGAGACATGTTAAATATGCAGTATGACTTCCATATCCACAGGACAGGTATCCACAGTTTCATTTATCCATATCCAACCAAATATGCCCCTTTTAAGCATTTTCAAGGTTGTCCAGTATGACTCTATAATATTATTTGGCCAGAAGCCCTTCCTTTCATTGGGGGCCACTATTTTCTGTGAGCCCCCGGTGGCGCAGTGGGTTAAACCCCTGTGCTGGCAGGACTGAAGACCGACAGGTCGCAGGTTTGAATCTGGGGAGAGGCGGATGAGCTCCCTCTATCAGCTCCAGCTCCTCATGCGGGGACATGAGAGAAGCCTCCCACAAGGATGATAAAAACATCAAAATCATCCAGGTGTCCCCTGGGCAACGTCCTTGCAGATGGCCAATTCTCTCACACCAGAAGCGACTTCTGACACGACCAAAAAAAAAACCAAAAAACTATTTTCTGTGGTTTTGCGAATCCACACAAACTCCAGGAATGTAATCCTCTGTAGATATGGGCATTATACTGTACTAGATCTGTCCACAATCTAAAACATAATAAGTAAGTAAGTAAGTAAGTAAGTAAGTAAATAAAATCAGAATGCTGAATGGAACTGCCAAAAGTTATTCTGCAACACCAAACAGAGCAATGCAGAAGCATGAATAAGGATTGTTGTAAGCCTTATGATTTCTGCATATGAACATAATGGAGAAGATGTTCTACATTAAAAGTATTTTGTGTAAAGCAGCCTCCTTGTGGTTGTCCCCGCTGATGTTTGTGTCAATAAAGATGTGCAAGAATCAGAACCAAGGCTAACATTGTTATGGAAATATATATTTAATGGGCCAAAAGGCATATTTTTTTCCTCATTGTGTTTATTTTTGACTAATCAATAGTAACTGTAGTTGTTGATTTTAAAGTGTGTGGGGACTTTTGGGACATCTCTGTTCCAGACATCTTCTCAATAGTTGTATGAGAAAAATAGTAATTTAGCAAAACTGTCTTCTCAATGGTACTAGCATATACCTTAATTAATTAAACCAATTCCCATGGGTGGACTTAGTAGATTTGCTGATAAAAGTTGTGCCTTCCTTATCTGGAATTACAATATTTAATATTCTCAAAAATCCAAAATTGTCCCCATGGCTGGTTGAGATAGAGACACCTCTGCTTTCTGGTAGTTCATCCTGCACAACATCTATATAAATAAAAATGTAATGTTCGTTTGTGGTATTCACAGAACTCAAAAACCACTGGATGAATTGACACCAAATTGGGACACAAGACACCTCTCAGGCCATTGTATGTCCTTCACTCAAAAAAATTGATTTTGTCATTTGGGAGTTGTAGTTGCTGGGATTTATAGTTCACCTGCAATCAAAGAACATTCTGAACCCCACCAACGATGGAATTGGACCAAACGTGGCATAACAGAACTCCGATGACCAACAGAAAATACTGGAAGGGTTTGGTGGGCAGTGGCCTTTGGTTTTGGAGTTGTAGTTCACCTACATCCAGAGATCACTGTGGACTCAAACAAGGATGGATATGGACCAAACTTGGCACGAATCCTCAATTTGCCCAAATGTGAACACTGGCGGAGTTTGGGGAAAATAGAATCTTGACATTTGGGAGTTGTAGTTGCTGGGATTTATAGTTCACCTACAGTCACAGAGCATTCTGAAGCCCACCAACGATAGAAATGGGCCAAACCTCCCCCATGTGGGCCACAGCAACGCATGGCAGGGGACGGCTAGTTATTAATAATATTGTGTGTAAAATTTCTTTTAGGCTATGTGTTTCAGATATATATGAAACATAAATGAATTTTGAGCTTAGACCTGGGCCTCATCTCCAAGATGCATTTAGATGAGTCCCTCTTCGGAGGTCAAGAAGACCGGGTTATAAAAGCTCTAAATAAATAAATAAATAAATAAATGTATTCCAAAATCCAAAACTCTTCCAGTCCCAAGTATTTCAGACAGAAAATATGTCAGGATAATTGGAAGTATGTATGTTTGTTTTTCAATGTGTTTCAATATGTATAATCATGTTTTTCACATGTATTCAAAATGGGTTCAGTTATGTTCAGCTGTGTGCTAGAATTGTAGTCACTTGAGGCAGAGAGAGTAAAGACCTTGGCAAAAGTTAGATAAGACATTTTCCTTTGCTGGGAAAGAAAAGAGAGGATTCAGCCAAGGCTGATAAGGAGATAAAATTGGAAACTATGTGTGTGCTGTGTGCTTTGTAGTTTTGTCTTCAAGATGTAACCTGCTTGGAAATGGACGCATAGAGATGTGCTCAGTGAAAACTTTGTTATTTTGAAACTGGAAAAATGCAGTTTGTCCTTATTTGCGTCTGTGTGATCTGGTAACCTCAATTCCGCAGTGCAAAGACCCCAGGGGTCTCATTCCGACAAAATACTCAACCTGCCATAACCTCCTCAAACTTGGAATCCTCCAAATATATTGGACTGGGGTTGCCATCATCCCAGATTTAGACGCCATCAGGTTGGGGAAGGGCTCTGCAACGTCTACTGATTAATATTGAAATTCTGCCCATTTCCAGCTTTTCTACAAAGAAGCATGTTTACTGAGCCATGCAGCAATGTTGTTGCTCATTGCTTTCAGTCAAATTGGGGCTTTTATATGATAGTTATAGTCCTAAGCTTCTACTTTAATTGTACGGAACCATTTAGCTTTCAATTTAACTGCTTCAGAAATATTCTATGGGTTCCTGGGGTTTGTAGTTTGCTCAGATGCAATTGAAGAGCTACCTTGATTCCAAAGGCTTCGTCCTCAACTGCAAATCCTAGGATTCCCTAGGATGTGAAGTCAGGGCACTTAATGAAGAATAATCATTCCATAACTGTGTGGTATGAAAGAGCTCTAATAGCTTAATGTGACCAAGTGGGTAAAATATAATCACCGCCGTATAAAAAACAAGCTGGCAAATATTCATCTTTCTCTTCTATTGACACAACTGTAGGATAAGAAACTGAGCCCAAACAAAGATTACAGTCCTAGCAACACCTTTAGTTCACATATCAAATGTAACTTCTGTTTACCAAGCACACAAATGTGGAGTCACATGGGTAAACTCTAACATTAACTGTCTGGGAAAACTGTAGTAATTTCCTTGATTGTCTGTATAGAATTGTAAGGTTCTGCCTTAATGACTACGTGACAATATCTGCACCCAGAGGCGGCCCTAGGTAATTTTCAATGGTAAGCAAACAGTATTTCCCCCCCCCCCCCATCACTGATATATATTTTCTGTTCGTCATGGGAGTTCTGTGTGCCATTTTTGGTTCAATTCCATCATTGGTGGATTTCAGAATGCTCTTTGATTGTAGGTGAACTATACATCCCAGTAGGTTCTTGTGGTTTTTTTCGGGCTATAGAGCCATGTTCTAGAGGCATTTCTCCTGACGTTTCGCCTACATCTATGGCAAGCATCCTCAGAGGTAGTGAGGATCCTCAGAGGTACCTCTGAGGATGCTTGCCATAGATGCAGGCGAAACGTCAGGAGAAATGCCTCTAGAACATGGCTCTATAGCCCGAAAAAACCCACAAGAACCTAGTGATTCCAGCCATGAAAGCCTTCGACAATACAGTATACATCCCAGTAACTACAACTCGCATATGTCAAGGTCTATTTCCCCCCAAGAGCGCCTCAAGAGCGCCCCTGGGCAAAATCAACTACACTGCAAATGCTTACTTTGCGTAAGGGGTTGAGCCGTCCCTGTCTGCACCTGTGTAAGCAGTAGTCTAAGCTCAAGACTCAATATACATTTTACAAAATGTGAATGTTGTAACACTGGTAGAATATTAATATACACGTTATCCCTCAGTTTCATATACATAGGTATCTATATGTAATGTATTATTTATCACATTTGTATGTGCCTTCCATCAAACACTTTCAAAGCAAAAAAAAACAACAGTAACAGTTCAACAATAATCACAAGAGAAAAACAATAAAGAATAGAAAACTGAATAAAATGTATTGTTTATTTATTACATTCTACCCTTTTCTTGAAGAAATCAAATCCTTCCAATTTGAGCGTTGTGGGAGGTTGTAGTTTTCACTCCTTATGCATCTGATCATAAGGAAACACCAAACAATTCCAGACTGATGAAAGAATGTGGCATATACCTCAGCACCCTTGAAATACAAATATGGTTTAAATCATGGCAAAGCCGATCATCCAATGAATACTTCTACAAGGCAAGTGCAAACATTTTAAAAGTCAAACATAAAGTATGGAGGAATGTGAACCTGATGTCTTATCACCCCATGGATGTATGTATATATATATATATATATATATATATATATATATATATATATAAATATATATAAATACTAGCTTGGGGACCCGGCGCTGCCCGGGTTATTTGAGAAAGGAATTGTGTATCAAGGTTGGTCTGTATCAGTTATTTATATGGCTTGGCGTGGTCTCAGGAAGAGTTAGTGAAGATACTGCGAGTCCCATCATCTGTGGTCCATCCTCCTCCAAACTGCAGCAGGATGGAGAGTGGGTCATGGGGGCTCTGTGTGCCAAGTTTGGTCTTTATTGGTCATTGTTGGGGGCCACAGTGGTCTGTGGGAACCAAAGGGTTTGAAAGTGCTACAAATCCCATCATGCATTGTGCGCCCTCCCCCAAACCTCACCAGGATGTAAAAGGGGTCATGGGGGTTATGTGTGCCAAGTTTGGTCTTGTTCAGTCATTGGATGAGGGTCACAGCAGTCTCGGAAAGCAAGTGGAGGTACTTCAAGTCCCATCATCCATGGTCTGCCCTCCTCCAAACTGCAGTAGGATGTAGAGTGGGTCCTGGGGGCTCGGTGTGCCAACTTTGGTCTTCATCGGTCTTTGTTGGGGGCCACAGTGGTCACTGGGAACCAAACTGTTTGAAAGTACTACAAATCCCATAATACGTGGTCCACCTCCCCCAAACCGTACCAGGACGTAAAGGGGTTCATGGGGGTTATTTGTGCCAAGTTTGGTCCAGTTGCGTCACCTGTCTTGGTCACAGTGGCCTGTGAAGGTGGCAGCCAATCAGAAAGCTGCCACATTCACCCCATAATGGGGTTTTATTACATAACCTTTACTAACTTTACTAACTTTAATATCTTTACTAAGGATCAGCCACAACCACCACTCACAAAGAGCTTTATATATGCTGATGACCTTGGCCTAACAACACAAGCAAGAGACTTTGAAACAGTTGAAATCCAACTTATTAATGCCTTGAAAGATCTCTCCAGCTACTACAAAGATAATCAGCTGAAACCTAACCCTGCTTGTGTGCTCTCTGGAGTTTTAAGCAAGGTGAGTTTACTCTGAGGCAGGCCCATAGCCAGGATTTTGTTTTTTTTGGGGGGGGGGGCTGAATTTTTTTCGGGGGGGGCTCGGGGGGGGGGGGCTGAGTCTGAGTGAAAGAGGGTCTAGCCTAGCAAACCATTTGTATCATTACCCCAATACCCCATGCATATGGGATATATTGAGTATGGTGATCAGATCATGATATGAATAAACATAACAGTTTAAATAATGCACCAGTAAGGCCTTTTCGCGAACCACCATGAGAATTTCGGGGGGGGGGGGGCTGAAGCCCCTCGAGCCCCCCCCCTCCCCCGGCTACATGCCTGCTCTGAGGTGCAACAGAGAGCCCTTTCCCTCTCTCCGTAAACCAGGATTCCAGAAAACCAAATGTACCAAACTGAAAGAGATTGAGAAAGTGATTCTGCTCAGACGCCCCCCACCTTCCATTTGCAAAAAGCAGCAAAAGTAACCAAGGAAAGGCAGTGGGAAAGCAACCGCACCCCAGTACGTTTAGTGGCTATATTGATAGGAAAGTTAAAGGTTATTCCTAAGTGGATTTTTTTCCAGATATGCTATGGGAAGATGAATAAGGTGATTCCTTCTGCTTGTCTGCGTGTCTATTAGTATCCACATACACATCCCAAAGACATGGCTTTGTGCCCTTCGGAACGGAGGATGCCAACATTAAGAAAAATGATTCATCACATTTAGATCAGTGGGATTTATGGGTGCAGCCAGCAAGGGGAGCTTTCGTCCTTTACGCTTAAGGTATGGCACCCATGCCGGGTGTTTACTTTTAACATATTGTTTGCAGCTAGTTTTCATTTTCTGTGAACTGTCAGAAGCAAGTAATCAAAACAGTGTTAGGTACACTGAGTGCACTGATAAATGTTTAGACAGGAAGCAGCAGAGAGGTTTGAACTTTTAAGTGCCAAAAATTGCACAGCTGCCCAGGTGGATTTTGCTATCATAAATCACTTCATTGACATGTTCCTACCAGCCTTGTGTGTGTGCCAAAGGAACTGAAGTGGCATTCAATGTTATTTTAAATGTTAATTTATTTTCATACATATAGATAGATAGATAGAGAGAGAGAGAGAGAGAGAGAGGATGAGAAGGCAAGTGTAAGAACATAGCAATATATTATTATTATTATTATTATTATTATTATTATTATTATTATTAAACTTTATTTGTACCCCACTAGCATCTCCCAAGGATGCCCAGCACAACACAATACAACAATACAACAACACAATATATAGCAAATAAAACAGTTAAAGCAGAAAACCATGTCAATAACAATACAACAAGACGATATTATAAAAAATCTGAGCCGGCTGGAGTGGGGTACAGAGTTAAAAGTGCTGAAAAGTGTCGAGGGGATATGAGGTTAAAGTATAAGTGCGGTGTGCGTTGAGGGTGATCTTGACTCTACTAAAGTGCTTCTGGGCTTTGGTAGTGGGGTTCCTAATCTGAGAAGGCACGTTGGAATAGCCAGGTTTTCAGGTTTTTTCTAAAAACCGCCAAGGTGGGGGCCTGTCTGAGATCTTTCGGGAGGGCATTCCAGAGGCGGGGGGCCACCACAGAGAAGGCCCTGTCCCGCGTCCCCACCAAACGCGCCTGCGAGGTGGGTGGGATCACGAGCAGGGCCTCTCCTGATGACCGGAGCAAGCGTGTGGGTTCGTAGACTGTGATGCGGTCTCGTAGGTAGGATGGTCCCAAACCGTTCAGGGCTTTGTAGGTAAGCACCTGCACCTTAAATTGGGCTCGGAAAATAAACGGCAGCCAGTGGAGCTCCTCAAACAGGGGGGTTGACCTCTCTCTGTAAGGGGCCCCCGTTAGCATCCTGGCTGCTACCTGTTGGACCAGTTGGAATTTCCGAGCCGTTTTCAAGGGCAGCCCTACGTAGAGCGCATTGCAGTAGTCCAGTCTAGAGGTGACTAAGGCATGGACCACCCCGGCCAGATCAGCCTTCGCGAGGTATGGGCGCAGCTGGCGCACAAGTCTCAGTTGTGCAAAAGCTCCCCCGGCCACCGCCGACGCCTGAGCCTCAAGCGTAAGCGATGAATCCAGGAGGACTCCCAAGCTGCGGACCTGTGGCTTCAGGGGGAGTGTAACCCCGTCCAACACAGGTTGCCACCCTATACCCCGGTCTGGTTTACGATCAACCAGGAGGACCTCTGTCTTGTCGGGATTGATCTTCAGCTTGTTCGTCCTCATCCAGATAGACACAGCAGCCAGGCACTCGTCTAGTACCCGAGAGGCCTCCTTTATGCGGCACAGCAGCATTTGCTCTCCAGGCTTGGGGGACTGCGTATGAGTTTTTCCTATAGTATCCTTATATTATAGGATCTGATCCCAGATTATCTTCTTATCCCAGATTATATGGCAGTAGAGATTCATATATTCCATTTTGAAGCAGACAACCTGGGATCAGATCCTGAGATATGAGAGAATTTGTAGCTTTCTACACTCATGGTGGGCCACATTCTGGAGCACAGTAACTTTTGTAATTCTTGATGGTGACCATCCTGTCCCACAAAGCATATGTCCCCCAATGTCCCCAATATGTCCCCCAACAGGCCTTTCAGAATAGGGCTGGTGGCATTTCCACTAGAGTTCTGAGAAGATAAATTGATATGGAGATTATTGTGTGATTGCGGGAGCATTTTAATCAGTCCATCTGCAGTGTGATCACTTTCTTTTCCTGCTTCCTTCCACTTTATCAACCAGTATTAATTTTCTTCCCAATGAGACATGGCATCTCATCATGTGATCAAATACAGCAGCCTCAGTTGAGTCAACCTTGCTTCAAAAGAGACTTCAGGTCTGATTTACTCTATGATCCGTTTATTTGTCTTTTTAGTGGTTAAATGGATGAACACAGAGGGTGATTCTCACCAATGCATCCTCTTCATCCTCACAAACTGGGGATCACAACCAGATACAATGAAGACATCTCTCCTTGCGCTGTGCTACTCTGCTGCTGAGTATGCATGCCCAGTGTGGAACACATCTCACCGCGCTAAAACAGTGGATGTGGCTCTTAATGAGACATGCCGCATTATCACGGGGTGTCTGCACCCTACAGCACTGGAGAAATTACACTGCTTGGCCGGTATTGCACCACCTGACATCCGCCGGGAAGTAGCAGCCAGTAGTGAAAGGACCAAGGCAGAGACATCTCCAGCTCATCCCCTGTTTGGATATCAGCCAGCATGTCAATGACTTAAATCTAGGAATAGTTTTCTAAGATCCACAGAGACACTCGCTGGAACACCTCAGCAAGTGAGAGTCCAAAAGTGGCAGGCTCAAACCCAGAACCTCAACCAATGGCTGATACCAAATGAGGGACTCCCCCCTGGGCACACAGAAGACTGGGCGACTTGGAAGGCGCTGAACAGACTGCACTCTGGCACCACGAGATGCAGAGCCAACCTTCGGAAATGGGGCTACAAAGTGGAATCTTTGACATGCGAGTGTGGAGAGGAGCAAACTACAGACCACCTGCTGCAATGCAACCTGAGCCCTGCCACATGCACAATGGGGGACCTTCTTGCGGCAACACCAGAAGCACTCCAAGTGGCCAGCTTCTGGTCAAAGGACATTTAATCAACTACCAAACTCACAAATTTTGTATTTTGCATGTTTGTTTGCTTTGTTCTGTTAGAAATGTAATATAATTGCCTTGTTGCCCTGACACGACAAATAAAATAAATCCTGGAAAGGAGTGACGAGTGGAGTGCGAAAAGCAGGGTTCTGTCCTGGGCCCAGTCCTGTTCAACATCTTTATTAATGACGTAGATGAAGGGCTAGAAGGCATGATCATCAAGTTTGCAGACGACACCAAATTGGGAGGAATAGCCAATACTCCAGAAGACAGGAGCAGAATTCAAAACGATCTTAACAGATTAGAGAGATGGGCCAAAACTAACAAAATGAAGTTCAACAGGGACAAATGAGAGATACTCCACTTAGGCAGAAAAAATAAAATGCAAAGATACAGAATGGGGAACACGTGGCTCGAGAGCAGTACGTGTGAAAAAGATCTTGGGGTCCTCGTGGACAACAAGTTAAACATGAGCCAACAATGAGATGTGGCGGCAAAAAAACCCAATGGGATTTTGGCCTGCATCAATAGGAGCATAGTGTCTAGATCCTGGGAAGTCATGCTACCCCTCTTTCTGCCTTGGTCAGACCACACCTGGAATATTGTGTCCAATTCTGGGCACCGCAATTGAGAGATATTGACAAGCTGGAATGTGTCCAGAGGAGGGCAACTAAAATGATCAATGGTCTGGAGAACAAGCCCTATGAGGAGAGGCTTAAGGAGCTGGGCATGTTTAGCCTGAAGAAGAGAAGGCTGAGAGGAGATATGATAGCCATGTATAAATATGTGAGAGGAAGTCACAGGGAGGAGGGAGCAAGCTTGTTTTCTGCTTCCTTGGAGACTAGGACGCGGAACAATGGCTTCAAACTACAAGAGAGGAGATTCCATCTGAACATGAGGAAGAACTTCCTGACTGTGAGAGCCGTTCAGCAGTGGAACTCTCTGCCCCGGAGTGTGGTGGAGGCTCCTTCTTTGGAAGCTTTGAAACAGAGGCTGGATGGCCATCTGTTAGGGGTGATTTGAATGCAATATTCCTGCTTCTTGGCAGGGGATTGGACTGGATGGCCCATGAGGTCTCTTCCAACTCTTTGATTCTATGATTCTATAATTCTATTTGTACTACTTATGAAGCTTTTACCAACTTTTCTGTGAGTTTTTGTCATTTTGCCAAATTTGACTCCAGGATTGACCCTGGAATGGTCTGAAACAAGAACACAAATCTAGGTGAAAGCTGGCCTTGGGGAATGGTGAGTCTGCCCAACAGAGACAACGGTAGATTAGACCACTCCACTCACTTTTGCGTGATATAACTAAACATGTACTTGCACCTGATGGGCCCATTTGGTGGGAACATGGGAGAGGGCCTTCCCAGTGGCTTCCCAAACCTTAAGGGGATCTAGGCATCCCTTTAATGTTTTCCCACAAATGGGAGGAGACTTTTTTCTTCCAAGAAATCTTTGGATCTTGATTTTGCAGACAATATATAATGTATTGGAGTCTTATTTCTTTTCATTGTTCTTTAATTTGTTATCAAACCGATTCTATGTTTTAATTGTCTAAATATTTGTTTATGTCCGATGTTTAATATGATCTCAACTGGTTTAATTTATAGTCATATGTTATCGTTTTAGTTATTATTGGTTGGTTTTGTATATATGTTGGCATTGAATCTTGCCATTACTTGATGCCATTACTTTGAGTCCTCCAGGGGTGAGAAAGGCAGTATATAGATGCAGGAAATAAATATTACTAATTTCAAATTTTGTTGGGCAACTACCCTATTTCTATGGATTCTAATATTACTAATTTCAAATTTTGTTGGGCAACTCCCCTCTTTCTATGGATTCAATGGAAAGGGCCCATGGCTTCCCTGGAGCTTCGTGTTCCACCGTTGCCATAAGAATAAGAATGTTCAAACCAGATCCGTTGCTGTTTTCTAAGCCGAAGGCAGGTTTTGGCTTTGTGTTTAACCTGCAATCAGCAAGAATGTCTTTCCGAAGGCTCATAAATGTAAGTGTTGGGACAGGCTCGTAGCCAGGATTTCGTTTCGGGGGGGGGGGGGGGGGGCTAAAAAATTTTCTGGGGGGGTTTCGGGGGGCTGAGTTTTGGGGGGGGGAGAAGCTGAGTCTGAGTGAAAGAGGGTCTAGCCTAGCAAACCTTTTGTATCGTTACCCCAATACCCCCATGCATATGGGATATATATATGGGATATATTGAGTATGGTGATCAGATCAGCCCTAAACGGTTCTGGCCCAAGCTACCTATCCGAACGTATCTCTGCCTATCAGCCCGCCAGGACCCTAAGATCTTCTGGGGAGGCCCTGCTCTCTATCCCGCCTGCTTCACAGGTGCGGCTGGCGGGGACGAGAGACAGGGCCTTTTCTGTGGTGGCCCCTCGGCTGTGGAACGCCCTTCCTATGGAGGTTAGATCAGCCCCCTCGCTAATGGTGTTTTGAAGAAGATTAAAAACTTGGATGTTTGAACGGGCATTCGGATCAACAGTGCAATGAATGTGATGATTACAGGAATGGAAATATGGACGACGAATTGGATCACGACTCTAGTTATGAGATGTATTGTGTTGTTTATTGTTGTGTCAATATTGTATACTATGCTCTTATGGTTTTAAATTGTATATCACTGATTGATTTTTATCCTTGTAAACCGCGTTGAGTCGCCTGTTGGGCTGAGAAACTGTAAAGTAAAGTAAAGTAAAGTAAATAAATAAATATGAATAAACATAACAGTTTAAATAATGCACCAGTAAGGCCTTTTTGCGAACCACCATGAGAATTTGGGGGGGGGGGGGGGCTACATGCCTGGTTGGGATCTTTGGCACTGGTGGGACAGGAGGTGGGGAAGGGAAAGCAGGAAAGAGAGAAGAAATTAACAAAATAACAAAAAAGGGGAGAGTTATTAAAGGTTTAAACTAAACGGTTTTTTGGTCCTTCTGAGTCCCCCCCCCCCCTTAGAAACACATCTCCCTCAAAAACATATTCCACATATTCTAAGTATCTCATCCAGGGTTTTATCATATTTTTTCCAATTTTATTTTTGGATCGGTTTAGGGTTAGGGTTAGGGTCATAATGTATTTATTTTGACTGTATTTTGGTTACTTGTATTTTATTTGCTGTAATTTTGGGCCTGGCGGGGTATAAATAAACTTTATTATTTTATTATTGTTGTTGTTAGTAAGCTAAATAGTTTCAAAAATCGTGTATGTCACAAAAACGAAGCTGCTATGGGAAGAGCAATGGCCCTAAAACAGCCGCTCTCCCAAAGCATCTCCGTCCTCTTCCCTCTGACCTTGTCCTCCTCTCTCCTTTGCAGAACATCAGGAACATCTGCAGAGACCTTTTTTCGTGTTGTAGGAGGAGGACATCAATCAGGGTGTACCCTATCAGGTATCCCCCTTCCTTCTTTTCTTCTGCTTGTTATAATTTAATTCACGGGTGTTTTAGTGAGCACCCTTGATCTGTTGCTAACATTGTGCTGTTTTCTCTCCTTCTCTAGCACCCCAGAACAAATTGAGGAGTCCTCCTCCGATGATCTGGATTTGGAGACTTGGGTAAGGAGGGGAAGGCAGGAGGATTGTACTTCTGCGAAGAGGAGGGGATCGGGATTTGAATAATGTCTCTTCTTTTTTCTTTACAGCATTTCTGTATGGTATCGGCGCCGCAGCCACGCCCGGAGGACAGGCCTGAGGAACCCCTTCAGGTGGAGTCCTTTGAGTCCTGGGTAAGTAGTGAAAGGCAGGAGTACTGTCTTTCTGGCAAGGGGAAGGGGAGGCCAAGCTTTCAGAGAAAGTCTCTGAATAATCACTTTGATCTTCTCTTTCTTTCACAGGTCACCATTGAATATCTATCGGATGACGGGAGCATGGACGGACCATGGAGCCAGCTGCCCCAGGGAGAGAAGTAACTGTTTGGGTGGAGGTTGGGTCCTTTGTTGAGTTGGAGGAGTATTATGTTCTTACATGTCTTTTTCTTTCTCTTAGACCAACAACAGATATCGTGATTGAAGATCTGGAATAAAGAATCCCTGGGACAGCTGGCTCCATGGTCTGTCCATCGCTCCCCACCCAGGACTCATTGGACTCCTCTGGAACGGGGTCCTCACTCCTTGCCTCCCGGCTTGGCTGCAGCGCTGATACCATACAGAAATGTTACAGCAACAGAGCTGTTTTATATTGTGAGTGATTTCTATAGTTTCTTTATTTCTAATTGAAAATGTAAACAGTAGTATAATACTTACGTTCCTTACCCAAGAGTCATGTAAATGTTTATATCCCAACAGGCTTAACTCCAGCAGCAGCAGCCTCCGCTCTACGCCCCAGGCAACGGGGACTTCACTTTCGTCTCTTCAGCCGAGGCTGAAGATCTGAGTGGTTCAATAGCATCTCCAGATGTGAAGCTCAATCTTGGAGGAGGAAATGGTGAATTTGGTAACGAATCTACAGCAACTACTTTCCTGAGACAGAGAGGATATGGCTGGCTTTTGGAAGTAGAAGATGACAACCCTGAAGATAATAAACCTCTCTTGGAGGAGTTAGACATTGATCTGAAGGACATCTACTACAAAATTCGGTGTGTCTTGATGCCTATGACTTCCTTTGGATTTAATAGACAAGTATTAAGAGATAATCCTGACTTTTGGAGTCCTCTAGCAGTTGTCCTGTTCTTCTCAATGATCTCGTTATATGGACACCTCAAGGTCGATTATAACTATTTGGATATTCGGATCCTTGACCATCTTCCTACCGGCCAGAGTTCTTGGAGGAGAGGTCGCTTACGGTTGGTTTCTTGGAGAGATTGGATATTTTTTACTCCCTCTTATTGTAATAGCACCTGTGCTTCTGGTGGTTGGATCTTTTGAAGTTGTTTCTACTCTAACAAAACTTTTGGGAGTTTTTTGGGCTGTGGACAGTGCTGCTTCCTTATTAGTTGGAGGAGAATTTAAAACTAAGAAGCCCTTCTTGCTCTACCCCATCTTTCTATTGTACATTTATTTTTTGTCCTTGTATACTGGAGTGTGATCAGCTTTATTGGAATCGGGCAGGAAAAAATGTCTTGCTCACCATGAAGACTGATGTAAAGTCACCTGATGGAAAAACAAAACAAAACAAAGAGACTGTGTCTGATCTGAAGGACATATACTACAAAATTTGGTGTGTCTTGATGCCTATGCCTTCTTTTGGATTTAATAGACAAGTAGTAAGAGATAATCCTGAGTTTTGGGTTCCTCTAGCAGTTCTCCTGTTCTTCTCAATGATCTCCTTATATGGACACCTCAAGGTGGATTATAACTATTTGGATATTCGGATCCTTGACCATCTTCCTACCGGCCAGAGTTCTTGGAGGAGAGGTCACTTACGGTCAGGTTCTTGGAGTGATTGGATATTTTTTACTCCCTCTTATTGTAATAGCACCTGTGCTTCTGGTGGTCAGATCATTTGAAGTTGTTTCTACTCTAACAAAACTTTTGGGAGTCTTTTGGGCTGCGGACAGTGCTGCTTCCTTATTAGTTGGAGAAGAATTCAAAACGATGAAGCCCCTCTTGATCTACCCCATCTTTCTATAGTACATTTATTTATTTTTTCTTTGTATACTGGAGTGTGATCAGCTTTATTGGAATTGGGCAGGAAAAAATGTCTTGCTCACCATGAAGACTGATGAAAAGTCACCTGATGGAGAAAAAACCCCAAAGAGACTGTGTCATATCTGACTGGGATGCCTTTGGTGGTAATCTACGTATATCTGTGTATCATATTTAAGCAGTTTTACTTACATTGAACATTTATAACAGAGTTTAGGTTTAAGATTTATCAGATTTTTATTGAACGTTGTGTGTTTATACTTTGAAACTGCAGAACTGCAAGAGTTTGTTTCCTGTGCCAAAAGCACTAGGGCTAAATGAGAAGATAAACTGAAGTGGAATTATAGTTACTGGTAGTTTTACTTACATTAAAGATTTATAACAGAGTTTAGGTTTAAGATTTGTTAGATTTTTATTGAACAAAGATGTGAACATTGTGTATTTATAAATGATAAGATGAACTGAAGTGGAATTATAGTTACTGGTAATAGTTCAAAAGTTGGTTTCTTGCATTCAACATAGCAGATTCTGGTAATCCAGACATGGCATTTAACGTGGAGCCTTCAACACTCTCAACTTGGATGCTGAGTTATAAATTCTGAATTTTAAAAATGTTTTATGTTTACATGTAGGTTTGTGATATTTAATTGTTAAGGGATTGACAGAGAGTGTAATAATTAGATGATGTAAATATCTGAATCAACTGTATAGGTACTGTAGGAAAACTCTCATACAATGTTGATTTTGAATCACTTCAAAAGGTAACTTTTTACATTACAGTAATGGTAATAAGAGGCAAATAATAATAATATTTTATTTATTTTTTAAATAAAAAAATTAAAAGTAGTATAATGTTCCTGTCTTTTTTTGTTGAATTTGTGCCAAGTGAAGCAAGGATTCATAGAACAGTGTTTCTCAACCTCAGGGTCGGGATGAGGAGGTTTCAGAGGGGGTCGTCAAAGAGCATCAGAAAACACATATTTCTTAGGAACCCCTTTGGCAGAGAAGGCTGAAGATCTCTCCACCTGTCCTTCTCTTCCTTTTTGGAAACAGATGACAAATATTGTCGAAGGTTTTCATGGCTGGAATCACTAGGTTGTTGTAGGCTTTTTCGGGCTATATGGTCATGTTCTAGAGGCATTTTCTCCTGACGTTTCGCCTGCATCTATGGCAAGCATCCTCAGAGGTAGTGAGGTCTGTTGGAACTAGGAAAGTGGGTTTATATATCTGTGAAATGACCAGGGTGGGGCAAAGAACTCTTGTCTGCTGGACAATTTCAACAGAAAGGAGGAGACCATGAAAATGAACAAAATCTGGCTACCAGTATTAAAAAAAACTCTAAAATTACAACAGCAAAACAGCAGAGGGGAAAGAATCAGGCACATCTAATCACTAGGGCTGGGCGGTTTCGTTCGTTAATTTCGTAATTCATTATTAATTTGTATTTAAATTAGCTTACGATCCGATATTGAGCCATTTTGGAATAGTGTGAGGAGTTAAATAGATTCGAAACAATTTTTCAATTTATTTCGTAACTATTTCGAAATTGTTTCAAAATTGTTTCGAAATTTTTTCGTAATTATTTTCGCATGCCTGGTGCAAGTTTTATAGTTGTTGTTTGTTTTATCACACCAACAGTCAACAACAGAGGGAAAGGGAAGCTTCAGAAGTTCCCCCTGTCCCATTTGGAGGTTTTTTCAGCATATTTTTAGCATATTTGGAGGTTTTTTTTAGCATATTGCGTAATCACGTCTGCCATTAACAAATCGATTCGAAATTTACGAAATTTCGTATATTTCGAAATTTTTAAAAGGAAAATTTCGGAATTCTTTAAAGAAATGAAACGTGATGCACCCCTTAAAAATGAATCGAGTTTAGAAACAATTTTTTCCGTGGTTACCCAGCCCTACTAATCACCTCTCAACAAAAGATTCCCCCAGGCACAGCCAGGCCATCAAATGCTAATTAAGGTGGTCAGCTGAAACATTCACACCTAGCTCCAGCAGACATCATCTTAGAAACATCTTAAAAAATCCCAACTTGCCTGCACAGTAAACTCAAGAAAGAGCATATATAATTCATCAATGAAAGGAAAGATGAACCATCAAGAAAGAATACAGATATGTGCATCCCAAGCTTGCAGGAAAAGTGTAAGGAAAGATCAACATGAGCTGTGATAGGAAAGGCAATCAAAAAGCAGCCAAAATATTTATTTCAAGTATGTTTTGGAGTAAGAGAGTAATGAAAGAAATGATTGCACCGCTGCTCCACAAAGATGGTAGAATGCTAACAGATCACAATGAAAAGGCAGAAGTGATCAATACCTATTTTACTTCAGTTTCCCTCTCAAAAAAGGAGGACTGTGTGCAAAGACATTGATAAGGAATCAGGATTGATAAGGCGTTAGCTAGGAATCACAGTTAGCTAAATAAATTCAAATCTATAGCACAATATGAACTGAACCCCAGAGTATCAAAGAAACTTGCTGGCATACTCTCAAAACCACTTCCCCTCATTTTTGACAAAATAATCACCAAAGAATTTTAGAATTAAAATCAGCTTCTTCTTTATAGATTACTAGCTTGGGGACCCGGCGCTGCCCGGGTTATTACAGAAAGGAATTGTATATCAAGGTTGGTGTTTATCAGTTATTTATATGGCTCGCAGTGGTCTCAGGAAGTTAGTGAAGGTACTGTGAGTCCCATTATCCATAGTCTTCCTCAAACATCACCAGAATGTTGAGTTGGCCATGGGGGCTCTCTGTGCCAAGTTTGGTCTTTATTGGTATTTGGATGAATGTCACTGTGGTTTCAGGAAGTGAGTGAAGGTACTGCAAGTCCCATCATCCATTGTCTGTCCTCCTCCAAACAGAACCAGGATGTAGAGTCTCTCATGGGGGCTCTGTGTGCCAAGTTTGGTCTTGATTGGTCATTAGATGAGGGTTGCAGCAGTCTTTGGAAGTGAGTGGAGGTACTTGAAATCCCATCATCCATAGTCTGTTCTCCCCCAAACCTCACCAGAATGTTGAGTTGGCCATGGGGGTTCTGTGTGCCAAGTTTGGTCTTCATCAGTCATTGGATGAGGGTCTCAGTAGTTTCACTAAGTGAGTGAAGGAACTGCAAGTCCCATCGTCCATGGTGCATCATCCTCCAAACCGCACCAGGATGTAGAGTGCATCATGGAGACCCGGTGTGCCAAGTTTGGTCCTTATCGAAAATTAGATTATGGTTGCAGTGGTCTCAGGAATTGAGTGAAGATACTGCAAGCCCCATAATCCATGCTCAATCCACAGTCAAAAAACACCATGGCGTAAAGTGGGTCATGAGAGGTCTATGTGCCAAGTTTGGTGTTGTTCATTCATTGTTGAGGGTCGCAGCAGTCTCGGAAAGCGAGTAGAGGTACTTCAAGTCCTATCATCCATGGTATGCCCTACTCCAAACTGCAGTAGGATGTAGAGTGGGCCATGGGGGCTCTGTGTGCCAAGTTTGGTTTTGTTCGGACATTAGATGAGGGTTGCAGCAGTCTTGGGAAGAGAGTGGAGGTACTTGAAGTCCTATCATCCATGGTCTGTCCTCCTCGAAAGTACACCAGGATGTAGAGTGGGTCATGGGGACTCTGTGTGCCAAGTTTGGTCTTGATCAGTAATTGGCAAGAGTCTCAGTGGTCTCAGGAAGTGAGTGAAGTGACTGCAAGTCCCATCATCCATTGACAAATTCTTCCAAACCGCACCAGGATGTAGAGTGGGTTATGCGGGCTCTCTGTGTAAATTGTGGTCCTGATCCATCATTGTTGGCAGTTATAATGGTTTTAGGAAGGGAGTGCAGGTATTGCAAGTCCCATCGTCCATGGTGCATCCTCCTCCAAGCCGCACCAGGATGTAGAGTGGGTCATGGAGACTCAGTGTGCCAAGTTTGGTCTTTATCGGTAATTGGATGAGGGTTGCAGTGGTCTCCAGAATTGAGCAAAGGTACTGCAAGTCCCATAATCCATGGTCCATCCCCGGCCAAACCACACCAGACTTAAAGTGGGTCATGAGAGGTCTATGTTCCAAGTTTGGTCCTGATCAGTCATTGGATGCAGTTAACAGCAGTCTCAGAACGTGAGTGATGGAACTGTAAGTCCCATCATCCATGGTCCATCCTCCTCCAAACTGCAGTAGGATGTAGAGTGGGTCGTGGGGGGCTCTGTGTGCCAAGTTTGGTCTGTATTGGTAATTTTCTGACTCCACCCCCTCTGGCCTTTTCCTTTCCTCTCTTTGTCATCTCGGAATCTTGGAATTGAGGCTGGCCAATCAGAGAACATATGCAAATTTCCTTCTCATGTTCCCGTTTCTGTCATGAACTCTTTTCTCCACCAGGGGCTTCTATTGAAGCTGGCCAATCAGAGACCATATGCAAATAGCACCACAGCGGCAGCCAATCAGAACGCTGGCACATACTCCTCCTGCCACACTTTTGTCCTCCGCATACAAGTTTTGACTTTTATTATATACATAGACCAGCTTGGGGACCCGGCGCTGCCCGGGTTATTAGAGAAAGTGGGCAATGGCAGTTCTGTATGCCAAGTTTGGTCTTTATTGGTCATTGGCTGAGGGTCCCGCCACACTTTTGTCCTCCGCATACAAGTTTTGACTTTTATTATATACATAGATATAGATATAGCTCTCTCTCTCTCTCTCTCTCTCTATATATATATATATATGGAATTGGAATTCCTAATACTATCTATATATATAAATTTGTTAGGGGCATCCAACGAGGAAACAAAACTCAAAACCCCCCCAACGAAACTTAACCAAAATTCCCATGCCCATAACACAACCCACAAGGTACAAACATATCTACTCAAAATGAAAAACAACACAACAACACACTCACAAAACGGCAAAACAACAAAACTCAAAAATCCCCCAACGAAACTTAACCAAAAAAGGAAAGATGGAAGGAAAGAAAAGAGAGACAGCAGAAGAGAAAGAAAAAGGGGGAAGGAAGGAAAGAGATAGAGAAAGAAGAGGAGAAGGAAAGATGGGAAGGAAGGAAGGAAGGAAGGAAGGAAGGAAGGAAGGAAGGAAGGAAGGAAGGAGGGAGGGAGGGAGGGAGGGAGGGAGGGAGGGAAAGAAGGAGAGAAAGAGGGAAGATTGGCCACAGCAACACGTGGAGGGTAAAGGTTGTTATTTCTATGATTATGATGATGCTATTCTTCCTCTGAGACCCTTTTAGGGGGAATGGGAGAGGTGTCAGGTCCCAGAGGCAATGCATTGCATTATTGTTATTGTTATGATGGTGGTGAAATAAAAGGAAATAAAAAGTGAAAGAAGGAAGCAAACAGGGAGGGAAGAAAGGCAAAGGAAGAAAGGGGGAGGGAATGAAGGAAAGAGAGAAGGATGAAACCAAGTAGTGAAAGAAGGAAAGAAAGAAAGAGGTAGAGAAGGAAGAAAGGAGAGAAAGGGGGAGGAAAAGGGGGAAGGAATAGGTAGGGACCTCTCTTTCATAATAGTCCAGATATCTACCTCAACTTTGATAAGTTTTACTATAGGCCACAGCAACGCGTGGCAGGGCACAGCTAGTATTATATACACATCCATGGGGTGATAAGACATCAGGTTCACAGTCCTCCATACTTTATGTTTGACTTTTAAAATGTTTGCACTTGCCTTGTAGAAGTATTCATTGGATGATCGGCTTTGCCATGCTTTAAACCATATTTGTATTTCAAGGGTGCTGAGGTATATGCCACATTCTTTCATCAGATATATATATCCGCCTTTTAAATAGTAACCATGCACTGGCTTGACATTTTTCTAGACATTTCAACATGACAAGGCCATACCTGGTTTGCATGACATTTCACACAAATTTGAGAGACAATGATTTAAGGGTCAATTGAAGAACACTGAGAATAACAATTGAACAGGACCCTCACTTAGGTCCATGTAGTTTAAAAGTACAGTTCTCATTATAGAGCTCAAACATTTGTTTTGGAAGTTTCTTCAAAAATATTAAAAGTATCAACATTTTTAAAACTTTGCATCTAGAGTTATGTGTGAGAGGAGTTGTAAACTGATGCTAAAGGACAAGACTGGGTGTGTTCTTTCCACAATACAGAAAACTCACAAAGTGTGATATTTGACCCCAAAATTAGCTTCCTGAGAAGCTTAGTCATCACAGTCGGAAAGATAAGTCTGTAAATATAAGAATGCTATTCTGCTAAAATGGCATTACAGTAAGAACGTGAGGAAAGCTGGTGGAATGACAGCTCAGTAACCACTTGGCTAAGATGTTGTGGTATTGGTGGTGTCAGGATCCAGGGCTCTGCCAGTATGCAGGCAGAGGTTAACCAAACAACACCAGGCTTGTGTCAAAACTATTTTACTTAAAACAGTAACTTAAACACATTGGCAATTTCAAGGTCAAGTTCAAACATAAAGATAGAACACAGCTGAACTCATAAAGCAGTCTCCTTAATATTGGGAATACTGTTCAGGATCAAGCATAAACAGTTGTCAAGGTTGCAGTCCAAGAGTCAAATGGCAGCAAGGGTTCAATAAGTACAGTTCCAAGGTTCAAGAGTACAAAGTGTAGTCATAGTTCCAAAGGTCAAGCTAGATAATCCAGAGTTCAGGGAAAACCCAAAATATGTAGTCAACAATCAGTCTAAAGATTCAGAGTATCAACTCCCAAGTTATTAACTGGGGCTCCTTATAGGGAGCGGTCAACCCTCCTGTTCAAGGAACTCCACTGGTTGCCATTCATTTACCGGACCAAATTCAAGGTGCAGGTTCTTACCTACAAAGCTCTGAACGGTTTGGGACCCGCCTACCTGCGTGACCGCATCTCTGTATACGAACCCACACGATCTCTTCGTTCATCTGTAGAGGCCCTGCTCGCGATCCCACCTGCATCGCAGGCACGATTGGTTGGGATGAGAGAGAGGACCTTTTCGGTGGTGGCCCCTCGACTCTGGAACTCACTCCCTAAGGACATCAGGCAGGCCTCTACCCTGGCAGTTTTCAGGAGGAGCTTAAAGACGTGGTTGTTCCAGTGTGCTTTCCCGGATTAACGATCCCATAGCACTTTGTCCCTCTAAGCACTTTACATTTTTTAGGTCTGCTCGTATGTCTTTCCACAAATGCTACTATCACCTTTTTGTCCACGTTCAGCACTATTTCCAATTTTAATTTTACATTTGGCCTTCCCACTGTTTTTAATTGTATGTTGTCTTATTGATAATATTATATGTTTACTGTTTATGTTTTTATTTTAATTACTTGTATTGTTGTGTTCGGGTTCAGCCTCATGTAAGCCGCACCGAGTCCCTTGGGGAGATGGTGTTGTTGTTCATTCGTTCAGTCGTCTCCGACTCTTCGTGACCTCATGGGCCAGCCCACGCCAGAGCTCCCTGTCAGCTGTCACCACCCCCAGCTCCTTCAAGGTCAGTGTAGTCACTTCAAGGATGCCATCCATCCATCTTGCCCTTGGTCGGCCCCTCTTCCTTTTACCTTCCACTTTCCCCAGCATAATTGTCTTCTCTAGACTTCGCTGTCTCCTCATGATGTGGCCAAAGTACTTCAACTTTGTCTCTAGTATCCTTCCCTCCAATGAGCAGTCGGGTTTTATTTCCTAGAGGATGGACTGGTTGGATCTTCTCGCAGTCCAAGGCACTCTCAGAACTTTCCTCCAACACCACAGTTCAAAACCATCTATCTTCCTTCGCTCAGCCTTCCCTAAGGTCCAGCTCTCACATCCGTAGGATACTACAGGGAATACCATGGCTTTGACTAGGTGGATCTTTGTTGCCAGTCTGATGTCTCTACTCTTTACTTTATAGAAATTGAGATGGTAGAGGGGTACAAATAAAATGTTATTATTGGAGCCCCCCGTGGCGCAGTGGGTTAAAGCACTGTACCGGCAGGACTGAAGACCGACAGGTCGCAGGTTCGAATCCGGGGAGAGGCGGATGAGCTCCCTCTATCAGCTCCAGCTCCTCATGCGGGGACATGAGAGAAGCCTCCCACAAGGATGATAAAATATCAAAAATCATCCAGGCGTCCCCTGGGCAACATCCTTTCAGACGGCCAATTCCCTCACAACAGGAGCGGTTGCTCCTGACACGACAATTTTTATTATTATTATTATTATTATTATTATTATTATTATTAATCCCAGCCATCTTACCAGCTGTTAGGAATTGTGGGAGCTGAAGTACAAAACATCTGGAGGGGTAGTTTGAGAAACTCTGACATAGAAAAAGTACATTGGGCTCTCACTATCCTCTGAGATTTGGTTCCAGGAACACCCTTCTCCTGGAAGGACCTTGAGGATGTGTTGAATGGTGTGAGCTTACAGTAGGGTCTGCCTACACAATGTGTAGCAAAGTCAAAATCGGCTTTTTGGATTTCTTTTCCAAACATTTTTGAGATGTGGCTGGTTAACTCTATAGATACAGAACACATGGATCTACAGATCCAACTGTATTTGACTCTGGAGATCAGAAGAACCCAGTGCCCCTTAGAAACTCTGCGTTTACTGTTAAGAGTAATGTAATAGTCTTCCAATACAAACATATACTAAGAAAAGTCATGTTTACCCCCCTGGTTCTATTCCTTTATTCTCTTCTTCTGACAATTCATGAGCTGCAAACATTTTTGTTCTATAGAAATCTGCTCGCAGCCAGCCTTTCCTGTAAAAACATCACTCCTGACAAGGCTGTGAATGTTTCACTGGCCCCAGAACTGGAAGGGAAGCCAGGGGAGGAAGATAAAGCCTACTCATTTAGCTATTGCTTTCTTGATAACTGCTGTGTGGTTATTAACACTGTAGCTTACCACTAAAAATACACTGTTATGTTGCAAACCAAGGAAGCTGGAAGTCAGCCTTTAAAAGAAACACTTTGTGATGTGTCAGAAGTATCAAAAGGTCAGTGGGGCCAAAGCCAGAAAGATGCAGCACTCAAAAGGAGAGCCAAAGAAGATGTCAATTTATTGTCGAAGGCTTTCATGGCCGGAATCACTGGGTTGTAGGTTTTTCCGGGTTATATGGCCATGTTCTGGAGGCATTTTCTCCTGACGTTTCGCCTGCATCTATGGCAAGCTTCCTCAGAGGTAGTGAGGTCTGTTGGAAGTAGGAAAATGGGTTTATATATCTGTGGAATGACCAGGGTGGGACAAAGAACCCTTGTCTGCTGGAGCTAGGTGTGAATGTTTCAACTGACCAATTCAATTTCTATAAAATGTCATTTTTTTATATAAAATTGTAGATTTGGAAACACTAATTATATAGTAAAACCCTGTAATTTTTTGGGGGGGGGGGATGTTCTAAGATACACACACATACTCTGTGGATAATAGTGAATGCTACATTTTGACAATACTTGGCATACCAAATAATTACGTTGGAGGACCTGTAGAGACCCACAAATTATGCGGAGAATATGTTTTGACACACAGGTAAGCAAAACTGTGGATATCAAATTTGTGGATTCATGATTCATGGTCTTTAATCCAAATTTGGACTAGGTGTTTATTCAAACAGAGTCCCCCTTCAAATAGAGTCCTGATCCTTGATAGTCCTTCTAAGGGTCCTTCCACACAGATGTATATCTCAGAATATCAAGGCAGAAAATCCAACAATATCTGTTTTCAGCTGGGTTATCTGAGTCCACATTCAGAAAATGTGGGATTTTCTGCCTTGATATTCTGGGATATAAGACTGTGCGGAAGGGCCCTAATGCCCCTTCCACACAGCTGAATAAAATCCCACATTTTCTGCTTTGAACTGGAATATATGGCAGTGTGGACTCAGATAACCCAGTTCAAAGCAGATATTGTGGGATCTTCTGCCTTGATATTCTGGGTTATAGGGCTGTGTGGAAGCGTTCTATGAGAAAAATGGAAGGATGTGTTTTTTCTGTGTTAGCTAGACTATTCAATATTTATGGATTCCTGTCCTCAGTTTAATTGAAATGACCAATCTCGATAAAATAGTGAAGAGTAGAGACATCACACTGGCAACAAAGATCCGCATAGTTAAAGCAATTGTATTCCCCGTAGTAACTTACGGATGTGAGAGCAGGACCATAGGGAAGGCTGAGCAAAGGAAGATAGATGCTTTTGAACTGCAGTGTTGGAGTAAAGATCTGAGAGTGCCTTGGATCACGAAAAGATCCAACCAGTCCATACTTCAGGAAATAAAACCCGACTGCTCACTGGAGGGAAGGATAGAGGCAAATATGAAGTATTTTGGCCATATAAAGAGAAGACAGGGAAGCTTAGAGAAGAAAATTATGCTGGGAAAATGGAAGGAAAAAGGAAGAGGGGCTGACCAAGGGCAAGATGGATGGATGGTATCCTTGAAGTGACTGGATTGACTTTGAAGGAGCTGGGGTGGTGACGGCCGACAGGGAGCTCTGGCATGGGCTGGTTCATGAGGTCATGAAGAGTTGGAAGCAACTGAACGAATGAACAACAACAGGTTCCTTTTTCCTTGAGGGACCACTAAGGACCACACAAACATAATTGGCTTAACATAGAAAGGTTAATCACTGCATCCTTTTCTTTGTATTTAATTTATTTATATGCAAAATGGAGGACAGATAGAGACAAGCACCACATTCCTTCTAACATTAAGAAAAACCCCTTCTAACAGATATTAAAGTCCTCTTGGGAGATAGGGCAGGTTACAAAAAAAGTTGTTGTTGTTGTTTTTGTCATCACTACTATTATTAGTGATCCCTTACCTTAAGATTCTTCATCAGCTCAGAACTTATTCAAGTTTTAAATGCAGCTTCTTTTCACATTCATAGACATCAGATCAGCCCCGACCACCATTGTGGACTGGGGAAAAAAGAGTCACCTTCTCAAAGCCAACTGTGTTTTTACTGTGTTATGGTGTAATGTTTTGTTGTTATTGCTTTATGTTTTTGATTTTGCTTTGAGTTGTTTGTTATGCTGTTGTTGTGTTGAGGCCTTGGCCTTTGTAAGCCCCATCGAGTCCTTCGGGAGATGCTAGTGGGGTACAAATAAAGTTTAATAATAATAATAATAATAATAAAAATAATAATAATAACCGCTTTGACACTGCAGGTATGATCTTTTCTCCTCAGCCTCCTGTTGAGCTGACATCCTGAGTCAATAATGACCAAAGTTCTTAATATGAGATACAGTGTTGACAAAGCTTGGACAATATTTATTTTAAAAAAATACAAAGCCTGGCTGTTATCTGATAGGCCGTATGGTTTCCTATGCAAAAAAGTGATTTTATGTATGTGCCTCTGGGTAAGAATGATGTTGGCAGAACAGCAGTTATAGGATCATTTCACTTAGTTTCACTTAGTTTTGATGATATGTATTTACATTTTCTTCGTGTCAGGAGAAACTGCAAGTGGCTTCTGGTATGAGAGAATTGGTTGTCTGCAAGGACATTGCCCAGGGGATGCCTGGATGTTTTGATGTTTTACCATCCTTGTGGGAGGCTTCTCTCATGTCCCTGCATAGGGGGCTGGAGCTGACAGAGGGAGATCATCTGTGCTCTCCCGGATTCGAACCTGTAACTGTAACAGATTTTACTCAAATGAGTTTTTGGCTCTTCTCTGGAAGATCATACTTCTACAAAAGGTTATAATTTTCAAATGGTTGTGAATGCAATTTTTCTCCAAAAATTATGGAGATTCCAGTTTTCCAAAAGGTTAAGATCTCTAAAAAGGTCATGCCTTTCCAAAATAAATAATAATTGGAATTTTTTCCAAGTTAATGAGTTCATTGTTTATTTACAGTCTTGAAACTGTCGCCTGCCTCCTAGGTGATGATAGAAGAGGTATATCAGCATGAAAGAGCTTTTTCTCATTTTCTCTGTTTCCCAAACTTATTTTGCATAGGGGGCTACAAAGCAGATGCTTGGTGGGAAGTCATCCATCTCCTGATTCTGCTGATGGAAGCAGTTCTACTAACAGCACTGCACTCAGGGGTGGCTCAGCCCATTACGCAAAGTAAGCATTTGCAGTATAGTTGATTTTGCCCAGGGTGCTCTTGGGGGAAAATAGACCTTGACATATGCGAGTTGTAGTTACGGGGATGTATAGTTCACCTACAATCAAAGAGCATTCTGAACTCCACCAATGATGGAATTGAACCAAATATGGCACACAGAACTCCCACGACAAACAGAAAATATATATCAGTGATTGGTTGGGGGGGGGGGGCAAAATACTGTTTGTTTACCGTTGAAAATTACCTAGGGCTGCCTCTGACTGCATTGGATCCTTGCAAAACAAATGTGATTACATAAATATGAACAGATGTATGCTTTTGAAAAATACATTGAGGAAATCTTAGGAGGAAACAGTGAATTCTTTATTTCTCTCTCATTCCAAATTCCATGCTAAACACCTTCTCATGAATTAATTATTAATGCTTTATACCAGTGTTTCTCAAACTCTGCTCCTCCAGATGTTTTGGACCTCTGCTCCCACAATTCCTAATAGCTGGCTGGGATTTCTGGGAGTTGAAATCCAAAAGCTTAAGATCTTCTGGGAAGGCCCTGCTCTCGGCCCTGTATCTTTTACAAACGCACTTGACAGGGATGAGGTACAGAGCCTTCTCGGTCGTGGTCCCCTGCTTGTGGAATTCACTCCCTGGGGAAATTAGACAGTCTTCATCCCTCCTCACCTTTAGAAAGAAGTGGATATGGGACCAGGCCTTTGAATAACTATACGGACTATGATAATGACTATGATGACAATTGCTATGGTAATGGACTATGGACAAGCTTGATGAGTCTCCAGCTACAGAATTCAGCTGGATAATGGCCACCAGACTGGTATATTTTAGTAGATTTTAATTGTATTGACTTAATGTTTTTAACTATATATAATTATTGTTTCTGACTCCCCCCAGGGGGTTGAGAAGAGCGGGGTAAAAATACTCAAAATAAATAAAAATAAAATAAATAAAACACCCAGAGGAGCACCTTTTGAGAAACACACACACACACGCCGGCTATGCTATTCAAAGCTTTTCTTAAAACTTCTTCCCATAAAATATCAAAAAGAAAGAAAATAGTCTTTAAAAAGTAGTCAGCATTAATTGCAAAGTGCTACCTGTAAGATTCATGCATGCATACTGACATATACCTACACACACTGTTTCAAGCTTCATAAAAGGCAATAACATCTTGGTAGTTTAGAAAGTGCAAAACAACAATATGTCAAGCTGCCCCAAATAACATTAAAAAAACAAACAAACACATATATAGGACAATATTTTTACAGATATGAATTATCTCTAGTTCCTTCGGTGAAAGACTCTTATTTGAGCCACTTTTCTTTCTAGCTCAGCTTCCAGGATTTCTCCCCAAGTATCAACATCCATAGGATACATGCTTTTTTCAGGCAAACCACTGCGGGAATGAATATTGCTGTATTTTCCAGTCAGCCAATCGTACTTTACTTTGCTTTTCCAATAGTTTCTTAGCAGTGTGACCTGGTCATTGTAAATGGGGAAGAAAGAGAAGAGGAGAGACATGAGAGCAAGAAGAATATTAACATGGTAAGTCAGAATTATCCAATTAAAATATCACCATGCTTTGGTTACCTGGCTAATTTGCAATGCCATAAAAAACTCCAGCAAGCATGCAAAGAATGAGGAAGTACTTCATCAGTGTCACAAATGGACGGTGAAGTGACAGCCCCCCTAGTGGCCAGAATACCCTCATGAAAAAGCTGGAATGTGTCTGACAATATATGCTGTGTGACTATGGCATTGAATGTTTGCCATGTATGTGTACATTGTAATCCACACTGAGTCCCCTGCGGGATGAGAAGGGCAGAATATAAATACTGGAAATAATAATTCCAATAGAGGCATTTAAAACAACATATTAGTTTAAACACTGAACTTGTTTTTTTTCCCATTCATAAGCTACCTGCATCAAAGTTATGCATACGAACCTTTCATATAGGAAAGCTGATGAGGAAACACAACATACAAACTATCTACAGACCCACCAAGAAAATCCAACAAATGCTACATTCAGCAAAGGACAAGAGGGATCCTCTCACCTCTGCACGAGTCTATTGTATACCATGCAGCTGTGGACAAGTCTACATAGGGACCACCAAACGCAGCATTGCCCAAACACAAATCAAGGAACATGAAAGGCACTGCAGACTACTTCAACTAGAGAAGTCAGCCATAGCAGAGCACCTGATGAACCAGCCTGGACACAGCATATTATTTGAGAACACAGAAATGCTGGACCACACCAACAACCACCATGTCAGACTACACAGAGAAGCCATTCAAATCCACAAGCATGTGGACAATTTCAACAGAAAGGAGGAAACCATGAAAATGAACAACATCTGGCTACCAGTATTAAAAAAAACTCTAAAACCACAAGAGCAAAACAACAGAGAGGAAACAATCAGGCACATCTAATCACCTCTCAACAAAAATTGCCCCAGGCACTGCCAGGCCATCAAATGCTAATCAAGGTAGTCAGATGAAACATTCACACTTAGACAAGACAAGAGTTCTTTGTCCCACCATGGTTATTCCACAGATATATAAACCCACTTTCCTAGTTCCAATAGACCCCACTATCTCTGAAGATGCTTACCATAGATGCAAGCGAAACATCAGGAAAAAATGCCTCTAGAACATGGCCATATAGCCCAAAAAAACCTACAGCAACCCAGTGATTCCGGCCATGAAAGCCTTCGACAATACATTGAACCTTTCGTAGGTTACATGATTAAAATACTGTGGTTGGGAAGTAAAATTAGTATTTTTTAATGTAGGCTGAATATTTACATTGCACATCGTGCACATGAAAACTGGTTTACCTGGTGGTCCAGAATAAAGTATTAGGTCTAAGTGCAGTTGCTAGTTTCAGATAGAGACCCATTAAAACAAATGTGAAATATTGTGTCAACTCTTATGTAAATTCCACTAATTCAACTGTTTTACTTCAACTGAATTTAGACATTGGATTTAGTCCTTAGAGCTTGGTGGGTATTTGGTGGCCAAATATAGCCCTCCAAATGGTGTTGCAATCCTTTTATTCCTCACCACTGACCAGTGATTCTCAACCTGTGAGTCCCCAGATGTTTTGGCCTTCAACTCCCAGAAACCCTAACAGCTGGTAAGCTGGCTGGGATTTCTGGGAGTTGTAGGCCAAAACATCTGAGGACCCCAGGTTGAGAACCACTGGGTTAGGCAATGGGAACTGCAGTTCAATAACATCTGGGAGGACACTTTGTTTACGCCTACCTTTAGCATTCAGAATGGATTCCTAGAAACACAATGCATTACTGCCCACTAGTGGATGATGGAAAACCAAAGCTCTAGGCCAGGCTTCTCAGCCTTTGATCCTCTAGCTGTTTTCAGCTTCAGCTCCCAAGTTTTTGAGGCTAGAATTGGTTCTCTGTTACTGTATGGCTCCCCTATTTGGATTTCTGCATAAACTTCAACACCTAGAAGCCTCCACCAGCATGGGTAAAGATGGTGGATTCTCAGAACCAAACTCCATAACATCTCAAGGACCAAAAGTTGACAAGCACTTCTCTCTTGTCTGAGGCCCCATCTACACTGAACATTTAATGCTGCTCAAAGCTAGCTTTAAACTGCAGTGGTCAGACAACAAACTTGCAAAAAACCAAATGAAAGCTATTCCTTAATGTTCCATCACCATCCAGGCTTCATACTGGTTCCAGGATTTCCTATGTGTTCACCTGCACAGTGAAATCACATTATTTAGAATCAGGCTAAAACTGCATTAAATGGTAAGTGTAGACTCATAATACAGTTCAATGCAGTGTACAATGGTCATATAGTGCAGTTTCAAAACTGCATTATATGACCGTGTAGATGGGGCCTGAGTACTGTATGCAATATGTTTTATTTTAAAGCTAAAGTAATTTAAAACCAAGCAGACAAACAAACAAAAATACCATAACTCTATTTCCAACAGTTTACAAATCTTCTTAAAGCACATTTTTCATGTTTAAAGTCATTGTTCATATTTAGTTGTAAAACTATGCAACATCTGAACAGAACAACCAGTGGACCATAAGTTCCTATTGCCAATTAAAAAGTATTTTTTGGTAAAAACTGAGTGAAACACTATGGATTAGACTGCAATGACAGATGGTGGCTCCAGTTTCAATTGGATGGTGAATGTACTTGGACTATTGCTCAAAACTTTAAAAGGATTAGTCCAAGGTGCTAAACCTGGATCTGGGTGTTTGAGTTCTGTGCCTTGAATAGCTTCTTTAATATTCACACTAAAAACCTGAATGGATACAGCAGCTCACTGTTACTGCTGCCACTAGCCATGTCTCGACTGAGGGTGTATCTATACTGCCATGTAATGCATTATTTGGTCAGTTTAGGCTAAACCACAGGAAGCATAGAGGAAGAAAGTGGTGAAAATAGTGTCAAAGGACATTCATTCTACAGTGTAGAGATACACCCTCTAACTCCTGCCTCTGCCTTCACCTTAGCTCTTATTGGCTTGGGATCCCAAAGGGTCATTCAGTCTAACCCCCCTCAGTATGCCGGAAAAGCACAATCATAGTATCTCATAGTTGGAAGAGACTGATGATGATGATGATGATGATGATGATGATGATGATGATGGCAGCAACCCCAGAGTCCACACAGTCCACCCTCTTTCCACCATGCAGGAAAAGAACAATCAATACACCCAAACACATGGCTGTCCAGCCTCTGTAGTAGTAGTAGTAATAATACTAATACTACTACTACTACTACTACTAATAATAATAATAATAATAATAATAATCATCATCATCATCATCATCATCACAGCATCAGTATTCAGGTTAAATTACTGTGTTGACACTTCATGATGAATACTGTAAATACTCGAGTATAAGCCTAGTTTTTCAGCCCTTTTTTTAGGCTGAAAAAGCTCTCCTCAACTTATATTCGAGTCAAGGCTATTTATTATTTTACTCTATTATTATTATTATTATTATTATTATTATTGTACAGGTTAACTTTATTATTTTTATTATTATTACATTTATTATTTTGCTCTATTATTATTGGAAGGATACGTAAACACATGTACATTGAAGAAGGTTAGAATAATGGTTTAGTCAGAGTTGGACAGTCTTATCTTATAGTTCTATGTAAATATTAATAAACATTTAACCTACTGATGCTTCCATTCGTCTGCCCATGCAAAGCAGGTGAACACAGCATTGAATGAAACATGCAGAATAATCACAGGATGTCTTAAACCTACACCTGTTGATAAACTCATGTACAGAGGAAGAGTTGTTGGAGGCTACAGGCAATGCCATTGCTGTTGCCCGTTTTTGGTCAAAGGATATTTAGCCGCCTGTGCTCCTAAAAATATACTCGAGACAATGTTATTTATTACTTTATTATTACATTTATTATTTTCTTTTATTATTGTTATTATTATTGTATTTATTATTTTACTATATTTATTATTATTACATTTATTATTTATTATTTTCCTCTATTATTACTGTTATTATATTTCCATTATTTTACTCTGTTATTATTATTATTATTACATTTATTATTTTACTCTCATTATTATTTATTTATTTATTTATTTACTTTGCTTGTATACCGCAGTTTCTCAGCGACTCAACGCAGTTCACAATAGAGCAAAAAGACAGTCATATCAAAATAGCAATAAACAATTTAAAACCATGAGAGCATAATATACAAGTAATGGCACATCAATAACAACACAATAACGTCTCGTAACTAGAATCGTGATCCAACTCGTCGTCTATAATTCCGTTCCTATATTCATCGCATTCATTGCACTGTTTATCTGAATGCCTGTTCGAACAGCCAGGTTTTTAGTTTCCTATTTTATTTATTATTTATTTTATTTTATTTTATTTTATTTTATTGGAGGGATATGTAAGCACATTTACATTGAAGAAGGTTAGAATAATGGTTTAATCAGAGTTGGACTGTCTTATCTTACAGTTTTATGTAATCCCTCAAAAACATTTAATCTACTGATGTGACAGTTAATGTAATTTTATGGGTATCTATTTTTATTTTGAAATTGACTTGTAGCTGCTGCATTTCCGACCCTTGGCTTATACTTGAGTCAATAAGTTTTCCTAGTTTTTTGTGGTAAAATTAGGTGCTTCGGCTTATATTCGGGCTGGCTTATACTCAAGTATATATGGTAAGTAGGTTTTGGGTTACAGTTTGGGCTCTCGGTCTCTAAAAGGTTTGCTATCACTGAACTAGACCCATATAATATAGTTTTAACTGCATCAAACTGCATTATATTGGTCTACACTTACTATATAATCCAAACTGAATTATATGTCAGTGTCAGTTCACCCTGAGACTACCTCTTGTAAAACCTGTTTTGCCTAGGGGAAAAAAAAGTCAAAGTCTTATTATGAACTCACGTTTGGCTATTGTAGACTAGCTATGCGAAGAGAAACAGTATCCATACTATAATGTCTATATGTGTAATTGTTACATGGAGTCAGGTTTCATTCTTTTTCAACTGTTACAACAACAGTTAGAACAGTTGTAACTACGTGGTTACATAGTTGAACTGTTTCTTTCTAAGAGGCAGCTTGAGCCTATTTGTCCAGGACTTGGACAAAGAAAGAAATATGTAGGTTGCTGTAAGTTTTTCAGGCTATATGTCTATGTTCCAGAAGCATTCCAATTTTCATGTGTCTTGGAACAGTTTCTCACAAAAGACAATGGATTCCCAAAATCACAACAAACACAAATCCACTATAAGTCGTAGTACATAAATCACAAAGGTATTTTTTTGCAGCTTATATAATATAATATGAGACGTATATCCAACTTTCTCCCCATAGAGATGTTCAATGTATTGTTGAAGGCTTTCATGGTCTGAATCACTAGGTTGCAAATATTTTCTGGAGTAATTGATATTGCTCCTAAGCTTAGTTTAGGCCAGAGATAGGAAACCATTGCCCCTCTAATTATTTTGATGTATGGCTGATGGAAAGGGATTTTTGGAGTTGTAATTTAAAGGCTACAGATGGTAAACATTTCTTCAGGTAAGATAATGACATTTAACATAAGATGATCAGATCTAGAATATCTCTTAGAAAAGAATGCTGATTACTAAAAGTCAAGATGGAGTTATCAAAAACAAGTCATGCCAGACTAATCTCATCTCTTTCACTCTCTCTCTTTTGATAGAGTTATAAGCTTGGTGGATGCAGGAAACACTGTGAATGCAGCACATACGGATTTCAGTAAAGCTTTTGACAAAGTCTCCAATGATCTTCTTGCAAAAAAACTTAATCAAATGTGGCCTAGTCAATGCTACTACTATGTGTATTGGTAATTGGTTAAGTGACTGAATCCAAAGGGTGCTCACCAATGGTTCCATTTCATCCAGGAATGAAGTGGCTAGCAAAGTGCTACAGGGTTTGGTCTTGGTCCCAGAACTGTACAATGTCTTCATTAATGACTTGGATGAAGGTATAGAGGGCATGCTTATCAAGTGTGCAGATGACACCAAACTAGGAGGAATAGCTAATACTCCAGAGAACAGGATCAGAATTAAAAATGACCTTAACAGATTAGAGAGCTGGGCCAAAACTAACAAAACGAATTTCAACAAAGAGAAGTGTAGGATACTTTACTTATGCAGAAAAAATGAAATGTACAGATACAGGATGGGTGATGCCTGGCTTGACAACTGTACATAGAATCATAGAGTTGGAAGAGATTCATGGGCCATCCAGTCCAACCCCCTGCCAAGAAGTAGGAATATTGCATTCAAAGCACCCCTGACAGATGGCCATCCAGCCTCTGTTTAAAAGCTTCCACAGAAGGAGCATCCACCACACTCCGGGGCAGAGAGTTCCACTGCTGAACGGCTCTCACAGTCAGGAAGTTCTTCCTCATATTCAAATGGAATCTCCTTTCTTGTAGTTTGAAGCCATTGTTCCGCGTCCTAGTCTCCAAGGAAGTAGAAAACAAGCTTGCTCCCTCCTCCCTGTGGCTTCCTCTCACATATTTATACATGGCTATCATATCTCCTCTCAGCCTTCTCCTCTTCAGGCCAAACATGCCCAGCTCCTTAAGCCGCTCCTCATAGGGCTTGTTCTCCAGACCCTTGATCATTTTAGTCACTCTTCTCTGGACACATTCCAGCTTGTCAATATCTCTCTTCAATTGTGGTACCCATGTTATCTTCATGGATAACATGTTGAACATGAGCCAATAGTGTGATGCAGCAACTAAAAAAGCCAATGGGATTTTGGGCTGCATCAAAAAGAGTATAGTGTCTACTAGATCAAGGGAAGTCCTAATGCCTCTCTATTCTGCTTTGGTTAGACCTCACCTGGCACCGAGATTGTGGCACAGCTGGCTGAGTGTCAGCTGCATTAAGATCACTCTGACCAAAAAAAGGTCATGAGTTCGAAGCCAACCTGGGTTGGAGTGGGCTTCCAACCAATTGTGTAGCCTGTTGTCGACCTTTGCAACCCGATAGACAGTTGCCTCTGTCAAGTAAGAAAATTAGGTACCACCTTGTGTGAGGAGGCTAAATTAACTAATTTATGAGGCCATAAAAAAGACTCCAGTAAAGCAGTCCAGCAAAAGCATGCGGGGAATGCAGAAGTACTTCATCAGTGTCGCAGATGGACGATGAAAGTGACAGCTCTCCTGGCAGCCAGAAAAAGTTAAATAGCCTCTGTGTATGTCTGTATATGTTGTATGTCAAATTGGCTTTGAATGTTTGCCATATATGTGTATATTTTAATCCGCCCTGAGTTCCCTGTGGGGTGAGTAGGGCGGAATATAAATACTGTAAATAAATAAATAAATAAATAAATGTTGTGTCCAATTCTGGGCACCACAGTTTGAAAGATATTGACAAGCTGGAACTTGTCCAGAGGAGAGACATTAATTATCAAAGCCCTGGAGACTATGCCCTATGAGGAGAGCTTAAAGAGCTGGATATGTTTACCATGCAGAAGAGAAGGTTGACAGGAGACATAATAGCCATTTTAAATATCTGAGAGGATGTCATAAGGAAGAGAGAAAATAGGACTAATAATAGAAAAGGAGATTCCATCTGAACATTACGAAGAATGTCCTGATTGTAAGAGCTGTTCAGCAGGGGAACTCTCTGCCTCAGAGTATGGTGGAAGCTCCTTCCTTGGAAACTTTTAAACATCTGTCAGGGCTGCTTTAATTGTGCTTTTTCTGCATGGCAGGGGATTGGACTAGATGGCCTTATGTGATCTCTTTCCAACTCTATTATGCTATGATTGTTTTCTCACTTTTAGAAGTTTTGTACAGATATTCTTTCTCCAGTGTCACTTCTAAAAAGCTAAAATGCAGTTCTCTGTGTGATAAAGTTTCTTGTGAAATAGAAATATTTATTGAAATCAGTGGAGATTCATCTGTGGCAGGTTTCAGCTCAAACTAAAGGACCTATCCAAGGTGCTGATCAGGCAAAATAAGTACAGCACCTTGGATAGTTTCTCCAGAGTTCAGACAAAGTCTAGAGAAGATTCTATGTTCCACTGACAGCATAACCACTTGCGGCAACTGCTTTAGATCACTGGCCCGGTGGCTACCAATCTGAGTACTACTGTGCACTAGACTCAAGGTGATGGTGGGAGAGGCCACCTCAATTCACATACCTTCCATGAATACCCGTTTCCTCTGTCACCGTCAATCTCTCTCTGACAGACAGTCCTGGCATTTAAGCAATGATGTTTCCATAAATTGTCACAGTTATCAATGATCTGGTTCCAGCTCCTACATGTCATTGAAGCACTGCATAAACTCTGGATGTCAAGTTCACTAAAAATCTTTAAGCTGACTTCTAGTGGGAATAGCTGGAGAAAATTAATTTGGCTTGTTTCCTTTTGCTGCTCAGATAATTTAATGGATATGTTTCTACAGGCTGTATCAGCAGCAGTCTGTGCATTTCTTTTGGAAGAGGTCTGCTTCATAATTTAGGTCTTGATCAAGTAGAAGTCACCTTTTATGAAAAAAAATAACATTGTCAAAAAAATAGTGTAAACAGAAATACATTTAGAAACTCATCTATCTCTTGTTTATGTTTTTGGTATTAAAAATGACCATGTATAGAGGTGTCAATGCTGCCTTAATACAGAAAACATAGAGCTTGAGCTTGAAGCAAAAATTTCCAGCTCTCAGTGATACATACCTTTAACCCCCTTCAGTGGGAATGTCTATACATTTCTATGGTATCATTTGAGCATAACTGCCTTTCAGCTGAGCTGATGAAACAACTCTAGAAGTGAAATAATAGGAACTGTAAATAGATAATAGCAACTACCCAAAGGGAAAATAGCTTTCCTTATTCCTTTCTTTCTTGCTCTCCTTCCTTCCCTCCCTCTTTACCTCCTTCCTTTTTGTTCGGTGGCATAATTTAGCTTTCCATCATTTAGCTTTTTTTTTTTGGGGGGGGGGGGGTTATGAGCGATAGTCACTCCTTGGTCTGTTAGGGGTGTAGTGTGGAAATTTCATATCAATTCTTCCAGTGGTTTTTGAGTTGTGTTGATCCCACAAAGGAACAATACATGCATCCACCTGGCTCTCGAATGTGGCATTTGAGGACTGAACCTAGAACCTCTCCCTGTGATGAATCATGATGAACTGTGACTACGAGTATGACTATGACTATGACTGGATTGACGATTTGGCTTAGGCATTGTACTATTTTAATATGTAATGACTTTGCACTTGTTGTTCTTTATATGACTGTATTTTATATATGCTGTAAACCGACCTGAGTCCCTCGTTGAGGTGAGAAGGCCAGTATAGAAAACTTCTAAATAAATAAATAATAAATAAATAAATATGTATAAAACTAGCTGTTCCCTGCCGCACGTTGCTGTGGCTCAGTCTGTGTATACGTGTTTTGTGTGTATGCATATATGTGTATATATTTTTGTATGTGTGTATATATATGTGTGTTTGTATATATGTTGTTTTGTGCATGCATTGTAATGTATTTTTTTAAGTTTTTAAAGTCTTTTCTGATGTGTTTTTCAGTGTTTTTATGAGTGATGGTCACTCGTTGGCCTGATAGGTGTCTTGTGTCCAAATCTGGTGTCAATTCGTTCAGTGGTTTTTGAGTTATGTTAATCCCACAAACAAACATTACATTTTTATTTATATAGATTATGATGATGAGGTGGGGAGGCCCTGCTCTCGATCCCGCCTGCTTCACAGGCACGGCTGGCGGGGACGAGAGATAGGGCCTTCTCGGTGGTGGCTCCTCGGCTGTGGAACACCCTTCCCGTGGACATCAGACTGGCCCCTTCCCTGATGATATTCCGCAGGAAATTAAAGACTTGGCTGTTCAAGAAGGCGTTCGAACAAGAAGTGCAATGATAATTGACTATAGGAATGGAACAACGGAATATGATACTGGATTGTGGTTTTGACGATGAGACGACGCAGAATGGCTTCCGTAGTAATGATGATGTTTTTTGTTAATGATGGATTGTGGATTTTTATACTGTGTCTTGTACTTTGTACCTTGTTCTTTCTATGTTGTACACCGCTGTGAGTCGCCCCTGGGCTGAGAACAGCGGTATATAAGCAAAGTAAATAAATAAATAATAAATAAATTATTATTATTGGAGCCCCCGGTGGCGCAGTGGGTTAAAGCACTGAGCTTGTTGATTGAAAGGTCGCAGGTTCGATTCCAGGGAGCGGTGTGAGCTTCCGCTGCCAGCTCCAGCTTCTGCCCACCTAGCAGTTCGAAAACATGCAAATGTGAGTAGATCAATATAACGGCGCTCCAGGCAGTCATGCCGACCACATGAACTTGGAGGTGTCTACCGACAATGCCGGCTCTTTGGCTTAGAAATGGAGATGAGCACCACACCCCAGAGTCAGACATGACTGGACTTAATGTCAGGGGACAACCTTTCCCTTTAATTATTATTATTACCTTCTTAAGATAGGAGGCTTACATGCCTTAGAGCTGGGCTGAAAGAATTCTCTCAGAGGAGTGACAGTCAAGGGCTACCAGAACTAAAAAGTGAACTAATGTTTTGAAGTCTATGCATGGGGAGAACAAGAGCGTGAGGGACTAAACTGTCTTCTCTGGCTCTCCAGAATAGACTGAGGGAAGCCCTTTGGCCATAGCTATGCCTGGACCGCCCAGCCAATCAGAGCCTCGAGGTTCTCTTTCCCTCGCCCCCTCCCCACCCAGGTTGCTCCAATCGCGACCCCCGCAAGGTTCCGCTCCAGTCGAGGATTGGCCAACAGAGCCCTCGCGGCACCGCCCCCTCGCCACTCAATCAGGCTCGCGCTCCCTGCTCACCTCAACGGCTCCTCCATTTGAACTTCTCTGTTGATTCCTCTTTCCCCCACCCCAGCGGTGACGTCACACGCATTCTAACGTCACCGCCGGAACTGTTTAGCGCAGATGAATTGTCAGGAGGGGGGCCAAAGAGGGAGGCACGGTGCAGCAGCCTTTTCCGTCCCGCCTTGCTATGTCGGGATTTGCGTTGGCGCCGGTGGAGGGGGGCCGTCCTTTGGAGTTGCCTCCCGGTGAGACAGTGCTAGGAAGAGGCGCCCTGTTAGGAGTAAGTGCCGCGACGGGCGGGAGAGAGCAGTTAGCTAGGCCGAAGCGCTGAGGCCTAGTCAATTTAGAATCCTAGAGTTGGAAGAGACCTCATGGGCCATCCAGTCCAAACCCCTGCCAAGAAGCAGGAATATTGCATTCAAATCACCCCTGACAGATGGCCATCCAGCCTCTGCTTAAAAGCTTCCAAAGAAGGAGCCTCCACCACACTCCGGGGCAGGGAGTTCCACTGCTGAACAGCTCTCACATGGAATCATAGAGTTGGAGGAGACCTCATGGGCCATGCAGTCCAACCCCCTGCCAAGAAGCAGGAATATTGCAGTCAAGCACCCCTGACAGATGGCCATCCAGCCTCTGTTTAAAAGCTTCCAAAGAAGGAGCCTCCACCACACTTCGGGGCAGGGAGTTCCACTGCTGAACAGCTCTCACATGGAATCATAGAGTTGGAGGAGACCTCATGGGCCATCCAGTCCAACCCCCTGCCAAGAAGCAGGAATATTGCATTCAAATCACCCCTGACAGATGGCCATCCAGCCTCTGTTTAAAAGCTTCCAAAGAAGGAGCCTCCACCACACTTCGGGGCAGGGAGTTCCACTGCTGAACAGCTCTCACAGGAAGTTCTTCCTCATGTCCTTTCTTGTAGTTTGAAGCCATTGTTTCGCGTCCTAGTCTCCAAGGAAGCAGAAAACAAGCTTGCTCCCTCCTCCCCGTGGTTTCCTCTCACATATTTATACATGGCTATCATATCCCCTCTCAGCCTTCTCTTCTTCAGGCTAAACATGCCCAGCTCCTTAAGCCTCTCCTCATGGGGCTTGTTCTCCAGACCCTTGATCATTTTAGTCGCCCTCCTCTGGACACATTCCAGCTTGTCAACATCTCTCTTCAGATGGAATCTCCTCTCTTGTAGTTTGAAGCGTCCTAGTCTCCAGGGAAGCAGAAAACAAGCTTGCTCCCTCCTCCCTATGACTTCCTCTCATGTATTTATACATGGCTATCATGTCTCCGGGGCCCCTGGTGGCGCAGTGGGTTAAAGCACTGAGCTGCTGAGCTTGTTGATCGAAAGGTCGCAGGTTCGATTCCGGGGTGCGGCGTGAGCTTCCGCTGTCAGCCCTAGCTTCTGCCAACCTAGCAGTTTGAAAATATGCAAATGTGAGTAGATCAATAGGTACCACTCCGGCGGGAAGGTAACGGCGCTCCATGCAGTCATGCTGGCCACATGAACTTGGAGGTGTCTACGGACAACGCTGGCTCTTCGGCTTAGAAATGGAGATGAGCACCACACCCCAGAGTCAGACATGACTGGACTTAATGTCAGGGGACTACCTTTACCTTTACCTATCATATCTCCTCTCAGCCTTCTCTTCTTCAGGCTAAACATGCCCAGCTCCTTAAGCCGCTCCTCATAGGACTTGTTCTCCAGACCTTTGATCATTTAGTCACCCTCTTCTGGACACATTCCAGCTTGTCAATATCTCTCTTCAATTGAGGTGCCCAGAATTGGACACAATATTCCAGGTGTGGTCTAACCAAAGCGGAATAGAGGGGTAGCATCTTCTTGGCGTGTCAGGAGCGACCTGAGAAACTGCAAGTTGCTTCTGGTGTGAGAGAATTGGCCGTCTGCAAGGACGTTGCCCAGAGGACGCCTGGATGATTTGATGTTTTTATTATCCTTGTGGGAGGCTTCTCTCATGTCCCCGCATGAGGAGCTGGAGCTGATAGAGGGAGCTCATCCGCCTCTCCCCAGATTTGAACCTGCGACCTGTCAGTCTTCAGTCCTGCTGGCACAAGGGTTTAACCCACTGCGCCACCGGGGGCTCCTGAGGGGTAGCATGACTTCCCTGGATCTAGACACTATCCTCCTATTGATGCAGGCCAAAATCCCATTGGCTTTTTTTGCCGCCACATCACATTGTTGGCTCATGTTTAACTTGTTGTCCACGAGGACTCCAAGATCTTTTTCACACGTACTGCTCTCGAGCCAAGCATTGTCCCCCATTCTGTATCTTTGCATTTCGTTTTTCCTGCCAAAGTGGAGTATCTTGCATTGCAAGCGGGTCCAGTCTCAACGTTGGCAGCTGCAAGAAAGGGACTCTGCAATGGAATCCTACTTGCTGTCATCTGGAGTGAACTGGTTTGTGGGATGTTTGCGTTGTTTTCACCACAACCACTGGAGTAAAATAATAATCATAACAGTAGCATTAATATTGCCAGCACTGTTGCCCATACTATCAATCTGACTTTACTGTCCACAACAGAGCTTTCCAAATGTTTCCTGTTCGTGACACCCTTTTAAGATATGCATCATTTTGCGACACAGTCAATAATTGTAATAATAACTTTCCATGTATTGTTGAAGGCTTTCCTGGCCGGAATCACTGGGTTGTTGTAGGTGAAACATCAGGAGATAATGCTACTGGAACATGGTCACACAGCCCAAAAAACTCACAGCAACCCAGTGATTCTGGTCATGAAAGCCTTTGACAACACAAGTCAAAAGATATACCAACCTCTTAATAGAGATACATACAGACATAAATTGTAATAATGAAATGTATGAGGATATGACATCTCATAAAAACCTTTAATTTATATTTTTCAAAATACAGGATTTGTAAGATAATAGCATACATTTCCAATACTTTTTCTCATTTATGAGTACAGGCAGTCCTCGAGTTTCAACCATCCAACTTACAAATGACTCACAGTTAAGAAAGTGGGAGAAACAACAGGGCGTGAGAGAAATCTGCCCCTCAGAAGGGAAATTCACTTGTGAAAGAGTTTTCATCATGGGGAAAAGGTGTCTCCACTTAAGCTTTATCGTTAATCCTTGTTTCCACAACAAGCCTTTTTTCAGAATCCAATTATCACAGGCACAGAAAGTGAGGTGTAATCTTTTGAACAGGGACACAGACAGCAAAACTTTTCCCTATGTTATCCAAAGCTAAAGCATGTCTATTTTTGGATGAAATTACACTTATAATATGTACCTGCTCTGACTTACATACAAATTCAACTTAAGAACAAATCTACAGAACCTATCTTGTTCATAACTTGGGGACTGCCTGAAAAACGTTACTAATATTAGTACTGTTACTTATATTAATTGCTTACATAAAAATGCATGCAAGCTGGCATTGTTCATTTCACATACACCCAGGGCCTCTTCTTACATTAGTGTGTCACACTTACACAGTGCAGACAACACTATTGTGTCAAGACACATAGTTTGGAGAGCTTTGGTCTAGAGACTGTCTTCCAATCATATTGACCCCGAATTTATTTATCCGAAATCTGGATAACACTGATGAAATGGGTTTTATGCCACAGAAAGCCCAAGATGTAATAAATGTGTGCTCAGAGTCTTCTAAAGTGTCATATGATTCTTTGTTGCCTCTACACTGACTATTTACCGCAGTTCAAAGATACCTTCAGACTGTGATGGCCAGACAACAAACTCCCACAAAACCCCTGAAAGAAAGCCCTTAATGCTCAGACCAGTGACTTGTGGTTTGTGTAATCACCACCCAGTCCTCAAACTAGTTCCAGGATTTCCTATGTAATCATTATCTGAACAGTGAAATCACTTTTTTCAAGATCATTTTGAAATTGCATTAAATTGTCAGTGTAGATGAGGCCCTGGATTCAGAAAATTCTGAGCCCAAGTATCTGTTCTGAGTGGCAGAGCTGGCTGGAGTACTTTTATATAAAAACACATAGTCACCCCAAGCTTTCTCTGTTTCCATTGTGTAATTTCGGACAATCGTGTTGCTTGGTAACTTAATAAACACTTGGGTGCCATAGAGCATTGCTGTTCTTCTGCAGATTAGTCCAAGCAGATTAAGTTTTACCTTTTGCTGACCTCTTGTCTAATTTGTCCTGTGAGACTTTCCAAACTATCAGGTAGACAAAGCTCTTTTGCAGCACATATTATATGAGGTAATTTCCTTGGTGATGCCAATAAAATTAATTCAAGGTCTTTCTCTTCAAAATGTGCACTTCAGCAATGAGACGGACCATAGTATTTAAGCCTATTAAGGATCTTAATAAACAGCTTTCCAGGAAACATTAGTGGATGGCAGAAATAGCATCCCAGAGTGGTTTATGTAGATGTGTGTATATATCTGCAAGTCACCTGTTGACTTACAGCAACCCTTTTAATTTAATAGGCTTTTCTTAGACAAGGTGTCTGATTTCTCTGAAATATAGAATACAGTAGCTGGTATTCCTTGGCAGTTCTTTATCAAAGTACTACTCAAGTCTAATCCTGATTTGTTTCCAAAAGCAGATCTAGTGGCTTCAGTCTTATAAAAGGACAGCTCTTTACATTCTTCAAAAAGACACAAAAAAGTAAAAAGAATGAGAAAAGCAAACACAAACCCAGGTTCCAATTACATGGTTGGACTTATAATCACTAGATGGTATTTAGGCAATTTGGGCACAAGAGAAATTAATGGATTGAGCCAATAATAATAATAATAATAATAATAATGTATTTATATACCACTCCATCTCCCCGAGGGGACTCAGAGAGGTTCCCAGGTAACATCACAAAACATACAAAGTAAAAAACAATATAACCATGACTAACAAAACAAAATATAAGCATAGAGATTGTTGCCATAACACACATATATTAAAAGTAATCCTGCCTGTTCAAGGCAATTAAAAAAATTAAAAGGCTGGACCAATGTTTCTGCAAGCCCAAAAATTCTAGGGGGCCCGGGAATTAAGTGCAATGCTATAGCAGTCAACAATAATATTAGGTACAGGTCTGTGGCTGTTCATTCCGGGGCCGATTAGAGGAAAGAATCTGGGTAATTGGTAGGAAGAATAAAGCCGTATTCGACAATGTGTAGGGCTGAGTTAGAACTGGTCATTTTCAAAGGCTTGTTGAAACCACCAGGTCTTCAAGCTCCTATGAAAGGAGGGGAGGGATGGGGCCTGTCTTATTTCCCTTGGAAGGGCATTCCAGAGGTGTGGGGGGGGCACCACTGAGAAGACCCTCTCTCTCATCCCCACCAACCACGCTTGAGATGGTAGTGGGACTGAGAGGAGGGCCTCCCCGGAAGATCTTAGAGCTCGTGCCAGTTCATAGAAGGAGATACGACCCTTCACTTCATTAATCCTGTGAGCTGATAGTTCAAAGTGGATGAAGTACATTTCTTTAGATGCCATCTTTCCAGATCTAAATGTGATTAGTTGGAAGGCATTTCAAAATCATTGGACTGAGAAGCTGCAGCGCTGTATCATCACTTTTTTATGAGAGCTTCTATCCGTGCACATTAAATACACATTTTGTGTATTTAATAAATTTAATTGCCTTTCTCTAGATGTAGTTTGAGAAGGACTTAGGTGCCAAACAAGAGTCCTAGGATCAAATCCCTAGCCAGCCATGAATTTCTGGCTAGTCTTGGCCAATTTTCTATATCTTAAATGTAATCCACCTTATCAGGGTGTTGTGAAGAGAAAATGAAGGTGGGGCAAGCCACAAATACTTTCTTTAGTTCCTCCGAAAAATGGTTGAATAGAAAAGTAATATTAACAACTAATTGCAGTGATGGCATGTAAGGCAGCATACAAACTAGAAAGAAAAACAAATCTAAATACAATCATAGAGTGCTAATCCCATCTGCCTTAGTCAAAGCTAGTGGTGAGAAATGATGGAAGTTATAATCTAGCAACATTTGGAATGCCACAAGTGAGCATCCATGCCCAATTGGTCCGCACTTGCCCTACCTGCTCCCCTGGATCCTTTCTGTGGCAAAGGTGTGCCAAATCCTCTTTCTTTGGCCCTGCCACTTGTTAGGAGTATGGGATTTAAGCTTTTCTTAAATATATGGAAATCAAGCTCTTGGGATATATTGTGTATTCACCCCTGAAAATAGCCTTTCTGAGGTCATGTGAGAAAAGCATAGCTTCTCCAGACTGATCCTTCCTGCCTTCTAATATTGACTGAAACTAACCAAGCACTCGCTTACCTTTCATTATACATATTAAAGAGCCTCCCAAGAACATCATCAGAACCTAGCATAAGTGATAGCATGGAATGATCATACAGGCCACCTACCATGTGTTTGTTTTTCGGAGGAGGCCCTGCTCTCCATCTCGCCTGCTTTGCAAGCATGTTTGGCAGGGACAAGACACAGGGCCTTCTCTGTGGCAGCCCCTCGGCTGTGGAACTCCCTGCCTAGGGATATTAGATCAGCCACCATCCTGACCTTTCGAAAAAGAGTAAAAATGTGGCTCTTTGAGCAAGCTTTCGGAACCTCAGCATAAACGGACAAACTTTAATCGGAATATGACCCAGGAATAGCCAAGACAATGGAACGAATGAGGATTTGAACAAGAGTACATAGTTTTTAAAATTTTTATTGTTCATTGTTTTTATGATTTTAAATGTACTGTATTGTTTCTTTTTTGCTTTTTATCAATGTATATATTTTATATATAGCATTGAATTGTGCTGACTTTGTACACAGCCCTGAGTCGGCTTCAGGCTGATATGGGTGGGATAGAAATAGCGTAAATAAATAAATAAATTAATAACACCATACCTGTTTATGGATATGCCCTGGACTTTACCATGGAAGTGAGAATCCTGATTGGTCTGGGTTGCCTCCACAGATGATACCTTATGTATGTATAGTATATGAAACTTGGATTAGGGTCAGTGGAGGAGAGTTCTCTTGTCTGAATTCAGTTTTTTACTGATTCTCCTCCTACACCCGTTTCCACCTTCAGTACCCACACTTGACATTTGGCATATTTCTTTTCCAACTCTTCTGTGCTCATGTTTTTTGAAGATTGGCTGATTTCATATTTGGCTTGCTTGCTATGTGGTTGCATGTTTTAATCTATTGTTCCTTTTGGATTCTGATCCAATGCCACAATATGTTAGTATAACATTTCAGTTTTATTAAACACAATATTTTAAACAATCTTAAAATACAAGTAATTATTGATGTGGTCCACCTTTTATTTTGCTGTCTATCTTCACTATGTACTGTATTACGAGTTTTAGACTGAAAGTATAGATTAGAACACGCCTTTTGTTTTTCAAGAAATGTGTATTTTGTATTGTCGAAGGCTTTCATGGCTGGAATCACTAGGTTCTTGTGGGTTTTTTCGGGCTATAGAGCCATGTTCTAGAGGCATTTCTCCTGACGTTTCGCCTGCATCTATGGCAAGCATCCTCAGAGGTAGAGGTCTGTTGGAATTAGGACAATGGGTTTATATATATCTGTGGAATGGCTGGGGTGGGGCAAGGAGCTCTTCCCTGCTGCAGTTAGGTGTGAATGTTAGCTGATCACCTTCATTAGCATTTGAAGGCCTGCCTGCGCCTGGGAAAATCTGTTGCTGGGAGGTGTTAATCTGTGCCTGGTTTTTTTCCTCTCTGTTGTTTAGCTGTTATAATTTTAGAGAAATGCCTCTAGAACATGGCTCTATAGCCCGAAAAAACCCACAAGAACCTAATGTGTATTTTGACCTATTTTATTTTCTGGCAAGTTGTGTATTTGCTCACATGCAAGTCATCCTGTGGTCCACTAGAGGTCACAATACACTAACAGTGCGAGCAGAATACCTAGATTTTCAACACCAACACCGTTTTCATCAACCTTCTTGAAGCTTTTACAGTATCTAATAGCTTTCTGTCTGAAAGTAATCAGATGATGCTCATTGGGACGAACCTATTTGCATTTTAATGAGTGCCACCACTTTCCCTCTTTTCATTTTAATGTGTTCCTTCAGTTTTTGTGATTTGTGTATGTGATTTTGTAGTGGCGGTTTAATGAGCTTTTTTCTTGAGTTGTGGTGTAGATTTCTTAATTTCTGCCCAAACCTCTTTATCTAATAGGTGGTTAGGGTAATCTATAAAGGATTTATATTTATGAGTTGAATATGGAATCTAGAGTGACTTGAGTGAGGCAGATGTACTCCTAAATGAATAGCATTGGTCTTTTTCTATCTCTTGAAATCTCCTTTGAAGGTCAACAGAGACACAAAGCTGTAATTGAAACACCAGTTCCATCTGTCAGCCTCAGCCCTCCCAGCTTGTTTTCTAGCTTCTGTCTCCTCTTCCTCTTGCAACAGGGAAAATTAGGAAAACTGAGTAGTTGAGAGGCAGGAATGGGGAAACTATGGCTCTCCTGATGTTATTGGATCATGACTCCAAGCATCCCTCCCCATTAGTAAAGCTGGCTGCAGCTGTTGGGAGTAACAACCCCTGCAAGGCTGCTGGGATGAAGTCTATTAAGCTTAGGCATTTAGCTACAAAATACATTGCTAACCTTTCCTTAGCTGCACCAAGGAATGAAAAGGGATTGCTTTAGCCTGCTTTAGTTCCTTCTATAGTGGTAGAAACTTTTGTCATTGGAAAAAGAAGGCTGTCTGTTTCTGCAACCTTCAGTTATTCTGTTTAAAACTGATATTCCAATATTGCTCTGATATTCCCAGGAGTAGTCTAATTTTGCATTTACAAAAATGAGGTAGATTTGAAATTGGTACTACATGTAGATTTTTTTCCTGGGGCAAGTTACTTAAATAGGGGAATTGTTTAGGGTTTGAAAAATCGGATCTCTTCACATTTGAAGGTAACCTGTCTGTTTTGATTCTTATTTTGAACCCAGATTTAAGGGTCTCAGTTTGTGTGTGTTTTGACTTTGATGCGGGTTTCAGCATTCTACTTAAAGTGAACTATACTTTCGTGCTAAAGGTGAACAACATATTAGATTTACAAAATTGAATCCATCCTGAGTCCTGCAGGGGAGATAGGTTGGAATATAAATAAAGTTTATTATTATTATTATTATTATTATTATTATTAGAACTGCCCCTTCTATCTTGACGTTCAGAAAACAGGTGAAAACCTGGCTCTGGAAATTGGCATTCGATGAGTGAGTCAATATTCTGTGATACGGATGGATGTTGACGAATGATGAACAATGATTTTATTGTGATGGCTGACCATTGTAATTATTTGACTGTATTTTGCTATTTTAATGTTTTTAGTTTAATATGTAATATGATGTTTTTAAATGACTGTTTGTGATATTACTGTTGGAAACCGGCCTGAGTCCCCCGACAGAGGTGAGAAGACCGGTATACAAAACTGCTAAATAAATAAATAAATAAATAATATAGCTTTTTATTTAAAATAAATCAATCGATCTGTGACTTTTCTTTTACAAGATTTTTTTATTATTATTTGACACAAACAATCTAATATATAATCAGAAAATATACATTCAAAGATAATGAAATGTGTCTAGATCTGTATGCAAATGGCAGATTGTACAAAATAAATATATACTCGAGTATAAGCCGACCCGAATATAAGCTGAAGGACCTAATTTTACCACAAAAAACTGGGAAAACATATTGACTCGAGTATAAGCCGAGGGTGAGCTGCTACTGGTAATTGTCAGTAGGTTAAATGTTTTTACACAAAACTGTAATTTAAGATAAGACTGCCCAACTCTGATTCAACCATTATTCTAACCTCCTTCAATGTAAATGTGCTTACCTATTACTTATAATGATAGAATAAAATAATAAATGTAATAAAAATAATAACAGAGTAAATAATGGAAATTTAATAAGAGTAGTAATAATAATAATAAAGTAAAAAAATGTAATAACAGTAACAGAGTAAAATAATAAATGCAATAAATATAATAATACAATAAAATAATGTAACTATAATACTAGAGTAAAATAATAAATGCAATAAATATAATAATACAGAAAAATAATGTAAATGTAATAATAGAGTAAAATAATTAATGTAATAAAGGTAGTAATAGAGTAAAATAATGTAAATGTAATAAAGGTAGTAATAGAGTAAAATAATGTAAATGTAATAATAGTAATAGAGTAAAATAATAAATGTAATAAAAATAATACTAATAGCAGAATAAAATAATAAATAACCTTGACTCGAGTATAAGCCGAGGGGATTTTTTCAGCCTAAAAAAGGGGCTGAAAAACTAGGCTTATACTCGAGTATATACAGTACTTTACCATTCACTCGAGTTTAAGACATTTTCAAAGGAAAAGGCATGCAAACTATTCCTAACTACAATTATTGGTTAATACGTTACAGGAAAAACTGTTTCCATCTAGATAACAGCAACAGTGCCATCAAATCTGTGACTTTTCATTCCCCATGTTTTAACACTTCACTGCTTGTTTCATCCCAGGTTACAGATAAAAGAGTCTCCAGGAAACATGCTATTCTGAAGGTAGCTGGCAGCCATCTTAGCATCAAACCGGTAATTGGATGTTTCTTGTTTCTCAGTGCAGTGAAAAGCTAAAGGGTTTCTGATTTTGTAGAGTGACCATGCATATGATGATGCTGAGTTCAGTGGAGGGAAAGAGCCTAGGAAGGCAGGCTGCATGGAGGTAGGCAGTGAGGAATTGGGCAAGTGGAAAAAGAAATTGACACCCAATTTCTCCCTCCCTTTTGCTTGGGTGAAACAAATGCATGAAACACACAGTAATAGGAAGAGGAGGAGAAATCAAATGCAAGACATGGTCTAGAACAGTGATGGACAACTTTGGTGGCCCTTGGACTTTATTTTTGCTCCTAACACCAAATGCCTGGAGTGGATGTGGGGGAGGGCTCCCTTTTGAAGTGTTTTATGTAAAATTGTTTCTTGGAGGTGTCATAATGAGTTGGGAAAACCTGTTTCTCTTCAAAATAAAAACCAGAAAGCACTTGTAGACCTCACATATTGTAATTTTATATTGTTATTTATTCATATGTTTTATGTAACTCTGATGTTATTGTTTATTATTTGCATTTTCGGTTTGTGTTTTTGGTTTTTCTTTATTGTAATTGTCATTTGGGCTTGGCCTCATGTAAGCCGCTCCGAGTCCCCATTGGGGAGATGGTGGCGGGGTATAAATAAAGATTATTATTATTATTATTATTATTATTATTATTATTATTTTCAGGCAATCTAACCATTGTCAGAGGCTTTCATGGCCGGAATCACTGGAGTGTTGTGTGGTTTCCAACCTGTAAGGCCATGTTCTAGCAGCATTTTCTCTTGACATTTTGCCTGCATCTGTAGCTGGCATTTTCAGAGGATCTAATGGTGGTAAAGCAAGTGGAGTATATATACCTGTGAAGTATCCAGGGTGGGAGAAAGAACCAGTGTTTATTTACCAAGTGTGAAGGGTATAATTAACAAGCCTGATTTGCAGTTGTTTGAGTGGGATCTATCTATCAGCATGTGAGTAACTGAGAAGACTTCATAGTCAATAGTGAGGTCATCTGTCTGGAAGTAGTCAGGCCTTTATTCCTTTGGAGTGTTGATTTCCTGTAGGCATCCTTTGTCTGGGTGGAGTTCACTGGCCCTTGATTGCCTGATGTCTGGGGCTGCCTGTATCTGGGTGGTGGTGAATTAGTTACTCTCTTGATTCTGGTGTTTCTCAATACTGGTAGCCAGCTTTTGTTCATTATTACGGTTTCTTCCTTTCTGTTGAAATTGTCCATTTAGCCCGAAAAATCAATCTGCAGTGCCTTTCATGTGCTTCGATTCATGTATGGGCACTGTGTTTGGTGATCCCTATGTAGACTTATCCACAGTTGCACGGTATGCAATAGACTCCTGTGGTGGTTAGAGGACCACCAAACACAGCACATATGAAGCAAAGAACATGAAAGGCACTGCAGACTAGTTCAGCCAAAAAAAGGAGCCGAAGCAGAACACATGGTAAACCAAAGTGGGCACAGAATATTATTTGAAAACACAGAAATTCTGGATCATTCTCACAACCGATTTGTCAGACTACACAGAGAAACCATTGAAATCCACAAGCACATGGACAATTTCTCTTCCCCCCCCCCCCCCCAAGACATTCCACAGGTATATATACTTCACTTGCTTTATCAGCTGTTAGGAATTGTGAGGGCTACAGTTCCAAACACCTGGAGGACCAAAGGTTGGAAAGTACTGGTGTAGTGTCTTACCAAAACACTGTAGAGTTCGGTGAGTAATCACAACATCTGAAAATGCCAGCCACAGATGCAGGCGAAACGTTAAGAGAAAATGCTGCTAGAGCATGGCCATAGAGGCCGGAATCCATACAACACTCCAGTCTAACAATTTGTTTCAAAGAAAAGTCTCATGGTCTAGCAGAAAGTACTGTATATACTTGAACATAAGCCTAGTTTTTCAACCTTTTTTAGGTTGATAGCCAATCAAAGCAATAATGTGACCCACACATTCTTGTGAAATGCTGATTATGCTTGAAATTTCTCTCTTTGAGGAGTTAGGAAGATGGAGGCATTACGTTTCATTCAACCCTCGTATCCTGCATCTGTAGTTTCATCTGTAGCTCCCCTTTCCTCCTACCCCATTATTGCACAAAATGGGAATTAAGTACAATAATTGCTGTGAATGACTGTGATTATTTTCACCTATCATCTGTACTAAGAGCAATCCTTTTATTCATTAACAGGTGCATGTAAACCCATGTTTTTTTCAGCCAACTAAAAATGGCCAAATCTTGCCATTGGACATTGATAAATGGCACCAACTCAACCCTGGTGACAGTTTTTCTCTGTTGGTAGACAAATATGCCTTCAAGGTTCTCTTCACTCCTTTGGAAGTGGAAACTCAAAGGTAATGATACCTGAGGTGGAAACCCACCAGTGATGTTGATTGTCATATAGTATATATACATTCTGCTTTATCTAGTACAGCCATATTGAGTTTTCATTAGGAACACTTAAAAATGATAAGGTGTTGCAAAAGTTTTATGTATGTAAGATGCAATTTGGAAAGTTATGGTGTTAATATACCATAAATTTCTTGTTCACCCCTATGATCTTGGAATGATTGAAAAATGATTTTTTCCTCAAGAATGGAAAACAAATAGTGAACATTACAGATCAGAGTGGTAATGTATGAGGTCAGAGTGTAGTTTGTGAGAACTGAGAAAATTGCTTTTTTATTAGTGTTTTGATAAATGAAGTGAGCTAGCATGGTTGGCTCTGTTAAGTGGGTATGAAATAAACATTGCTTTCAGTTTAAGAAACAATAAATGGAGTGCATTTAATGTAATATGAGTTAATTTTCCATTCCGTGAATAGGTTTAGATCTACTAAAATTATAGTAAAAGCAATATTGTGATAGTGCACCTAATGTTCAGGCATATTAGTATCAGTGGTTGGAAACACATTATATATGATAAACAAGACTATGAATAGCCTAGGCTTGTGCTGTCATAGGAAAGCTGATTTAAACTATTGACTTGGATAAAGAACATGTACATTAAGGCACCTGAAGTTTTACATTGTCAATTTCATAGAATCTTGGAGTTGGAAGAAACCCCAATGGCCATCCAGTCGAACCCCCTTTTGACATGCAGGAACACACAATCAAAGCACTTCAGACAGATGGACCATCCAGCCTCTGCTTAAAAACCTTCAGAGGAGACTGGTCCCTTCTACACTGCCATATAAAATTCAGATTATCTGCTTTGAGCTGAATTATATAGCAGTGTAGACAGGGCCTCTGTTTCTTTAAAGCCGACATAGCTGAGAATCGCACTTCTTTGACCTTGTGGATCTGACCAGTAAATTGGCAGATATTAAAAAAAAAAAAACCTAAGGCAAAATATTTTCTTTCACCTTTTTTTGACTAATTTATGAGCCCATTTTCCTGAAAAAAATACAGATTGATTAGTCCTTTTTCAAAATGCATGGGCCCAGGAATATTTTGGATTTGGGTGGATCTTTGAAAATCTGTTTTTGCATATGTGTACTTCTTTTATTATTTCAAATATTTGTACCCCACCCTTCTATCTGGAAGATGAGGTTTAAATCTAAATATGTCCAGAGGAGGGTGACTAAAATGATCAAGGGTCTGGAGAACAAGCCCTATGAGGAGCGGCTTAAGGAGCTGGGCATGTTTAGCCTGAAGAAGAGAAGGCTTAGAGGAGATATGATAGCTATGTATAAATATGTGAGAGGAAGCCACAGGGAGGAGGGAGCAAGCTTGTTTTCTGCTTCCCTGGAGACTAGGATACGAAACAATGGCTTCAAACTACAAGAAAGGAGATTCCATCTGAACATGAGGAAGAACTTCCTGACTGTGAGAGCCGTTCAGCAGTGGAACTCTCTGCCCCGGAGTGTGGTGGAGGCTCCTTCTTTGGAAGCTTTTAAACAGAGGCTGGATGGCCATCTGTCAGGGGTGATTTGAAGGCAATATTCCTGCTTCTTGGCAGAGGTTGGACTGGATGGCCCATGAGGTCTCTTCCAACTCTTTGTTTCTTTGATCATATGAAAGTAATGTTTCATTTACTCCATATACCCACAGCCTGAAGGTAATATCTATCTATCTATATATAAATGCATAATGAGTACCTTGAAAACAAAAGAACCAATGAACGAAATCACACGAAATTTGGCAAAAAAAGTCTCACTACACAAGGAGTGACCATCACTCAAAAATTATGATTTTGTCATTTGGGAGTTGTAGTTGCTGAGATTTATAGTTCACCTATAATCAAAGATTATTCTGAACTCCACCAACAATGGAATTGAACCAAACCTGGCACACAGGACTTCCCTGACCAACAGAAAACATTAGAAGGGTTTGGTGGGCATTGACCTTGGGTTTTGGAGTTGTAGTTCACCTACATCTAGAGAGCACTGTGCACTCAAACAATGATGGATCTGGACCAAATTTGGCGTGGATACTCAAAATGCCCAAATATAAACACAGATGGAGTTTGGGGAAAATAGACCTTCACATTTGGGAGTTGTAGTTACTAGGATGCATAGTTTACCTACAATCAAAGAGCATTTTGAACCCCACTAATGATGGAATTGGGCCAAACATCCCACACTAAACCCCCATGACCAACAGAAAATTCTGTGTTTTCTGGTAGTCTTTGGTGACCCCCCCCCCCCCCCCCCCGGGGTCTTGACTTCCCAGGTTGAGAAATTCTTCCTTAAGGCCATCCAGTCCAACTCCCTTCACCAGGGCAAGAAAACACAATCAAAGCCCTCCTGACAAAGTGCCATCCATCCATTCACTCACAAAGATTTGAAAGGGATCCCTAAAGAAGGACTATGATATGTTGCATGTTCCAGAGTAGGCAAACCAGACAATCTCCACATCAACTCTGACAAAGAAACAGCAAGAAATACTGTTTACCCACAAGCCTAAAGACATTACATTTATTTGAAACCAACATTTTCTCATTACTTTATTTTCCAGATCACCAGACTGGGCCACAGCAACACGTGGCAGGGGACAGCTAGTTATGTAATATTTTAAATAGTTTGGGACGTGAAGCAAAGTTTGTGCGCATTGAACCATCAGAAAGCAAAGATGTCATTATCCATCCAAATGGACAATTTTGGATTTGGGGGCATTTTGGATTCTGGAATTCTGGATAAGGGATGTTCAACCTGTACCAGCAAAATATTTTGCCGGTAGCGAACTGTTGTCAATGTGTGAATGCAGAAACACTTATTCTATCAACATAATGGAAGTTATTACACTGTTCCTATCTGCCTAACCATATGGAAATTGGGGGAAAAATCAAAACAGGCCCTGGTGAAAGTTTTCCCATGAGAGGAAAGTGAGAATATCAGGACATATGTAGAAGTTTGTTAACTGAATATTATGGAAGTATAATAAATGTCCTGGTTTCCATTTTTATTTTGCTTTACTATTATCTATTATGATTAGGCCAACTACATCTTTCAACTGTGTTACTTATATTATAGAAAGCACTGTCACCTCCTTGTAGAAGACATACCAAACCAAACTTCGTCAGTTCTTCAGCCAAACAGGATGCTTCACCAACAGCCTCCAGGACAGCAATCGACTCCTTCCAAGAAACGCCAGCTTCTGGAAACACATTTACCATTGGAGAAACCAGCTGAAACCCCAAATAAGGTGATTTGCCATTATTGAAGTACATTGAACTTAATAAGTTGTGTTTTTTGTAACGACCAAGTTGGTGAAATTTTGTGACAATGCTGCAGTGAGTATATCTCAATACTAACTGCTCTCAACATGCATTATATTGAGATGCTTCCCTTTTAGAAGGGTTGTATTTACATAAATGTTGTGATGCTTCTGTTGTATCAAGATAAGCAAGGGGTTTTTTTGGTTTTGTTTTTTTGTATTGTCGAAGGCTTTCATGGCCGGAATCACTGGGTTGTTGTAGGTTTTTTCGGGCTGTATGGCCATGGTCTCGAGGCATTCTCTCCTGACGTTTCGCCTGCATCTGTGGCAAGCATCCTCAGAGGTAGTGAGGTCTGTTGGAACTAGGAAAAAGGGTTTATATATCTGTGGAATGACCAGGGTGGGACAAAGGACTCTTGTCTGCTGGAGCTAGGTGTGAATGTTTCAACTGACCACCTTGATTAGCATACAATGGGCTGACTGGAGCAAACTTTTGTTGAGAGGTAATTAGATGTCCCTGCCTGCTTCCTCTCTGTTGTTCTTGAAATTTTAGAGATTTTTAATACTGGTAGCCAGGTTTTGTTCATTTTCATGGTTTCCTCCTTTTTGTTGAAATTGTCCACATGCTTGTGTCTTAGTTTCACCTGAAAGACTGAGTGAAGTCTACAGTACAATTCTGTTCAATTCTGATCAGACCCATTTGAATTAATGGAGCTTGTTCCTATTACTATTACTATTACTATTATTATTATTATTATTATTATTATTATTATTATTAGAAACACAACAAGACGAGTCCACAGCAGACACTCTGCTGGCTGTTGAATTGGATCACATGTCGGACACTTCCCAAGTGTCTAGGACTGTGTGATGTGTTGGCGAATAATGGGTGCAGATCCCAGTAAGGTGGTCTTCTGCAGCTGGCAGATGGTAATTTTGTCAGCGCCGATTGTGTTTAAGTGCAGGCCAATGTCTTTAGGCACTGCACCCAGCGTGCCGATCACCACTGGGACCACCTTTACTGGTTTGTGCCAGAGTCTTTGCAGTTCGATCTTTAAGTCCTCATATCATGTTATCTTTTCCAGTTATTTCTCTTCAATCCTGCTGTCACCCGGGATTGCAACATCGACAATCCATACTTTGTTTTTTAACACGATCGTGAGGTCAGGAGTGTTGTGCTCCAAAACTCTGCCTGTCTGAATCCGGAAGTCCCTGAGGAGCTTGACGTGTTCATTCTCTGTAACTTTTTCTGGCTTGTGATCCCACCAGTTCTTTGTCTCTGGCAGATGGTATTTGTGGTACAAGTTCCAATGAATCATCTGAGCAACATGCTTCTGCTTGTAGTCTGTCTGTGCGATCTTCTTGCAGCAGCTAGGATGTGAACTGCTGTTGATGTGGTTATTATTATTATTATTATTATTATTATTATTATTATTATTATATTTATATTTATACCCTGCTTTATCTCCCTAAAGGGGACTCAAAGCAGCTAGGAAAATGTCTCTAGGAAAATCCTTATGAGATTGCAGTCTAAGACCAGGATTGCATTGTTAGTATTGAACCCAGTTATCCTGGTATTATTGTATTCCTTCAAGACGCCATCAATTGTAAGGTGCATCCCATTTTTAGAGATGTTTATATAGGAAAAAAGTGTGTCTTTAGAATGGAAGAAATGCAATATATTTGTTGCGACTGATATATGTTGACACCTAACAGGAAATATACAATGTGTCTCTCAGTTCTCTGCTAGCTTTTCTGAAACAAAAGAAGCACAGCCTGCTGAAAAGAGGAAAAGGGTGCTTCCAACGTGGATGCTGCAAACAGATCCTAGTCCATCAGCCTCAGTGTCTGACACAGGTAGAAGTTTAATACATTTATCATTTAATACTTATCTGTTGTCTTCTGCCTTTTTTCTTTATGTTTAATACATATTACATGTACTCACTTCTTAGTCTTTATTATGCCAGATTAATAGAATACAGACAGCTTAATTTCTTACAGAGTTTTGGGACAGAGCCTTGCCATATTCATATTTTTATGTAACTTGTGAATGTGAGGGATGCAGCACATTCCTATGGATCTATATCCTATAATTCCCCATTCTTACACTTCAAGAGTAATCATTATCTGTCTTTGAGAGCATCTGATTATAATATATATAATCTGAGGGGGCCCTGCTCTCGACTCCACCGCTTGCTCAAGTGAGGCTGGTGGGGAGGAGGAGCAGGGCCTTCTCAGTGGTGGCCCCTCACCTGTGGAACTCGCTCCCAGTAGAGATCAGGGCATCGACATCACTCCTGTCCTTCAGGAGGAAGGTAAGACGTGGTTGTGGGACCAGGCCTTCGGGTAATCTGCTAACTAGGTAAGGACAACCAGACAAATAAGACCGGCAGGACTGATACATGTGGAAGGAAACTCTGGACTAAGAGATAGCGAACATTGACCGGCAATAAGGAGTAATTGGTTTGTATCGGTTTGTATGAAATTTGGATTGGTTTTATTGTTTTTAATGAGTATAGATGTAATGTATTGCTGCTGATTGTAACTTGCGTTATTCTGTTTTACTGTTGCTGTATGTTACGGGCATCGAATTGTGCCTTGGTTGTGTAAGCCGCCCTGAGTCCCCTTCGGGGTGAGAAGGGCGGGGTAAAAGTAAACCAAATAAATAAATAAATAAATATACAAATAAATAAAACTTTATTTATAGACCTCCTTATTTCCCCAAGGAGCCCCCGGTGGCATAGTGGGTTAAACCGCTGAGCTGCTGAACTTGCAGACCATAAGGTTGATGGTTCGAATACGGGGAGTGGGGTGAGCTCTCGCTGTTAGCTCCAGCGTCTGCCAATCTAGCTGTTCAAAAACATGCAAATGTGAATAGATCAATAGGTACCATTCTGACAGGAAGGTAATGGCACTCCATGCAGTCATGCCGGCTACATGACCTAGGAGGCATCTACAGACAGCAGTGGCTCTTTGGCTTCAAAATGGAGGTGAGCACCACCACCCTCCCCCCGCCAGAGTCGGAAATGACTAGACTTAATGTCAAGGGAATCCTTTACCTTTACCTTTTATCTCCCCGAAGGGACTTAATGTGGCTTCCCAAGAATATGGCAAACATTCAGTGCCAAAAGGAAAACTGTACAATTTACAACAAGACAAGGCACATTAGACAATATAGAATAACCAACTATAATTTAATAAACAAAATAGCAAAAAAAATCATAAAATACAAAAACCTGATAAAACACACTAAAAATAAAAATATCTTTTCAAAAAAGATAATAACATTTTATACTGATATTTCATTAGGCAACTATTTTAGTATACTTCTAGCTACTATTACTAATAATTCTTTATTTCTATCCCACAATCTATCTTGATTGTGTCATGACACATGAGAATAAGCCAATCAGTTCTGTTGGACAGGGAATGTGCTAGCATTTTAAAAAAAATGTTTATTTGGCCAATGAGGAAGTAGCAGATGGTTCATAGTAGTTGATAGGAATACTGAACAAATGAAGATTTATATCTAGCTGAAATTCATCAATTATTTCATTAGACACAGTTTATATGATATAATGATTGGTTGGTAATTTTGTTTGATCTTTTTCTGAAACACCGCCTGCCCTTGCACACACATATTGGGTAGGTTTTTCCATGTTGGCAATTATCATTTCAGTGAAATTTCACACTGTGAATATTTAGTTGGTTTTGCAGAGAACTTTGAAGCTCACACCACAGAAATTGGTATCATCAGTTATTGGTTTATTCCTTCCCTTTATTTGCTTATTATTTTGTACTTGTATTATTATTATATTACTTGTTAGAATTATTAGTATCCCACCATTCAGGATCTAAATCCTTCCAGAGTTACATTAATAAAGTGCAATGCATAATACTAATATTATTCTGGATACTTCTGAAAATGATGTTGGTGTTAATTGTCCCACAATGAACAGTGTGATGCAGCTCTTCATATTCAATGTATTGTCTTCATATTCAGTTTCCTTGTGTTTTTTTTTCCATAGGAAATGGTGTCAAGATTGTAAAAGATTCAGGGAAAAAGCGGAAGATGAATGAAAATGAAGATACTTCCCTTATGACAGTGGTATTGATTTTAATTTTGCTTGCTCTTTTGACTTTGGTTTTACTGCACATTAAGCTATAAATTGTGCTTTACTCTGGGTAACAATCAGAGTTTTATTGCACATGCCTGTTTAACACCGGGATGGCTAACTTCTGGAGTGAATTGCACCCCTGAATTCAGTGTGTCTACACTTGACATTTGCATTTGTTGCCACTCCATCAATAATAATAATAATAATAATAATAATAATAACAACAACAACAACAACAAATCAAAGTGGCAAAGGGCCTTTAAAATAAGGTGCACAGGGAACATATATATTGTTTTCAAGTTGAATCATATTTCCAATTTAAAGATAGAGTGGGTTTTCTCCACATGCTACATGCTACATTTTTCCTGCTACAGCAATACAATTAACAAATAGGGTGAAGGTGCAAAAGTGGATAAGGGTATGTGTACGTCCCTTCCCATTTTGTGTTTTTCACACCTCTGGGCCTGTTCAGAAGCACATAAAGCAGTCCTGAGAAACTTTGAATTCATATTTTTTTTTCAATTGTAAGCTGCACCCAAATTTCAGTACCACTACCACCAAAAAAATACATAAGATACAGCTTTGATTCTAAGAGGCCATTTCTTTCAGATGTTTATGTAGGAAAAAGTACTCCTAATAATTGAGTTGTTGTTGTTGTTGTTAATACCCCACTTTTTCTCTCCACAAGGAGGCTCAAAGTGGTTAGGAGACTCAAAGAAATACAGCATGTAAAGAAGGTGTTAATGTTTCCAGCCACTCATTTCAAATCTATCTCCAGAACTCCTTTATCAAGACTAGCATTTTCCTAATCTATATAAATAAAAATGTAATGTTCGTTTGTGGGATTAACATAACGCAAAAACCACTGGACGAATTGACACAAAATTTGGACACTATACCCTTAACAGACCAACAAGTGACCATCACTCAGTGGAAAAGGACTTAAAAACCCAAAAATGCTAAATGACAATACAGGAAAAAGGGGAAGGAAGAGGGAGGGAAGGAAGGAGAGAAAGAAAGAAGAGAAAGAGGGAAGGTAAGAAAGAAGGAAAGAGAGAAGGAAGCATGGAAGCAAAGAGACAGAGAAAGAAGGAAGGAGAGAAAGAAAGGAAGGAAGGAAGGAAGGAAGGAAGGAAAGAGGGAGTGAAGGAAGGAGGGAAAGAAGGAGAGAAAGTGGGAGAGAAGGAAAGAAAGAGAGGAGGAAGGATGAAAGCAAAGAGTGAAGGAAGGAAGGAAAGAGATAGAGAAGGAAGGAGAGAAAGTGGAAGGAAAAGAAAAAGGGGAAGGAAAGAACGAGGTAGAGAAGGAAGGAAGGAAGGAAAGGAAGAAAGGAAAGGAAAGAAAGAGGGAGTGAAGGAAGGAGGGAAAGAAGGAGAGAAAGCGGGAGAGAAGGAAAGAAAGAGAGAAGGAAGGATGAAAGCAAAGAGTGAAGGAAGGAAGGAAAGAGGTAGAGAAGGAAGAACAGAGAGAAAGTGGAAGGGAAAGAAAAGGGAGGAGGAAAGAAAGAGGTAGAGAAGGAAGGAAGGAGAGAAAGAAAGAAAGAAATAAAAAAGGAAAGGAAGGAAAGAGGGAGTGAAGGAAGGGGGAAAGAAGGAGAGAAAGCGGGAGAGAAGGAAAGAAAGAAAGAGAGAAGGAAGGATGAAAGCAAAAAGCAAAGGAAGGAAGGAAAGAGGTAGAGAAGGAAGAAAGAAAAGGGGAAGGAAGTAAAGTGGTAAAGAAGGAGAGAAAGAAAGGAAAGGAAAAAAAGGAAGGAAGGAGGGAGAGAAAGAGGGAGGGAAGATTGACCACAGCAAAGCGTGGCGGCTACAGCTAGTACTCATTAAATCTTCAATCCTTACTCCAAGTATGTTTCTATACAGGTAACAATATGTGCTGACATTCATTAATTAATACACTTGTCTCCTTCTATCCCCCATTTTTAATGATTTCACTTTTCTTGTACCTGTCTAAAATAACCCATCTTCACTAGACTCTTCTCTTACAGAAAGTGTTGACAACTAAACATGTTTCACATCAAATTTCACTCCTAATTTCTACAGGATATGCCAGGAATTTCTGAAGAACTTGTAAGAGAACTGGAAAAGAATGAAAACAAAGTACGGCATCAAAAAGCTGGAGGTTCTGCAGGGCAGTGCTCCTATCTGCCTGAGAATGAAGAGGTGGACCTCAGCCCTCAAAATGTACGAACGTGTCAGCTCACAGAAACCAATACAACAGGTGCAATTGAAAACAAAGGGGAAGATGATAGCTTTAAAACAGAGCTATTTTCTCAGGACAGGCCTTCACAATCTCTGGATAATAAGGATGAGATTCAAGAACTTCCTCAGATTAACCAGACTACCAAAACAGATATTTCTAATTTAAATAGAAGTCAAAATGTAATGCAAAACTCCAACATATCTATTCACCAGCGGAGGAGAGCTTGCCAGTACGGGAGAAACTGCTACAGGTAAAATGAGTGAACTGTTAATCTCCTAGGGGGTCACATTGGTTGAAAACATTGCAATATAGCCTGTATCCAGTGGAGACCGCTGCCTGATCTTGTGTTTGGTAGCATATTTTAATTAAGAGGGAATGAACAGATAAGTTTTTAATTTGCTTTAGGTTTTGTATTGTTATGTTGTGTTTTGAGGCCTTGGCCTTTGTAAGCCACATCGAGTCCTTCGGGAGATGCTAGCAGGTTACAAATGAAGTTAATAAATAATAATAATAATAATAATAATAATAATAATAATAATAATAAGTTGCCTCTTTGGAAGCAAATCTAGGCAATTTTATTTGTGGGAGCCAGTCACAAATGATGTGACACAACATGGCAAAATACATAGTGTAAGTGAACACAAAATTATTATTATTATTATTTTATTATTATTTAAAACTTTTATATCCTGATCTTCTCAACCTCCGTAGAGGGACTCAGACCAGCTTGTGACAAGATACAAAACTTGTGACAAGATTCAAAAAAGAATATGCAGTGTTGTGACCAGTTTAGCTTTTACTTTCATTTATATTGCTTTCCTTCTGAGTATTTAGGGCAGAATATAAAGGTGAGCTAAAAGATGCTCAGCCTTTTTTCTCGCTGCAAGTCCCACACTTTTGTGTAGGTTTTTGTGTGTGTGTCAGAAGTGACTTGAGAAACTGTGTAGGATGATTGTCATGGGAAATCAGTTTACGTCTGCAGACATTGTGTCTGCAGAACAGAGTCTGGGCACTTTGTACTAGCATCACCTATCTGTTTAGCATGTGATATAGGACAGCAGCTTTTCTGTGTATTTTATATGAAGTATGATAATATTTTGGAATTAGTTTGTCAAATAACTGAGCAAGTGTTGACAATTTTGGTAAATGGGTGTACCTTGTGTTCACTTTAACACAGATTGAGGATGTGTGATCATCCAGATAATGTTGAATTGGAATTCTCATCATTTCTCACAGTTAGGACCATGGGGACCTCATGTTTCCTACTCTTGCTCTTAACATTTGGTGGTTATAGGCTATCCATTTGTTGAGCTTTAACATACAGCCATCAAGAAAACTTGGCTGTTCCAGTGTGCCTTCAATGATTGAATGTACGACAATTCCTGACCAAACTCTGCATAAAATGCCCTCAGATGCACTTTATTTCCTGGTTTGTGCAATTAAATCCTACCTTATCCCCCGGATGCCCTGTCCTGATACATTATATTACCCAGTGTTTTTAAATTTTTAATCTTTGAAATTGGCCCTGCCCACTGTGATTATTTTCAGTGTTTAATGTTCTGATTTTATATTGTTGCGCTGTTTATTTATATTGGTTTTATATCATATATGTGTGTGTGTGTGTGTGTGTGTGTGTGTATATATATATATATATATATATATATATATATATTCTGTTGTGTTCTTGTGTTATATTGTTGTACTGTATTGATGGGCGTGGCCTCTTGTCAGCCGCCCCGAGTCCCCTTGTGCAGATGGTGGCGGGGTATAAATAAAGTATATTATTATTATTATGATTATTATTAGGAGCCCCCGGTGGCGCAGTGGGTTAAACCCCTGTGCTGGCAGGACTGAAGACCGACAGGTCGCAGGTTCGAATCCGGGGAGAGGCGGATGAGCTCCCTCTATCAACTCCAGCTCCTCATGTGGGGACATGTGAGAAGCCTCCCACAAGGATGATAAAAACATCAAATCATCCCCAGTGGAACCTCACTCTGTGAAGACTGTTTTGATCAGTTGTGCACTGACCTCCACACATTAAAAAAACTCACGCACAGGCGTCTTCCAAAGAAAATAAAAACAAACCCTGGGCAACGTCCTTGCAGATGGCCAATCCTCTTATACCAGAAGCGACTTGCAGTTTCTCAAGTCACTCCTGACATGACAAAAAATATTATTATTATTATTATTATTATTATTATTATTATTTAAGAGAATTTTGAATTGGAAACAGTGACTCTTAAGCACTGTAATTTGTCTTATTTTAACAGTGCTAGGAATGAATTGTGGACACAGTTGTTTTGTAAATACTGTGCTTTTTCACGATTTACGAGTCACCAACATATTCAGAGAGAGTGATCCCAGTCAGAGCAACAGCTCACAATCATTTCCTGTTTTCACCACATGACAATGGTCACTGCACCCATCTGCCAGCAGAAATAGCAATGAATGTTTTTTTTTTTTTTGTTGTGTCAGGAGCAACCTGAGAAACTGCAAGTCGCTTCTGGTGTGAGAGAATTGGCCGTCTGCAAGGACGTTGCCAAGGGGACGCCCGGATGATTTGATGTTTTATCATCCTTGTAGGAGGCTTCTCTCATGTCCCCGCATGAATGAATGAATGAAGCTTTATTCATATCTTGACTCATATCCCAAATGGAGTTGGAGCGGCTTGCAACAAAACAATAACATAAATAATAATGAAACACATAACAAGTCAAACAATTTAAATCACCAAAAATAAAATGAGTCATAATAAATAAGATGGAATATAACTCAAAAATGTCACAATCAGTATAAACTGTGTGAAAGTTAAACATATAAAACATATAAACATGACCCACACCAGTTGCAGAACATTTCAACCTTCCTGGTTTCACAGTAAGGGATTTACAGGTTGCAGTCCTCAAACAAGGAAATTACAAAGCAAGAATGGAAATAACCAGATTGAATTATATTCACAAATTCCAGTCCATTAAATGAAGTATAGGCAAATACAATGCTTTATGACACATTACATTTTATAATATGAGTGTCCTTATTACTGCACAAATAACAAAATAAATTTTCTCAGAAAAGGTTTTGAACCCATTGAAACAGACTTGGTATGCAGAGGTATTGTTTTCACACACCAACACTAACTGACCACCATAAAGAACTACAGCCCTTTCAAAATTTAGAAAAAGGATCATGATTTGAATCTTTGTGGATCTTATTACAGTAGACCCTAAGTTACTGTATATACTCGAGTATAAGCCTAGTTTTTCAGCCCCCTCGGCTTATACTCGGCTTATACTCGAGTCAAGGTTATTTATTATTTTACTCCGCTATTAGTATTATTTTTATTACATTTATTATTTTACTCTGTTATTACTATTATTATTATTATTATTACCCTATTTTACTCTATTATTATGGAGCCCCTGGTGGCGCAGTGGGTTAAACCCCTGTGCCGGCAGGACTGAAGACCAACAGGTCGTAAGTTCAAATCCGGGGAGAGGCGGATGAGCTCCCTCTATCAGCTCCAGCTCCTCATGCGAGGACATAAGAGAAGCCTCCCACAAGGATGATAAAACATCAAATCATCCTGGCGTCCCCTGGGCAACATCCTTGCAGATGGCCAATTCTCTCACACCAGAAGCGACTTGCAGTTTCTCAGGTCGCTCCTGACACGAAAAAAACCTCTATAATTATTACATTTACATTATTTTACTGTATTATTATATTTATTGCATTTATTATTGTACTCTATTATTGTTATTATTACATTTATTACTTTATTATTATTATTACTTTTATTATTACATTTCCATTATTTACTCGATTCTTATTTTTATTACATGTTATTACATTTATGATTTTATTCTATCATTATAAGTAATAGGTAAGCAAGCACATTTACATTGAAGGAGGTTAGAATAATGGTTGAATCAGAATTGGGCAGTCTTATCTTAAATTACAGTTTTGTGTAAATACTCAAAAACATTTAATCTACTGATGATTACCAGTAGCAGCTACACTTCTCACCCTTGGCTTATACTCGAGTCAATACGTTTTTCCAGTTTTTGGTGGTAAAATTAGGTCCCTCGGCTTATATCCGGGTCAGCTTATACTCAAGTATATACGGTAAGTGGAACTCAAGCAACCGGCAGAAAAATACTGCATTCCCAAAGCTGTTTTTATAATACAGTAAAACTGTTACATTTCATCCTCACTCTCAAGCAACCTGAAGCTACATTTATCCAGCCTCTACCAATTACTACTGTTCATCCCATCTCACTCCCACAACTGTATAAATAAGTTCTATACCTGTGGCCTTAACATTACTTGATATTGAATCCACAGAAGTGGTTGATATTCATGAAAGCTCATATCTATATCTTGTCCATTGCTATACTCTCTCTCTCTGTATGGTTTGCCAGTTTGTCAGTGTCGTGTACACGGACTATAACCGAAAAAGTACAGCTCACTTTGCTAATACGGAAATTAAAAAAACTATTAGTCAAACCCTTCTGCAGTATGTTTGATGGTTTTGCTTAGAGAGTAAAAAAAGAAACTCTTCAGGGTGTTTTCAGTGGACCTAGCTGAGCATATATTTATTCTGATTTCCCAGTACTGGATATAAGCAAATGTGGGAAATTGTTTTTAAGAGAATAAAATGTTCCGCATTTCAAGAAAAATGCCAGGCAGAGTCTCTTGATACTTTTACAAATCTCGCAGAAGTCAATAGCTTTTATAACTCAGTTTTAGTGGTTGCTATGTAGGTGAGTTGTTCAAGTGCGTTCATAATAAATATTTAGGGAAAGAAAATGACTGAACAAATCTCCGCAATTGAATCAACCTTAATTTGCAGCAGCTTCAGCCGTGACAAATGGCTCTCTGTCACAGCAGGAAGATTCTAGAGATAGCTCATCCTTTTGATTTCTCTCCCAATAATCTATGTTATTTGGTGTTCAGCTGGTGATTTTGTATGGCTTCAAATAAACCCATAAGAATTAACAGTATTTCCGAAAGCAAAAGTCCGTTTTCTGGAAGTCTGTTTAAAAAGGGAATTTTAAGAAAATGCAGACCCTAACTGAAAGCAGGCTTACTTTGCTAGATGGTGCCTAAGTACATTAGTCCTTTAGTTAGCAGATGGGTTTTCATTTCTATGTTCATGAAAAAAAAAATGCCTTCCACTACCTTTCATCCCATTTGGAAATAGGTTTCAACCAGTGCTGTCCCAACAGTGTAACTAAGCCAGACTTTCCCTACTGTAGCAAGACCAATTGTCTCCCTTCAGAGGATATACTATTCTTCTTCTTGTACTGTAGCACTTCACTTTAATGCCACTCTGTCACGGTTTAATTGGCACATACTTCTGAACTGGGCATTTACCTCTAAACCCAGCTATTCATGTGTGTTATCCGTCCCTAGTGTCCACTCCTTTTGAAACTGCTTGGAAAATATAGTCCACATATCCTGAAAAGCAACAGTGTATCAGTAACTATGTTCTTTTTACTCAGTTTTTGAAATGCAAATGTTTTGTGAGTGGAATTATAATCTACAATTTACCAATTTATTTATCGTGTCAGGAGCATCTAGAAAGATTGTATTACATTTTTAACAAAACAAACAAACAAACAGACAGACAGACAGAACACAAAGTTTGCAAGCTAGTTGATTAAATGTTCTTTGACCAGTATCTGGCCACTTGAAGTGCCTCTGGTGTTACTATAAGAAGGTCCACCATTGTGCATGTGGCAGGACTCAGGTTGCATTGCAGCAGGTGGTCAGTGGTTTGCTCTTCTCCACACTCGCATGTCGTGGATTCCACTTTGTAGCCCCATTTCCTAAGGTTGGCTCTGCATCTCGTGGTGCCAGAGCACAGTCTGTTCAGCGCCTTCCAAGTTGCCCACTTTTCTGTGTGCCCAGGGGGAGTCTCTCATTTGGTATCAGCTATTGGTTGACGTTCTGGGTTTGAGCCTGCCACTTTTGGACATTAACTTTTGGCTTATATAGCAATGATAGCGTGCCCCTGTGCAACCCATGGATTACTGAAGTGTGCGTGTGTGTGTTTGGGGGGATATTGTACTTTGAACCCACACCCCTAGTTTCCTTTGTGGCATTACATCTTTATATGAATCACCTTTCAACAGTATTTTATGGTGTACTAGCCGTCCCCTGCCATGCGTTGCTGTGACCCACATGGGGTTCTGTGTGGGAGGTTTGGCTCAATTCCATCATTGGTGGGGTTCAGAATGCTCTGTGATTGTAGGTGAATTATAAATCCCAGCAACTACAGTTCCTGAATGTCAAGATTCTATTTTCCCCAAACTCCACCAGTGTTCACATTCGGGCATGTTGAGTATTCATGTAGAGTTTGGTCCAGGACCATCATTGTTTGAGTCCACAGTGATCTCTGGATGTAGGTGAACTACAACTCCAAAACCAAAGGACACTGCCCACCAAGCCCTTCCAGTATTTTCTGTTGGTCATGGAAGAACTGTGTGCCAAGTTTGGTTCAATTCCATCGTTGGTGGGGTTCAGAATGCTCTTTGATTGTAGGTGAACTATAAATCCCAGCAACTACAACTCCCAAATGACACAAACATTTTTTTTTTTTGAGTGAAGGACATACATTGGGTTGTTAGGTGTCTTGTGTCCAAATTTGGTGTCAATTCCCCCAGTTTTTTTTGAGTTCTGTGAATCCCACAAACGAACATTACATTTTTATTTATATAGATTTCTTACGTCCATAGGAAGAATCCTATACATTTTCAGCAATTCAGTCATCCTGGAGACAGTGATTATCCTGACACAGAAGTTGTAGCAGAAACGGAGAATGATAACAGACCCGAATGTCCTTATGGAACTTCTTGTTACAGGTAAGGAGGAATGTTTCCCAGGAGTGCCCTTCTATAAGTGGGACACATCTGTATGTATTTGATATCCTCTCTCTCACAAAGCGACTTCTGATGGGTGCTGTGTAGGTTTCCAATCAATTCTGAAGAAGAACTACATATTTGTGGATGAATAAATATATGAAAATATATTATGTATCAAATGTTAATTCTGCAAAACGTGGGGCGGGGGGGGGGGGCAACAGAAAACCCTGTAGTCTCTTGGGTATTATTAAAGTTGTTTTATAACTGTTAAGTTTCTACATTTTTCTCTGATTTAAAAACAACCAGAACTTTGTGTCACTAGAGCTTTCGACCTTATTTTATTTCCATTGGTGGGTGTGGGTAGAAATGCACATAACTGGACCATTTTAAGAAAGATCCAACAGGCAAAACTGATACATCATGCAAAATCTTCTTTCCCTGAAAATGAGGGAGAAAACTCCTTTTAAAAGTATTCCCCTACTTTTAAACAAGGATGAAAACCATTTATCTTTTATTTGAAAGGCTTAGCAAAGCATTTTGAAGTTTTAATACACACAGTGATTGATCTGCTCCTTTGAATTTAATTTCAGCATTTTGATTGCAATGATTTTTCAATGTTCAGAAACATGTTTTTCAAGTTATAAAGAGAATATGATGGGAACTCGAGGTTTTATCACTCTCTTTCCCCTTTCTTTGCAGGAAAAATCCACAGCACAAGCTGGAATACAAACACACAGCACCCCCAGGTAAAGTGATACAACTGATACAACATACGGAGTCTTACATCTGCTACTATGACTTCATAAGGGTGTCAAGTAGGATGGATAAAGAGTGGTCCTGGGTATTATTTGGAATGTTTAATGACTTATTAAACAGAAATGATGATTCTGCAAGGGCATGGAAGTGGACTTGGTTTATGGGTGCTGAATCCTCTTCATTGTATTCTTAATGCAGATATGAAATCTTCCCTCACATACACCAGACATTTGAGGGAAATTGTTCCTCAGTTTACCAATATTAAAAAATAAAACCCTTCAGCCTGCTAGCACAAATAGTCTAGGATAGATCCAAACTCTCTGTAAACAAAAGGGCCCCAGAGAAGGCTTCCTAGGCAGGAATGGGCATGGAGATGGGGGTTGAGATTTTTACTTCTACAGATTGTCTTCAGCCTCATCTAGAGAGTGTCACAACTATCCAGGACATTTTAAAAGAGGTTTACAGTTGTCGAAGAAACAGAAACCAGAAAGCATATACCACATCCTCCTGTCCTCAACATTCAGGATTGTCCTATTCTGCATTAGCTCTAATGCAGTTCAATTCAGGAATTACACTAGGAAGACAATGTATTGTCGAAGGCTTTCATGGTAGGAATCGCTGAGTTGTAAGTTTTTCAGGCTGTGTGGCCATATTATAGAAGCATTCTCTCCTGACGTTTAACCTGTGGCAGGCATCCTCAGAGGTTGTTAGGTTTCCAACAAACCTCCCAACCTCTGAGGATGCTTGCCACAGATGCAGGCAAAATGTCAGAAGAGAATGCTTCTAGAACATGGCCATGCAGACTGAAAAACCTATAACAACCCTCTAAGACACGGGTCCACAAACTTTTTAGACCGAGGGCCAGGTCACAGTCCCTCAAAGCATTGGAGGGCCGGATTATAATTTGAAAAAAACATGAATTCCTATGCACACGGCACATATCTTATTTGTAGAGCAAAAATCACTTAAAAACAATACAATAATTAAAATGAAGAACAATTTTAACAAATATAAACTTATTAGTATTTCAATGGGAAGTGTGGGCCTTCTTTTGGCTAATGAGATAGAGTTGCTCTTTTTGTTGTTGTTGTTGTGTGCTTTCAAGTCATTTCAGACTTCGGTTGACCCTGAGCGAGGACCGGGTAAATGACCTTGGAGGGCCGTATTCGGCCCCCGGGCCTTAGTTTGAGGAACCCTGCTCTAAGAAGATAGATAATAAAAACTAGATAGGTGTAATGGGATTCATTCACATTTTAGTTAGTTGGGACTGGATTTAATTTTTGATTTTAGATAGGAGGAAAAAATATCCGTTTATCTTGAGTTGAGAGGTAAATAGAAATCTCAGCATATTTTACATATATTTATTCATTTGTATGTCCTGCTCTGCTTGGTATAATTTTATTTTGTTGTTAGTATATGCGGCTTTGAGTCTTCTTGTGAAGAGCAAAAGCGGGATAATAATAATAATCATCATCATCATCATCATCATCATCATCACCTCCTTACTTCATGATCATGGAAAAACAAAAAACAAAATATGCATTGTTTATGTTGCAGTCTCGGGAGACAGCAGAATCGATAAGAGGCAACTGGAAAAGATTACACGATATGAGAATTTAAAGATAGAACTACAAAGACTCTGGCACAAGCTAGCAAAAGTGGCCCCAGTGGTGATCGGCACACTCAATGCAGTGCCTAAAGACCTTGGCCTGCACTTAAAAACAATTGGAGGCCACCCTACACATTATATGCCGATACATCACACAGTCCTAGACACTTGGGAAGTGTCCCATGTGTGATGGAATATAAAAGCCAGCATAGTGGTGGTCTTTGTTGTGTACTAATGTTGTTGTATATCAAATATTATAATGATGATGATGATGATGATGATGATGATGATGATGATGATGAGGCTGGTATGGGACACAGTGTGGCAACGAGGCTCCAGTCAGAAGAGAGAAAAACATTCATCTTCTAGTTTGAATAATACCTCATTTTTCTTTGTTTCGTAATGTAATTTCTTTTTCTTTCTTTAGAATCAGAGAAAAGACAAACAAGGGCAAAATCTACTAAAAAAGGTTAGAAATTTTTATTTTTCAGATGAAATAAACAGAATGGCTCTTAATAATTTCTTTATCATATATCTAAGTTGCAAACAACCTCTATGATCTTTCTGTGCTGCTGTCCAGTGTTCCTTTTTGAAACACATGTCCCCCTTTGAAATGTATGGCAATGAACAATATTCCATAAGAAATAAGTGAAGGTTACTCAGTGCAGATCTGTGCCTCCTTTCTTTAGAAAGTGGCTTTGTGTACAGGGATCCTGGGTTATTTCCCATTTGGATGCTGGGTAGATCTCCTTTCCTTCAAGATGCCTGCATCACATGCCATCAGATCATGTCCTGGGATCTCTTTGGCTAATTTGGAAAATTTGCAGCATTTTTGAAGCCAAGAATGTATTAAAAAAGAGCAGCGTGGCTAAGATGTAATTTGCTATTTAGTAACTTTTAAAAACTGAACCTTAACTTGGCTCATTGTAAGCTATTATGGAGTGTCATTCAGCAAATGTACAGAGATTTCCATAAAACTTTAGTACATCATATGTGTAAAAAAGAATTCAGGCAAAGTAATGATGACATGTGATGTGCCTTGCAACCAGGCTGGGTCAAATATACATGCACACACACACACACACACACACACACACACACACACACATAGGGAAATGCTAAAGACGGCTCAAACTTTCGTACAGTGGCCCTTTTTTCTCATGCCAGTAAGGTAATGCTCAAGATCCTGCAAGGAAAACTCCAGCAGTACATGGAGAGAGAGTGGCCAGATGTACAAGCTGGATTTAGAAAAGGCAGAGGAACCAGAGACCAAATTGCCAATATCTGTTAGATAATGGAGAAAGACAGGGAGTTTCAGAAGAACATCTATTTCTGCTTCATTGACTATTCTAAAGCCTTTGACTGTGTGGATCATAATAAATTGTGGCAAGTTCTTGGTGGGATGGGCATCCCAAGCCACCTTGTCTCTCTCCTGAGGAATCTGTACAAGGACCAAGTAGTAACAGTAAGAACTGACCATGGAACAACAGACTGGTTCAAGATTGGGAAAGGCGTACGGCAGGGTTGTATACTCTCCCCCAACCTATTCAACTTGTATGAAGAACACATCATGCCATGTGCGGGGCTTGACGAATGCAAGGCTGGGGTGAGAATTGCTGGAAGAAACATTAACAACCTTAGATATGCAGATGACACCACTTTGATGACCGAGGAGGAGATGAGGAGCCTTCTCATCAAGGTGAAAGAAGAAAGCGCAAAATCTGGGTTGCAGTTAAACATAAAAAAAAAAAAAACAAGATTATGGCAACAAGAATGATTGACAACTGGGAAATAGAGGGAGAAAACATGGAGGCAGTGACAGACTTTGTATTTCTAGGTGCAAAGATTACTGAAGACGCAGACTGCAGGAAGGAAATCAGGAGATGCTTCCTTCTTGGGAGGAGAGCAATGACAAATCTTGATAAAATAGTGAAGAGCAGAGACATCACACTGGCAACAAAGATCTGCATTGTTAAAGCAATGGTATTCCTCGTAGTAACCTACGGATGTGAGAGCTGGACCTTAGGGAAGGCTGAGCGAAGGAAGATAGATGCTTTTGAACTGTGGTGTTGGAGGAAAGTTCTGAGAGTGCCTTGGACTGCGAGAAGATCCAACCAGTCCATACTTCAGGAAATAAAGCCTGACTGCTCATTGGAAGGAAGAATAGTAGAGGCCAAGATGAAGTACTTAGGCCACATCATGAGAAGAAAGGAAAGCTTAGAGAAGACAATGATGCTGGGGAAAATGGAAGGAAAAAGGAAGAGGGGCCGACCAAGGGCAAGATGGATGGGTGGCATCCTTGAAGTGACTGGATTGACCTTGAAGGAGCTGGGGTGGTGACAAAGCTCAGACATGACTGAACGAATGAACAACTCTCTCTCTCTCTCTCTCTCTCCATATATATATATATATATATATATATATATATAATTTAGCTCTAGAAAATGGAAAATTATTTACACATTTAATATTGTAAGGGGTTATACATAACACATTGAAATAACTTTTGGCTTTTGTTAGCATAAACCTTATTAGTCACATACTAATATCTTGTAAAAATATTGTTCTTGTAAAAATATTGTTTCTAATTGAGCAATAGTACTCATTGGACAAGGATCCATATCAGACTTTCAATCATATATTCAGCTTCCTAGTCTACATGTACTCCTGCCTCCCATGTGTATAAGATTACATTTGTAATTGGTATTGCAGAGCATCCATATTTCTCATATTTCTTGCTGCAAAGAGTTTTGCCTTCATCACTATTTCAATTGTAGAGACTAAATGCTGGCAAGAAATATGTTTGTGGGGTTCATAATGTGTTAGAGGATTCATAATGATCACTCTTATTATATACTCTGAGAGGTACAGAAAGACAGGAAGTTGAGCAGAAAGAGAAGAAGTATTAGATTTCTCAACTTCATTATCTCAGATAAAAACATCATTAAAGCTTGAACTAGGAAACACATTGCTGACCAATTGTAATGTCTTTTTGATGAGAGGAGTTCCAGGCTTTTGGAATTACTCATTCTTGTTTGTAATAACAAAACAGGAACCAATCTGTCACTCAGTTAATTTCGAGGAGGGGTTTAGCATATCCTTATTTCCCTTAGCTTTATAGGATTGTGGTTCTTCTATCTGCAGTCTTTAATAAATGCCTCATTCTCTCCCTCACTCATATATATATATATATATATATATATATATATATATATATTAGCCATCCCCTGCCACGCATTGCTGTGGTGTATATGTGTTTTTGGTGTACATATGTGTGTATATGTGTATTTATTTATTTATTTACCACGCTTTTATCTCACCCTTTTCAGCCCAAAGGTGACTCAGGGCGGCATACAGACTGGCAACAATTAGTTGCCAAACACACATAAATACATTGTTTAAAACAGATTAAATCACATAATAAAATTGATATAAAAAACAATGCAAAACTATAAAAATCAGTGACTTCCAGGTTTAAATCCATGCCATTTGCATTGTTAAACCGTTCCATATTTGTTCACAATACTGAGTTTATTTGGTTACAATGAGGTTCCAAAAGCTTGCTCGAAGAGCCAAGTTTTTTCTCTTTTCCTAAAGGTCAGGAGGGAGGGGCTGATCTAATATCCCCAGGAAGGGAGTTCCACAGTCAAGGGGCCACCACTGAGAAGGCCCTGTCCCTCGTCCCCACCAAGCACGGAGTTTTATGCATGTGTTATAATGTATTTTTGTATTTTTTTGGCTTTTTAAGTCTTGCGCTGTGTTTTTCAGTGTTTTGATGAATGGTGGTCACTTGTTGGCCTGATAGGTGTCTTGTGTCCAAATTTGGCAGCAATTTGCCCAGTGTTTTTTTAGTTATGTTAATCCCACAAACAAACATTCCTTTTTTATTTATATAGATATGAGAGAGAGAGGATGATTTTAATCTTTTCATATATATTAAGATTTTGTGGGTTTTCTACTTACTTTCCTTAAAAATGGGATTAATGTTTTCATCCTGAAATTGGAGTTGATCTGCAGTTTGTATTACATATAAAGCTCATGTTCATCTGAGACAGGATTGTGGTATTCTATCACCATTGAGGCAGCGATATCAGGTGCTTCATTGTACATATCGCATAAGTGGATCAATGGACTAAACTGTGGAATTACTTCTCACTTTAGCTTGTATCAGGGTTTAATTTGGAAGAATTATATGGATAGCTTGAAGGCATTATTTAGGGTGTAATAATCAGATCATAATTTGCATCAAACTTCAATGTTATCTTATCTGAGCAGTCCATAGTTACCTAAAACTGTTATGAATATGAAGCAACCTGTACACAGAAAATAAAATAGTACATGTTATAATTCAGATCTTACAATGTCAATTAATATTGTAATCATGCCATGGCAATTGAATTTCAGGCTTCGAGTGACTTTTTAAACACATTTTGTTCTCCAGGTAAAGGAATTTCTTTGAAGGAGAGTGATGATGATGGTGAACCAAATGAATATGATCTGAATGACAGCTTTATAGATGATGAAGAAGAGGAAGAAGAGTGTGAACCTACTGATGAAGATTCTGAATGGGAACCAGATTTTCAAGATCAGGATAATGAGGATTTAGATACACTTCTCGAAGAAGCACAGGATTTTGCGAAAGCCAAGCAATAGTTATACGCGTGGTTTTATCAAAATTGAGGAAACTGAAACGCACGTACTCTGCTGATCTACAGGAAATGCCTTGAAGTTCATTCAAATGTTTCATTCTATGATTGATTTAAATTCTTGGTTCCTTGTATGTGCAACTCCTTTAGATTGTGGTTTTTGAACTGAAGATGGGAAAATTGTAATTGTAAGATTGGTGTGATATTTGCTTAAAACAGATTTATACTCATTGTTGATAGCAAATGAAGAAAAAATGAATGGTGACAATCCAGCCAATATTTTATTGTGAAGTTCTATCCAGTTAGACAGACTAAAATATTTAACTCACACTATCCTTCTTAAGTGGATGGCATGAAAAAAGCTTTAAAGGTGGCTGAATTTCACCAATGAATAATTCCTGTTCCCGATTAGCCAGTTTACATACATATAAGTGAATTATGTTTGTTAATCATTTTTACATATGCACTTTGCTCCATAGCTGAATCTGTCAGAGGGATGATCTTGTGTTGGTAGCTGTAACAATTCAGACCAACAATTGTGTTGGTTGTGCTGTGACAGAAGGCTTTGGGGATTACAATGAGAATTGTTATTTTCACTACTGAAATGTATCACAATGTTTGAATGAAAAGAACAATATGTTGTATATAAACGTGGATCATAAAGCTTTTTCTTAATAGTTTCATTCCTAGTTCATTTATGTTGGTTAATCAAGTGCAAGCAATTACTGTTCATCTTTTCCTGTAATATGTCATCCAATACTACAAATAGGGGTCTTTTCTTCCTTTGTGTTGACAGAAAGCTTTTGCAAACTTATGCTAAAAGGCAATTATGTCCTAAATCTCCCAAAGTGTGTGAAAAGGGCTTTCTGTTGCCTCACATTAGAGCAGGGGTCCTCAAACTTTTTAAACAGAGGGCCAGGTCACAGTTCCTCAAACTGTTGTAGGGCCGGATTATAATTTGAAAAAAACATGAATGAATTCCTATGCACACTTCACATATCTTATTTGTAGTGCAAGAGGCACTTAAGAACAATACAATAATTAAAATGAAGAACAATTGTAACAAATATAAAATTATTAGTATTTCAATGGAAAGTGTGGGGTAACTTTTGGCTGATGAGATAGGATTGTTGTTATTGTGTGCTTTCAAGTCGTTTCAGACTTAGGAGAGGTCAACCCTCCTGTTTAAGGAGCTCCATTGGCTGCCGTTCATTTTCCGGTCCTAATACAAGGTGCAGGTGCTTACCTACAAAGCCCTAAACGGTTTGGGACCCGCCTACCTGCGTGACCGCATTTCAGTATACGAACCCACACGATCTCTTCGATCTTCCGGAGAGGCCCTACTCGTGATCCCACCTGCATCGCAAGCGCGATTGGTGGGGACAAGGGACAGGGCCTTCTCTGTGGTGGCCCCTCGACTGGAACTCACTCCCAAAGGATATCAGGCATGCCCCAATGTTGGCAGTCTTTAGGAGGAGCTTGAAAACATGGCTGTTTCAGTGTGTCTTCCCAGAATAGGAAACTCCAAGCACTTTGTCTCAAATGCACTTTACTAGAGATCTAGGACTGTCTGCATTCCCCACCTATTCTCCAAATCCATTTCACCCGGTCAGCTTTTTAAATTTTAACCTTTACATCTGGCCCTGACATTGGTTTTTAATTGCGTCGTGTTGTTATTGTTAATGTTATTGCTTGAGTTTTATTTACTGCTGTATTGTTGTTGTCTTGTTTATTGTTGTATTGGGTCTCGGCCTACTGTAAGCCGCACCGAGTCCTTTGGGAGATGGTAGCGGGGTACAAATAAAGGTTTTTTTATTAGGTTGACCCTGAGCGAGGGCCGGGTAAATGACCTTGGAGGGCTGTATTCGGCCCCTGGGCTGTAGTTTGAGGACCCCTGCATTAGAGCATAGCTCCAAAAAAAACTTACTTTACACTCCTGATTTGTTTGGCTTGCATTTTATTATTTCTTTCACAGGTATTGGTTTGTAAAGGAAAAAAAGAGATTCTGTTTACCATTCATTGGGTCAAAAGAGCAATATCTCACCCCAGCAGTTAGCAGGGGGCAACACCCATTCATTCCCATGACTGCAATACTTCTTTTTAAACTTCTGAGAGGGTTGCAAATAACAGCAGCAAATACGTCTTCTTGAAAGCAAATAATAATAATAATCAAAATCAAAATCAAAATCAAAACAACAACAACAAAACGAAATGAAAAAACACCAACATGAGACATGAATCTTGTTCTTGTTCTTGTAACATTTTGTCAACTGTTGTTTTTTTTCTTCAGAGTTCGGGTTAAGCAGTTTGCATAGTTAGTTACATTTCTTTCCAGCCCAAGGAGGACTAATATTTTGCTACTTTTTCCTTCTCCAAATTCATGCTTAGTACAAGATGAGCCAGGCTACTCCCTCTAGCTTAAAAGAACAAGGAGAAATGGCAAAGACCAGTGGTGGTTCATTATAATAAAAGAAAATAAGGGAAAGTAGAGGTGAAGTGACTTACACTGAAAATTATTGCAACATCATTTCTGTGATGTCATGTTTGTCAGGAAGCTGCCTTTATATCTTATTGGATACCTTTGAGGTCTTTGGAGGACTTTATGTTTTCGCTTTTCTCCTTAATTGTGCAATAAAGGGCCTGGTTATAAACCATTTGTGATATCTCCTCCCTCCCTCTTTGATCTTCTTGTTTTCATTTCATGCCTTTCAGTATACATTTGAGAGCCTGCATGGTGAATAGTTTGAGCATTGGATGAAGAATCTGGAAAGCATGATACAATTACCTGCTTGGCCATGAAGCTCTCAGGGTGATCTTGGGCAAGTCTTACTCTTGCAACCTCAGAGCAGGTTGCAAGACGTTTTCTGGACAAATCTTACCAATAAGAACCCACAATATAGATCAGAAATTACTTGTAGGCACACAGGAACAGCAACCAACAACTCATAAGAGAGTTCCATATCATGTACAAGTCAAGGTTGAATCTGACAGGAAATATAGGATTTCTACTTTGATTATTATTATTATTATTATTATTATTATTATTATCATCTTTATTTGTATCCCGCTAGCATCTCCCAAAGGACTCGATGCGGCTTACAAAGGCCAAGGCCTCAATACACAACATAACAATACAAACCTAAAGCAAATTAAAAACAGTTAAAGCAATATTGAACAACAAAACAACTAGCAATAAACAATACACCAAAGCACAATAAAACTGGCCGGGCCAGAGTAAAGGGTACAGAATTAAAAGTGCTGATGTGACAGGTGATATGTAAGGATTATAGGGTAAGTGCAGTGTGCGGCAATCTTAGTTCTAGTAAAGTGCTTCTGGGACTTGGTATTGGAGATTTCCTATTCTGGGAAGGCACATCGGAACAGCCAGGTCTTCAAGTTCTTTCTGAAGACTGCCAATGTAGGGGTTTGTCTAAGATCCCTGGGGAAGGTGTTCCAGAGTCGGGGGGCCACCACAGAAAAGGCCCTGTCTCGTGTCCCCACCAAACGCGCTTGCGATGCAAGCGGGATCACGAGCAGGGCCTCTCCAGATGAACGAAGTGAACGCGTGGGTTCGTAGACGGAGATGCGGTTATGCAGGTAGGCTGGTCCCAAACCATTCAGGGCTTTGTAGGTAAGCACCTTTGATTTCCTCTGGAGGAGTGTAGCCAAGAGCTAAGACACTTCTTTATTTCTTTATTTATTTTATTTCAAATATTTGTACTCCACCCTTCTCTACCCCCGAAGGAGGACTCAGGGCGGCTTACAGCCAGCAACAATTTGATGCCCCATATATACAACCAATAAAACAACAGTTACATAAATAAGTAAACAATAAATTAGATTAAAAAACATTTAAAATAATACAAATAGTCTGATTCAGCAATCAACAACTTAATCCAAAATCAGTCCACAGTCCGTTTTCCATCGCATTGTCATCATTTTTATTGTCAACCTGCTATCCGAATGCCTGGTCCCATAGCCATGTCTTCAACTTTTTCCTAAAGGAAAGGAGGGAAGCAGTTGACCAGATTTCGCTGGGGAGCGAGTTTCACAGGCAGGGGGCCACGGCCGAGAAGGCCCTGTCCTTCGACCCCACCAAGCGCATTTGCAACAAAGGTGGGATCGAGAGCAGGGCCTCCCTGGAAGATCATAAATTTCGAGATGGGACATAAGGGGAGATACATAATAATTAGTAAGTGACAGCCACAAAGGAAGGAGAGATGTTCGACCTTGTTCCTGAAATAACAGGGAATAATATACTACAAAGCTTTGTCAGCTTCTACGCTCCATTAAAATGGCTGCCAATAATGCAGAGTTGGCCAAAGTTCAGCCATCATATCTCAGGCCCCTTCCACACAGCTGAATAAAATCCCACATCTGCTTTGAACTGGAATATATGGCAGTGTGGACTCGGATAACCCAGTTCAAAGTAGATATTGTGGGATTTTCTGCTTTGATATTCTGGGTTATATGGCTGTGTGGAAGTGCCCTTAGATGCATCAGGGAGCACTATTCCATATATTTCTGTACTTACCAGAATTCAGCATATAGCCAGTTGGACTGATAATTATGAACATGTTGTGAATCCATTATACATTAAAATGATCGAATTCAATAATGATCTGCTGTGAATGAGAAGTATGAAGCATAATTCTTCCTTCGAGAAAGAGACATTTCAATTTGCAGAGGTTAATAGATAGAAACTACCAACTCCTCTTGCTTGTTTGTTTTCTGTAATTAAAACATAACCATCGCCATTACTATGAGACAGGTAATGCATATTTGGAGCTATATTTTTTCAGTACTACCCTTACCTATTGTATAGGCAGCTTATAGTGGCAATAATCACAAAACCTAACGTTATTGCCAATATTTCTTATATATATTCCCCAATTTGTACCTGACAAAATTCATTGTTAATTAATGAACATACTTTATGGGTTGTACTTCTTGCTTGGGTTCATGAGTCTCTCTCCCCTCCCCCTATATATTCCAACTGGCCCAATGGGCAGCGGCCAGGTTGCTAACTGGTGCTCCTTACAGAGAGAGGTCAACCCTCCTGTTTAAGGAGCTCCATTGGCTGTCGTTTATTTTCCGGTCCCAATTCAAGGTGCAGGTGCTCACCTACAAAGCCCTAAACGGTTTGGGACCCACCTACCTACGTGACCGCATCTCCGTATATTAACCCACACGATCCCTCCGTTCATCTGGAGAGGCCCTGCTCATGATTCCGCCTGTGTCGCAAGCACGTTTGGTGGGGACGAGAGACAGGGCCATCTCTGTGGTAGCCCCCCAACTCTGGAACTCTCTCCCCAAGGACAGCAGACAAGCCCCAACGTCTTTAGGAAGAGCCTGAAGACCTGGATGTTCCAGTGTGCCTTTCCAGAATAGGAAACTGCTAGTATCATGTCCCAAATGCACTTTATTAGAGATTTAAGATTGCCTGCACATCGCACCTACCCTAAAATCCTTACATTTCACCTGTTATGTCCAGCACTTTTAATTTTATTCATTGCATTTGGCCCGGCCCTTAGTTTTTAAATGTGTCATAATGTTATTGTTTAATGTTTACTGTTATTGCTTTAATGTTTATTGGTTTGTTTTTTTAGTTTTATTGTTGTATTTGTTATGCTGTTGTTTATTGAGGGCCTTGGCCTTTGTAAGCCACACAGAGTCCTTCGGAAGATGTTAGAAGGGTACAAATAAAGATAATAATAATAATAATAATAATAATAATAATAATAATAATATTACGAGGGGTATTTTTTAAGTAAGGTCCATTTTGTTGTAGACACTAGTAGTTCGCGCGCATACCGCAATGAGTGTGTGCATTGTGTACCGGCATGCCTCGGGAACAACTGTGCTCAGTTTCCGCTCTGTAGCTAACCTGTACGGTTCTGTTCTGTGCTTTAAAAATGTTTAAGACTATCAACTCACCCTCCGCATGTGAGGTTCGCTCAGTGATACGGTTTTTGTCAGCAAGGAACCTGCCTGCTGCAGAAATTCATCAACAGATTTGTGAAGTGTACGGTGATACTGTTATGAGTGAAAGCAAAGTGCGTAAGTGGGTACGACAATTCAAAGATGGCCGTGACAACGTCCATGATGAGGACCGCTTCGGTTGCCCTTCTTTGATTACAGTGAACTCTTGGTTATCGGAGCAGGCGGCAAGTTTTTATGAAGAGGGTATTTTAAAATTCGTTCAGAGGTATGATAAGTGTTTGAACAAACTTGGCAACTATGTCGAAAAATAGAGTGAAGTATGTACTTTCTGAAAATAAATTTACTTTTTTGAAATAAACTTTCGTTGTTTCGTTATGTTCAAACGGACCTTACTTAAAAAATACCCCTCGTATATTTCTGAAACTCACAGTACCAATAGTATTATTCATAGCAATATCCGAACTCTTAATTGGGAAGTGATTAGAATAACCTAACAAGGGATGGATTTTTGTTTTCTTTTCTTGTGACTAGATCTTTACCAGGCTACTTAAATGGCTTCTTTAAAAAGCAAATCTGTTTTTGTTTTCCGAATCATGAATGCCATAAGTACAGCAGATTTTGAAATAATAGTTTAGACACCCATTACAATGGGCTAAGTGTACACAAAATCTCCTGGCTCAGCTTAAGGCATTGAGCATTACAATATAAACATCTTCAATTCAAAGATCTTCCATATTTTAAGCTATTGTGTGCTTTCTTCTGTAAAATCAATAGCTTATTCACTAGATATGGAGACTGGTAAAATTAGCCCTTGAGAAATAATGTCTAATGAAACATGACATTTTATGAAAGAGCACTGAAAACACAGTCAAAAAATTCCTGTTGTGATCAGTGGAACTCTGGAACTGGCATGAGAAGATAAAACACTGTGTCAGGGTGCATCTATAGTATAGAATTAATGCAGTTTTACACCACTTTAACTGCCATGACTCTCTGCTATGGAATCCTAGAAGTTAGTTTTTGGTCAGACACTAGTTTGGTAGTATTTGGCAGAGAAGGCTAAAGATCTTGTAAAACTGCAGTTCCCATGATACCATAGCAGGTTGAAGTGATATCAAATCCTGTAAGTTTTCAAGGTTTTCTCTGCCAAAAAGTGCTGGTGCCTCACCAGACTACAACTCCCAGAATCCCATAACATTGAGCCATGGCAGTTAAAGTGGTGTCAAACTGCACTAATTCTACAGTGTACATGCACCTTCGGATATTACTACTCTACCTTCAGCTATTACCACTCTACCATCCAAAATGTCCCCCCCCCCCCCGGTGGTGAGGCGGACTAAACTGCTGAGCTGCTGAACTTGCAGACCAAAAGGTTGGTCAGAAAATCGGGGAAGCGAGGGGAGCTCCCGCTGTTAGCCCCAGCTTCTGCTAACCTAGCAGTTCGAAAACATGCAAATGTGTGTAGATCAATAGGTACTGCTTCTGCAGAAAGGTAACAGCACTCCATGCAGTCACGCCGGCCACATGACCGTGGAGTTGTCTATGGACAATGCCGGCTCTTTGGCTTAGAAATAGAGATGACCACTACCCCCCCCCCCCCGAGTAATACACAACTAGACTTAATGTCAAGGGGAAACCTTTACTTTTACCTTACCTTCCAAAATATGGTTTAGAAAACAGGAAACAAGCAGTCTTTTCACATCCTATTTCCTTCCTTGCTTCACTTCCTACATCTGCTCTTTGTAAACCTTCGTTACTTCCCCCTTCAAACAGAACAACTCTAATTTAATGTTTATTTATTTCCTATATTTCTACCCAGCCCTTCTCACCCCCGAGGGGAGATTCAGGGCGGCCTCACAAAAGCGTCATAGGATGCCGAACATCATAAAAGAATCAACAATCAGCAATACATTAAAATATTAAAAAACAGTAATTAAAGAATTGATTAAAAACACGCCTGTTAAAATCAGAATCCAAAGTCCAAGGTCCAGTCTGGTTCAAGTCATTGTCTTAAAACTTCTTTTACTTACCACAGGGAGGAGGGAGCAAGCTTGTTTTCTGCTTCCTTGGAGACTAGGACGCGGAACAATGGCTTCAAACTACAAGAGAGGAGATTCCATCTGAACATTAGGAAGAACTTCCTGACTGTGAGAGCCGTTCAGCAGTGGAACTCTCTGCCCCGGAGTGTGGTGGAGGCTCCTTCTTTGGAAGCTTTTAAGCAGAGGCTGGGTGGCCATCTGTCAGGGGTGATTTGAATGCAATATTCCTGCTTCTTGGCAGGGGGTTGGACTGGATGGCCCATGAGGTCTCTTCCAACTCTTTGATTCTATGATTCTATGTTATTACTGGTTGAATGCTTGGTTCCATAGCCAGGTCTTAAGTTTCCTTCTGAAAGACAGGAGGGAGGTGGCCAGTCTAATGTCCCTGGGGAGGGAGTTCCACAGATGGGGGGCCACTGCAGAGAAGGCCCTGTACCCTGTCCCCACCAATCACATTTGGGATCGAGAGCAGGGCCTCTCCAGATGATCTTACATTTCATGATGGTTCGTAACAGGAGATGCGTTCGGACAGGTAGTCTGGGCCAGAACCATTTGATTACCGAACAGAATTTGAAATCATTATTTGATCTTGGTTAGTCTACTGTTAGTAAAATCTCTGGTTTAGAGTTCTGTTGTTTAAAAATGATGACTTAAACTGGTTCAAGTTGTAGTGATGAAAATGGGCCCAGTGGGAGAGATGAAATGACAAATGAGCACAAGGTTTGACAACACCAGGATTGTTCTGTCTGGATCTGGTCAATGATTGACAACCTCAGATGGGTTCTTTTCTTTTCTTTTAACTGTATAGCTGTAACATCCCTTGGTTTATTGTCAAAGGCTTTTATGGCTGGAATCACTGGGTAGTTGTAGGTATTTTCGGGCTATATGGCCATGTTCTAGAGGCATTCTCTCCTGACATTTCGCCTGCATCTATGGCAAGCATCCTCAGAGGTAGTGAGGTTTATTTGTGTATGCTAGTAGTGTGTTTATTTGTGCCTTGGTTTATTTGTGGTTTAAACCCTTGGTTTATTTGTGCATGCTAGTAGTATGTTTTCCTTTCTAAAGCATGGCGTATTTGTTTATTTAAAGCGTGGAAATGGTAGTTTTCAGCCAAGAAAGGCTCCCAGATCAGTTTTAAAAGATCAATAAAACTCCATTGTAGTCCCTTCATTTCAAGAGACAGCACTGGATGAAAAGGTAAAGGAGGAGGTCAAAAATCAGCTTGGAGAGAAACGAGCAGAGTGAAATGTTTCAACAATTATGAATGCATGAATGAATCAGAGATAGAATGTTATGTTACTGTTCTATAATGACTGTGACTGATTATTTGGCGCTTGCCTGTCATGGAAACAAACTCAAGAGATGGTGTCTACATATCCATCAAAGTTTGAGAGTTGAATGAAGGATTTCTTCACAATTATTGTGCTCCGTGTTTTGAAATGCTAACATATTTGCTGGAAAACACAGTGTGCAAAACAATGGTTTGGCTTATTAGGAACATGTTCGCTTTGATCTGTTTGTTGAGATATGCACTTTGTGCTTTAAGATATTGGCTGGTACAAAAACATTATCTGCTGTTAGCTAAGTGTATGCTAGCCCATTGTATATAGAAACTAGATGTCAAGCAGAGAAGTTGATCTTGACATTGCCCTACTGGAAGCTGAATGAATGAATGAATGAATGAATGAATGAATGAATGGAAGTTTTGCCGAAAGGGAAACAGGTATTGTTCATCTAAGTTATGAAGGCAAATGCAAAATGACAAAGGGTGTGTGTCCCTGTTGATGCTTCCAGATCATTCAGTGACTTTTGATAGTAGTGCTTGGGGATAGCTGCTCCTCAAAAACTGAGTTGTTCTATGGCAGTGGTTCTCAACCCCCCTAATGCCGTGACCCCTTAATACATTTCTTCATGTTGTGGTGACCCCCAACCATGAAATTATTTTCGTTGCTACTTCAAAACTGTAATTTTGCTATTGTTATGAATCATCGTGTAAATATCTGACATTCAGGATGTGTTTTCATTCATTGGATCAAATTTGGCACAAATACCCAATATGCCCAAATTTGAATGCTGTTGGGGTTGATGGGGGAGTTGATTTTTGTCATTTGGGAGTATTATTTGCTGGGATTTATAGTTCACCTAAAATCGAAGAGCACTCTGAACTCCACTAACAATGGAATTGAACCAAACTTGGCACACAGAACTCCCAGGACCAACAGAAAATACCTGAAAATGTTGGTGGGCATTAACCTTGAGTTTGGGAGTTGTAGTTCATCTATATCCAGAGAGCACTGTGGACGCAAACAATGATAGATCTAGACCAAACTTGGCAGGAATACTCAATATGCTGGAATGTGAACACTGGTGGAGTTTGGGGGAACTAGACCTTGACATTTGGAAGTTGTAGTTGCTGGGATTTCTAGTTCACCTACAATCAGAGAACATTCTGAACCCTAGCAACGATATAATTGTGCCAAACTTTCCACACAGAACATTCATGAGCAACAGAAAATACTGTGTTTTCTGATAGTCTTTGGTGACCCCTCTGACACCCCTTCGTGACCCTTCCAGGGGTCCCGACCCCCAGGTTGAGAAACACTGTTCTATGGCATCCCACAAAGGGACATTCTATCCCCAGTACACTGTGACATCTCATGAAACTGCTGGGAGAGATCATCTGGAGACATGGCGTGGGATGCTATCAGTATGCGGATGACACCTACATATATTTCTCCATACCTTCAAAAACAGCTTTAGCTAAGGATAGTGTGTCTCCTCTGAATAAATACCTAATGGACTGGATGAGGAAAAACGAATTGAAACTGAATCCAGATAAGAAAGAGGTGCTTGCCAAGAAGGATAAATAAAATCTCCAAGACAATTTATATTAGGTAATATATACGAGGGGTATTTTTTAAGTAAGGTCCGTTTGAACATAAGTATACAACAAAAGTTTATTTCAAAAAAGTAAATTTATTTTCAGAAAGTACATACTTCACTCTATTTTTTGACATAGTTGCCAAGTTTGTTCAAACACTTATCATACCTCTGAACCAATTTTAAAATACCCTCTTCACGAATCTTCACTTCTGCTGAAGCCACCAAATCGTCTGTAATCAAAGAAGGGTGACCGAAGCGGTCCTCATCATGGACATTGTCACGGCCATCTTTGAATTGTCGTACCCACTTACGCACTTTGCTTTCACTCATAACAGTACCACCGTACACTTCACAAATCTGTCGATGAATTTCTGCAGCAGGCAGGTTCCTTGCTGACAAAAACCGTATCACTGAGCGAACCTCACATGCGGCGGGTGAGTTGATAGTCTTAAACATTTTGAAAGCACAGAACAGAACCGTACAGGTTAGCTACAGAGCGGAAACTGAGCACAGTTGTTCCCGAGGCATGCCGGTACACGACGCACACGCTCTTTGAGGTATGCGCATGAACTACTAGTGTCTACAACAAAACGGACCTTACTTAAAAAATACCCCTCGTAGAATCACTTTTCTTTCAGAGTTGTTTTCTGTCAATAGAATTCTTTAGTTTGGGGTAGATGAAAAATACAATTAATAATGGTATCTAATTAATATTTTTCAAAATATTTAAACATTAAATACAGTGCCTTAACTTTATGGAATAAAAATAACATTGGTACTTGTAACAATAAATACAGTTGGTCCTTAATACCCACAATTTCTGTTTCCATAGATTCTGTATCCATGGCTTGAAATAATAATAATAATAATAATATTAATTGGGAAGTGTGGAACGTGTGATCCAATACAACAGCCGGCAGAGTGTCTGCTGTGGACTCATCTTGTTGTGTTTCAAATAATAATAATAATAATAATAATAATAATAATAATAATAGTCACCTCCAGATTGGACTACTGTAATGCACTCTACGTGGGGACAGCTTGGAAATTTCACTTGGTCCAACGGGCGGAAGCCAGGTTACTAACTGGAGCGACTTACAGGGAGCGGTCAACCCTCCCTGGAGCTCCATTGGCTGCCGTTCATTTTCCAGTCGTAATTCAAGGTGCAGGTTGTTACCTACAAAGCCCTGAACGATTTGGGACCTGCGTGACCGCATTTCGGTGAACGAACCCACGCAATCTCTTCAATCATCTGGGGAGGCCCTGCTCAAGGCAGAAAATCCCACATTATCTGAGTGTGGACTCAGATAACCCAGTTCAAAGCAGATATTGTGGGATTTTCTGCCTTGATAGGGCTGTATGAAAGGGCCCTAAGACTCAATGAAATGGAATATGGGGGCAGATCTACAACCTTAGTGCTGAGACTATTTGAGTCATCTATTTACCTGCTGTGACCCTCTAAAAGGGATACACTTTTAAAATTCCAATTGAGTCCTGTGCCAGATGAGCAATTTATTTAATCAGGTAATTGTTACTTTCTGGACAGTCTTATGCCGAGAAGAGTTTTACAACTAGTGGAGACTGGAAGTAATCCAGGACACTGCCTTCCCATGATGAATTATATGTTTGATGTCCTTCAGACATATTCAAAGTACTGACATTCAAAATTTGTCAAGAATGTATGTACAGTAGCAGAATTACATTCATATCATTTTTATTGAGCTTATTGTTTTGAAATTACCTAAATAATAATAATAATAATAATAATAATAATAATAATAATATGGCTGTGGATCACAAATGGAACTCAGAAAAAGGAGACTGAGGGCCTGATTCTGGCAACCCAAGAACAAGCCATTAGAACCAATGCCATCAAAGCCAGAATTGAAAAGTCAGCAAAAGATCTCAAATGTAGACTGTGCGAGGAAGCAGATGAAACAATAGATCACATCCTCAGCTGCTGCAAGAAGATTGCGCAGACAGACTACAAGCAGAGGCACAACACCGTTGCTTAGATGATTCATCTGCCAGCAAGAAAGAACTGGTGGGATCACAAGCCGGAAATTTTTACAGAGAATGAACACACCAAACTCCTCTGGGACTTCCAGATTCAGACAGACAGAGCTTTGGAACATAATACTCCTGACCTCACAATTGTGTTAAAAAACAAAGTATGGCTCGTTGATGTTGCAATCCCAGGTGACAGCAGGATTGCAGAGAAACAACTGGAAAAGCTGACACGATATGAGGATTTTAAAATTGAACTGCAAAGACTCTGGCACAAACCAGTAAAGGTGGTCCCAGTGGTGATCGGCACACGGTGCAGTGCCTAAAGACCTCGGCCTGCACTTAAACTCAATCAGCACTGACAAAATTACCATCTGCCAGCTGCAGAAGGCCACCTTATTGGGATCTGCACACATTATTCGCCGATACATCACACAGTCCTGGACATTTGGGAAGTGTCCGACGTGTGATCCAATTCAACAGCCAGCAGAGTGTCTGCTGTGGACTCATCTTGTTGTGTTTCAAATAATAATAATAATGTATTGTCGAAAACTTTCATGGTCAGAATCACTGGGTTGTTGTAGGTTTTTTCAGGCTATATGGCCATGGTCTAGAGGCATTCTCTCCTGACGTTTCGCCTGCATCTATGGCAAGCATCCTCTGAGGATGCTTGCCATACATGCAGGTGAAACGTCAGGAGAGAATGCCTCTAGAACATGGCCGTATAGCCAGAAAAAACCTACAACAACCCAATAATAATAATCTTTATTTATACCCCACCACCATCTCCCCGAAGGAGACTCGGGGCGGCTAACATGAGGCCAAGCCCAAAATTACAACAAAATACAAGTACAGCAAAATAAAACACAAAAAGCAAAATAAATACATAACATAACAGAATAAAATAAACAGTTCCAAAACTGTTTGGAGGAAGGGACTTTGGAGGCAGATGACCAATTGTTTAGGCAGCCCTGCATTAATTTGTCCCAGTCAAGCACTTTAGTCACCTTCCAGAATAATATGAATGTTTAGTGACATGTTCCCCAACACTGCTTCTGGGGACTTGAAGGACTTTTGTGTGTGTAGGACATAGACTATAATGTAGAACGAGGAGATCTGCAGTATTAAAATGTCATCCTAATTGTTAAACATTACGTACTCTGACACTACTTTGGGACCAAGGGGTAAGATACAACTAGATTAAATAAGTTTTTCACCTGGGATAACTGATGTTTACATTTCTAAGTTATAAGTTAGATTCACTTATGGGCACATCTGCCTGTTAGCTATTTCCTTCCGAAAGATGTTCCTGCTCCCTTGGTGAGGACACCATACAAAACTAGACAATGCAATTATCGGCATTTCTGTGTGTATGCAAATGAAGCAGATGTTTAGACAAAGTATGATTTTGCAAATTCATAACAAGAAGTATGAGAACTGGCTGCTGTGGAAACAAAAAACTTGAACAGAAGTTACTCGTTTGGGAGGGGTAAACCACTCTGTTGGATACAACACAAAATACAGATAACTCGGATGCAAGATTTAATAACATGATATTTTACAAAGACAGATTATTTGATTTAACAGTTGACAGATGATTAGGAAAATAAAATGTCACAACTTTGTTGGTTACAGCTGCAAATACAAAAGCCCATGGGTCGTAGATGCTGGCGTTGACTAACCTGCCTATGTTTATAAATAATAGACTAAACATCTGTACTGAGACTTACGAGGGGTATTTTTTAAGTAAGGTCCGTTTGAACATAAGTACACAATGAAAGTTTATTTCAAAAAAGTAAATTTATTTTCAGAAAGTATATACTTCCCTCTATTTTTTGACATAGTTGCCAAGTTTGTTCAAACACTTATCGTACCTCTGAACCAATTTTAAAATACTCTCTTCATAAAAACTTGCCGCCTGCTCCGATAACCAAGAGTTCACTGTAATCAAAGAAGGGCGACCGGAGCGGTCCTCATCATGGGCGTTGTCACGGCCATCTTTGAATTGTCGTACCCACTTACGCACTTTGCTTTCACTCATCACAGTATCACCATACACTTCACTAATCTGTCGATGAATTTCTGCAGCAGGCAGGTTCCTTGTTGACAAAAACCGTATCACTGAATGAACCTCACATGCGGAGGGTGAGCTGATAGTCTTAAACATTTTTAAAGCACAGAACAGAACTGTACAGGTTAGCTACAGAGTGGAAACTGAGCACAGTTCCCGAGACGCACACGCTAGTTGTGGTATGCGCGCGAACTACTAGTGTCTACAACAAAATGGATCTTACTTAAAAAAATACCCCTAATATTTTCCTAACTTTACATTACATCTAGAGCTGTTGCACATTAGATCTAGACAGAAACACATATAGATTCACATGTTACAAGCATGTTGCTATTTTTTAAAAAACATACACAACTCCTAAAAAACAATGTGTTCTAAAGAACTAGATGCTCAATTACATTTCCAGCGGCAGGTGGTTTGCTAGCAATTGTATTCACATTGTTGTAAGCTATTATATTGTGGAAAAAGAAAGACTAGACCAGAATAAAGTTATAACTGCAGTTGACATAGAAACAAATTCAGCAGAAATACATCTCTGAAACAATGACCTTCAGCCATGCTCTGAATAGAACAAGAGCACAAGCTTAACCCAGTGGTTAAAACATCTGCACATGTGGGATGTGGCCATTTTAAAAGACAAGGTAATATTCGTTTGCATTACATTAGAAACATAACATGCAGAGGAAGGCAAAACAAAATCCACATCTGAAAATATCTTCTCAAGAAAATCCTATGATAGGGTTGTTTTAGGATTGCCATAAGTTGAAAATTTCTTGAAGGCACACAACAATACAACAAAACAGATGTTGGAAGAAGCCTGTCTACTCTGCCCTTCTTCTGGAGTACTAAAACCCCTTCCATGGAGCTGTATAAAATTCACATTGAACTGGACTCAAATAATCCAGGTCAAAGCAGATATTGTGGATTATCTGCCTTGATATTCTGGGTTATGTGGCTGTGTGGAAGGGTGCCCTAACTAGGGAAAAGCGCTATATTTCACAGATACTGACAAACCAGACTGCATCCAAAAAACAGCAATCATGATGTTTTTTTAAACTAATTTTTATTAACCATGTTTTAAGAGGACTGGATGTATGTTGTATGTTGTGTCTGCACTGCTTGTTTTTGATAAGGCCAACTGGCTAATCAATAAAAACTGTTGTTGTTATTAACTATGATGTTTAAGGGTCTGGAAACCAAATTCTTTTAGAAACTTTTGAAGGAAGTGGATATGTTTAGCTTGGAGAAAAGAAAGTTACATGGAGTAGACTGTGGTCAGTGAGTGCAGAAAGCAGGTCTAGAACCTGTGGATAGAAACAGGAAAGAAACCGATATGGAGACAATTCTTTTCAGTGAGTTACCTCAGGAAGGTAAAGACTAAAGATGCTAAAGACTGCTCAAACTTCCATACAGTGGCCCTTATTTCTCTTGCCAGTAAGGTAATGCTCAAGATCCTGCAAGGAAGACTCCAGCAATACATGGAGCGAGAGTTGCCAGATGTTCAAACTGGGTTTAGAAAAGGCAGAGGAATGAGAGACCGAATTGCCAATATCCGCTGGATAATGGAGAAAGGCAGGGAGTTTCAGAAAAACATCTACTTCTGCTTCATTGACTACTCTAAAGCCTTTGACTGTGTGGATCATAATAAACTGTGGCAAGTCCTTGGTGGGATGGGCATCCCAAGCCACCTTGTCTCTCTCCTGAGGAATCTGTACAAGGACCAAGTAGCAACAGTCAGAACTGACCACGGAACAACAGACTGGTTCAAGATTGGGAAAGGCGTACGGCAAGGCTGCATACTCTCACCCAACCTTTTTAACGTGTATGCAGAACACATCATGCGATGTGTGGGGCTGGATGAATGCAAAGCTGGGGTAAAAATTGCTGGAAGAAACATTAACAACCTCAGATATGCAGATGACACCACTCTGATGGCCGAAAGCGAGGAGGAGCTGAGGAGCCTTCTAATCAAGGTGAAAGAAGAAAGCGCAAAAGCTGGGTTGCAGCTAAACATAAAAAAACCCAAGATTATGGCAACAAGAATAATTGACAACTGGGAAATAGAAGGAGAAAACATAGACGCAGTGACAGACTTTGTATTTCTAGGTGCAAAGATTACTGAAGACGCAGACTGCAGGAAGGAAATCAGGAGATGTTTCCTTCTTGGGAGGAGAGCAATAACCAATCTTGATAAAATAGTGAAGAGTAGACACATCACACTGGAAACAAAGATCCGCATAGTTAAAGCAACGGTATTCCCCGTAGTCACCTACGGATGTGAGAGCTGGACCTTAGGGAAGGCTGAGTGAAGGAAGATAGATGCTTTTGAACTGTGGTGCTGGAGGAAAGTGCTGAGAGTGCCCTGGACAGAGAGGAGATCCAACCAGTCCATACTTCAGGAAATAAAGCCCGACTGCTCATTGGAGGGAAGGATAGTAGAGGCCAAGATGAAGTACTTCGGCCACATCATGAGAAGAAAGGAAAGCTTAGAGAAGACAATTATGCTGGGGAAAATGGAAGGAAAAAGAAAGAGGGGCCGACCAAGGGCAAGATGAATGGATGGTATCTTTGAAGTGACTGGATTGACCTTGAAAGAGCTGGGGGTGGTGACGGCCGACAGGGAGCTCTGGCGTGGACTGGTCCATGAAGTCACGAAGAGTCGGAAACGACTGAATGAATAAAACAACAAACCTCAGGAAGACAGAAGATCCTTATTTATTCAACGTATTTAAGCAGAGTGAACATCTGTCAATAACACTGTAGCAGCATTTTACAGAGAGATGCCTTCCTCAACCTGGTGGTCTCCAGATGTCTGGAATACAAATTTCCTGCATTGGCTGTGATACATAGGACCGATGGAGATTCAAGTTTAATAAATGTGAAGGGTACCAATTTAGGGAAAACTGTTATAGATTATTTTCAAGGTCCTCTATGGATGCAGCTTCTCTACACAACAAGCTTTAGATCACGTGGAGCACCTCCAGATGTGGTAGAAGCTCTTTCCTTCAGACTGTTGTTCTTCGCATGTGGTGAAAGTGAAGAATAATATCAGAGAGTGGAAGAGTTACTTTGGAATGATCCTCCTATTCTGAACAGTGATTACATGCTAATTTTATCTAGTGAATTTGGTTTATCCATATGTAATGATGTCAGGACCCGGGTTCCTGGCCTTGGATGTTGGCGCAAAAAACCGGATTCCTGACATGGAGAACTGATAAGGGATTGCAGCTGGTGACCTTGGGAGGGCCCGTTGGTGGTTTGGCGGGGAATATTGCGCGGGATCTTTGTCAGGCGGGAAGAGGGGATTCGAATGTGGGGGAGGGTATATAAGGGTTGACTTGCGTCTGTGCGCCAATCCTGGCTTTCATTGTGTATATGCATCCAGTAGTAAAGGTTTCCTGATTGATTACGGATTGGCGTCCTGTGTCTTTTCTGGGAGCGGCTGCTGTGAGCTTACATAATGATATTACTGAAATCAAATGAATTCAACTTCAATAGAAGTCTGTGTAGTTTAGACGGAACATTTGGAAATGGATTGGCTCCAATTTAAAGCTGCAGTCCTTTACAGTGTTATGAGAACACAGTGGGATTTGTTGATGAATAAAAACGCTTAGAATTGTACTATGAATTAATTGCTTTTAGGTTTCAAGTAGAGAACACATTAGCCAAGCATCCAAACTGACCTTTAAATGAAAAAACCCTGCTGTTGTACAGTTTTCTACATTTTTAAGGATAACATTTGCCTTTCAATTTTCTTCACTGCTAAATATTAACTTGTCATCACTGTTAAATCCAATGTTCTGGGTCTTGACACTTAAACTGATTAATCAGTAGGGTCTCTCCTTGAGATTGATTGAAAGTGCTTCAAATCAACCATTTCTGTTACGACTTCCATTCTGAATTTGTTCTGAAACAATCCCATTAAGATAGCTCCTTTTCAAGGATGATTAGTAATATAATTGCTATTTGCATTTGTGTTAACAGTTTTGTGGTTTTATACTAACACTAGTAGAGGGATGATTCTCCTGTTTCCAACTTTCCTTCCTGAAATTGGTGACTTAAGGGTGTATGAAAAAAGCCTAGTACCTCAGATTATTTGAAGGATGGACTGGAAATGAGACTATGGGATCAATTGTGGAACAATGCAAAGATATCTGCTATTTCAAAATGAAATTAAGGAACACATTAGAGACAGTCCCCAAGTTACAAGCATCTGATTTATAAATAACTCATGGTTAATAACAGGGGTGAGACAACAGAAAGTGACTGGAGAACAAGCTCTATGAGGAGTGGCTTAAAGATCTGGGCATGTTTAGCCTGAAGAAGAAAAGGCTGAGAGGAGACATGATAGCCATGTATAAATATGTGAGAGGAAGTCCTAGGAAGGAGGGAGCAAACTTGTTTTCTGCTGCCCTGGAGACTAGGACGCAGAACAATGGCTTCAAGAAAGGAGATTCCATCTGAACATTAGGAAGAACTTCCTGACTATGAGAGCCGTTCATCAGTGGAACTCTCTGCCCTGGAGTGTGGTGGAGGCTCCTTCTTTGGAGGCTGGATGGCCATCTGTCGGGGGTGCTTTGAATGCAATTTTCCTGCTTCTTGGCAGGGAGTTGGACTGGATGGCCCATGAGGTCTCTTCCAACTCTATGATTCTATGAAATATACCCTTAGGAAAGAAAATCATCTCCTGGAAGAGTTATCATGAGAAAAAGTGTCTCCACTAAAGCTTTGTCACCAATCCTTGTTTCCACAACAAGCCACATTTACCAAAATCCAGTAATCACAAGGACAGAAAGTGAGGTGAAATTTCCTGAACAGGGTCAGAGCTTCCCAGTTCTTAGTGTTTATTCCACATTTTTAGGTTAGCCTTAAGCACATATTTAAATCTCCTTTTCTGTCCACTGACATTTCATTATCTATTCTTGAGTTTAGAGTAGAGTTACTACTGTGGAAGATGGTAATAGGGCATTCAGATAACTTGGTCAAGCAAAGTTGATGGTGGAGGATCATCACTTCAATCCTGGTGGTCTTTACTCCTTCCAGAATGCCACAAAGTATTATGTTATTGTTATCAAAACTTCAAATATTATGTCATATGACAGGTTTATTACTTATATAATAATAATAATAATAATAATAATAATAATAATAATAATCCTTTATTTGTACCCCGCTAACATCTCCTGAAGGACTCGGTGCGGCTTACAAGAGGCCAAGGCCCAAACATCACAAAAACAACAGCACCACAAATACAACAAAAAACTCATAAAACAGCAATAAACATTAAAACAATAGCAAATAACATTAGACAATAATAACATGACACCAACACAACTAAGGCCGGGCCAATGTCATGATTAAAAAATTTAAAATGCTGGGCATGGCAGGTGAAATAGATAGGTTTTTGTGCAGTGTGCAGACAATTTGAAATCCCTAATAAAGTGCATTTAGGGACGTGATGCTTGGAGTTTCCTATTCTGGGAAGGCACACTGGAACAACCACATCTTCAAGCTCCTTGGGGCTTGTCTGATGTCCTTGGGGAGAGAGTTCCAGAGTTGGGGGGCCACCATGGAGAAGGCCCTGTCCCTCGTCCCCACCAATCGCGTGAGTAGGGCCTCTCCAGATGATCTGAGAGATCGTGTGGGTTCATATACGGAGATGCGGTCACGAAGGAAGACGTGATTACACAATATAGAGCAACAACTTCTCTTAGCCATGGATAAATGTCCATATTTGTTTAGATAAACATAATAGTCCAATCTGTCTGATGATTCGAAAGAATCAGTATCTGTAGGTGTCATGAATATCTCCCTAATTCGTTTCCTTTGCTGCTCTTGCTCCAACACCTGAGCAGCCCTCTTACCCCTTCTACTACCAGTTGTAGCTTGACCAGCACACTCTACTGCAACAGGACTGTTATGTTTATCTAAATGAATACGGACATTTATCCATGACTAAGAGAAGTTGTTCCTCTATATTGTGTTTATAAGTAATAAACCTGTCATATGACATTGTATTTGAAGTTTCAACAATAACATAATACTTTGTGTATCTTAGATATATATATATGTGTGTGTGTGTGTGTGTGTGTTCTATATATTCCTTCCAGAATGCTGACATTTGTCCACCTGTCTTTCCAAGAAATTTGCAGGATTTTTTTGGAGGCAACACTGATATAATCTTTCCAGAAGTCAAGAGTGACGTTTGTAGATGTTTTGCAAGCATACAAAAGAGTTAGAAGGACAATAGCTTTATAAACAAGGTTAGCCTTAAGCCCAGATTCAAGCATGCATGAATAAAATATGCCTGGGATGCAACAATGGAATATGAATTGAAGGGGCGGGGGCGGGGAGAACTGTTGGATTTTGGTGGGAAGGTATGAAACAGAATACATCCTACCTACAAAAACTATTCATTATGAAAGATGTTCATTTTTCTGAATAGGAATCTTGCTGTGAGTTCCCTCCTTTTTGTGCACATATATTCTAGCTTCATCTAAAGCATTCATACTGGAGGTTGCATTCAGGTAGGAGGTTCTTATTAGTTTAGGAAAAATATAGAAAAGTTGGCAGACGAAATGCTGAGAAAGCCGTGTGACAGATGCAATAAATAGACATTATGCTAAGTGGCAAGCCATTTCCAGTAATGACTTCCTTCCTTTCTTCTTGCATCATGAAGCTTTTAGTCTTCCAAAGGAAAAGAGCAAATCACTGACCTCTCTTTAGGGAAACTCTTAGGAGTCAGCTCTTATGAATTCAGAGGAAGTAGGCAATGCTTAAAACTAGATCATTCCCCATTTTACATTAATGTGTCTACTAGAATGCAGGAAGCGTAATGGGTAAAATTGTGTTAGTTCTGGTGTTTCCATTTCCAATGTGTCATTTGGCATGGGTTATTTGATAGATGTGTGCATGAGATGACAAGCCAAAGTGAAGTCAATAGGAACTTTAGGAGGGACTTCCCCAGGAGGAGGGACCCTGAGACCCCACCAAAGAGGGATCGCTATTTTGGCGAGCTAGGAGAAGCCTGATTTCAGCAATTTTTATTTCTTTAAAAATTCAAAAGAAATCTCACCAAAGTTGAAGAAGTGGGACCGAGGTGTTTTTATTAGCGATTCAGCTGAAAAGGATGCAATGTAGCAATCATTCGCCTACAAAACATGTGGTTACAAAGATCAGAGACATTTTAATAGGAAAAACAGGCTCAGAAGTTTCAAAATTCCCGCCCCCCGCCCTCCGCCCTCCGCCCAGCTCTCAGGGGATTGGCTGACGTGATAACAGCTGGGAGGAGGCCCAGCCGCTCGCCCTGCGCCAGAGCCAATCACAGAGCTCCTCCACTATGCAGGAACCAATCGGAGAGCACCTACCGCCTCAGCACTCTGGCGAATCATGAGAAGGGAGGCGGGACGAAGAAGAAACAATAGGTTTGTGAGTGGATTAATGGATTTCATGCCTTGGGGTTCTTGAGTCTGAGAGATCCGGCCTGCGAAAGATGCCCAGTCTATTGTCTTTTGATGGGTCTATTGCTTGCTTTATCCGAGCTTTCCTGTCGCCATCAGATATGACACAATGAAGAGACTGGGGTGAATGTCCGTTGTGACAAGTTTTGTAAGAATATGGCAATTTCGGGGGAAAGACTGTTCGAAGATCCTTTGTCCCCAATGGGAAGTGATCAAAAGTTTGCCAGACGAACCTCTTTGTTTGGCGGCCCAACTCTGAGACCAAACAAAAGGCTCTGTATGTTATGGTTCCATGCACAAGTATGAGATAAGGATTCTTTTGTGGTCACTGATTGGCTCCTCAGAACAGATGGTAGCTTCTTTGTTGATCTTTCCCTGAAGGAAGGGGGGAAAGGGGCAGTGGGCTTGGAATCAGGGCAAAAATGAGGAAAAATACATGGGGAAATATAGGAATCACAAGAATTTCATAGCAAGCCTCCCGTCCCTCCCTCCACCCACCAGAGAAATTGATTAATATAATAATTTTAATAAAACATGTGTCCATGGTTCATACTGGGGAAGTTCATATGTGAAAATGAGTTCATTAGAGCCAAAAATGATGTGTAGAATGTAGGGCTGGGCGGTTTCGTTTCGTAATTTCGTAATTCGTTAAAAATTCGTTATTTTTTTATAACGAAGCGATAACGAACCATTCAGGAGCAACTAAAAAATGAAACGAATTTTTAAATTTGTTTCATAATTGTTTCGAATTCGTTTTGTATTTGTTTCGTTATCGTTTTGAAATCGTTTCGTTATTATTTCCGCATGTCTGGGGCAAGTTTTATAGTTGTTGTTTGTTTAATCAGTGAAAAAAAATTATAAATATCACACCAACAGTCAACAACAGAGGGAGAGGGAAGCTTCAGAAGTTCCCTCTGTCCCATTTGGAGGTTTTTTAGCATATTGCGCGGTCGCGTCCACCATTAACGAATCGATTCGTAATTGTTTCGTAATTGTTTTGTAATTTACGAAATTTTGTAAATATCGAACATTTTTAAAGGAAAATTTCAGAATTCTTTTAAATAACGAAACGCAAAAAACCCCTAAAAACGAATCGAGTTTAGAAACAAATTTTTCCGTGGTTGGACAGCCCTAGTAGAAAGTTCAACAGTCATAAAAGGAGCTTGGTGATTTCCACTGAGCCAAGGAATGGATTCCTGCAGCGCCAAGATTAAGCTGGTCCTTGGTCCTTGGGAAACTATAACTCCTTCCAAGGACTGGGACCCCAAGGCCAGGCTCTTCCCTGAAAGCCTCATGGGGTCCTTGTTGTTGTTAGTGTCTTGGCAAATTGACCAAGACTTAACCTCTATTGTAGTCTGGTACCCTTGCCCTTTACAGAACTATAAGTTACCATCCCTTATTTGGGGGGGGGGGCATGCTCGACTTCAACAGGACTCACAGTAGAGATGCTTTTTAATAGCCATGAAGTACTAGAAGCAGTTGCTCACAGTTTACAAGCCACTTCAAAATTCCTGACAGTGTCATTGGGCTAGTATATAAAATACCACCCGCATTTCAGAAATAGAGCCTGTAGCTTAGACCTCTCAAAAATGATGGAAGCCTTTCTTTTGGTAAGCACATTTCTGTGGAAGTTGGTGATAACTCATTGGAATAATGCTGAAGCCTGGTATGACAGGTAGTAAGTCACTCCTTTTCTACCCCAGGTACAAAACCAAGTTGGACTGGCAGTTTCAATAGTTGGTTTCCGTAGGATACTTGGCCGTTTTATAGTGCCCACCCCACTTCAGACAGCAGATTGGTTACATAGTCCCAGGAAAAGTCTATCAACAGAGGAGAGCAGCTGGAAAATTTAGGAGGAGCAGACAAGGGGTAGTCATTGCTGTTATCTAACATCTGCTTCCTGAACCAACTGTTCAACTTTGACTAATCCCTGATCTGAGTGTAATATTTTATCAGCTTTAGCCTCAGGTCAGATTCAGCAGTCATACTGCTTCTATATTTTGAAGTAGATTGGTTCTCACCTTTTATATCAGAGGTAGGAATTTTTTAAGACAGTTGGTGCTAGTATTTATATTCCAGATGCATGACTCACACCATTGCTTTATATCTCACTAGTAGTATTACTGTGACCACTACTAATCAAAACTTAGCAGCACTCAAGTAGGAATTGTGGAGACACAGTATAAACTTGGAACATGGACTCAGTCCTATACATTGATCTTATAGATTTCATGGCTTCCTGTCTTTGTGATAGCTGTCCCTATTTATCCTGACATTTCGCCTTTCTTACCTTTAAAAACAAACTCTGGAACTGGCAATTTTTGAACAAAGCAGGTATATACGAGGGGTATTTTTTAAGTAAGGTCCGTTGGAACATAAGTACACAACGAAAGTTTATTTCAAAAAAGTAAATTTATTTTCAGAAAGTACTTACTTCACTCTATTTTTCGACATAGTTGCCAAGTTTGTTCAAACACTTATCATACCTCTGAACCAATTTTAAAATACCCTCTTCATAAAAACTTGCCGCCTGCTCCGATAACCAAGAGTTCACTGTAATCAAAGAAGGGCAACCGGAACGGTCCTCATCATGGATGTTGTCACGGCCATCTTTGAATTGTCGTACCCACTTACGCACTTTGCTTTCACTCATAACAGTATCACCGTACACTTCACAAATCTGTCGATGAATTTCTGCAGCAGGCAGGTTCCTTGCTGACAAAAACCGTATCACTGAGCAAACCTCACATGCGGAGGGTGAGTTGATAGTCTTAAACATTTTTAAAGCTCAGAACAGAACCGTACAGGTTAGCTACAGAGCGGAAACTGAACACAGTTGTTCCCAAGGCATGCCGGTACACGACGCACGTGCTCATTGCGGTATGCACGCGAACTACTAGTGTCTACAACAAAACGGACCTTACTTTAAAAATACCCCTCATATATTGCCCTATGTACTCCTCTAGATGTTGGACTGCAAATCCAGCAGAATAACTGGTGAGGAATGCTAGGAACTGCATTCTAGCATCATATGCAGAACCACTTGGGACCCATCTTTGTCATATAATACCTTGGGAAGTCTGACTTGGCCATGTTAGTCCACACTCTGGTTACATTCCATATAGACTCTTATAACACTCTCTATGTGGGGTTGCCTTTGAAGACTGTCCGGAAGCTTCAAATGGTCCAACAAACGGCAGCCAGATTGCTAACAGGAGCGGCGCTCAGGGAGCGTACAACTCCTCTGTTGCGCCAGCTCCATTGGCTGCCAGTTTGCTACTGGGCACAATTCAAAGTGCTGGTTTTAGCCTATAAAGCCCCAAACAGTTCTGGCCCAACGTACATGTCCAAACGCATCTCCCCTTATGAACCATCTAGGACCTTAAGATCATCTGGGGAGGCCCTGTTCTCCTTGTCCCAGTAGGATAGTCTTCCAAGATCAGTGTGCTGGCAGTGGGTCAGTAGGTGACTGTGGAGCCCTATTCTTGATCTGCATCTTCTCCTGCAATGAGGGCATTGGTTTCCAGGTGGAAGGCGGTCCCGGTTGGGGTTGGCTTGACGCGTCTTCCTCTTGGCACGTTTCTCTCTTTCATCCTCCATTCATGCTTCTTCAAATTTTACAGCACAGCTGGTCACAGCTGACCTCCAGCTGGAGCGCTCAAGGGCCAAGGCTTCCCACTTCTCAGTGTCTATGCCAAAGGTTTAAACCTTTTTTTTTCCTGCCCACCAACATTCTGTTTTCCATTCTTGAGTTTGGAGTAGAGCAACTGCTTTGGGAGACGGTGGTCAGGCATCTGGACAACATGGCCGGTCCAGTGGAGTTGATGGTGGAGGATCAGTGCTGGTGGTCTTTGCTTCTTCCAGCATGCTGACATTTATCTGCTTGTCTACCCAAGAGATTTGGAGGATTTTGCGGAGGCAGCGCTGATGGAATCATTCTAAGAGTTTCATGTGAGGTCTGTAGACAGTCCACATTATAGCAGGGTTGGGGGGACAATAGCTTTATAAACAAGCACCTTGGTATCCCTACGGATGTCCCGGTCCTCAAACACTCTCTGCTTCATTCGGAAAAATGCTGCACTGCAGACCTCAGGCAGTGTTGTATTTCGGTGTCGATGTTGACTTTGGTGGAGAGGTGGCTGCCAAGGTAGCAGAAATGGTCAACATTTTCTAATATTACACCATTAAGCTATATCTCTGGCATTGGCTGCTGGAAGAGCACTTTGGTTTTCTAGATGTTCAATGATAAGCCGAGCTTCTCGTATGCTACCATGGCTCCATTATATTGTTTTGTTTTAAACAACACGAAAAAGCCTAGAACTGTGTATACAGTTGTTTCCCTTGAAATCTTTAAATACATTAATGGGACTAGTTCATTCTTTTTTGCCCAAATTGCCAAGCTGTAATGGTAGAAGGGAAAGCAATCAAATAAGACTGTTATTTACAGTTCAGTGAAATTCTCAAGGCTCTGCTGCAGCTGGGGCCATTCTCTGCAGTGCAGGGCAGCTGCCACTGCTGTCGGTGGAAATAGCTTCGCTTACTGCGTTTGGAAAGATTTCAGGAGACCAAATCCATTTATTGACTCTAAGCTAAAGGATATGAGTTGGTTATTTGCTTGACTCAGAGAACCAGGTGGATTAAATATTGCACACACACACACACAATATACCGTTGAAGCCGTGACCATTTTGTTTCACTTTCAGAGACCATCTTCAATGTTTCTTTGAAACATGTTCCCAATTCTGCAAGTTAGTAAATAAAAACTTCTTTAATAATAATAATAATAATAATAACTTTATTTATTACTTACTTACTTACTTACTTACTTAGGCGATCCCTCGTTGGACGAGTAAGATGGTCTTCCGTTATGGATTTCTCTGTGGGTCCGTATGTGGCTGTGGAGCCCTATTCTTGCTCTGCATCTTCTTCCGCAGTGAGGGCATTGGTTTCCAGGTGGGAGGCGGTCCCGGTCGGGGTTGGCTTGACGTGCCTTCCTCCTGGCACGTTTCTCTCTTTCACCCTCCACTCGTGCCTCCTCAAATTCTGCAGCACTGCTGGTCACAGCTGTCCTCTAGCTGGAGCGCTCAAGGGCCAGGGCTTCCCAGTTCTCAGTGTCTATGGCCAGAGTTTTTAGGTTGGCTTTGAGCCCATCTTTAAATCTCTTTTCCTGTCCACCAACGTTTTGTTTTCCGTTCTTAAGTTCGGAGTAGAGCAACTGCTTTGGGAGACGGTTGTCAGGCATCCGGACAACGTGGCCGGCCCAGCGGAGTTGATGTTGGAGGACCATCACTTCAATGCTAGTGGTCTTTGCTTCTTCCAGCACACTGACGTTTGTCCGCTTGTCCTCCCAGGAGATTTGCAGGATTTTCCGGAGGCAGCGCTGATGGAATCGTTCCAGGAGTTGCATGTGACGTCTGTAGACAGTCCACGTCTCACAGGCATAGAGCAGGGTTGGGAGGGAGGACAATAGATTTATAGACAAGCACCTTGGTCTCCCTACTGATGTCCCGGTCCTCAAACACTGTCTGCTTCATTCTGGAAAATGCTGCACTTGCAGAGCTCAGGCGGTGTTGTATTTCGGCGTCGATGTTGACTTTGGTGGAGAGGTGGCTGCCAAGGTAGCGGAAATGGTCCACATTTTCTAATGTTACACCATTAAGCTGTATTACTGGCATTGGAGAGGGATTGGCTGGTGACTGCTGGAACAGCACCGTTGTTTTCTCAATGTTCAGTGACAGGCCGAGCTTCTCGTATGCTTCTGCGAAGGTGTTTAGAGTGGCTTGTAGATCTTCTTCTGAATGCGCACAGACGACATTGTCATCAGCATACTGGAGTTCTATAACAGATGTTGTTGTAACCTTGGTTTTGGCTTTCAGTCTGCTGAGGTTGAATAGCTTGCCATCTGTCCGATAGATTATTTCCACTCCGGTGGGAAGCTTCCCATCAACAAGGTGAAGTATCATAGCGATAAGTATCATAGCGGGGTATAAACTTTATTTATACCCCGCCACCATCTCCTCAAGGACTTGGGGTGGCTTAGATGAGGCCAAGCCCAACAACACATCAGTAAAAACAACAGGCAATAAGCAAATAAACAATACAATTAATATAACTCACATATAGACAATGACACAAAAAGATTTAAAAACCTATGATCTTAGAATTAACCTTTTTGATCTCAGAATTTGCAAGTAATATTTGGAGGGCTTCCTGGATCATGAAATACAATTACTTTTAAGAAATACTCATTTCCACCCAACTCCAAGGAGGCCTCTCGGGTGCTGGACGAGTGCCTGGGCGCTGTGTCTATCTGGATGAGAAGGAACAAGCTGGAGATCAATCCCGACAAGACAGAGGTCCTCCTGGTCGATCGTAAACCTGATCGGGGTATAGGGTGCCAACCTGTGTTGGATGGGGTTACACTCCCCCTGAAGCCACAGGTCGGCAGTTTGGGAGTCCTCTTGCATTCATCGCTTACGCTTGAGGCTCAGGCGTCGGCGGTGTCCGGGCTTTTGCACAACTGAGACTCGTGCGCCAACTGCAACCGTACCTCGCAAAGGCTGATCTGGCTGGGGTGGTCCATGCCTTGGTCGCCTCTAGATTGGACTACTGTAATGTGCTCTACGTGGGGCTGCCCTTGAAAATGGCTCGGAAATTCCAACTGGTCCAATGGGCAGCGGCCAGGATGTTAACGGGTGCTCCTTACAGAGAGAGGTCAACCCTCCTATTCAAGGAGCTCCACTGGCTGCCGTTTATTTTCCGAGCCCAATTTAAGGTGCAGGTGCTTACCTACAAAGCCTTAAACGGTTTGGGACCATCCTACCTGCGTGACCGCATCTCCTTTATGAACCCTCGCGCTCACCTCATTCATCCGGAGAGGCCCTGCTCGTGATTCCGTCTGCTTCGCAGGCGCGTTTGTTGGGGATGCGAGACAGGGCCTTTTCTGTAGTGGCCCCCTGACTCTGGAACAGCCTCCCCAAAGATCTTAGACAGGTCCCTACATTGGCAGTCTTTAGAAAGAACTTGAAGACCTGGCTGTTCCGATGTGCCTTTCCAGAATAGGAAAACTCCAATAACAAGTCCCAGAAGCACTTTATTAGAATTAAGATTGCTGGCACACTGCACTTACCCTATAATCCTTACATATCACCTGTCACATCAGCACTTTTAATCTGTACCCATTACTCTGGCCCGGCCCAGTTTTATTGTGTCTTGGTGTATTGTTTATTGCTTATTGTTTAATATTGCTCTGTTTTTAATTTGCTTTAGGTTGTGTATTGTTATGTTGTGTTTCAGAATAAGCGAGGGATGGAGCATATCCATTTTTCAGGAAAAGAGCATGGTGAAATATGTAAGACAATGATGCCAAAATGTGCTTGCATTTTAGAAGAAACAATATGAAAGTGTGATGAGTGGATTGAATAAAATTGTATGATTGGGTTCTGGCTAAGGGTCTCTCTAGGCCTGGCCAGACTGAAGACATCATCCTATAATTGAAACCTAAAAATGACATTATGGAAGGATTGAAGATTTGGCATGAGAAATGGCTAAACTGACATAACTGACATCTCTGGGAACTATTGGTGTAAGCAACACATGTTTACATAGTCAGAGACAATGACTCTTTAAGTTAAGGAAATCATAAACAATGACTCCTTACGTTAAAGAAAAAGAAAAACAACATTGATGGAGCTTCAGCAAGTCTTCACTGAATGACAAGTTGAACAACAACAGCAAAAGTGTGTCAGATCATAGAATCATAGTGATGGGGAGATATTGGAAATATAGATATTTATTTATGCATATATTGTATGTACTTTACAAGAACTGAAATGTATAGAAAAATCAGGTTCTCTCTGTGTAAGAAAGCCAGCAGGATAGAGAAGGAATCCTGAAGGAGACCTGTGTTGAAAGGGGGAAGAGAAGGGGGGCCTGTTATCTATACATTCCAGAGAGACTGGTACAACATAGCCCAGCATCTTCCTTCTAAGTAAGGAATCTCTCTCCTTCCTGACAAGTCAAAGTAGGCCCCTTGATTGATGGATGTAAGCTGTAAGCTGCTCTGTAGAAAGAAATACAGAGACATGCATCTCGCATGTTGGAAGATAGAATTTGATATTTCTATGACGCTAAGTGATGAAATGACGATGTCAATGTATGTAGAAGCATGTTTCTTTGTTTGCCTGCATTTGGAGAGGTATAAAAGGCAAGGTCAACACCTTTATCCTCACTCTGGTTGCTTTTGAACACAACTCCTCACCAGAGTCCCAGCAGGAAATAAAGCCGTACTTTTCTTTCTCCAGAAATGATCTCTCTTGATATTATCTCTACTATCTGCTGCAACAATAGAATCATAGAGTTGGAAGAGACCTCATGGGCCATCCAGTCCAACTCCCTGCCAAGAAGCAGGAAAATTGCATTCAAAGCACCACCAACAGATGGCCATCCAGCCTCTGTTTAAAAGCTAACCCTGCTTAACTTCCAAGAGCAGTTGGGATCTGGTGAGTTTTTAGTTACTTCTCACTTTTTATCCAAAGGTAAAAATGTCATGAGTGATCATTCATGGTTGAGTATGATTGTTTTCCAGAGGCAGGGTCTCAGTAGCAGGTCATAGAATCATAGAGTTGGAAGAGACCTCGTGGGCCATCCAATCCAACCCCCTGCCAAGAAGCAGGAAAATTGCATTCAAAGCACCCCGACAGATGGCCACCAAGCCTCTGCTTAAACCCTATAGAATCCTAGATCTGTGAGGAATGCAGGATCTGAGCACTCATCTCCTCCTCCCAAGAAACTGATGGATTGAATGGGGAAGGGACAGTGAGTATGGATGACGGAATAAATAGATAATGAATGAATGTTGGAGTATATGTGATGTCCCCCCTTTTGACTGTGTAAGCAATATAATTAATTAGTATTGTTAGAGACCCTAAATTGGGTCTTCTTATGTCCACATCATGGGAGCACAAAAGGAAGGAGACAGTCCCCAAAAAAGGGATAAAAACCAAGGTTTTATTTTAGTTTCTTCATGAAGAAGACGGACAGCCTGACAGCATACGCAGATGCTACCCTTCGAGTGACTGCCGCCCCTTCTTGGCTTTTTACCACCAACATATAACCTCAAGTAAACAAGAACATTTTTTTGTCATGGAAAGTACTCTCTTTCCAGCCCCCTCCCTTGACCTTTTGATGGAAAGTACCTTCTTGTACCTGCAGACTCTGCGTTTCAAAAAACAATCTTTGAACTTAACCACAATACAACTTCCGTCCTCTACATGTCACATCTTGTTTCTTAAAAACATTTTCTTCCATGTTGCTCTTTTTCTACAGAGAAAGGGTATGTTTTCTCTTTTGCTGTTAATTTCATTCAAAGCCCCTTGCTTAGCATCCTTCAGTATAAAACCAGTACTGGAAACTGTATGTCTACATCTTTCTCTGAAAGTTTTTTTTTTCCATGTCAGGAGTGACTTGAGAAACCGCAAATTGCTTCTGATGTGGGAGAATTGGCTGTCTGCAAGGATGTTACCCAGGGAATACCTGGATGTTTTTTACCATCCTGTGGGGGCCTTCTCTCATGTCCCTGCACGAGAAGCTGGAGCTGACAGATGGGAGCTCACCCTGCTCCCCAAATTCGAACCACCAACCTTTGGACAGCAGTCCTATCAGCGCAAGGATTTGATCCATTGTGTCACCAGGGGCTCCTTTCTCTGAAAGTGTCTGGTGGTCTATAGTGGGTTCCTTGGCCAAACAATGGTCCCTCCAGCATTGGCTTCACATCCCTGATGGCTTAATGGATAAGTGGAAGCTGTGCCTTTAAACCTGACATAGTAATGTGAAAGCAAACATTTTCCAGTAGTGGTTTTGAAAATAGGTAATAACAATTGCACCCGAAAAGCAATTTTGGGAGAGAGATAAGAGCTCTGTGTGATCTCAGAGATCTTTAGGCCAGATTGCCATTTAATGCAATGTGGAAGAGCTCAATTGAGTCTTAAATGAACCTCAAACTGTTTTCACTCTCTCTGAAGAAGCGTATCTATTGTGCTAATAAAGACCCACCTGTTTCCTGGGGCTGAATCTTATGAATACATGCTAAAAACCAAGAACAGTGTAAAGGGAAAATATCATTTCCTAACCTATTCTGGGAAACTAGATGCTTTTTAAATCAATCTTTCATTTCTTGCATCCAAGAACTAAAATTGCCCTTATTATCAGACAAAATGTATAATGGTCAGGCTGGCTAAGAAAAGGCAGAACGTCTGGAACTGTCTTTTAAATAGAAGGGTCACTTAAGTCATCCATAAAATGGATGGCTGTAAAATAGCAGTGTTTGATGACAATTACTAAATACATAATGGCAGAGAGTCGCTTTCTCTTGTGCTAAACAGAAGCGTGAATGCGATAAATTTAGGATAAATGTTAAAAAAGAAAACTACCTGCCAATAATAAAAATAGGCAGAGGATTTTGTTACTTAGAATAACAGATAAATGAACGATTTCAACCATCCTCCATGCTTCCCCCTCCCAACAAGTGTTGGCTGGAGATGAAGGCACTATAGTCCAACCTGTCTTAAATTCATTAATTCAACAAAATCTATATAAATAAAAATGTAATGTTCGTTTGTGGGACTAACAGAACTCAAAAACCACTGGACAAATTGACACCAAATTTGGACACAAAACTCCGAACAACCCAATGTATGTCCTTCACTAAAAAAAATAAATGATTTTGTCATTTGGGAGATGTAGTTGCTGGGATTTATAGTTCACCTACAATCAAAGAACATTCTGAACCCCACCAACGATGGAATTGAATCAAACTTGGCACACAGTTCTCCCATGACCAACAGAAAATACTGGAAGGGTTTGGTGGGCAGTGTTTCTTTGGTTTTGGATTTGTAGTTCACCTACATCCAGAGATCACAGTGGACACAAACAATGATGGATCGGGACCACACTCTACACGAATACTCAATATGCCCAAATGTGAACACTGGTGGAGTTTGAGGAAAATAGAATCTTGACATTTGGAAGTTGACATTTGCTGGGATTTATAGTTCACATACAATCACAGAGCATTCTGAACCCCATCAACGATAGAATTGGGCCAAACCTCTCACAAAGAACTCCCATGTGGGCCACAGCAGCGCATGGCAGGGGACGGCTAGTGTGTGTGTGTATATATATATGTATATATGTGTGTGTGTGTCTATTATATATATATACTAGCTGTGCCCTGCCACACGTTGCTGTGGCCTATAGTAAGAATTTTCGAAGTAGAGGTAGATATCTGGACTATTATGAAAGAGAGGTACCTACCTATTCCTTCCCCCTTTTTCTTCCCCTTCCCCTTTCTCTCCTTTCTTCCTTCCCTATCTCTTTCTTCCATTCCTTCTTTCGCTCTTTGGTTTCATCCTTCCTTCTCTTTCCTTCCTTCATTCCCCTTTTCTCTACTTCTTCCTTTGTCTCCTTTCTTCCCTCCCTGTTTCCTTCCTTCTTTCACTTTCTCCTTCCTTCTTTCTTTACTTCTTTCCTGCATTTCCCTCCATTTTTCTTTCCTTTCTACTTTCTCTTCTTCCTTCCTTCAGTACCTCTTGCTTTCCTTCCTTCTCTCCTTCCTTCCCTCTTCCCTCCTTCCTTCTTTCCCTCCCTCCTTCTCTCTTTTCTTCCATCCCCCTTTCTCTCCTTCCTTCCCCTTTTCCCTCCCTCCTTTCTTCTCTCTGTCCTTCCTGTCTGTTCTCCCCCAATACAATGATAGAGTCCCTTCTAACTCTATTCTATGAGTCTATTTAATATAGTAATATATAGTAATAACATTATATTATATAGTAATATAATAGTAATATATAAAGAATTGTAATTATACACACACACCAACCAGTGATCCAACATCCATCCATGTATTGTCTTCTTCCTTTTTTTGAATGTAAAGGTGTTTTTGTGGGGTTTTTTTTCAGTGATGGCCACTTCTTGGATTGTGAGTTTTGTTGCCAAATTTGGGGTCATTTGGCCCCGTAGTTTTTTGTTTTTAAGCCACTAATTATGCACAGAGCATATATATATATATATATATATATATATATATATATATATATATATATATGTATATAATATATTAGACTTGGGTGGTTTCGTTCGTTAATTTCGTAATTCGTTATTAATTCGTATTTAAAATAGTGTGAGGAGTAAATTAGATTCAAAACAATTTTTTCAATTTATTTCGTAATTATTTCGTTATTATTTCGAAATTATTTCGTTATTATTTTGTAATTATTTTAGCATGTCTGGTGCAAGTTTTATAGTTGTTGTTTGTTTTATCACACCAACAGTCAACAACAGAGGGAGAGGGAAGCTTCAGAAGTTCCCCCTGTCCCATTTGGAGGTTTTTTTTGCACAATCGCGTCCGCCATTAACGAATCGATTCGTAATTATACGAAATTTCGTAAATTTTGAAATTTTTAAAAGGAAAATTTCAGAATTCTTTAAAAAAACGAAATGCGATGGACCCCTAAAAACGAAACGAGTTTAGAAACAAATTTTTCCGTTGTTACCCAAGCCATATATATATATATATATATATATATATATAGGCCACAGCAACGCATGGCAGGGGATAGCTAGTCTGAAATAAAAATCAAAACACCTTTTATTATTATTTTGGGTTTAAAGCTTGTGCGATACATTATCTACCCCACCACCAGTGCTCTTTGAAGCATCACTGTCTGTTCAGATAATATATTATCAGCACAAACAACACAATATGTGCATAAGACATATTTGGAGTTCACAGAGGCTATGCATTTAAGGCAGAATGGTACAAACAGTAGTTACAGAATGTGACACTTCACGAACATGGCATAACTTATCTAAAGGGACAGATAGTGACCTTGCACAGTACAAACGTGGACCAGTTAATCTGATAAAGCTAAATAGATTATATTTTTTTCTCTTCTCGTTGACCTGTATTTTTCTTTCTCCCAGATTAATGGAACAGCTTAACCAGATTTGGAAAAAACCCCACACCGTTATTTCCTTCCTCCACCCTCTCTTTCTCACTCACACACACATGGATAGACTATGAATATAAAAGCCATCCTTTAATAAATTCACCCAAGTACTTTGTGTGGCCAGGTCTGTTTTTCTAACACTATATTTCAAGATCCAGAGTGATATTATGGTTGTGATAAAGTCCATGCCAGTCTTTATACTAAAATGGGAGATCAATATCGTATGTTGACACTGTGAGCCCTTTTCTATCATATATGGGATGTAAAGAATATTGGCAAATGCCCATCTTGATAAGAAAAAACAGCACATATATTCCTTTGCTTGAAATAAAACTGCCAACTGTTGAATGATTTTTCATCCTTCAATGAAAGCAAAAGGACTAGCACTGACTTGGAGTTTGGTGGGATTTCGTGCAAAAGGGTGCTTGATTTTTGAAGAAAAAACATTAGTGTTTCACAAAAATGTGTGGAAAACCCATGCTCTTTTTTTCTTGCAAAAATGTTCAAACATGAGAAAAATAATTTTAAAATCCTCCTATATTATCATCTACTGGGAAGTTAGGTTTACATGCTCAGGAATCGGATCATGTGCTGAAACTTGAAATGAACAAATTTAATAAGTTCAGCCTGCTCTCTGTACCCACAGATTCTGCACCCATGGATCCTCACCTTGATTATTTTGATATTGGTGTTTTATACAAGGGATACCATTTTGCTTTGCTCTTGTAGAGAATGAAACGTAAGCATCTATGGATTTTGGTATCAATGATGGGGCCCTGGAAGCAAATCCCAGTGCATACCAAGGGCCCACAGTATTAGCAAATACCATTTGGATTGCACAAATGGGGCGAATTACAGGGAGTGGTAAACCACCCTGTTTAAGGAGCTCCATTGGCTGCCGTTCATTTTCCGGTCTCAATTCAAGGTGCAAGTTATCACCTATAAAGCCCTAAAGGGTTTGGGACCCACTTACCTTCATGATCACATCTCCTACCACAAGCCTGCACTATCTCTTCAATCCTTGGGGGAGGCCCTCCTTTCGCCCCTTCCTCCATCACAGGCACAACTTGTGGGAATGAAGGAGAGAACCTTTTCCGCTGAAGCCCCCCAACTGTGGAACTCGCTACCTGGTGAGATTAGGCGAGCCCCCACCCTAGCAGACTTTAAGAAGGATCTAAAAACTTGGCTCTTCCGATGTGCCTTTGGAGAGTGACCATATATTTCTTTCCTGTTGTTTCTCCCACAATGTTGTTCTCATATTGCACTTCCCCCCACCTTACTGAAGGTCTACTATGTGTGATTTTTCACTCTGTTATTTTGCACTGTTTTATTTTGCTTGTATGTTTTACTTATTTTATTGTGATGTTATTTTTCCCCCCATTCTGTATTTATTTTGCTATCACGTATTATCAGACTTGGTCTCATGTAAGCCGCTCCGAGTCCACTCTAGGGAGATGGTGGCGGGGTATAAATAAATATTATTATTTGAAACACAACAAGATGAGTCCACTGCAGACACTCTGTTGGCAATTGTATTGGATCACACGTTGGACACTTCCCAAGTTTCTAGGACTGTGTGATGTATCGGCAAATAATGCGTGCAGATCCCAGTAGGGTGGCCTTTTGCAGCTGGTAGATGGTAATTTTTTCAGCGCCGATTGTGTTTAAGTGCAGGCCAAGGTCTTTAGGCACTGCACCCAGTGTGCCGATCACCACTGGGACCACCTTGACTGGTTTGTGCCAGAGTTTTGCCGTTCAATCTTTAAGTCCTCATATCGTGTCATCTTTTCCAGTTGTTTCTCTGCAATCTTGCTGTCAACTGGGATTGCGACATCAACGATCCATACTAAGTTTTTTAACATGACTGTGAGGTCCGGAGTATTATGCTCCAAAACTCTGTCTGTCTGAATCTGGAAGTCCCAGAGGAGTTTGGCATGTTCGTTCTCTGTAACTTTTTCCAGCTTGTGATCCCACCAGTTAGTTGTTTGTTTGTTTGTTTGTTTGTTGTTGTTGTTATTATTATTATTATTATTATTATTATTTTACCTGATTTATAAAATCTGAGCCTCAAAAAATAGCAGAATTGCAGGAGTGGCAAACTGGGCTACTTTCCTCCATCGGAAGGATCCTTTGCCCTGCCAGCTCCTTCCTTTCCCTCAACCCAGCTCTCCCATGATCTACTTCACTGCCAATCCCTCATCCCTCGCTTTGCTCACAAAGCTGCCTACTGCTGCCTCTTCACTGTTTCTTCTTCCTGAAAGTGGACAACATGCCTTTGTAATTTATTGTTTGGGCTTGACCTCATGTGAGCTGCCCAGAGTCCCCGTTGGGGAAGATGGTGGCGGGGTACAAATAAAGTTTATTCTATTATTATTATTATTATTATTATTATTATTATTATTATTATTATTATTTTACACAGAAACAGTAGAATTAAGCCATTTTCCAAAAAAGGCCCAAAAAGATGTAATAGTAGAAGCCCTTTAACACTACAGCAGTGTTTCTGCAACTTTGTCATCCAGGGATTTTGGCTTCAGCTCACAGAATTCCTGACCATTGGATGAGCTGGATGGGGAATTCTGGGCATTCAAGTTGGAGGAGCAAAGTTTGGCAACCACTTTTTTTTTTTTAGAAACTGCAGGTCGCTTCTGATGTGAGAGAATTGCCCGTCTGCAAGGACGTTGCCCAGGGGATGCCCGGATGATCTGATGTTTTTATCATCCTTGTGGGAGGCTTCTCTCATGTCCCTGCTTGGGGAACTGGAGCTGACAGAGGGAGCTCATCCACCTCTCCCCAGGTTCGAACCTGCGACCTGTCGGTCTTCAGTCCTGCCGGCACAGGGGTTTAACCCACTGCGCCACTGGGGGTTCCATTTGGCAACCACTGACTCTACAATTATAGCTTTATGATTCCAATGGAACAGCCTTTCTTCCATGGGATTCGCAGTGTAGGGAGCAGCGTTGAGAAATCTCTGCCAGAAACCACAAGTGCTTCGGATCAAATTACAAATCCCAGGATTCTACAAGTTGGAACTGTGGCAGAGTGGAATCATATCACTATAACTGTGTAGTCTGAAGCTGTAGAAGACATGGGCAGCTGCAAAGATGCAAGATAGTGTCAGTGCTTTTCATCTGCTTCAAGCTATTTGAGTATTCGTATTACCACTGGTGATGTTCAGATTTAGAGCTAGGTCTTTCAGGCTGAGAATCACAGAATTGCTGTGGGTAGCAACATTATATTGAGAGACAGAACAGTGTGTGTATGTACAGTCCAGTCTGAGCCACATAAGCTAGCCACCTGCTGTCAGGTATTATGGAGCAGGATGCCAAGTACTGAAATAAAATCCAGCTCTTACATGGCGAATTGAGATTGAGATGTCCTGTTGTCTTTTTCCTCAGGCAGCAAAATGTCTTGAGCTGGGCCTATGTCTACGTCAGTTTCATTTAATCACATTCAGATGTAAATGTCCTACTGTTTAGCCTTGGGGTTGCTTTTCAGTAAACTGCAGATCACAGTCCTGAGCTGTGAACAGAGTGCCAGTCATCATAGAGAGTGTTACCTATTATATTTCTCTTCTTGACAGTTGTAAACTTCCCCTGAAGGTAGCAGAGAGAGAAGTCTGAAGAAAAAGATAGGCAAACAAAGCAGGGAAGGAAGAGCTACTCACTTTAGACCTTGTTTATGTTTGCTCATCTTATCTCTCCTTTAATGCCCAACTATTGCGATGCCTCCTCTCCCATACAGAGTCTAGAGACAATACGTTCCAAATGGAAGAATTCCTAAGGAAAGTAAGGCAAGACACAAGAGTGTAAGCTCTTGCTTCCTAAAGAATCCTACTGTTTTTCTTTTCCAGCTTTGTTCAATATTCTAGTACAGTGGTTCTCAACCTTTCTAATGCCGTGACCCCTAACAGTTCCTCATGTTGTGGCGACCCCCAACCATATTTTTGTTGCTACGTCATAACTGCTACTGTTATGAATTGTAAAGTAAATATCTGATATTCTGGATGTATTTTCATTGTTACAAATTGAACATAATTAAAGCATAGTGATTTAATATGTTTGAGGGAGTATGGACAATACTCTCTGCTCTGACTTCCACAGCCCAATGAGACCCCCACATATTACAGACCTGGACCAAACTTGGCACACAGAACTCCCATGATGAAGAGAAAATACTGGAGGGGTTTGGGGAAAATAAACTTTGACATTTGGGAAGTGCAGTTGTGTGGATTTATAGTTCACCAGGCATCAAAGGGCATTCTGAGCTCCACCAATAATAGAATTGAACCAAACTTGGCATACAGTACTTCCATGACTAACAGAAAATACTGGAGGGGTTTGGGGGAGGCATGTACAAAAGATTAGATTTGTCCTGCCTTCAGTAGCTTCAGTTCCTGAAAAGGCTTCTTTGCTGTCTGGAGAGGGGGAAGAGGGCTGGGAGCTCCTCGACCCTTCAGAGGCCGAAGGGCATAGGAGGCGTGCGGGCCATGCAGACGGCCTTTCACTTGCCTCTCGCATCTTCCGAGGCCGGAGGGCGCAGGAGGTGAGCGGGGAAGACCCCCGCCATGGCCATGCTAAGGGCTTTTCACATGCCCCTCGCATCTTCCAAGGCCGGAGGGCACAGGAGGCAAGCAGGGAAGGCCCCCGCCATGGCCGTGGCCATGCCAAGGGCCTTTCATTCACCACTTGCGTCTTCTTAGGCCGGAGGGCACAGGAGGCGAGTGGGGAAAGCCTCCGCCATGGCCATGGTCATGCCGAGGGCCTTTCACTCGGCCCTTGCATCTTCCAAGGCCGAAGGGCACAGGAGGCGAGCAGGGAAGGCCCCTGCCATGGCCGTGGCCATGCCAAGGGCCTTTCACTTGCCCCTCGCATCTTCCGAGGCCAGAGGGTGCAGGAGGCGAGCAGGGAAGACCTCCCGCCATGGCCGTGGCCATACAGAGGGCCTTTCACTTGCCCCTCGCGTCTTCTAAGGCTGGAGGGCACAGGAGGCGAGCAGGGAAGGTCTCCGTCATGGCCGTGGCCATGCCAAGGGCCTTTCACTCGCCCCTCGCATCTTCTGAGGCCGGAGGGCACAGGAGGCGAGCAGGGAAGCCCCCTCCATGGCCCTGGCCATGTGGGGGGCCTTGCGTTCGGCCCTCGTGCCTTCCAAACCCCGCGGGATGAGAGGCGAGCAGTGGGGAGCTTGCTCAATCCTCACCCCTTCTGAGACAGACAGACAGAAGAGAAGGAAGTGCCATGGTGTCTTCTTGGGAACAACACCCCGAGATAGATAGATAGATAGATAGATAGATAGTGTTGGAGTTCAGGATCAGGGTGCTCTGGATGTGGGGAATGATGTTAATGATGTTCAAGATGAGTTTCAAGATGGCAATGGTTTGGTCAGTGATACTGATGCAGAGAATGGACAGAAGATCCCTGTAGTTTCCCATGCGAATGTCCCTGAGGGGTGTGGGGATGATAGTGTCCTTTCTGAATTGTTACCAGAGAGTTCTCATTAGAGAGAACATGAAACTATCTCAGCACCTTTAAAAATTAATGAGCAAGTAGATAACGAGCCAAGAAATAGACGAGAAGAGTTCAGTCAAAACAGGTGAGGTGGCTTAGGCGCTTAGGCGCTCTGACAGAAAACAATAACAAAGCCTCAACTAAAGAGAAACCAATTTCTGACCGCTAGTGACCTAGCTAACGAGGGGATAAAAGTCTCAAGTTTGGGATGTGTAGTCAGATGAAGCAACATTTAGAATCATACCAAGTTCTCATCCTAGCTTCATGGAAGCCTTGCATTGAAGTTTCATGCTAAGATATTTCTTGTTTCATGGTTCTGATTCCTGGATCTCATTATTGCTTACCCAAGCCTTGGATCAATGTATTCCTGATTTTCTGGATTGTATTAGAGTTGTGTGGACTTTGCTGATCTTTAGCTTGGACTGATTTGTTCTGGCTTATCTTCATACCTAATTAGATTTACCTATTTCTTTAAAGTGCTTCTTACTTTGCTGTTTTTTACTTATCTTCAATAAAATGATTGCTTTTTTCCTATTCAACGTGTGGTGCTTAAAGTCAGAGGATTCTTCCTGTCCTGGAGTGCAACAGATAGATAGATTGTAAATAGCTCTGGATCTTGTGGAAATGGACAGCAATCTTGAATTGATTTCATAAATGCAAAGGTCATCCATTCCCACTAACAAATCTGACTGCCGTGCTGTTTTTGTGTGATCAGCAATGTTCATTTTTGGTGGCACTGCAGTGGCTCTACAACCAGGAGGACACCCTCATAAAACATTTTTTTGAAATCCTTGGAGCAGCAGATCTCCAATTCAGGTTGTAAATCAACCGTGACAGTTACCCTGAAGCAAGCTGGCCTTTCGGAATGGCTCTCCCGCGGCACAGTCTACCTAGAGCTCTTAATTTAATTCACCAAGCACCTCTCTTAGGAAATCAATTAAATGAATAAAATTGCTGTTTCACTCTTGGCTCACAAAGGGCTTTAACTGTCTTTCCAATACTTTCATGCATCTTCCATTAATGCCAAATGACAGATAACTGGCTTCTTGGGGCTCTCAAATGACCTCTAATTCCCATTTAGGTAATATATTACATTGCATATGCTCATGGTTCCAATGCACGGCATTATTGCCTGGTCCCATTTCACCACATTTTATGTGTGCATGGGTATATAAACATCAAAGAGGCCAGAAGCAGAAGGAGCTAGCATTTGTCACTCAATTGTCTTTTGCAGATTATATGTTTGGCATTAATGCCTATATTTTATTCAGATAATCTGATTCTTGTTTGTTTTTCTTGCCGCACAATGTTCTGAATACAACATTATCAAGTTCTGTGGAGTTTCTTAGATGATTCCCAGATTTTAAAGTAATATTTCACATTTATTTTGTTGCATCTTGTTCTTTATTTCTCTCCTTAGATTTGTTTTTTTTAATATATAAATTTTATTAGAGTTATATATAAATACATGAAAAGTGGGGGAACAATATGTAGAGGATAGTATAGTAGGAAGAAAAACATAGTTACTGTGTCTTCAGAAGAACAGGGGGGTGTAGGGGAAAAGAGAGATGGGGAAGGAGTTGGAGAGAGAAAAGAGGTCAACCCTCCTGTTTAAGGAGCTCCACTGGCTGCCGTTTATTTTCCGAGCCCAATTTAAGGCGCAGGTGCTTACCTACAAAGCCCTGAACGGTTTGGGACCACCCTATCTGCGTGACCGCATCTCCATTTATGAACCCACACGTTCACTCTGGTCATCTGGAGAGGCCCTGCTCGTGATCCCGCCCGCGTCGCAAGCGTGCTTGGTGGGGACTCGAGACAGGGCCTTTTCTGTGGTGGCCCCCCGACTCTGGAACACCCTCCCAAAAGACCTTAGACAGGCCCCTTCGCTGGCAGTCTTCAGAAAGAACTTGAAGACCTGGCTGTTCTGATGTGCCTTTCCAGAATAGGAAATCTCCAATACCAAGTCCTAGAAGCACTTCAGTAGAACCAAGACCACTGCACACTGCACACTGCACTTATTTTACAATCCTACATTCCTCCTGCCACATCAGCACTTTTAATCCTGTACCCACTACTCTGGCCGGCCCAGTTTTAATAATGTCTTGTTGTATTGTTACTGTTTTTGTTCTCTGCTTAACTGTTTTTATTTGCTTTGGGTATTGTATTGTTGTGTTTTGAGGCTTCGGCCTGTGTAAGCCGCATCGAATCCTTCGGGAGATGCTAGCGGGGTACAAATAAAGTTATAATAATAATAAGAAGAAGAAGAAGAAGAAAGAAAGAAAGAAAAAGTAAAAGGACAAAAAAAGGGAGGAAAAACGGGGGGAGGGAGAAAGAGAGGGTGAGGTGTGGTTAAAAATGACTTCCATCTAGTCAAAGAGGATTTTTACAAATGTTTCCAAGATTAGTTCTGTGACACTCCTTCCTTCTTTGATATATTCATTATTGTGATTTACTCTTATTAGAAGATGATGTCGATTTTCTATTTCCTAAGATAGTCCTTAACCGGATCCCAATTTGTGGGTTGTTTGGAATTCCATAATTTGGTGTTATCCAATAAGTCAGTTCATCCATATTCATTATATCCAGGATTTTATTGATCTAGTCTTTTCTTTGGGGAGTTTCTTTCTGTTTCCATTTTTTTGGCATACACAATACGTGCCGCAGTAGTTAGATAATGAAATAGTTTTTCCTTGTTTCTCTCGCCCTCGAGGTCGAGCATTTCTAGAAGAAAGAACTCTGTTTCTTTCTCTATTTGGATTTCTAAGATCTTTTGTATATCTTTTTGTATCATGCTCCAGAATCTTTTAGCTGCACGGCAGGACCACCAGATATGGAAGAAAGTCCCAATTTGATGATCACACTTCTACTGTTCGATGCATTCTTGTAGCATTTTGAGATTATCTGGGGCGTTAGGTACCACCTGTGTATCATTTTGATGAGGTTTTCTTTAAGTTCATAAGAGTAAGTGTGTTTCATTCTTAAGCTCCAAACCTTCTCCCATTTATTTAGTTCTATTTGGTGGCCTATGTTTTGTGCCCATTTAATCATTGAATCTTTTATATGTTCCGTTTCAGTAGCCCACTCTAGTAGTTTTTTGTATATTTTTGTGATCAGCTTGTTGTTTGACTTCATAATGCTGTCCCAGAAGCCATTTTGCTCTGCGAATTCTGAGCCTTTGTCTATTTTATAGCAATCAGCCAATTGTCTATAGTTCAGCCATGAAAGATTGGGAAATGTTTCTCTAATTTCCTTTTCTTCCTTAAGTTTGTATTTCCCTTCTACTTTCTTTAGGGTATCTCGGTAAGTGGGCCAGTGTTGCCAACCTATTTCTCTCCTATGAAATGCTTCTAGCGGAGATCTTGCTGTATAGTCTTTTTTTGTATCTTTTCCATATTTTCATAAGCCGCACTCTTATATAATGGTTGTTAAAGTTCTTTTCAATCTTCAAGGTAAGTAATATTTCACATTTATTTTGTTGCGTCTTGTTCTTTATTTCTCTCCTTAAATTTGTTTATTCTGTCTTATGTTAGTTATTAGATGACTCTTTCTATGTGAAGAAAGGGAGAACATTTGACAAACAATATTCGATCCTCCCTCTTAGTAGAGTACCAATAGCATCTGCACATGGCTCCATTGTTTATACCCCATAACACTGTGGTGGATGTGGAAAATCACACAGGGAAGCTGTTCCTCTACTTGAAGGAGGTTTAATGCAATTGCTTTAAACATATGGGTGCAGAGGCAAGCTGAAACAATAATAATACACTTTATTTATATTTTGCTCTATCTCCCCGAGGGGACTCAGAGCGGATTACAACATACACAGATAGGCAAATATTTATTGCCTTTAATACAGTGAAATAACAACGACAATGAAATACACAGAGCAAAGGTAGAGGCTTCCCCTTTCATTTCTGGCTTCTGGAGGTGGTGCTCAACTCTGGGCTTGTGCTCTTTTTCCATTTCCAAGTTGAGGAGCCTGTTGTCTCTAAATGCTTCGTGGTCATGTTGCCAATATGGTTGCATTGATGTCTTTATTACCTTCCTGCCAAAATGGTACCTATTCATCCGCACACATTTGCAAGTTTTCGAACTGCTAGGTTGGCAGGAGCTAGGTTTAACAGCGGGAGCTCACCCCGATCTTCAGGTCAGCAGTTCAGCAACACAAGGGTTTAGCCTAAAGGACCCTAATTTTGATTACTCATCAATGGATTCACCACCTTTGGAAGTATAGATAGATGTTTTTGAACTGTGGTGCTGGAGGAAAGTTCTGAGAGTGCCCTGGACAGTGAGAAGATCCAACCAGTCCATACTTCAAGAAATAAAGCCTGACTGCTCATTGGAGGGAAGAATAGTAGAGGCCAAGATGAAGTACTTTGTCCGCATCATGAGAAGACAGGAAACCTTAGAGAAAACAATGATGCTGGGGAAAATGGAAGGAAAAAAGGAAGAGGGGCCAACCAAGGACAAGATGGATGTACGGGATCCTTGAAGTGACTGGCTTGACCTTGAAGGGGCTGAGGGTGGTGACGGCTGACAGGGAGCTCTGGTGTGAACTGGTCCATGAAGCCATGAAGTCGGAAACGACTGAACAAATGAACAACAACAACCAACTAAACTTTCAGGAGTACTTTAGTTGGGTATTCTTGCATGGCATGGGGTTGGACTAGATAGCTCTTGCCATCAAGCACTGCTCTGCAATTCTAATGTTTACCTCTCTCCTGCTGATCAGTGGCACTTTAGTTTTGGCTGGAAACAGACCAAACTGAGATAGTTGTGAGGCTGAGTTAGTTATTAAGTTTTTCTTGATAAATAATTTTCACCAAAGCTTGTTAATTTGCTTCATATAAGTGTGTGTACCAACTAATTGATTCCAAACTTCACACTGTTCCACACATGAATCATGTCCAAGGGATTGGAAAATGCACTGTGGGGAATCAGATTCCCTGTGGCCACCATAATGAGCAGCCTGGATTTTTAATTCATTTAAAATGAACAGATCTAGACTCAGTATGTAGCTCACTGTTTGTTTTTCAACTATGTTTTCTGAATTCAAAGAAAGTTAAGCTCTTAGTGGCTATGTGGCCCGGTCCTGTTCAACATCTTTATTAATGACTTAGATGAAGGGCTAGAAGGCATGATCATCAAGTTTGGAGACGACATCAAATTGGGAGGGATAGACAATACTCCAGAGGACAGGAGCAGGATTCAAAACGATCTTGACAGATTAGAGAGATGGGCCAAAACTAACAAAATGAATGTATTGTTGAAGGCTTTCATGGCCAGAATCACTGGGTTGCTGTATGACCATGTTCTGGAGGCATTTTCTCCTGATGCAGGCGAAACGTCAGGAGAAAATGCCTCCAGAACATGGCCATACAGCCCGGAAAAACCTACAACAACCCAGTAACAAAATGAAGTTCAACAAGGACAAATGCAAGATACTACACTTTGGCAGGAAAAACGAAATGCAAAGATACAGAATGGGGGACAATGCCTGGCTCGAGAGCAGTATGTGTGAAAAAGATCTTGGAGTCCTTGTGGACAGCAAGTTAAACATGAGCCAACAATGTGATGTGGCGGCAAAAAAAAAAGCCAATGGGATTTTGGCCTGCATCAATAGGAGCATAGTGTCTAGATCTAGGGAAGTAATGCTACCCCTCTATTCCGCTTTAGTTAGACCACACCTGGAATATTGTGTCCAATTCTGGGCACCACAATTCAAGAGAGATATTGACAAGCTGGAATGTGTCCAGAGGAGGGCGACTAAAATGATCAAGGGTCTGGAGAACAAGCCCTATGAGGAGCGGCTTAAGGAGCTGGGCATGTTTAGCCTGAAGAAGAGAAGGCTGCGCGGAGATATGATAGCCAAGGATAAATATGTGAGAGGAAGCCACAGGGAGGAGGGAGCAAGCTTGTTTTCTGCTTCCTTGGAGACTAGGACGTGGAACAATGGCTTCAAACTACAAGAGAGGAGATTCCACTTGAACATGAGGAAGAACTTTCTGACTGTGAGAGCCGTTCAGCAGTGGAACTCTCTGCCCCGGAATGGGGTGGATGCTCCTTCTTTGGAAGCTTTTAAACAGAGGCTGGGTGGCCATCTGTCAGGGGTGATTTGAATGTAATTTTCCTGCTTCTCGGCAGGGGGTTGGACTGGATGGCCCATGAGGTCTCTTCCAACTCTTTGATTCTATGATTCTATGTACAGGTAGTCTCCAAGTTACAAACAAAATAGGTTTTGTTGGTTTCTTCTTAAGTGGAAATTGTATGTAAATCAAAACATTTTTAAGTCTAATTCATACATATATATGGGTTATCCTATCCATATATAAGTTTTGGATAGTATAGGGAAGGATTAACTCCCTTGTGGTGTTTGTTTTGTTATGTGTCCCTTTTCAGAAGATTTCACCTCACTTTCTGTCCCTGTGATAACTGGATTTTGAAAATTTGACTTGTGGAAACAAAGATTGGGGTAGATTCTCTTATTCCTGTTGTCTCACCACTGTTCTTAACTATGAAGCGTGGAGCCCCTGGTAGTGCAATGGCTTAAACCAGGGGTCCTCAAACTAAGTCCCGGGGGCCGGATATGGCCCTCCAAGGTCATTTACCCGGCCCTCGCTCAGAGTCAACCTAAGTCTGAAATGACTTGAAAGCACACAACAACAACAATCCTATCTCATCAGCCAAAAGCAGGCCCACACTTCCCATTGAAATACTAATAAGTTTATGTTTGTAAAATTTGTTCTTCATTTTAATTATTGTATTGTTTTAAAGTGGGTTTTTTTGCACTACAAATAAGATATGTGCAGTGTGCATAGGAATTCATTCATGTTTTTTTCAAATTATAATCCGGCCCTCCAACAGTTTGAGAGACTGTGATCTGGCCCTCTGTTTAAAACGTTTGAGGACCCCTGCCCTAGATGGTCCAAAGGAGGGGAAAATCTGATCCAAAGTCTGAGACCTAATCTTTGCAGCAAAATGTATATGCTTCAATTGAAACACATGAGAAAGTGCCAGTCATGTGCCAGGATTGAAACACATGAGAAAGTGCCAGTCATGTGCCTAAGTAACTACGCAAAGTTACCCCTTTTTCCTAGTTCCAATAGACCTCACTACCTCTGAGGATGCTTGCCATAGATGCAGGCAAAACGTCAGGAGAGAATGCCTCTAGACCATGGCCATACAGCCCGGAAAAAAACCTGCAACAACCCAACTACGCAAAGGTTGTTCACAATGAAATCACTCACAATGGCTATAACATTCCTTCAGAAACTCTATATTTATTTTCTTTTTTGGTAGCTGCTTCCTTCAGTATCAGGCAATGTCTTTAACACACATACACAGCATGAATTTGGCCATTTCACCATCCCTTTGCAGCTAGTTGTAGAAATCAAAGAGGTCATCCCAGAAATATATTTGACTAGATTCCATGTGGCACTAGATCATGAGTAGTTCATTACATAAGTTAGATGCCATATACCCTTCAGATGCACCATATGCCAATGATGTTTCAAGAGAAACTGGGCAGATTTGCACAAAATTAACAGCAGATGTATGCTATTCTCTAGCATCCATTTGAACTCATGTGAAATGCTTTCACACAGAGAGAAATATTGGAGCATGTCCGATCGATGATTCAAAAATGAAGATACGATAGTCCTCTTCCTACATAATGCTAGTTAACCCATTAAAACTGGGTTATTGAGAAATCAGAAGGCCGTATAATCCAGATTATCAAAGCAGATAATCCACATTTTCTGATTTGAGATGGATTATCTGAGTCTACACTGCCATATAATCCAGTCAAAAGCAGATAATCTGGGCTTTATATAGCAGTGTAGAAAGGACTTAAAAGTACATTATATAAAAGGTAAAGATAATCCCCAGTCATGTCTGACTCTGGGGTGTGGTGCTCATCTCCATTTCCAAGCCGAAGAGCCAGTGTTGTCCGTAGACACCTCCAAGGTCATGTGGCCGGCATGACTGCATGGAGCGCCGTTACCTTCCCGCCGGAGCGGTACCTATTGATCTACTCACATTTGCATGTTTTCGAACTGCTAGGTTGGCAGAAGCTAGGGCTGACAGCGGAAGCTCACACCGCTCCCTGGAATCGAACCTGCGACCTTTCGATCAACAAGCTCAGCAGCTCAGTGCTTTAACCCACTGCGCCACCGGGGGCGCACTTGAGTATAAATTGAATTTTTCAGCCCTTTTTTAGGCTGAAAAAGCCCCTCTCATCTTATACTCGAGTCAAGGTTATTTATTATTTTGTTCTGTTATCATTTTACTTTTTTTGGTCGTGTCAGTAGTGACTTGAGAAACTACAAGTCGCTTCTGGTGCAAGAGAATTGGCTGTCTGCAAGAATGTTGCCCAGGGGATGCCCGGATGATTTTGATATTTTTATCATCCTTGTGGGAGGCTTCTCTCATGTCCCCATACGAGAAGCTGGAGCTAATAGAGGGAGCTCATCTGCCTCTCCCCGATTAGAACCTGCGACCTGCCGGTCTTCAGTCCTGCCGGCACAGGGGATTAATAATAGAAAAAACAGTAACTTTTTGTGTTATTATTTTACTGACACAAAAACACAGTATGACACAGCAAACGAGATATATAATACTGGATTTCATTTGCTGTGTCATTCTGTGTTTTTGTGTCAGTAAAATAACAGTTTCATTCTGTTATTATTATTATTATTATTATTATTACATTTATTATTTTACTCTATTTGTTACTATTATTACAATTACATTATTTTACTCTATTGTTATTTTTACTACATTTATTATATTACTCTATTATTATTACATTTATTATTTTTCTCTATTATAGTTATTATTACATTTATTATTTTACTCTATTATTATTATTATTATTACATTTATTACTTCACTCTATTATTACTGTTAGTATTATATTTCCATTATTTTACTCTATTATTATTTTTATTACATTTATTATTTTACTCTTATTGTTATTGGAAGGATACGTGTTGTAGTAGAGTCTCCTGGTACCGTTACTACTGATAGTATGAGTTGTAGAAGAGGGAAAATGTGTGCTCAGGAGTTAAGTGAGGAACAACAAAGGAAGAGGATTCGGGAAATACTTATGTCACCCACTGAGGAAGATTCCTTCAAGGGGTTTTCTGAAAGTGAAATGAGTGAGGAGGAGGAAGGAGTTTCAGCGGATGTAAGCAGGGGAGTTAAGAGGTCTACTCGTGAATCGGGATCCGATGAGGAGTGTCAAAGGAAAAAGATCCGGGATATATCTATCTATGTCTATGTCTGGATGGCTCTTTGTCAGGAGGGCTTTATAGAATCATAGAATCATAGAATCAAAGAGTTGGAAGAGACCTCATGGGCCATCCAGTCCAACCCCATTCTGCCAAGAAGCAGGAATATTGCATTCAAATCACCCCTGACAAATGGCCATCCAGCCTCTGCTTAAAAGCTTCCAAAGAAGGAGCCTCCACCACACTCCGGGGCAGAGAGTTCCACTGCTGAACGGCTCTCACAGTCAGGAAGTTCTTCCTCATGTTCAGATGGAATCTCCTCTCTTGTAGTTTGAAGCCATTGTTACGCGTCCTAGTCTCCAAGGAAGCAGAAAACAAGCTTGCTCCCTCCTCCCTGTGGCTTCCTCTCACATATTTATACATGGCTATCATATCTCCTCTCAGCCTTCTCTTCTTCAGGCTAAACATGCTCAGTTCCCTAAGCCGCTCCTCATAGGGCTTGTTCTCCAGACCCTTGATCATTTTAGTCGCCCTCCTCTGGACACATTCCAGCTTGTCAATATCTCTCTTCAATTGTGGTGCCCCGAATTGGACACAATATTCCAGATGTGGTCTAACCAAAGCAGAATAGAGGGGTAGCATTACTTCCTTAGATCTAGACACTATGGTCCTATTGATGCAGGCCAAAATCCCATTGGCTTTTTTTTCCGCCACATCACATTGTTGGCTCATGTTTAACTTGTTGTCCACGAGGACTCCAAGATCTTTTTCACACGTACTGCTCTCGAGCCAGGCGTCACCCATTCTGTATCTTTGCATTTCATTTTTTCTGCCAAAGTGGAGTATCTTGCATTTGTCACTGTTGAACTTCATTTTGTTAGTTTTGGCCCATCTCTCTAATCTGTCAAGATCGTTTTGAATTCTGCTCCTGTCCTCTGGAGTATTGGCTATCCCTCCCAATTTGGTGTCGTCTGCAAACTTGATGATCATGCCTTCTAGCCCTTCACCTAAGTCATTAATAAAGATGTTGAACAGGACCGGGCCCAGGACGGAACCCTGCGGCACTCCGCTCGTCACTTCTTTCCAAGATGAAGAGGAAGCATTAGTGAGCACTCTCTGTCTTCGTCCACTTAACCAATTACAGATCCACCTCACCATAGTTTTGCCTAGCCCACATTGGACTAGTTTCCTTGCCAGAAGGTCATGGGGGACCTTGTCGAAGGCCTTACTGAAATCCAGGTACGCTACATCCACGGCCTTCCCCACATCTACCCAGCTTGTAGTTCTATCGAAGAAAGAGATCAGATTAGTCTGGCATGACTTGTTTTTTATAAATCCATGTTGACTATTAGCAATGACTGCATTTGTTTCTAAGTGTTTGCAGACCGCTTCCTTAACAATCTTTTCCAGAATCTTGCCCGGTATCGACTTGAGGCTGACCGGACGGTAGTTGTTTGGGTCATCCTTTTTTCCCTTCTTGAAGATTGGGACCACATTGGCCCTTCTCCAATCTGCTGGAACTTCTCCCGTTCTCCAAGAACTCTCAAAGATGGTTGCCAATGGTTCCGAAATGACTTCCGCTAGTTCCTTCAATACTCTGGGGTGTAGTTGATCTGGCCCTGGGGACTTGAACTCATTAAGAGCGGCCAGGTATTCCTGGACGACTTCTTTCCCAATTTGGGGTTGGATGTCCTCCAATCCCTCATCCACTCCATCTTGCTGAGGTTGAAGACTCTCTTTTTGTGAGAAGACCGAGGCAAAGAAGGCATTAAGTAGTTCTGCCTTTTCCCTATCCCCTGTCAGCATTGCCCCATCTTCTCCGCGAAGAGGTCCTATCGCCTCCTTGGAGTAGGAGTAGGACTTCATGGGTTTCACTGGTAGTAATGGGTCTGGGAGTGATGAGGAGGAGGGTGGGTAATTGGACTGGACCAAGGTTCAAGAGATTGAGATATCTGTACTCAACCAACATCTAGTGACACGTTTGCAGGGTTTTCTGGTGGTGGGGATTGGCAATCTGGGGATACCGTGGACTCATGGGGAAACCTAAGTCAGGACAAGTGATGGAAGAGTTGGAGGGATGGGCGTTGGCGTTCAGCTGTAGAAGCTAAACCAGCTGAAAGTGATGATGATGGGGTGGAGGGCAGCTCATCATTGGGTGAAGAATTGTAGATAAAAGTAAGCACCAAAATGTTAGAACTTTGCAGAAGGCAAAGTGTTGATTTTGTGCCTTGGGTCTTGTTGCTGTCGCTTTCCTGTTGGGTCCTGGATCTCCAGGTTGCTGCCTTGCTTCATGTGCCGACCAAGTTGGGATTCTCATAAGTGTAGATTTCCCCTCTCCTTGACTTTGGACTGCTTTTGACGACGACAACTCCGACTACGTGGACTTTGGAACCTCGCAACTTCGACCTTGGCTTTCTTCAACTTTGACTGTTTTTGACTTTGGCTTTTGCTTCATGGTCCTTTGTTTGCTTACCCTTTGTCTGCTGTGCTATTTTGGGTAACTTTGGACACTACTCAGTTAAATCCGGATTATATCTCTGTTTAATCCAGATTATTTTCTAAGTTGTTTATTTGAGCTAAATCTTGCTGCTTCTTTTCAGTTTTGACCAGAGGCACTGAAGTAAGTGTCTCTGAGTCTTTTGTTTGATTTAATAAACTGTTACTTTTGGACATATTACTGAGTCTGGCTCTTTAAAGGCTTCTGGGTTCCGACAATACCTAAGCACATTTACATTGAAGAAGGTTAGAATACTGGTTTAATCGGAATTGGACAGTCTTATCTTAAATACAATTGTATGTAAATATTAGAAAAACATTTAACCTACTGATGCCCCAACTAATGTAATTTTATTGGTAAAGGTAAAGGTAGTCCCCTGACATTAAGTCCAGTCATGTCTGACTCTGGGGTGTGGTGCTCATCTCCATTTCTAAGCCGAAGAGCCAGCGTTGTCCGTAGACACCTCCAAGGTCATGTGGCCAGCATGAATTTTATTGGTATCTACTGTTATATTTAAATTTACCCGTAGCTGCTGCATTTCCCACTCGCAGTTTATCCTCGAGTCAATACGTTTTCCCATTTTTTTGTGGTAAAATTAGTTGCCTCGGCTTATATTCAGGTCGGCTTATGCTTGAGTATATACGGTACTTCCTTTCCTTGTTTTCATTTAATTCAACAGACTCTTGCATAGCCAGGGCACTGACAGAAAGGTTTATAGTGCCACAATATCACACATTCCTAACCATCAAAACATCCAGGCATCCCCTGGGCAACGTCCTTGCAGATGGCCAATTCTCTCACAGCAGAAGCGACTTGCAGTTTCTCAAGTTGCTCCTGACACAATCAAAAAAATAATTTAACTCAACAGACTCTTGCATAACGAGGGCACTGGCAGAAAGTTTTACAGTGTCACAACATCACACTTTCCTAACTGTTATCTCGTAATGGGCGTGTGAAGATATGTCCAGAATATATAGATCAAGGATGGGGAACTTACGGATTTCTATATACAGTAACCATCTTCATTTACCATTCTGAGCAAGGCTGATGGGTGCTGAAGTCCAATGATACTCGAAGGAACACAGATTTTCCCCCCTCTCACCCCCAGGGATTGGTACCCAAGGACAGAGTGGAACACTTGCTTCCCATACAATTTGTTAATTTCCATCTGCCTCCTGAAGAGTTTGTCCTGAAATAGGTGGTTCACTGACCTACTGGTAAATGTGCGGGTATAACAACATGTGATGGGGGCTCAAGGCTGGAACAGAAAAGCAAGTCTGACAGGCAGGTCACTTTTGCAGCCTGAAGTAGTCCTTGTAAAACAGAGTGTCCCTTAGAGAAGGTAACACTTCATGCATACTTTATGCCTCGGATGGATACCTAGACATCTGGATATGCCAAGGTCATATTTATGACATCTGATGGTTTTCTGTGGAGCTTAGCTGGAAGCAAAAACAGTGCCGCATCTGTCTCCTTTGCAGCTGCCCCTCACGGATTGTGTCTTCGTTCAAAAATCCATTAAGCCTCCACAAATATCACAAGGATATCTGATACCTCCCTCCCTTGCATGCTTATTGGATATTAACAAACAATCATCCTGCCTTTTCTTGATTTAATTGATTTATTTTTCTGGAGCAAAAGGTTAGCACCACGTTGTAATTCTACTATTTGACACTGACACTAGAAGCATATGTAAACCAGAACACATGATCCCATCCATACTGGACAGTGAAACTAACCCTCATATATTATTCACCACGAACATGAATTTTGCTCAGAATAACAAGGAGCCAATGCTACCTGTAGGCTACACAGTCAACCCTGCTTAATGAGGCATTACTCTTAAGTGTCTGACAGTCTTTCATCACAAGGCAGGGCCTGTCGACAACTCAGCCACACTGCGTACAGCCATCACCACTAACAGATGTCTTCCAAATTCGTTCTGAGTCTTTGGATAGCAAATTCATGAACAAGTAGTGGGACAAAAATGTGTTACAGAGGAAGGCAGGTCTCAATAAGAAGAAAGAAAGAAAAATCTACATTTTAAACAACAAAAACTTGATTTTTGAGCCATGTCATTTTCAGTATAATCAATGTGTGCCCCGAGGCATATCTAAGAGATACACACTTATTTGTGTTGTCCTTTTAACAGTTACTCAGAGGCCCCGGTGGCGCAGTGGATTAAAGCACTGAGCTGCTGAGCTTGTTGACTGAAAGGTTGCAGGTTCAAATCCGGGGAGCGGCATAAGCTTCCACTGTCATCCCCAGCTTCTGCCAACCTAACTGTGCTGTAGCACGCTGGGCCTGTGCATAAAACTGTAGACAGGACATAAATTCTGTGTGCCCAACGGGACGCCGGGGCTGCCTCAGATTAAAGGCCTTTGGATTTCCTTAAAACAGAGTCTTTAGATTGCTTAAAGGTTCAACAAAGTTCTCAATCTTGTCCACAGGGAACAGGCACTATCTTCATAACTGTAACTAATGGGGAAATCCTTAACTTCTAATCTGGGCAGTCTGTCTTTGCCTCTGTTGGCGTGGAGCCCCTGCACCCGGTACCAACTGCTTCTGGCTTCCACCAGTGACCCTTACCAAGGAGAGTGTTGTAGACTTCCAGGGGAAAAAGAACTCAGGTTTCCGTGATGGCTGACTGAAGTCCTTCAGCAAAGGAACTGTAGGGCTGTATAACCCCGGCCTTTTCTCCCTGGCCAAGCCATAGAAGGGGCCTTTTCTCCCTGGGGCCTTTTCTCCCTGGCCAAGCCATAGAAGACGAAGCTTTCTACAGGAGCTCTTGGTATTATGTCCTGCATGAAAGGCTTCTCTGTGTGGACTGAACCCAAAATGGCTCCTATTCCCTGCAAAACCCCAAAAAGGGGGCGGGACCAGGGAACCTAACTATAATTGACAGGTGGCTTGCCCTATGCTTGCAGCCAAAAGAAGCCACCTATGTGCAGAGTCCCTGAAACTTAGGACTACAACAAACATTTAATACAAAGCAAACAAAATTGGAGCTCCTGGTACAGTTGTACCTGCACACTAGCAGTTCAAAAACATGCAAATGTGAGTAGATCAATAGGTACCGCTCCGGTGGGAAGGTAACGGTGCTCCATGCAGTCATAACCTTCGAGGTGTCTATGGACAATGTCAACTCTTCGTCTTAGAAATGGAGATGAGCACCACACCCCAGAGTCGGACCTGACTGGACTTAATGTCAAGGGAAAACGTTTACTTACCTTTACCTAGTCCTAAATGACTTTTTTAGAGCCAGAAAATAACCAACATAAAAAAGCTAATCTACCTCCCTAAAAAACAACTTTCAAGCCAGAGACTTTTCTACCCCTTTTGCCCCATTCCTAAGTAACCTTCACACTTCTTTAAACAGACATGCAGTGTAACTGTATAGTAGAGCCAATAAAATAAGGGGGGGGGGGGGGTTGCAATGTATAGAGACAGCAGGGGGTGTGAGGTGGTAATATGTTTGTAATTTACAATCATCATTGAGTGCTGTCAAAAACAAAATTAAAATGTTGTGGAGCTATTATGCTGAGATACACCACCAGTCTGACATTTGAAAATAGTCTGAATTGTGCTAAGCAAACTATGGATAGTATTATTTTGTGCCAAAAGCATTGCATAGTTGTCAAGCAATGCTTTTGGGTTGGAGAGATTAGCCATGTACAAGAAACATTGCCCAAGGGACACCCGACTGTATTCAGTCTTAGAGGAGGCTCTTTACATGTCCCCTAAACTATGGCTGACAGCCCATTAAAGCCTGCTCCCTGTCTTTTCTATTAATGTGACCTTCATCAACCCTTCTTGCTATTTCTCCCTGTTCTCTAGCAAAATATGATCATATAGCCACCAGCTTCCGAACTCCTGTACTGGCACAAGGTCACTTCCACCCACATCCTTTCTCATTGAGCAAGTTTCTGGCATGGGGGATGCATGGGTATACATATCTGTTGACGAGACAAATGAATCCATCTATTTATAAGTACAATTTAATTTCTTGGATCACAAATATATTTTTTTCCAAAGAAAAAGCAACTTTTTTTGGCCACTGTCTCATAACAAAGCAAATTTGGTAGGGACCTAGACAAGCTCAATAATACACCAATATGGTGATGTGTGAGGATCCCTTACTCCAGGGGTCCTCAAACTTTTTAAACAGAGGGCCAGGTCACAGTCCCTATGCACAATAAATAAATCAACAATGTGGTCAAAAGATGGCATGTATGTATGTGTGTGAATATATAAACAGCAATTCAGCTCACAAAGGGTTTCCCCTGAATGCAAAGCTGCATTCATCAAGAAAATGGTGATGTATTCCATTGTCTGAATTGCAATTGGTTTATAAAATATTGGCAAATAATTTTCTATTCAAGCAAGTGAAACAAATATATAAATACAAGCACTCCCAGAGTTACAAAGGGTCAACTTATGAATGCTTCATGGGTTTTTTTTGTTTTGTTTTGTTTTTCATGTCAGGAGAGACTTGAGAAACTGCAAGTCGCTTCTGGTGTGAGAGAATTGGCCATCAAGGATGTTGCTCAGGAGATACCCAGATGCATTACTTCCAATTTTAATCTTACATTTGGCCTTCCCACTGTTTTAATTGTGTGTTGTCTTATTGATAATGTTGTATATTTTATTGTCTATGTTTTATTTTAATTTGCTTGTACTGTTGTTATTGCTTGTATTGTTGTATTCGGGCTCAGCCTCATGTAAGATGCACAGAGTCCCTTGGGGAGATGGTAGCGGGGTACAAATAAAGTGTTATTATTATATTATTATTTGATGTTTTGCCATCCTTGTGAGAGGCTTCTCTCATGGTCACACATGGGGAGCTGGAGCTGACAGAGGGAGCTCTCCCCAGATTCAAACCTCTGACATGTCAATCTTCAGCCCTGTTAGCACAAGGGTTTAAGCCAGGGGTCCTCAAACTTTTTAAACAGAGGGCCAGGTCACAGTCCCTCAAACTGTTAGAGGGCTGGATTATAATTTGAAAAAAAAAAACATGAATGAATTCCTATGCACACTGCACATATCTTCTTTGTAGTGCAAAAAAAAAAAAAACCCTCACTTAAAACAATACAATAATTAAAATGAAGAAAAATTTTAACAAATATAAACTTATTAGTATTTCAATGGGAAGTGTGGGCCTGCTTTTGGCTGATGAGATAGGATTGTTGTTGTTGTTGTGTGCTTTCAAGTCATTTCAGACTTAGGTTGACCCTGAGCGAGGGCCAGGTAAATGACCTTGGAGGGCTGTATCCGGCCCCCGGGCCTTAGTTTGAGGACCCCTGGTTTATAGGCCTGGGTAACAACGGAAAAAATTGTTTCTAAAATCGATTCGTTTTTTGGGGATTTTTGCGTTTCGATATTTAAAAGAATTCTGAATTATTTTTTTTTAAAAGTTCGATATTTACGAAATTTCGTAAATGGTAAAAAAATTACAAAACAATAACGAAACAATAACGAAACAATAACGAATCGATTTGTTAATGGCGGACGTGACCGCGCAATACGCTAAAAAACCTCAAAATGGGATAGGGGGAACTTCTGAAGCTTTCCTCTCCCTCTGTTGTTGACTGTTGGTGTGATATTATAATTTTTTTTCACTAATTAAACAAAAAACAACTATAAAACTTGCCCCAGACATGCGGAAATAATAATGAAACGACCTCAAACCAATAACGAAATGAATACATAACAAAATACGAAGCATTTACGAAACGAATTGAAAAATTCGTTTCGTTTTTAGGTTGCTCCAGAATGGTTCGTTATCGCTTCGTTAACAAAAAAAATAACGAATTTTTAACGAATTACGAATTAACGAAACGAAACCGCCCAGCCCTACTGGTTTAGTACAAGCTTGAGGAGTATTTGGACCTCCAAATGTTACTGGATTCCAACTTCCAGGATAGCTTATAACTTCTGAAGGTCTGATTATCCCACCCCTGGAGCAATGAACCCACATGATCTCTTCGATCATCTGCTCTCGCTCCCGCTCTCTTCAAAGGCCCGATTGGTGGGGACGAGGGAGAGGGCCTTCTCTATGGTGCCCCCCCGACTCTGGAACTCACTCCCCAAGGATATCAAACAAGTCCCCACATTGGCAGTCTTTAGGAGGAGCCTGAAAACATGGCTGTTCCAGTGTGCTTTCCCGGAATAAGGAAACAATGCCCTGCTCTGATTCTTTGCAATTGTCCTCAGAAGCACTTTACTACCCATTGGGTTGGTCTCCCTACATTATCTTTTAAAATCCTCCTGCTTAGATACATCCTACCTCTGTTCATGCCCAGTGTTTATTTTAAAAAATTAATTTATTTTATCTGGGCTGCCCATAAGGTTTTAAATTCTGTTTATTATTGTTTATATGTAAGTTATATTAATTGTACTGTTTTATTTGCTTGCTGTTTTGTTTTTACTGATGTGTTGTTGGGCTTGGCCTCAAGTAAGCCGCCCCGGGTCCCCTTGGGGAGGTGGTGGCGGGATATAAATAAAGTATTATTATTATTATTATTATTATTATTATTATTAATGTTTGAAGGTGATGAGAACATCCTCTAGTTCCATCCATTATTACTTTCATGGTGCCAGTGGGAAAACATGAGTCAAATCTCTACCAAATCCCCAGGGGTGGCTCAACCCATTACACAAAGTAAGCCTTTGCAGTAGAGTTGATGTTGCCCAGAGGCACTCTTGGGGGAAAATAGACCTTGACTTATGCGAGTTGTAGTTACTGGGATGTCTAGTTCACCTACAACCAAAGAGCATTCTGAACCCCACCAAGGATGGAATGGAACCAAATATGGCACACATAACTCCCACAACGAACAGAACATATCTATCAGGGATTGGTTGGCGGGGGGGGGGGGGGCGCCAAAATACTGTTTGCTTACCGTTGAACATGACCTAGGGCCGCCTCTGCAAATCCCTTTCCACTCTTCAAAGTACTCCTTCAAAAACTATCTGTGATGTTATTTCTCTCAAGTTGCAATGTCTTCTCATTTATTCAGCGTTCTCTCCCACGTAGTATCATAGACAGAATTATCTACAAAATTTCAACTGACTTCAAAATGAAGACCATTTCATGCTTTACAAAATGATAACATAGCAGTACAGTACAAAAGCCTTAGATCATAACAAACAGAGCAACAAGTTATTCTCATCCAGATTATTTGATTGAATCCCACATTTGGTACAATGAGGATCTTCCATTTAAGAGGAGAACGTATAATACAGTAATCAAACTGAAAACAAGAAACTGGAAAGTTGTGTCACTTCTTCAGAGTGGATTGAACAATCATGCTATAGTCAAAATGTATGTCAAAACACCTAGTTACATCTGCAGTCAACATTGATGTCAGTTTCCAAGGACTCAGTGAGAAAATCCTGAGTAAACTTGCATTAGCTTGCACTGCAAGGGGTAAAGATAGCGATAACAAGCAGAATCACAGAAAGAAAGGACCACTGTTTCTCACACTGACGGATAGTCTGCGCCTTCTTCACACATAATACAAATGGTATTGGTCATTGTTGAATGTTTGGAAGATTTCCAGCGAAAGACACTTTTTTTTCCCAGCAGAGCTTGAAAGGTAACTTTTCCGAATGTTTTTGATTGTGAGAGTTTTTTGGGTTTGTGCTAAAATAATTAGGGTTATCCAACAGCACAGTAGCAATTATTTTCTGGCAGGAGAATACTGCATTCAAGGGCAACCAAAATGTTCCTTGGATGACTCCTCTTGTTTTTATTTTTCATTTTTATTTCCTTCTCTTTTGGTAGCAGTTTAGGATTGCTTCTATTCAACTGTCATATTTGAAAAATAGTGCCTTCAGCCTGGAAAAATGATTTTAACCCATCATATGGTGGGATCATATAGTTCATCTCACAAGGCCATGTACCCAATAAAATGTTGCTATATAGATGTCACGATGCCAGCTAAGACTGAGCAGTAACCTTTTTCTGAATCAATAGGCATTTGCCTCCCAATTTTTCACCCCCCATCCCCAAGTATAGAAACATATGTGTGTTTCATCGCTGCTAGATGTTTCATTGAAGAATATTTCCATTGTGGTTTCTCACTAAAAACAACTGTACTGTTTCATTATCTGGGTGGAGGCCACTAGGGGGTGCTAGAGAGAGAAGGATAATCCATTTTACAGGGAGGGAGTTGAAGGAGAAAAACAATTTCCCCCAATTTGGCTGGTTATTTTCCCCCTTCCCCTTTTTAATAAACAAGTGTTGTTTCCACGACATGGACATGGGTTGGGGGAATAACAGGAAAACAGGGGGAAATGGTTTTACTTCTCCACCCTCATAAAATGGACTAGCCTTCTCTCTCTAGCACCCCCTAGTGGCCTCCACCCAGATAATGGAACAGTATCAAAATAACAAAAACATCTGTATCTTAATGTATTGTCGAAGGCTTTCATGGCCGGAATCACTGGTTTGTTTTAGGTTTTTTCGGGCTGTATGGCCATGGTCTAGAGGCATTCTCTCCTGACGTTTCGCCTGCACTCTGGCAAGCATCCTCAGAGGTCGTGAGGTCTGTTGGAACTAGGCAAAATGATTTATATATCTGTGGCATGACCAGGGTGAGACAAAGGGCTCTTCTCTGCTGGAGCTAGGTGTGAATGTTTCAACTGACCACCTTGATTAGCATACAATGGCCTGACTGTGCCTGACCTCTCAACAAAAGTTTGCCCCAGTGCAGTCAGGCCATTGTATGCTAATCAAGGTGGTCAGTTGAAATATTCACACCTAGCTCCAGCAGACAAGAGTCCTTTGTCTCAGCCTGGTCATTCCACAGATATATAAACCCTTTTGCCTAGTTCCAACAGACCTCACGACCTCTGAGGATGCTTGCCAAAGTGCAGGCGAAACGTCAGGAGAGAATGCCTCTAGACCATGGCCATACAGCCCGAAAAAACCTACAACAAACCATCTGTATCTTATATTAATATTAGGGCTTAATATTTTAACATAAAAGATTTACCAGTCTCATGTTAAAGAGAGGATACCAAACTAGGGATAACAAGGACAAAACACTTTCTCACTACCACCAACCCTTCTAGGAGTTTGGTTTTTCCATTGATGGTAGCACTGGAGGCTGTATGAGTCAAATGAAAAACTCGCAGACCAAATCTGGCCCACCAAGTCATTTTATGTAGCCTGCAAGTCATTCAATTCCAGGAAAACATAACATAAAATATGTTCAGATATTTATACAGGAGTAGAAACCTTTGTCTGTGTCTTGCATGAAATGTTTCCTAAAGTCTAAGGCAGAGGTTCACATCAACCCATCTGCCTGCATCCAATTAACTGGCTATGTCATATACTAAACCAGGGAGATTTCACATGCAAAATCTGTTCATAAAAACGCTATACTTCATCTCATGAATGACATGAAATGAACTATATGAATTCCCAGAATAATTTGCAATATATCCGTATTTGCTCATGGCATCTTCAGTTTTCCTCCTCTTATACATACAGAAGGATACCTTTTAATTAGCTGCTCTAATACACTTTTTGTGATCACTAAATCAGTAATGTATGTTAGAAAGTTAGGAAAGCAGAATGTTATCTCTGAAGTGGAAAGAGAGTCAGGACCTTTGGGGCAGCACTTGTGGATTTCATAAAGGGCTTTTTACATCTTCCTATTATAATTTGAGAACTGTCTTGGTGAATATATATATATATATATATATATATATATATATATATATATACACATACATACACACACACACACACACATACACATACACACACTAGTTGTACCGCCACACATTGCTGTGGGCAACCTTCCCTCCCTCTTTCCTTCCCTTTTTTCTTTTCTTCTCTCCTTCTTTCCTTCTATACTTCTTTCCTTCCTTCCCCTCCCGTTTTCTTTCTCTCATTTCTTCTGTAACTCCCAGAAGTCCTCCTGATTGATTGCTCTACCTACTATCGATCTCAATCTAATCTATATATCTTATATATTTGGAGGATTGCTGGGAGTTCCAGTTCAGGAATAGGAAATATATACGGATTGGGAAATTCTCAAAAAAATACAAGGAGAAGCAAGGTATCAGCTTGGAAGCAGTGCATTTGGAGAATCCTCCTCCCCTAAAGGGCCTGGGAGGGGTTAATGAGTGATGGCCACTCGTTGGTCTGTTAGGGGTGTAGTGTCCAATGTTTGTGGTCTGAGCCGGTCTGAGTCCCTCTATGGAGGTGAGAAGATCGGGATATAAAAGTTTTAAATAAATAAATAAATAAATTGTGTCAATTTGTTCAGTGGTTTTTGAGTTATGTTAATCCCACAAACGAACATTACATTTTTATTTATATAGATTAAAAAAAACAATCCGATGAGATGCCATCTTCATTTAAATTTTTTTAAAAAAAAAAAATTAAATGGATTTTCATGTGTCTATATATCCTGCTTTGGTTAATCACCTTTAAGTAGCAGACAAAGGAGCCCCCAGTAGCGCAGTGGGTTAAAGCTCTGTGCTGGCAGGATTGAAGACCGACAGGTCACAGGTTCGAATCCGGGGAGAGGCGGTTGAGCTCCCTCTATCAGCTCCAGCTCCTCATGCGGGGACATGAGAGAAGCCTCCCACAAGGATGATAAAAACATCAAATCATCCAGGCGTCCCCTGGGCAATGTCCTTGCAGACGACCAATTCTCTCACAACAGGAGCGACTTGCAGTTTCTCAGGTCGCTCCTGACACGACAAAAAAAAAAAAAAAAAAAAGCAGACAAATCCACCCAGTCTATAACAATTGGCACATATTGATTTACGAATTTACACATCTGATTTACAAATATAGGGAATTTAACTTTTTTCCACATGTAAATACAAGATAGCTTTACATCTAAAAAAACACAAAACCCCTGACAAACTAAAGAGACTGGATTCCTAAAAGTGCAGCTGCTCATTTTATCAGGTATACAATATGAATAAAGTTACCTCGATGTTCATAATGGGCAGAAATTATGCCACAGGGTAACAATTTTGCAGGAAATAGTAATTTCCACAGAAATCAAGCCTTGTTCCATCAACTGCGATAGCCAAGAGGAACAAATTTAGTAGTGAGAAAGAGGTCAAGCCTTAGTCTTGGTATGGTCTTTTCTGGATTTATTCCAAAAATGTAAGAAGCATAACTGCAGCCTACTGACTCATTAAACAGCATGTCGATCATCCGCAAACTTTTCGGTGTTACACAAGTGATGAATTGGCAAGGCATGCAGTCTTGTTAAGAGGCTGTGAAGATTGTGTGAAAGGGAAAGGTGAATGCTTGGGAACAGTTCCATTTCCTTTGATGAATTTGTTCTTTTTCCGTTGCCGCTTTTATACTTCCAAAACTGCAGGTGTACACACAGAAATTTGCCAGATGGGAAACAAAAGCAAGGAAAAGTGGGGTGACAGTGGGCAAAGATAGTCGATTTCCACAGGTTTTGTTTGTCAGAGTATTCAACAGCGTTCAAGAATTCTCGCTCAGACAGAGCTTCCATCTGCAGCACCTTTATATGTACAGAATGGGGGAGCGATGCAATTTACATCAAAAATACAGTAAATTTCGTTGAAGAAGACATCTGGCAGGACTTCACTTAAGTCTGATGCAATCCACTTCCTCTGTGACCGGCATAGCACTTGTTCGGATGTCTGTGTCTACACTTGACTTGGAGCCATGGTAGGTAGACCTCCATCTGAGTAGCACAATCTTCTTGAAATACTTCATGGTGTTGTTCTTTACAGTGATGAAACACATGGTATTGATCATGCTGTTGCTCATGGCGATGCATTCGACGATATAGAAGGCTGTCAGGTAATGCTTCTCCTTCACAAACACAGTGGGGAAAAAGTCACGGACAATGGTGAAGCCATAGAAAGGTGCCCAGCAGAGGACATAGGCAGTTAGGATGCACATGAGCACCAACACGGTTTTCCTTCTGCAACGAAGTCTCTTCCTTATCTGCTCCGTCTGGAAGCCCGGCACAGTTTTAAACCAAAGCTCTCGTGAGATCCTGGCATAGCAGAGAGTCATGGTGAGAACAGGCCCGACAAACTCAATTCCAAAGATGAACAGGAAATAGGATTTGTAATATATCTGTTGGTCGACTGGCCAAATCTGTCCACAGAAAATTTTCTTTTGGTTTTGTATCATGAAAAGGACAGTTTCTGTTGCAAAATATGCTGATGGTATGGCAATGATGAGGGATACAATCCAAACCACAGCAATGAGGAAGGTTGCTGTTTGGTAGTTCATCCTTGGTTTCAGGGGGTGAACGATTGCAAGGTACCTGCAAAAAGAAAAGATGTTTCCAAATTCATACTTGGAAAGTTGTGTAATTAAATTAGATGTCTCAGTATACCTTATTAGCTATTGGGAAGACATGTAGATACCTTTTTAAAATGGATTCCTCTAAAGGTTGAATAGGTTAGACCAGGGGTTCTCAAACTTTTTCAGTCACGGAGCCCTTTCTTGTGGAGCCCCAATAAATGTTTATATATTCTCCCCTATGAGCCATCAAGGCTATTAAGATCTTCCGGGGGGGGGGGGGCCCTGCTCTCGGTCCCACCACCCTCGCAGTTGCACTTGGTGGGGATGAGAGACAGGGCTTTCTCGGTGGAGGCTCCCCGGCTCTGGAACTCCCTTCCACTAGAGATCCGATCTGCCCCCTCCCTCCTGACTTTCAGGAAATTACTAAAGACCTGGCTCTGGAATGTGGCTTTTGAGGACTGAATCTTTAATGAACTGTGACTATGACTGCGATTGTATTGATGTTTTGGCCTGGGTAATTGTAACGATGACGTTTTATTGTATTTTACTGTGTTGTTTTAATCCTTAATGATGTTGCACTCGGTTGTATTTGTATATTTTGTAATTGCATATATGCTGTAAACTGACCTGAGTCCCTCGGTTGAGGTGAGAAGGCCGGTATAGAAATCTTCCAAATAAATATATATATATATTATATTCACTATAATGTACATACAACAGGTATAGGCAAACTTTTGGGGCCACATTGTGTTTTACAATTTGACTGACAGGCTGGGCCAATGGCAGTAAAAGCACGTGGTGGGGGGGGGGGGAGGGTCTTGGCAGCAAGAAAAAGAGTGTGGCCAGTGTGTGGCTCAAGAGCAGTACATGTGAAAAAGATCTTGGAGTCCTCATGAACAACAAGTTAAACATGAGTCAACAATGTGATGTGGCGGCAAAAAAAGCCAATGGGATTTTGGCCTGCATCAATAGGAGCATAGTGTCTAGATCTAGGGAAGTCATGCTAACCTTCTATTCTGCCTTGGTCAGACCACACCTGGAATACTGTGTCCAATTCTGGGCACCACAATTCAAGAGAGACATTGACAAGCTAGAATGTATCCAGAGGAAGGTGACGAAAATGATCAAGGGTCTGGAAAACAAGCCCTATGAGGAGTGGCTTAAAGAGCTGGGCATGTTTAGCCTGAAGAAGAGAAGGCTGAGAGGAGACATGATAGCCATGTATAAATATGTGAAAGGAAGTCATAGGGCGGAGGGAGCAAGCTTGTTTTCTGCTTCCCTGGAGACTAGGATGCGGAACAATGGCTTCAAACTACAAGAAAGGAGATTCCATCTGAACATGAGGAAGAACTTTCTGACTGTGAGAGCTGTTCAGCAGTGGAACTCTCTGTCCCGGAGTGTGGTAGAGGCTCCTTCTTTGGAAGGTTTTAAACAGAGGCTGGATGGCCATCTGTCGGGAGTGCTTTGAATGCAATTTTCCTGCTTCTTGGTAGGGAGTAGGACTGGATGGCCCATGAGGTCTCTTCCAACTCTATGATTCTATGAGGGGGGCAGGGGAAAAATGACTCTACTGCTGCTGCTTCAGCAGCTCCAAACTTTAAGTTTCCCACATTTCTCAGGAGGCGGAGGAGAAAAGAGGAGGGGGTGGGAAGCAGTATGGTGCCGTGGAGCCCCTCACTATCTCTCGTGGAGTCCTAAGGGATCAGCAGAGCACAGTTTGAGAACCCCTGGATTAGACTGTACCATGTGTTCTAAAGAGTGTGGCATAGTAGTTTGAGGTTTGGACTATGACTCTGGAGAGACCACATTTCAAATCCTTGCTGTGTGACCTTGGGCAAGTTACCATTTCTCCACCTCAAAGGAAGGCAAAGCCAAATCTCTCTGAGCAAATCTGGCTAAGAAAATCCCATGATAGATTCCTTTTAGGGTTTTTAAATGACCTAAAGGCACACAACAATAACAAAACGTGCTTTATGGAAGTCTGCTCTTGGGGCTGGTGAAGCGGTTGATATTTATGCAAACTGCAGCTTCTTGGATATTTTCAGACAACGTATTTTGCTGTTTGCTACACACTCATTGTCTGTTGGCTCCTGAAACTCATTTAAAGTTTTAGCAATACTGTGCAGAATCCTAAACAGCACAGGACTAGAATTCCTGAGTACACGACCATTATAATGACACCCCTCACTGGTGTCTACTAAAGAGGCAATTCCCATCTACATGGATCTGTGCTTACACAGTTCCTGGTTGAAGATGTTTCTTTATAGACAAGAATTTCCTATCTAGTATAGTCCAGCCACCTTGTTAGTAATGTGCCTAGTAGGAGAGGTTTCTTTACAGACAAACATTTCCTAGCTAGTATAGTCCAGCCACCTTGTTATTAATGCACCTGTTTTTACTGTAGGTTTTGTACATTTGGTAGATTTAACTTAATCTTTGCCTCTCTAGAGTCCTTAAAAAGGAACACTTAAATATGGAAAATAAGGCAGCATCACCAAAAAAATGCCAGATTGTAGGACTTAGTGAGTGCCTTCTCTATTCTTGTGTGTGTGCATATTATCTATCTATCTATCTATCTATCTATCTATCTATCTATCTATCTACCCTATGAACCAATTAGGACGTTAAGATCGTCTGGGGAGGCCCTGCTCTCGGTCCCGCCGGCTTCACAAGCACACCTGGTGGGGACGAGAGACAGGGCCTTCTCAGTAGTGGCCCCCCGGCTGTGGAACGCCCTTCCTACAGACATTAGATCGGCCCCCTCCTTATTGGCATTCAGGAAGAGAGTGAAGACCTGGCTCTTTGATCAGGTGTTCAACTAAGCAGTACAATTGATTGATTATTGGAATATGGATTAATGGACAACGAGATTGGATGCTGATTCTATTGATGAGACGTGATGGATTGTTGTTTTTCTGTATTGTTGTATTGATGTTCTGATGTTAATTAATGGATATTACTGTTTTTAAATGATTAATGATTTTGTATTGCATTGTTGATACTGGTTGTTAACTGCTCTGAGTCGCCTGATGGCTGAGAAGAGCGGTATACAAGTGAAGCAAATATCTATCTGTCTGTCTGTCTATCTATCTATCTATCTATCTATCTATTAGGCATGTGCAATCCATGGTTCTAAATGGTTCTAAAGTACTTACAAAACTAAAGTTCTGGTAGTGAAAACTAGGGGGTGCTGGTGCTTTGCTTCTACAGTGTTGCTAAAGTTCTGGTGGTGAAAATTTCAGAACTCTAACAAAATTTTCAAAATCTCATTATAAATGGCAGTTCCTAATTGGTTCTGTCATAAAAATAATCCAATAATGAAATAATAATGAAATTTTGAAAGTTTTGTTAGAGTTTTGAAATTTTCACCACCAGAACTTCAGCAACACTGTAGAAGCAAAGCACCAGCGCCCCCTAGTTTTCACCACCAGAGTTTTAGTTTTGTAAGTGCTTTAGAACCATTTAGAACCATGGATTGCACATGCCTACTATCTATCTATCTATCTATCTATCTATCTATCTATCTATCTATCTATCTATCACTTTTCTCCTTGTGGGGACTCAAGGTGGCTAATACCCACACAATCTGGTCACAGTTTAAAACAAATCTAATACATTTTTTTTAAAAAAAAAACCAATTAAAAAACCCAATTAAAAAAACCCAACAGTACTGTGTGGATTTAGGTTAAATTACAGTAAAATATAATAAACATAATAAAAATTACTTTTAAAACTTGCAATTCCCCTATAATACTACCCACAGCCTCATGAACAGAATACCCTTCACCCTTTCCTAAATGTCTGCTGGCATAGAAAGGTCTTCATTTGCTTGTGGAAGACAACCTGGTTTCTTTTCCACAGTTTGGAAGAAGCCACTGGTGTTGGCAAGACATTGCTACATCTATGTGGCCCAGGATGACACTCCTGTGAGTGCTTGAGGTTTCAAGGTAGAATTATACTATTGATTCACCATTACAGAGATCCACCCCTAATCAATTAGCTATAGAGTTTGGAAGTGCTTGAAAATGTTTGATTCATAGATATTCTTGCTTTGCTTACAATCTATAAAACACTTCTCCACATTGAAACTGGTCATAGGTAACACTGTAGCAGTACCTGATTCTTTTCTGAATTATGAACTCCGTGCACAAGATCAGTGAAAGGATCTTGAGCACGCACCCCTGTCGCCTGGTTACTCAGACAGACATGACCAGCACGTTCTGTATTGCACACATTGACAGTTTGTCCCCATCGAGATAAATGAATTTAATCAATGAGGAAAAAACTACATTCACTTTCCCAATTCAAGTTAAGGCATGCATTTTGCATTGATTTCCAATATTTTTTGTGAGTTAACGGATGAGGGGAATTCCTCTGAACAAAACAACACAGTGTCCTGCAAGCCATATAACTCAGCTGCCCAAGGATAGCTCTTTCATATTAGAGAATAAATCCATTTTAAATCTAGTTGCTGTATCTTGCAGAATTCTGGGGTTTGTAGTTTAGGTAGGAGTCTTTAACAGCCCCACTAAACTACAAACCCCAAAATTCTTCAGGAGACAGAAATCAGATTTAAAGTGGATTCATTCTCTAGTGTGATGAAGTAACTAGAGGATTTTGGTTTTTCTCCAAGTGCTTACTCATACATCCTGTGGGAATGGCCCTGGGAATGCATCAGGTCCACCCCAGTACCTTCACCAGGGACAAGCTATCTTCCTCTGGCATCTATTGAACTGGCTGGGCATGACTTAAACTAAGACCCTCAGCTTTCCTTGAACCTAGGGTGGGTAAATTGTGGTCTGAGACTGCATTGGCTCTGCTGAACCCTCACAGTACTGTCCATATGCCATTGTTGCTACTCCCAGATGGCAGCACAAGTACTTGCACAACCAGCTCATGGAGATCTATGGCCATTTGTGCAGCAGTGACATGGGCCTGATCCAGGCCCTTAGCCAGGATTTTGATTCGGAGGGGGGGGGGGGCTGAGTCTGATTCGGGGGGGCTGAGTATGAGTGAAAGCGAGTCTACCCTAGCAAACCTTTTGTATCGTTACCCCAATAGCCCCATGCATATGGGATATATTGAGCATGGTGATCAGATCATGATATGAATAAACATAACAGTTCAAATAACGTACCAGTAAGGCCTTTTCGCGAACCACCATGAGAATTTCGGGGGGGGGGGGGGTTCAGCAGACAGCAGACAGATGCACATAGGCCCAGTCCTGATGTCAACATTGCACCAAAGCAGTGAGATTGCTCTAGAGTTTCAGGTGAATCCTGAAGCATACTCCTGACTTTTCTTAATAACCGACTTAACCTGGTTTTATCACATGATAAACACTAGAAATGGCAAAATGTCATGAGGACAGTCAGAATCAACTGCACTATGAGAACGAGTTATTCGGCCTGTGTATACAAGCCTATCTGTATATATCCAAAACTTCTGGATATCCAAAGTTTTTTTTCCTTCTAATCTAATCTGTATCCAAATCTAGACTGACACAATTTTATTACAACTATGGCTTGTTTTTCTTATGACTCAATAATATATTTCCCCTTATGCCTAGGTCAGACATTAGTTCATGATCCTGCAAATGTATCATTCATCTAATAGCCTGAACTATTTATTTCATGTGGCACGAGCTCTACCATCCAATTGGTACAGGCTCTGGGATCCTCCAAAATGCATGAGGATTGTGCAAGCATATGGTACCAAGTTGTTCATTCCATTTTCCCATGCCGACCAACCCCTATTATTCCACAGCATTGTGCTATGGCACTTAAAGTGATGCCAAAGTACATTAATTCAACAATGTAGATGCATCCTTAGAGAACAAATGGCTCACAAAGTACTATTGGAATACAACTCCTATAAACTCTCTCCACTGGTTAAACTGCCCAGTGCTGATGGATGATGAAAAACAGTGACATCTGGAAAATTACACATTTTGTACCTGCATTGTACAATTTCTTTAAATAGTTTATTCTCTTAAATGGGCATTTGATCATGTGACCATGTGTAATGAATCCCTTACCTTAGCTGGCTGGCTGAATCCTAAGGTAAGGGAATCATTAGACATGGGCCTGGCAAAGCCAAGACGTCCATTTTAGAAAAGGGAGCCAGGGAGAAGCCATTTTAGTTAGGTTTTCCTTGAGATTTTCCAAGTCTTAGAGGGAAAATAAGGAGGCTAAGATTGGCTAGAAAGATGGGGGCAGAGCCTAAGTGATCTAGAGGACAAAAGTGTCCTTTTTTTAAAAAAAAAACAGAGGCTTGAAGTCCCAGTTATTCAGTTGGGGTTTGGGCTTGGAGTTGTTAGTGAGTCAGTTTTTGTTGGTGTTCGTCAGAGCGAGTTTGGGTTTAGAGAAGAAGATTGGGTTAATCTTATGTGAGGTATTCAGAGTAGCTATTAGTAGATAGCTAGAACACTGTTGGGGAACAGTGCCCAGTTAGTGGACTGTTCAATTCCTAGGGAAGTCTAGTTCAGGGTATTTTTGGCTAGATTCCTAAGGGGGCAGTTTTGGGAGTTACTTTCAGAGATTAATTTCCTGAAGTAATTTTCTGTGGGTGAACTTTGAAGACTTATAACCCAGAAGAGTTTAAAATTTTACTCTAACGCAACCACAAGCTATTCATGCCAGTATTTTCTGAAAACCATTAAGCATTTGTACCTGAATTATTTCAAGCCTGTTCAATAAACATTCTTGTTCTTTTATTAACTTATACCAGCCTCAGTGAGAGTACCTGTGTGGTCAAAGTATTTCTAAAGTCAGCTTCACAGCAGCCACTAAGAAACTCTAGTGGCATAGTGTGTGTTACAGAACAAACTCACAATATTACTTCAGCCTAATTAATACTGGAATGGTGGCAACGGAATTCATTTGAAGAAGCATTTTAAGTCTCTCTGTTCTAGTGTTTCCCAATTCCTACCTTTTAAAATACTAAGTGTCTCACTCTTTCTCTGCTCTAATTTCCCCTAATATTGGTATAATCAGTGGGATATTTTTCAACAATTAAAATAAAGAGAAATCTAAATACACAGCTGTTTCAGCAAACATACACCCTCTTCTTTTTGACGGTTTCATATTTTTGGTGAACAGCACATTCATATTTTAGGAGGTGCCTGTGCGTTATACCATGCAACAGCAGAATGCAAGATCTTGCAAATGGCATAGAAATGGGATTATCAGGTTGTTGGGTTTTTTTGCTAGGGCAGGTGACACCCATTCTCTGCCAATAGCCAAACTCCATCGGTTTGATGTATAGAACTCATTTCTCTTAGAGAAAAGTGATGTCATGTGCCTTGATGCATTTGTGCAGCTTACAATGGGACATGGGATAAAAACTGAGCCTTGTCTCCACCCCTTGGAAATGTCTATCCTTATTATCAGGTTACAGTTGATTTTAGCAGCTGAATATAAAACACAGGATCTTGGGAAAAGAAAGATAAGGCAAGAGGGGCAATGGAGGAAAAAATCTCAGAAGTGCAAGAAATGACATCAACCCTAAACTTTAGTAATACAGCCGGAGAATTTTTTAAGATGGTATGTTTATTGACTGTGGGGAAAGTGAAAGATTTTGCTCTTTACGGGATGCAGTAATAGATCTGAGCAGAGCACTGAAGTGAAATGGACCTGGAAATCTGTGTGCCAGTGAGTTTCAGGCCATGCATCTGACTGACTTCTATTGCCATATAAATATCAGCATGTACTAAACCTGTTCTTCAGATATTTCATTCTCTCTAAGGTTGCCACAGGCTTCAAACTGCAGGACAGAATGCTAGCTAAAAGATATCAAATATCTATTTGCCTCCGTATGGTGATTTCATGCAAAATCAATCTGTTCATTATGCCTAGCCCTGTCTCTCATTCCCTCCTTTCTTTTATTCCTTTAATTCACTATTTTATTCCTTTTATTCACTATTCAATTCCTTTCATTCACTATTGTATCTTTTTTTCTCTACACGTGCATTTTCAATTACATTCTCAACAATACATACGCACACACACGTATTGCTGAGCAAAATTTCTTATTACTGACCCAAATTAAAATCTTGGACAGGTCTAATTCTAGTGTTTAATATAGTAGAAGTGTTTCCAGTATAATAGGGAGGCACTTCTTTACAGTAGAGTAATGTGATCTTATCTGTAGGCTTTCTGTATATTAGCATTATTACTCCAATTTTGAAATATACAGAAAACACATTTCCTTGGTACTGAATTGTATTGATAAGAGTTTCCATGGGGTTTGAAAAAGAAACAAAAGATTCCCAGTCATTCACATTTCCTAGTGCACATTGCAAAATTACTGCCAATGCATTGCCTATAGAAATTAATTTATCATGATATATATATATATATATATATATATATATATATATGCTAGTCGTGCCCTGCCACACGTTGCTGTGGCCCGGTCTGGTGATCTGGAAAATAAAGTAATGAGAAAGTGTTGGGTTTCTAATATATGTAATTTCTTTATGCTTGTGGATAAACAGCACTTCTTGCTGTTTCTTTGACAATATTGATGTGGACATTGTCTGGTTTGCCTACTCTGGAACATGCAACATATAATTGTCCTTCTTTAGGGGTCCCTTTCAAATCTATGATGCTATATCTCTGTGTGTGTGTGAATCATATCTACCTATCTATATCTATGGCTGGATGTCAGGAGGGCTTTGATTACGTTTTCTTGCCCTGGTGAAGGGAGTTGGACTGGGTGGCCTTAAGTATTTTCTGTTGGTCATGGGGCTTCTGTGCGGGAAGTTTGCTCCAAATCTGTCATTGGTGGGGTTCAGAATGCTCTTTGATTGTAGGCGAACTATAAATCCCAGTAACTACAACTCCCAAATGTCAGGGTCAATTTTGTCCAAACTCCATCTGAGTTCACATTTGGGCATATGGAGTATTCATGCCAAGTTTGGTCCAGATCCATCCTTGTTTGAGTCCACAGTGCTCTCTGGATTAGGTGAACGACAACTCCCAAACTCAAGGTCAATGCCCACCAAACTCTTATAGTGTTTTCTGTTGGTCAAGGTAGTCCTGTGTGCCTAGTTTGGTTCAATTCCATCATTGGTAGAGTTCAGAATGCTGTTTGATTGTAGGTGAACTATAAATCCCAGTAACTACAACTCCCAAATGACAAAAATTTTTGAGTGAAGGAAATACATTGGGTTGTTAGGTGTCTTGTGTCCAAATTTGTTGTCAATTCGTGGTTTCTGAGTTCTGTTAATCCCACAAACGAACATTACATTTATATGTATACATATACATATACATTTACATATTTATGTGTGTGTGTGTGTGTGTATGTGTATGTGTATGTATATGTATATGTATGTAATTGAAAAGGCCACTGAAGATCTCATAAAATGGGAATCCCTCATACCTTTTGGGTCTTGTGAGTGTACTTGGTGTGCCTTACAGTCCAGAGCTGAACACAGTTTGTTAGGTCTTGAACGGAATGAACTACAGTTGGGCCAATTATTCAATGCCATTATGATGCTGCTATAATAGTGATGGATTCACTGTCTCTCTGCAGCTTATCATATTGTTATCATTAGCTAGTTCTCCAGATTGCCTTTTCAATCTTGATTGGCTTCAACATTCAGCAACAGTATTGTTCAAACTCTTCCAAATTAATCTGTTCACACACACACACACATAGACATACACACACATACACACACACAAATGAATTAAATGGTTGGATGAACAAGTCTATGTGAGACAAAAGCTAACATTAATTGCAAATACATAGGTCTAGGACTGAAGTCTTCTCTGATGGGGAAGACTTAATGGAAAATGATCTATTTCTACTGGATCACATTTTAGAATGGGTACAAAAGTTAAACCTCAATAATACTTTCCTACAATGAATTATCCAGTATGAGGAATATGTTTTCCTATCCACAGACAAGAAAAACCACTGTACTTAAAATTAATAATGTATATTTACTTCTGGGGTTGTTTTAAAAACAAAGTGTTAACTACAAATGTATCATTTTCTCCCTTTACCTAGCATCCATTAGTCCCAGGTACAGGTTGAAAGCTTCTTTGTTTCCATGTAGCCTGTTGCCATTTTATTTTTATGGAAAAGAGGAGATATGGCTAGATTGCAGAAAGTGTTATATTGCAGAGTAAAGACAAATTTTAGATCACCCTTCCTTAAGCATGTTTATTAAATATGTCATTTCTTGCACTTATGGATTGATTTTAACTCCATGTTTTCACATCTGAAGGGAAGGAGACTGAGGAAGATAGGATGAGTGTTGGAAAACAGAACCTGTTACTCTTGAAATCTTTACCCCTAGAAGGGCTGGCCTTACAATTTGGTAGCGTGAGCGAGTCACATTAGACAAAGATGCTGAGATGTGAGGCATGTTTTGATAAAAAAAATAGTTGTCTAAGGTAGTGCTTCTCAACCTTTGATCCCTCAGATGCTTTGGACTTCAGCTCCTACAATTCCTAACAGCTGGCAAGTTGGCTGGGATTTCTGGGAGTTGAAGTCCAAAACACCTAGAGGACCAAAGTTTGAGAACCATTGCTCAAGGGCAGTGGTTCTCCACCTGGGGTCCCCAGATGTTTTTGGCCTTCAACTCCCAGAAATCCTAACAGCTGGTAAACTGGCTGGGATTTCTTGGAGTTGTACCACCAGAACCACTGAGAACCACTGCTCTAGGGGCTTCAAGGGTACCCCTTTTCCATCCAATGTTGGAGAAAGCAAAATTCTCCAAAATGCTGATTTTCATGGCTCAGAATGGGAAGCAACATGCTGGTTGCAGTAGCCCAGAACTGGCACACTGTTCATTGCTCTGAACTCAATTTAACAAAATATGGGGAAACGGTGGGCTATTCTAGGTTCTTGTGGGTTTTTTCAGGCTATAGGGCCATGTTCTAGAGGCATTTCTCCTGACGTTTCGCCTGCATCAATGGCAAGCATCCTCAGAGGTGGGCTATTCATTTCTCCCAGTCCTTCTTCTCATTCCTCTGTTGTAACTGTGATGAGTACATATAACTTGATCTTGGTAAGATTATGGTGAAGGGCTCTGAAGGAGGGAGAAAATACTGGGCCGTTTTTTGAGGGAAAGGATGGGAGAACCTGCCTGGAAAATGCTAGACCTAGACACAAAAACAAAACTACAGATTACAGATGATTCCAATATCTAAGTCTCCTCCTTACCTATCCACAGCAATTGCCAAGAGCGCATTGGTTGAGACGTAGAGGGAGACAGTGCGCAAGTAGTTGACAGAAGCACAGAGTATGTGACCATGCTCCCACGACAGCTGCCGCACCACATAGTAGTCCATCTCAAATGGACAGCAGACAATGGCCACCAGGAAATCAGAGATGGCCAGATTTGCAATGAGAAGGTTTGTGAGGTTACGAAGCTTCTTATAGCGGGCCAGAGCAGCAATGAAAATGAAGTTGCCAATACCACAGACTAACATGATACCGGCTAGTGCCACCCCAATGACAATCCTGGCTGCAAAGAAAGTCCGTGTTTTTGTCACATCGTCTCCATCATCCAAGGGCAAATCATAGTCGCTGTAGCTGAAATTGAAGGGGAAAGTGAAGTTCTGATAAGAGGTGAAGTCCCCATTATGGTGGCTGTAGATGGCAGCAAAGTTGGTACTCGTGAGCGTATCATTTGGATAATGCCCGTCATGCCTCATGGTGTTGTTCTCGTCTTTTCTTGTTTTAATAAACTGGTCGTGCTAAGTTTTGTCTTCTCAATATCTCCCAGAAGTAGTGGCCAGGGGAAGAGTTTTCATGCTTCCATCAGTCACGATCTCTGTATCCATTATAGCAATCACAGCATTGCCTATCTATAAAAATCAGAAGAGAAGAATAGAGTCAGAGAAGTGCAGAATGTAAAAGAAGAGTCATGCTCGAGGACTCTCAAATTGTCTTAGGAATGAAAAGGACATTAACCCCACTCTGAACAAAGATATTATCACAATTTGTAATGCAAGTTACGGCCTCCCCAACCATAAATGGAAGTGCTCACTATCTCCAAATATCATCCAATGTTTTCTCCATCTTACCATGCAAACTCTGTTATAGGTTTGCTTTAGGATCACTGTCAAGGAGGCATGTAGCCGAGGGGGGGGGGGGGGGGGCTTGGGGGGCTTCAGCCCCCCCCCCCCCCGAAATTCTCAGGGTGGTCAGTGAGAAGGCCTTATTGGTACATTATTTAAACTGTTACGTTATTCATATCATGATCCGATCACCATGCTCAATATATCCCATATGCATGGGGGTATTGGGGTAACGATACAAAAGGTTTGCTAAGGTAGACCCTCTTTCACTCAGACTTAGCCCCCCCCCAAATCAAACTCAGCTCCCCCCGAAACAAAATCCTGGCTATAAGCCTGCTGTCAAGACAAGATTGGTACAGGAAATGGTCTTGTTTGATCGACAAAATTGAAGGAAAGGATAGGTACAGAACTTTAAATCAGGCCTTCCAGACAATTAAATCAATGTACTGATTTAAGTAAACCCAGATGGGGGTGGGAGGGAGGTGGGAAGAAGGTGGTAAGGGTGGGTAGGTGGAGTGGGGGGTTTGAAGGGGTAATTAATCGAGATATACGGCAAAGGGAACCACAATTGGAACCTGTATCCTAGCCATAAAAATTGTAAACAGATTTTGATATTATCTTTTAGATGGCTAAGATTCATATTGTATTTTTTTATTATCTGTATGGAGAAATGAAATAAAATATTTTTTTTAAAAAAAGGATCACTGTTAAATCATAAGTCACACAACAACAACCATACATTTTAGATGACTTGTACAAAATATTTTCAAACCCAAATGCAATGTTTTGTTAGGCAGTAGTACTTTGTATTTGCATTTGCATTTTGAGGCAAAGCAGTATGAAAAAATAGCAGAAATTGTACTTCGTACTTGGTGCACAATCAGTCATACAAGCCGTTTTATTTTTGTAGCAATCCAAACTGAAGATTTTTTTTTGTCATGTCAGGAGCAACTTGAGAGACTGCAAGTTGCTTCTGGTGTGAGAGAATTGGCTGTCTGTAAGGACATTGCCCAGGGGATGCCTGGATGTTTTGATGTTTTATCATCCTTGTGGGAGGCTTCTCTCATGTCCCCACATGAGAAGCTGGAGCTGATAGAGGGAGCTCATCCGTGCTCTCCCTGGATTCGAACCTGCAACTTGTCGGTTTTCAGTCCTGCCGGCACAAGGGTTTAACCCACTGCACCACCGGGGGCTCCTAAAACTGAAGATTAGGAAGAATTGAGTACTTGATTGTACTTTGCTTTTTAAAAAGCAAAGCCTGTATGTATACAGGTTGAAATAAAAGAATTCTATGGAGAAATAGACGGGGAGATGCTTTTCCAGTGTAAGTCTTGCTCGTCTTGTCCTGTCTGAAGCACCATCTTACTTCAAATCACATATGATCTATTTTTCACCTAATATTTGTTTTTGCAGCCTTTGATGGGCTCTCTGAAACTAAATCACAGCTTTTTTAGTTTTGGTACATTAAGTAATTATCTGGAATAAAACTGGAGTTATGTCAGCAATATTTTATTATGGAAGCAAATCTACAGTGCCAGACTTTGTAACTCTTCAGCACCTTTGTTGAAGTAAATCAATAGAACTGATTTTCATCACGCAACCGACAAAAAAGTCTCAAGAGGAAGGAAATCCAATTTTCCAGTGGAATTAATGTGCCTGTTCTCCAGAAGTAAAAACCGAGGCTAATAAGTCATTGGAGAGTGCTTCACCTGGTGTCAATTGACAGACCAGAGAAATGTTGTCCAGGTCTCCATATGGGTTAGACAAAGCTTAGAAAAGTTACTTTTTAATATTACAGCTCCAAAGTTCTCCAAAGCCAATGTGACCATCCACAGCTTTCAGTTATCTGGGGAGTTGTAGTACAAGAAGTAACATTTCCAAACTCTGAGATAAAACAGACTCGCCCCATATTCCATGTACAACTCTTATCCATATGTTCAGACCTTTCAGCATTAGAACTCCCAAACACAAATGATGGAACCTGTTTTTTTGTTGTTGTTGTTGTTGTGTCAGGAGAGACTTGAGAAACTGCAAGTCGCTTCTGGTGTGAGAGAATTGGCCGTCTGCAAGGACGCTGCCCAGGGGACGCCCGGATGATTTGATGTTTTGTCATCCTTGTGGGAGGCTTCTCTCATGTCCCCGCATGAGGAGCTGGAGCTGGTAGAGGGAGCTCATCCGCCTCTCCCCAGATTCGAACCTGCGACCTGTCGGTCTTCAGTCCTGCCGGCACAGGGGTTTAACCCACTGCGCCACTGGGGGCTCCGATCAGGCCCGTAGCCAGGATTTCGATTCGGGGGGGGGGGGGCTGGGTTTTTTTCGGGGGGGGGGGCGGGGGGGGGCTGAGTTTTGGGTGGGCTGAGTCTGAATGAAAGAGAGTCTACCCTAGCAAACCTTTTGTATCATTACCCCAATACCCCTATCCATATGGGATATATTGAGCATGGTGATCAGATCATGATATGAATAAACATAACAAAATAATGCACCAGTAAGGCCTTTTTGCGAACCACCATGAGAATTTGGGGGGGGGGGGGCTGAAGCCCCTCACCCCCCCCCCCCCCCCCCCGGCTACATGCCTGGCTCCATTGGAACCTGTGAATTGCCAGGTTCCCAAATGAATTTGCTATTTCACAATTTATTCTTTGTAACAGAGACAAAGTACTCAGACATTTCAATTATTAGGACAAATATGCCATTTACAACTCACATACATCACATGTTTCTGTGTTCCTTCTGATCGTAATCTTCATAGTTGTTGAGACAGAATTAATTACTTGTTTGAAATGCTGTGAACCCACTACTGGAAGCAAACCCCCTTCTAGGTTCACCAGTATTCCAGTTACAATCTGAAACTATGTATCTGTGCAGCAAACTGGGAAAAATTCTAAATGTGCTTTTGTAGCCACAGTGGCTCTTTGAGTCTTTACAGTAACCAGTTCTCTTTTTGTTGGACAGAAAAAAGAACCTACTAAGTGGAGGTCTGTTCACACCAATTAAATAGCTTTTCCCAATATACCCAATAGTGATCACAAATCACAATACCAGTGATGGTTTTTGATCAAAAGAAACTTTTTGGATTGTGGCGCAGCTGGCTGAGTGTCAGCTGCATTAAGATCACTCTGACCAAAAGGTCATGAGTTCAAAGCCAGCCCGGGTTGGAGTGGGCTTCCAACCAATTGTGTAGCCTGTTGTCGACCTTTGCAACCCGAAAGACAGTTGCATCTGTCAAGTAGGAAAATTAGGTACCACCTTAAAGTGTGGGGAGGCTAAATTAACTAACTTATGAGGCCATAAAAGACTCCAGCAAAAGCATGCGAGGAATGCGGAAGTACTTCATCAGTGTCACAGATGGACGTTGAAAGCGACAGCTCCCCTGGCAGCCAGAAAAAAGTTAAATAGCCTCTGTGTATGTCTGTATACATTGTATGTCAAATTGGCATTGAATGTTTGCCATATATGTGTACATTGTAATCCGCCCTGAGTCCCCTACGGGGTGAGAAGGGCGGAATATAAATACTGGAAATAAATAAATAAAGTTCAGTTTCTTATCAAGGTTCAGCCAATAGAGGTGCAAATAAATGCTGTCCATTTCTCCTGTGCAGAATCCTCCCACTTGCTGCCCTTGAAGTACGCTGGAGTGTAACATTCATCACCCACAACCAGAGTGCTGGCTGACATGTTGGGAGTTGTAGCACAACACCTCTGGACAGGCACGTAGCCAGGATTTTGTTTCGGGGGGGGGGGGTGAGTTTGGTTCGGGGGGGGCTGAGTTTGGTTTGGGGGGGCTGAGTCTGAGTGAAAGAAGGTCTACCCTAGCAAACCTTTTGTATCATTACCCCAATACCTCCATGCATATGGGATATATTGAGTATAGTGATCAGATCATGATATGAATAAACATAGCAGTTTAAATAATGCACCAGTAAGACTTTCTCGCGGACAGGGGCGGCTCAACCCATTACGCAAAGTAAGCATTTGCGGTAGAGTTGATTTTACCCAGGAGTGCTCTTGAGGCGCTCTTGGGGGAAAATAGACCTTGACATATGCAAGTTGTAGTTACTGGGATGTATAGTTCACCTACAATCAAAGAGCATTCTGAACTCCACCAATGATGGAATTGACCAAATACGGCACACAGAACTCCCACGACAAACAGAAAATAAATTTCAGTGATTGGTTGGGGGGGGGGAGTGCGCGCCAAAATACTGTTTGCTTACTGTTGAAAATTACCTAGGGCCACCTGTGCTTGTGGACCACCATCAGAATTTCGGGGGGGGGGGGCTGAACCCCCCCCCCCCCCCCAAGCTACATGCCTGCCTCTGGAAGGTGTCATGCTGGTGACCAGTCAAGCTGGCAAGACTAGTCTAAAATGAAAAAAAAATGAGCAGCATAACATCTTTGGGACTTTTCAATGGAATCAGCCTATGTGGCCATTACAATACATTATCTGGTTTCTATTGTCACACCAAAGTAATTGCTTTTCGGTTTCTATAGCATAGCTCAGGTACAATGTGTAACTAGAATTGTCCAGACGACCTATCTTAAACAGACTTATTTGGAAGTAAACACTGCTGAAAATAATCAGATACGATCCTTCATCTGAAAAAAATTTATTAAGGGTCCATAGGTCATTTCTGGGAAGGAGTTACGGCTAACTATTGTTCTTTGTTGCAAAAGAAGAGGAGAGAACACTTAACTAAACTTCATATCAAGGTCTGCTTTGATTATTCATTTTCAAAAGTAGTTCATAGATATTTACATCAACTCCCTGGCAAAGCAGTAACATATGTTTTTAAAGAAGTAGAAAGCAAGCAATACCTGTCCTGGATCTTGTGCTTGTGTCCCTCGTTGTTGCTTTCAGAGAAAACTCTGAGCTCTGAATATCACAGGATGGTTGCAGCGCTCTTAATGGAACGGCACAGGAGATGCCAAGGATGCTGTATGGGACTAGAAGTGGAACTGCACATCTGCCCTGTAGCAGAGCAGGATCAGAAGTCCGGCTGTCTGTGTGCTTTCATCTAAAGCCTAGCTTTGGTGGGCGGTCTCTTGATGCTTACCATTGCATATGTAATTTTAAAGAGGCAGTGCCCAATATGTCACACCTTTCCCTCTGAATGTGGGGACTGCAGATGTCATGTATGCATTCAAGACAGCCTTTAAGCACAGAAGTGAAACCCTTTTGCTTCTAAGTTTGCAAGAGGAAAGAATACTGCTTTTGGCTAGAATAATATTTTGATTGGGCAGGGGCACATGCAAGACTTGTGTTTCTAACTAGTTGCAAAAGGATCAGCAGATGTTTATATGTTTTGAGCTCTGCGAGCGCAGCATTTTTCCAAATGAAGCAGAGAGTGTTTGAGGACCGAGACATCCGTAGGGATACCAAGGTGCTTGTCTACAAAGCTATTGTCCTCCCAACCCTGCTATAGGCCTGCGAAACGTGGACTGTCTACAGTCGTCACATGCAATTCCTAGAACATATCTTAGTTGTAGTGCAGAAAAACCAATGAAAGAACAATACAATGTTTAAATCCCTCTCCAATGCCAGAAATACAGCTTAATGGTGCAACATTAGAAAATGTTGATCATTTTCGCTACCTTGGCAGCCACTTCTCCATCAAAGTCAACATCGACACTGAAATACAACACCGCCTGAGCTCTGCGAGTGCAGCATTTTCCTGAATGAAGCAGAGAGTGTTTGAGGACCGGGACATCCGTAGGGATACCAAGGTGCTTGTTTATAGAGCTATTGTCCTCCCAACACTGCTATATGCTTGTGAGATGTGGACTGTCTACAGACGTCACATGCAATTCCTAGAACGATTCCATCAGCGCTGCCTCTGGAAAATCCTGCAAATCTCCTGGGAAGACAAGTGGACAAACGTCAGTGTGCTGGAAGAAGCAAAGACCACCAGCATTGAAGCGATGTTCCTCCGCCACCAACTCCGCTGGACCGGCCATGTTGTCCGGATGCTCTACCACCGTCTCCCAAAGCAGTTGCTCTACTCCGAACTCAAGAACAGAAAACGGAATGTTGGTGGACGGGAAAAGAGGTTTAAAGATGGGCTCAAAGCCAACCTCAAAAACTCTGGCATAGACACTGAGAACTGGGAAGCCCTGGCCCTTGACCGCTCCAGCTGGAGGTCAGCTGTGACCAACAGTGTTGTAGAATTTGAAGAGGCACAAATGGAGGTCGAAAGAGAGAAACGTGCCAAGAGGAAGGCACATCAAGCCAATCCCAACCGGAACCACCTTCCACCTGGAAACCAATGCCCTCACTGCAGAAGAAGATGCAGAGCAAGAATAGGGCTCCACAGCCACATACGGACCCACAAGAATATTGGAAGACAATCATCCTCGGAAAGCGAGGGATTGCCTAAGTAAGTAAGTAAGTAAGCAAGCTATGATTTTCCCAACTCACAATTCTCAAACCCAAAAACCACTTTAAAGAAGTGATGTGACCTTTGGGCATTATCAGTTATCCAGATTATGGTGTGATTAAGCGTACAGCCAGAGGCGGCCCTAGGTACACTGACAATACACTGATATATGTTTTCTGTTCGTCGTGGGAGTTCTGTGTGACATATTTGGTTCAACTTTATCATTGGTGGAGTTCAGAATGCTCTTTGATTGTAGGTGAACTATACATCCCAGTAACTACAGGGAGACCCTGCTCTCGGCCCGGCCTCTATCACAAGTGAGGTTGGCAGGGACGAGGAGCAGGGCCTTCTCGGTGGTGTCCCCTCACCTGTGGAATTCACTCCCCGGGGAAATTAGGTCATCAACATCCCTCCTCTCGTTTAGAAGGAAATTGAAAACTTGGATCTGGGACCAGGCTTTCGGGGAATCTGGCAGATAAAAGGACAAGCAATGACTAGAACTGATGGATTCGACAATGTGGAATTGAATTTATTGACTCTGAGTAGGTAAATGTTGAGCATTAGATTGGTTTTTTAGGGACTGTGATGTACAAGTGGATTGTTTTTAATTGTTTTAGTTGACTTAATTGCTGTTTATATATGTTTTATTTCTTACTTTGTTGTTGTGCCGGCATCAAATTGTGCCTTTTTGTAAGCCGCCCTGAGTCCCCCCTCAGGGGTTGAGAAGAGTGGGGTAGAAGTGCGAGAAATAAATAAATAATAAATAAGGTCTATTTTCCCCCAAGAGCACCTCAAGAGCGCCCCTGGGCAAAATCAACTATACTGCAAATGCTTACTTTGCGTAATGGGTTGAGCCGCCCCTGCGTACAGTGTATACAGAACTAACTATATAAGTAAATCCTGGATTAGAAGAAATGTGTACACATTATAGCCAGCCAAAACAAAGCATTTTAAAACTCCATTGATCTTCATGGAAAAGATGGTTTTAAAATTATTTCAACCAATGATTGCAGTTCTTCCACTGATTAGAATCAATGTTTGATTATATCTGGACCGTACTATGTATTTAAATGAGATGGATAATAAACACAGTCAGTTGGTAAAGCAGCTGCTCCCAGTGAAAGACATTTTGGTTATATGACTTTCAGTTGACTGATTTTGAATGTGCTTATAAATAAAAGCAATTAGTTTCACCAGTAGGTTTTAGTTAGGAAATGAACACAGAGCACTTTATAAATGGTGTTATAAATTGAAAGCAAAGGAATTTGTAAACCCTGAACTTCTTTTCTCCCCCTTACCTCGCCAACAAAACATTCTCCATGTCTGGGTTGTTGTAGGTTTTTTCGGGCTATATGTCCATGTTCTAGAGGCATTCTCTCCTGACGTTTCGCATGCATCTATGGCAAGGCTCCTTAGAGACATCACTACCTCTGAGGATGCTTGCCATAGATGCAAGCGAAACGTCAGGAGGAATTGCCTCTAGAACATGGCCATATAGCCAGAAAAAACCTACAACAACCCAGTGATTTCGGCCATGAAAACCGTCGACAATACATTTTCTATGTCATCATATACCTCACAACTTCTGAGGATGCCTGCCATAGATGTAGGCGAAACGTCAGGAGAGAATGCCTCTAGAACATGGCCATACAGCCCGAAAAAACCTACAAAAACCCAGTGATTCTGGCCATGAAAGCCTTCAACAATACATTCTCTATGTCATCATATACCTCACAACTTCTGAGGATGCCTGCCACAGATGTAGGTGAAACATCAGGAGTTAATGCCTCTAGAACATGGCCATGTAGCCCGAAATAAAGTACAACAACCCAGTGATTCCAGCCATGGAAGTCTTTGACAATACTATGCATATACTTTTCTCCCTTCTAATTGATGGCAGTGTCCAATGGGTTTTGTGTGTGTGTGTGTGTCAGGAGTGACTTGAGAAACTGCAAGTCATTCATGGTGTGGGTAAGAGGAGCTTTTTCAAGACCCTGGAAACAATTGTTTTGGACTACAACTTGCAGCATTCCCAGCCATCATGTCACATCTCCTATTATCTAGTGATAGATAGCATGACCTGCCTGTTTTGCTTCCTGTAAAATTTGATAATGAGTCTCAAGATCAGTTTGGAATTTAAACCATTTCATTATGCCATTTCTATTCTGTCTTTTATTTTTGAAAGGAGCTCAGAGTGGCATTCATTGGTTCCATTTCATTTTTACTCACAGCAGAATTGCAAGGTATCTTATAGACAGTGGCTGGTCAAGGTGTCCTGGTAAACAATCTGAATGAACATGTGAATGCAGGTCTTCCTAGTCTTTAAACAGTTCTCCAACCTCCACAACACACTGCCTCACAGGCTTATGGTATGAGTTGTCAGTTTCTATATTTTGGGCATTTAGTGAATTAGGTTTTCAGGAAAAAAAAAAACCTTCTTCCTTCATGTGACAAGCTCCCAAAGCCTTCCCATTCAGACTTGGTCTCTTTTGCATTGAATCCAAGAATCTGTTACCAAAACATGCATCTAATAGTGGTATCAGTATGCTTCAGTTTGGATGGCCTGCAGATGTTGCTGAAGTACAGCTCCTATCACACCTGAGTATTGCCTGTACTGTCTGGGGCTAATGAAAATTGTAGTTGAAAACATAGGAGATTATAGCCATGGAACAATAGAATCTCCCACTCATCTTTTAAAAAGGGCAAAAAGAGGACTCAAGCAACTACTGACCAGCCCACTTGATATCGATACCAGAAGCAGCTCTAGAACTGATAATTAATCAGTCTATACACACTTTGCAAGGAATGTTATAATTACTAAGTGTCAGCATGGATTTCTCAAACTAATGCATATGGAGAAAGTTCACATTTGATTCCTCATTTTTTTGTGTGATGCTCCATTCTGATTTTCCCTCAAATTAACTGTGTCTTTGAGTTCCGGGCACAGGATGGATGAATAAATGAATAGAGAATATATGAAAGGCATGCTGGAGAAAAAGGTCGTACCGCTTAATTATTATTCACCTTGCTGATTTTTGGACATAAACCAGTTTGTTTATACCATATTGTTCTGACACTGTTTTCCCTTGACGTTTTAATTCTGAATTCTTTTCCAAGTAAACATATATCATGAAAGTAGCTGGTTTTGACAAAAGTAATTATTCACCGTAATTTGTTTAGGCATTTTTCTGAGCTAGTGAAAAAAAAAAAAAGTAATCTCTGCATTAAGAAAGTATATTTCAGAAAAAAAAATTCTGGAAAAAATAGCAACAGAAATGCACTAGCAAACACCATGCAAGAATTACTGCAGTTTGATATCACTTTAGTTGTCATGGCTCAGTGCTATGGAATCCAGGGAGTTGTAGTTTTATAAGGGTTAGCTTTCTGCCAAAGAGTGCTGGCTCCTCACCAAACTGGTGCCAGACTGCAGTAATTCTACAGTTTAGATGCATCCCGGATTTTTTTTTCTGTGGCTATTTCCATTTCAGTCTCAATGACGCTTGGTGGGAACGAGGGACAGGGCCTTCTCGGTGGTGCCCCCCCCCCGCCTGTGGAATTTGCCCCCCGGGGAAATTAGGTCATCGTCATCCCTCCTCACCTTTAGAAAAAAGGTTAAAATGTGGCTATGGGACCAGGCCTTTGGGCAATCAGGTTAAAGGACAATTGATAATGTTTGACTATGGCATGGAATAGGATTTGGATAAGTTAAGCGGAGTAATCATTAGTAGATGGCTAGCCAAACAGCCACCAGACGGGCAATAGCTAATCAGAGTGTAAGTATACTGTTTTAATCTTTATTTATATTAATATCAATATTAATATTAATTCATATTAATTGTTATATTTGTTATTCTGTATTCTGTATTTTATGATGCGGCATTGAATTATTGCCAATTGTAAGCCGCCCTGAGTCCTCCCAGGGGTTGAGAAGGGCGGGGGTAGAAATGTCCGAAATAATAATAAAATAAATAATAAATAATGACATCCTTCTGGAAAAACTAAGGATCGAGTTAACATTCTGAAATAAGCATGCTCAACATGTTGCTTTTGTGATCAGTAAGATTAAATAGAAAGGTGCAGAACATCCAGTGCTGCCTTCTTTATCCCGTCTTTTTCTTTCCTATTCTCAAAATAACCGTAATTTGACCATGACCTAGAAATAACTAGTTATAAATAATCAGTTAATTGTAATTGCCTACGTGAAATGACAATAACATATTAAGATTATATTGTGCTGTTAATTTCTGCAATAAATAATTTCATTCCTTTGCAATGCAGCTGTAATTTTTTAAAGTTTTATCATTTTAATAGTCATAGTTTTATAGCTACACTAACACTTTTATAGTTATGGCATTATTAACTCGCTAAATGGTGTAGGAGAAATATCACATGGTTCTAATGCTGGGTTGTGCTGCATTTCAATGGGGAAATTCACACTTTCTCAGCAGCCTGCCCCTTATCCTTCCCCAAGCACCTGTTGGCAGAAAAAAAGTCTTGATCTTTATCTGAAGGACAGAAGGAGTGAAACCATCCTGGTGTCTCTTGGGAGGGGATTTCACAGTCTGGGAACAACTACTAAAAAGGTTCCCACCAAATGTGCTTGAGAGAGTGGTAGGACAGAGAGAAGACACTCTCCAGTAGATTGTAGATGTCTACCAAATTCAATGAAAGAGATGCGGCCCTTTAGATAACCTGACCAGAGCCATATAGGGCCTTGTAGGTCAAAACCAGCACTCTGAATTTTGCCCAGAAATGTGTTGGCAGCCAGTGGAGCTGTTGCAATAGAGAAGTTGTACACTCCCTGTAGCCAGCCCCAATTATCAGTCTGGCTGCTGCTCTTTGGACCAACTAAGGTTGCTGAGCACTATTCAAAGGCAACCCCATGTAGAACACATTACAGTAGTCCAACCAGAATGTAACCTAGGCATCAAATCAAATCAAATCATTTATTTCGGTCATTGACCAGCACAGGAAGTAGAGTCACATTTTCATACAAACTTGGTATGTTTGGTACATTAAAAATATAAATATAACTACTAAAGCATAATTTGGGTGAGGGAGCAGAAGGGGAAACAGGATAAAAACATACAATGCCCAGATCCATCACCAAATTGCAGATTCAGGGAAGAAGATTACTGGACACACAGTTGACTTTGGGACTAGTCATTCCGTGACGGATTTTGTATGCTGCTGCACAGAACTTTGCAACATTGTAGGTTGTAGCTGAATTAGTATCTGCAAGTAGCAGGGAGGTATAAAATTGTCCTGAATGGCCTGGATGCTTGTATATCAGAGGTAAAATAAACCTGGCACGGATATCCCTGTAGAACGGGCACTGAAGGAGCACATGTTCTATTGTTTCTACATGACCCGAGTCACAGGGGCAGAGTCTCTCTGGGAAAGGGATCTTCCGGTAGTGGCCTTCGAGTACAGCTGATGGGAGAGCATGGCATCGAGCCAGGGTGAAAGCCCTTCGATGAATGGGAACCTCTAAGTTTGTTAAATATGCCATAGGGGAGGCAAGATATCTGCTGTCTTCATTGATAAGGAAGGTTGGAACCGAGGCCAGATCTAGTTGTCGCTCTGTGTCTGTGATACGTTGTTTAATAAGTGCTTTGGCTTGATTGTAATCCATAGCTAATAGTAGACCTGGAGAAAATCCCAATGAGGAGATTTTGGATGCTACCGCCTGCTTCCATGTGGATTGGAAGTCATCCTCCATGGTTAGTGGGGCAAGACCAAAGGGTGCACGGGATAGTCTGAGCCAGAGGTTAAGTATGGCCACCCACACCCTGGCCTCCACTCTCATAAAACCTGTCTCTAGTCGCAGGGTGGCATTAGAAACACATTTAGGGACCTGCAAGGTCGATCTCAGAAACTTTGACTGAACCAGCTCTAATGGGGCAAAACTGGGGAAGGGGCCCAGCTGAGCACCATACAAGAGTTGGGCTAATGACTTGGCTTCAAACAGCTTGAGTGCTGCCGGTGTGAAGTGGCCCCCTCTTGTCTTGATATATTTAAGAATGGCAATTGAGCTCCCCTGCGCAGTGTTGGATACTTGATCCCCATGAGCTCTTCTGCTACCATTAGATTGGAGAACTACACCTAGATATTTGAAGGATGTAACTTGTTCAATTTTATGACCATCTATGCTCCAAGAGTGAGTTCTGGGCCTATTAGCAAAAACCATGATTTTGATTTTATTGTAATTAAGTTGGAGTTGATCTGTGTTGCAATGTTGTATTAATGCTCTTAGAGCTCTTTTGAGCCCAGTGGGTGTTCCAGAGAGTACAGCAGCATCATCTGCATAAAGCAGGATGGAGATGTGTCTGTCTTCCCGCCAGCTTTGGGGGGTGGAAGTCCATATTTTAAAGCTGGTCCACTATGGAGTTTATATAGAAGTTGAACAACAAAAGGGCCAGGATGCAGCCTTGCTTGACACCCTTGCATGTATTACCATGGCCAGATCTGACTTCAGGAACGGACACAGTTGGTACACAAACTTTAATTGTGCAAACGTATTCCTAGTCACTGCTGATACCCAGGGCTCCGGATTCAGAGTCAAATCCAGGATTACTTCCAAACTGTGAACCTGCATTTCACAGTTTCCAGATTTGTCTTACAACTGATCAGTATGCCTCTGTCTTGTTTGGATTAAGCTTCGATCTGTTTGAACCACATCTAGTCAAACAGAATTCACACCCCAGGGAAATTAGGTCATCAACATCCCTCCTCTCCTTCAGAAGGAAGCTGAAAACATGGATATGGGACCAGGTCTTTGGGTAATCTGGCAGACTGACAAGGTATTGATGGCCAGTAGGCCTGGGTAACAACGGAAAAATTTGTTTCTAAAATCGATTCGTTTTTTGGGGTTTTTTGCGTTTCGATATTTAAAAGAATTCCGATTTTTTTTTTAAAAAAAGTTCGATATTTACGAAATTTCGTAAATGGTAAAAAAATTACAAAACAATAACGAAACAATAACGAATCGATTCGTTAATGGCGGACGCGACCGCGCAATACGCTAAAAAACCTCCAAATGGGACAGGGGGAACTTCTGAAGCTTCCCTCTCCCTCTGTTGTTGACTGTTGGTGTGATATTATAATTTTTTTTCACTAATTAAACAAAAAACAACTATAAAACTTGCCCCAGACATGCGGAAATAATAACGAAACGACCTCAAACCAATAACGAAACGAATACATAACAAAATACGAAGCATTTACGAAACGAATTGAAAAATTTGTTTCGTTTTTAAGTTGCTCCAGAATGGTTCGTTATCGCTTCGTTAACAAAACAAATAACGAATTTTTAACGAATTACGAATTAACGAAATGAAACCGTCCAGCCCTAATGGCCAGCATTTGGAAAGGACTATGGTAATGCTGAATGGACTTACGGATTTTAGAACGTGGTGAACGTTTGGCAACTAGATTGGCTTTTTAGTTGTTATTGTATTAATTGTATTAATTGATTGTTTTTAACTATTGTGGCTATTGCTGTTATGTATTTTATCTGTTGAATTGTTGGCATCGAATTGTGCCAGTTGTAAGTTGCCCTGAGTCCCCCCTTGGGGGTTGAGAAGGGCGGGGTAGAAGTGCCCGAAATAAATAAATAAATAAATAAATAAATAAATAAATAAATAGTCCATTACAGCTGCCAGGCACCAGTTTAGCACATGAACCGCTTCCTTGGAATTAGGTAGAAAGGAGTGATGAAATTGGGTGTCATCCGCACTACAAAACTCTGGATTACCTCTCCCAGTGGTTTCATGTATATGTTGAATAGCATGGGGATAACACAGAGCCTTAAGGTACCCCAAAGGTCAACAGCCAGGGGTTTGAACAGGAGTTCCCCCAGCACCACCTTCTGAGAACATCCCTCTAGGAAGGAAAGGAGCCACTGAAGAACAGTACCTCCAAGCCCCATCCCGGAAAGGCAACTCAAAAGAATGCCATGGCCGATGCTATTGAAAGCTACAGAAAGGTGCAGGAGAACCAACAGGGATGCACTCCCCTGTCTAGTTCTCTGTATAGGTCATCCACCAAGGCAACCAAAGCATCTCTGTCCCATAACCAGACCTGAAACCAAAATGAAATGGATATAGATATTCTGCTTCATTCAGGAAAACTTGGAGTTGCAAAGCTACCACATGCTCCAGTACCTTGTCTAAAAATGGGAGATTGGAGACTGGTCTGCAGTTGTCCAGTACAGTGGGGTCTAGGGAAGATTTCTTTAGAAGCTTACCACAGCCTCCTTGACACTCGCTGTGACCCTACCCTGATGTAAGAAGACATTAATCACTTCCCCGGCCTACTCCACCAATCCCCCTCTGGCCATTAAATGCTAATCAAGGTGGTCAGTTGAAACTTTCACACTTAGCTCCAGCAGACATAAGTTCTTTGTCCCACCCTGGTCACTCCACAGATATATAAACCTATTTTCCTACTTCCAACAGACCTCACTACCTCTGAGAATGCTTGCCATAGATGCAGGCGAAACGTCAGGAGAAAATGCCTCTAGAACATGGCCATATAGCCCAAAAAAACCTACAACAACCCAGTGATTCCGGCCATGAAAGCCTTCAACAATACAGTATTTCAACTGCCAGCTGCAAGCTGTTTCTATTAAGAAAAGAGTTTTCTTTCATTTATTTTGACATGCAAAAGCACTGCAAAAACACATGACATTAACATAATAGGAGGATTAGAAAATAGAGGCAAGGCATAAAGTTAATAATAGCAATGCCTGAATGGAAAGAGATAGGTCAGTTGAAAATTGCTCCACTATCTTTAATATAATATTTTAGGAAGAAACATTGTGCCTCTTTCCTCTTGGCTATGTCTGCAAAGTTCTCATTTGAGTTGAAGTCTTGCATTTTCCCAGATAGAAGACTAAAGCTGGTTCTGCTTGAGAACCAGTGAAAAGTTTGTTGACTCTTCTCTTTGGCAGTAATTGTATCTGTAATGTATTGCAAAGATCACCCATTATAGATGGATGCCTTTTAGTAATTTGAAATGCTAGCTTGAATAGATATCTGTGTACTTACTGGAAAGGTCAAAGTTATTTGAATAAACAAGAAAAGGTTGATGGAACTGGATCTGAGTTCCATATAGAGTGTTTAGTTCGTTCTCACCAGGGAATGCTATTATGTGGCTAACATGTACCTTATAATGAATTTTTTCGCACACTGACATCAGTCGAAAATGCTGTTACCCTCTGCCTTCAAGCCAGCTTGAAGTTGGTCATGCAGAATAATTCCTAGTGACCAGTGAGACTAGATGGCTCAATTCTTAAAAATGTTTTTGCTGATGAATCTTGGAAAAAGATTTGAGTTTCAGAAGGTAGTCCTAGAGTAAACTTGGCATACTCAAAAGTCTGTTGTCACTTCAGCCACTTGCAAAACACAGTGCCAATAAATAAGACCATGGAACTGTTTGCTTGCCCATGTGTAGGGTTAGAGCAAAAGAAAGCATGGGAATCCCTCTAAGCCCTACATCCTTTTTTGATCTTCACGTATTGATCAAGAAAGATAGCAAAGGACTGTGAGATTTCATTTGTAAACAGTTCACCATTCCTTATTGTTCTTAAAATGATGGTTTTGGCTATGGGGTGGGATCAGGTAGTTGCACAGATGTTGACATGCAGCTCCCATCAACCCTAAGCAACAAAGTCAATTAGACAACTTTCGGCCAGTTTCCAATCTCCCCTACTTGGGAAAAGTCATGGAACGTGTGGTGGCAACACAACTCCAGGGATTTCTGGTAGACACTGATTATCTAGATCCGGCACAGTCTGATTTTAGACCGGGACATGGCACTGAGACAGCCTTGGTCGCCTTGGTAGATGATCGTCGGGAGCTGGACAGGGGGAGTGTGTCCCTGTTAGTTCTGCTGGACCTCTCAGCGGCCTTCGATACCGTCGACCACGGTATCCTTTTGGGACGCCTCGCAGACATGGGACTTGGGGGTTCTGCTTTGCAGTGGCTCTAGTCCTTTCTCGAGGGACAGTCCCAGAAGGTGTTACTGGGTGACTCCTGTTCGGCCCCACAACCTTTGTTGTGTGGGGTCCCACAGGGTTCAATTCTGTCCCCGATGATGTTCAACATCTGCATGAAACCACTGGGGGAGATCATCCGGAGTTTTGGAATGTGGTGTTATCTCTATGCAGATGATGTCCAAATCTGACACTCCTTTCCACCTGTCACCAAGGAGGCTGTCCAAACCTTGAACCGGTGCTTGGCCGCTGTGTCGGACTAGATGAGAGCTAACAAATTGAAATTGAATCCAGACAAGACAGAGGTCCTACTGGTCAGTCGTAAGGCCGAACAGGGCATAGGGTTACACAGCCTGTGTTCAACGGGGTTACACTCCCCCTGAAGATGCAGGTTCGCAGCTTGGGAGTGATCCTGGACACATAGCTGAGCCTGGAACCCCAGGTCTTGGCGGTGGCCGAGAGAGCTTTTGCACAATTAAACCTTGTGTGCCAACTGCACCCGTACCTTGGGAAGTCTGATCTAGCCACAGTGGTCCACGCTCTTTTTACATCCCGAATAGATTACTGCAACGTGTTCTAAGTGGAGTTGCCTTTGAAAACTGTTCGGAAACATCAGTTAGTCCAATGGGCGGCAGCTAGATTAATCACCGGAGCATCATAAAGGGAACATACCACCCCTCTGTTGTGTCAGCTCCACTGGCTGCCGATCCAGTTCCGAGCGCAATTCAAAGTGCTGGTTTTGACCTATAAAACCCTATACGCTCCGGCCCGGTGTACCTGTCCGAACATATCTCCTTCTATGTCCCACCTCAGAGTTTAAGATCTTCTGGGGAGGCCCTGCTCTCGGTCTCGCCTCTATCACAAGTGAGGCTGGTGGGGACAAGGGACAGGGCCTTCTCAGTGATGGCCCCACACCTGTGGAACTCACTCCTCGGGGAAATTAGGTCATCAACATCCCTCCTCTACTTCAGAAGGAAGTTGAAAACATGGATATGGGACCAGGCCTTTGGGTAATCTGGCAGACTGATGAGGTAATGATGACCAGAATTTGGAAAGGACTATGATAATGCTGAATGGACTTACGGATTTTAGAACACGGTGAACGTTGGCCACTAGACTGGCTTTTAGTTGTTATTGTATTAATTGAACATTTTAACTATTGTGGTTATTGTTGTTATGTCTTTTATCTGTTGAATTGTTGGCATCGAATAGTGCCGGTTGTAAACCGCGCTGAGTCCCCCCTAGGGCATTGAGAAGGGCAGGGTAGAAGTGCCTGAAATAAATAATAAATAAATAGTGTGAGAAATTGTAGTTCAGCAGCATCTAAGGCAGGCATGGGCAAACTCTGGCTCTCCAGGTGCTTTGGACTTCAACTCCCATGATTCCTAACAGCCAAAACATGGCCAAAAAGTGTTCCCGTTATATCTTGCATTTGTCCCTGTTGAACTTCATTTTGTTAGTTTTGGCCCATCTCTCCAATCTGTCAAGATCATTTTGAATCCTGCTCCTGTCCTTTGGAGTATTGGCTATCCCTCCCAATTTGGTGTTATCTGCAAACTTGATGATCCTGCCTTTTCCATGATGTTATCCATAGTTTGAGATACATTGGGGATGATGAAGATGTGAGGTGAACCACCTGGAGAATCTATACTATAGTAGTTCCCAATCTTTGGTCCTCTAGCTGTTTGGGATTTCAGCTCCCAGAATTTCTGATCATTGGCCAAGCTGGCTGAGGTTCACGGGAGTTGAAGGCCATAACAGTTGGAGGACCAACATTTGAGAATTACTGGTTTAAAAAGCATGCATTAAGCTTTTGAAAGCTGTGCTTTGGTCTTAAGATCCCTTCCCCGGCCTCTAGTGGTCAGGGCCAGCTCCTGAGATCTGTAAAGTCTACTCTCCCTGCTATATGCATTAAGCTCAGAAATCAGAAAAAGTTGTTTTTATTGTTATTGGATCTATTTGTCACCTTTATACATGAAGGAGTCATGAGGGAGTACTGATCGGTCAGGGATATATGTTTAGCAAAATGGAGTGAAATAAATTACTCTTGAATTTGACACAAGACAGAACAGAACAATATAATTCCTTCCCATAAGGATGCATAAGATTAATTTTGTGAGAAAGAAAATAGCAGGCACACCAATAAATTTCTCATATAGAACACAAATGGTTAGTAAATAATGTTTCTAGGTATTAAAATGGATCATACTTGCTGAAAGATCTGTCAATGGCTGTGTTTTCAAGGAAAGCAAAATATCCCAGGGATAGCTAAATTGCACTAGGCAATTTAAGAAAACCGTTGAACCTTTAAATTGCTTGTACAACAGGTAGCGGTTGGCAAATTATTTCGATTTTTTTAAGATTAGCAAATCCACTTTGAAAGCCGGCAAGTTATATAAAAGACCATTGTACTTGCTTGACAACAGTTTCAATGGCCAGCAATACCATTGTTTTGTATTCTTAATACATCAAAGTAAATGGCAGTATGCTTCTATATTATTCAAAATAATAAGAATGAATACCACATATATTAATCTGAAAATTCAGCACATATGTGACACCAGAAGGAAAAATATTATACAAATAACTGGATAATTTTATTAACATTTATAAATCAATCATGACTCCCAGAATGCCTTTCCTTCCAAGTGATTTCTTCTCCTTAGAATCATATAATAATAGAGTTGGAAGAGACCACATGGGCCATCTAGTCCAACCCCCTGCCAGACAGGAAAAGCACAATCAAAGTATCCCTGACAGATGGCCATCCAGCTTCTGTTTGAAAGCCTCCAAGGACGGAGCTTCCACCATACTCCGAGGCAGAGAGTTGCACTGCTAAACAACTCTTACAGTTAGGACGTTCTTCCCAATGTTCAGATGGAATCTCATTTCCTGTAATTGGAACCCATTGCTCTGAGTACAAGTTTCCAGGGCAGCAGAAAACAAGCCTGCTTCCTCTTCCTTATGGCATCCTTTCACATATTTATACATGGCTCTCATGTCTCCTCTCCTCTCATGCTTTCCTCCTCATCCTGGAAAGAAGTGACAAGCGGAGTGCCGTAGGGTTCTGTCCTGGGCCCGGTCCTGTTCATCATCTTTATTAATGACTTAGATGAAGGGTAGAAGGCACGATCACCAAGTTTGCAGACGACACCAAATTGGGAGGGATAGCCAATACTCCAGAGGAAAGGAGCAGGATTCAAAACGATCTTGACAGATTAGAGAGATGGGCCAAAACTAACAAAATGAAGTTCAACAGTGACAAATGCAAGATACTCCACTTAGACAGAAAAAACGAAATGCAAAGATACAGAATGGGGGATGAGAGGAGATATGATAGCCATGTATAAATATGTGAGAGGAAACCACAGGGGGAGGGAGCAAGCTTGTTTACTGCTTCCATGGCAATTAGGACAAGGAACAATGGCTTCAAGCTACAAGAAAGGAGATTTCATCTGAACATGAGGAAGAACTTCCTGACTGTGAGAGTCGTTCAGCAGTGGAACTCTCTGCCTCGGAGTGTTATGGAAGCTCCTTCTTTGGAAGCTTTTAAACAGAGGCTGGATGGCCATCTGTCAGGGGTGATTTGAATGCAATATTCCTGCTTCTTGGCAGGGGGTTGGACTGAATGGCCCATGAGGTCTCTTTCAACTCTTTGATTCTATGATTCTATGATTCTCTTCTGTCGGCTAAGCATACCCAGTTCTTTAAAATACTCCTCACAGTGATTCATGGTCTCCAGACCTTTGATCATTTTAGTTGCCCTCCTCTGGACACCTTCCAGCTTGTCAATATCTCTTTTGAACTGTGCTGCCCAGAACTGGACACAATATTCCAGGTGAAATCTAAACAAAGCAGAATAGAGATACACTATGACTTCCCTCGGTCTAGACCAGGGGTCCTCAAACTTTTTAAACAGAGGGCCAGGTCACGGTCCCTCAAACTGTTGGAGGGCTGGATTATAATTTGGAAAAAAATGAATGAGTTCCTATGCATACTGCACATATCTTATTTGTAGTGCAAAAACCACTTAAAACTGCAATAATTAAAATGAAGAACAATTTTAACAAATATAAACTTATTAGTATTTCAATGGGAAGTGTGGGCCTTCTTTTGGCTGATGAGATAGGATTGTTGTTGTTGTTGTGTGCTTTTGAGTCGTCACAGACTTAGGTTGACCCTGAACGAGGGTAACTGACCTTGAAGGGCCCCATCCAGCCCCCAGGCCTTAGTTTGAGGACCCCTGGTCCTAGACACTAGGCCAAAAACATCTGGGGACCCCCTTTTGATATATCCCAAAATGCCATTGGACTTTTTAGCTGGTGCATCACACCGTTGGCTCATGTTCAACTTTGTGTTAACTAAGACTCCAAGATCTTTTTCACATATACATTTGTCAAGCCAGGCATCACCCATTCTGTATCTTCGCATTTCATTTTTTTCTTGCCTCAGTGTAGTATCTTAAGAACATTTGTCCTTGTTGAAATTCATTTTGTCAGTTTTGGCCCATCTCTCTAATCTGTTGAGGTCATTTTGAATTCTGTTGATAGGAAATCTAGGGACAATTCCCACAGTATTGGCTTCTTTTTCCACGGGGCTTTTATGCTTAACCATAATGTCATCACAAATGTGTAATCAATATTCTCAATGTAATGCATTTAACTATTTCCTGCATACTACCTCCTCTGGAGTATTGGCTATCCCTCCTAATTTGGTGTCATCTACAAACTTGATAAGCACGCCCTCTAAACCCTCATCCAAGTCATGAATAAAAATGTTGAACAGTACTGGGTCCAGGACTGAACCCTGCAGCACGCCACTAGTCACTTCTTTCCAGGATGAAGAGGAACCATTGGTGAGTGCCTTTTGGATTCGGTCACTTAACCAATTACTGATTCAGCTAACTGTAGTTTGGCCTAGCCCACATTTGACTAGTTTATATGCCAGAAGGTCATGGGGACCTTGTCAAAGGCCTTATTGAAATCAAGATATGCTACATCCACAGCATTCCCTCCATCTACCAAGCTTGTAACTCTGTGGGGAAAAAAAGAGATGATTAGTCTGGCATGACTTGTTTTTGAGCAATCCATGTTTCTTTCTTGTTGATTCTGTTTTTACCATACAACTGTTTTGTTATGGTGTGGAAGTTGTCAAAACACTTGGATAGTCATATATTCATAGAATCATAGAATCACAGAATCAAATAGTTGGAAGAGTCCTCATGGGCCATCCAGTCCAACCCCCTGCCAAGAAGCAGGAATATTGCATTCAAATCACCCCTGACAGATGGCCATCCAGCCTGTGTTTAAAAGCTTCCAAAGAAGGAGCCTCCACCACACTCTGGGGCAGAGAGTTCCACTGCTGAATGGCTCTCACAGTCAGGAGGTTCTTCCTCATGTTCAGATGGAATCTCCTTTCTTGTAGTTTGAAGCCATTGTTCCGCGTCCTAGTCTCCAGGGAAGCAGAAAACAAGCTTGCTCCCTCCTCCCTGTGGCTTCCTCTCACATATTTATACATGGCTATCATATCTCCTCTCAGCCTTCTCTTCTTCAGGCTAAACATGCCCAGCTCTTTAAGTCATTCCTCATAGGGCTTGTTCTCCAGACCCTTGATCATTTTAGTCGCCCTCCTCTGGACACATTCCAGCTTGTCAATATCTCTCTTGAATTGTGGTGCCCAGAATTGGACACAATATTCCAGATGTGGTCTAACCAAGGCAGAATAGAGGGGTAGCATGACTTCCCTAGATCTAGACGCTATGCTCCTCTTAATGCAGACCAAAATCCCATTGGCTTTTTTTTGCTGCCACATCACATTGTTGATTCATGTTTAACTTGTTGTCCATGAGGACTCCAAGATCTTTTTCACTTGTACTGCTCTCGAGCCAGGCATTGCCCCCCATTCTGTATCTGAATATGACTTTCCCCTTTGTTGTCATTTTCTTCATGTGAAATACATGCTGTGTCAAGAATTCTATTTCAGTGTCCAAGTATGTTCAGTTTTTGGTGTCTCTGTGAAAGGCTGGTAAAGATGTTTGTATGAAACTCCTGCAATGCTGCTGTGTAGAGAAGATTGAGATAAACAGGTCAGTATTTTGACACTATAAAGTGGTTTCTTGTGTTCCTAGAGAAAACCCCATACCTAGTGGTGGGCCATGCTTATGAATGCAATGCAAATACTATTCTTTCTTTAAGGCAGTGGTTCTCAACCTGGGGTCCCCAGATGTTTTTGGCCTACAACTCCCAGAAATCCCAGCCAGTTTACCAGCTGTTAGGGTTTCTGGGAGTTGAAGGCCAAAAAACATCTGGGGACCCCAGGTTGAGAACCACTGCTTTAAGGGCATCCTTTAACCAAATGAATCATCTCCTTTTATCCCAAATCACTTAATTTAGATATTGATACTTCTGGGTGCCTTTAGGCCAGGGATATGTAACAGCCAGGGGTTAAAAGACCACCCTACCTAGAAAACCTTAATTGCATCTTCAGTCCCCACACCAACCCAATTTGTTTATTGTTTTTATTTTTGTTTGTTTGTTTAGGTCCAGAAGAAGGTTTTGTGGCACAGCTGGCTGAGTGTCAGCTGCATTAAGATCACTCTGACCAAAAGGTCATGAGTTCGAAGCCAGCCCGATTTAGAGTGGGTTTCCAATCAATTGTGTAGCCTGTTGTCGACCTTTGCAACCCGAAAGACAGTTGCATCTGTCAAGTAGGAAAATTAGGTACCACCTTGTGTGGGGAGGCTAAATTAACTGATTTATGAGGCCATAAAAAAGGACTCCGGCAAGCACTCCAGCAAAAAGCATGCGGGGAATGCGGAAGTTATTCATCAGTGTCGCAGATGGACAATGAAAGTGACAGCTCCCCTGGCGGCCAGAAAAAGTTAAATAGCCTCTGTCTATGTCTGTATATGTTTGTATGTCAACATTGGCACTGAATGTTTGCCATATATGTGTACACTGTAATCCGCCCTGAGTCCCCTGCGGGGTGAGAAGGGTGAAATATAAAAGCTGTAAATAAATAAATAAGGGGGGGGGGGTTGGGTTGTATCACTAAGTGACCTGAAAAACTTTTGTTCATTCATTGTGGCAGATGAAAGTTCTCCAAGGCATAAGATTGTCCACAGTCCCCAGAAATAAATCTAATCTGTGTACCAAAATTAGTGGCAATTTTTAAAAACATATTTATCCATAAGAGGAAGATATCAATCCATTTTTTTAAAAAAAAATGGCAGCTCTTCCCATCATGTTGTGTGACCAGGTTAAGCGATCCTTTCAGGGTGGTGCCAAACTGGATGGAAGAGACAGACCCTGTTTGCCTCTACATTAAAAAGAACAAGAATCTCAAATACAGATGTCTCAGTTAAATGCACTTGACCTCATTCCACCCTGTTTGGATCACTTTCCCCTACTACCATACACAAATACAGCAAACTGAAAGTTTCCATATTTTCTATCCGTAGACTCAAGAATACACCAAATGGGACATTTTTTGTACTGCATGTCACAAATAGATCTGCAGTTTGTCCTAGTTTTGGAGATGGCAAACATTTGTTATCCGTGCATGCATGAATGAATCTAAGCATAGCGATCATTTTAGCCTCTGGATAAATGCTCAGAAAAAAGTATCTGGGAGCAAATGTGCTCTTCCCAAACATCCCCATCAGAAGCATAGATGCACGTTCCATGCTGCTCAGTGTGACTTCAGGCTTCCTCCTAAAAAAGCCATAGCTGAATCCACTCATTTCTGTTTAAAGGTTTCTAAAATAAGTCCTGTTCCAATAGCTGACTCTGGATCACCTCTGAGGATGCTTGCCATAGATGCAGGCGAAACGTCAGGAGAAATGCCTCTAGAACATGGCCATATAGCCCGAAAAAACCCACAAGAACTGAGTGATTCCAGCCATGAAAGCCTTTGACAATACTCTGGGTAAGTTTATTTTAAAAGTCTACAATGGGTCCACCACAATCGCTGGAGTTACAGGAACCAGACCCTCCAAAACCCCCTGCCAAGAAGCAGGAATATTGCATTCAAATCACCCCTGACAGATGGTCATCCAACCTCTGTTTAAAAGCTTCCAAAGAAGGAGCCTTTACCACACTCCGGGGCAGAGAGTTCCACTGCTGAACGGCTCTCACAGTCAGGAAGTTCTTCCTTATGTTCAGATGGAATCTCCTTTCTTGTAGTTTGAAGCCATTGTTTCACGTCCTAGTCTCCAGGGAAGCAGAAAACAAGCTTGCTCCCTCCTCCCTGTGGCTTCCTCTCACATATTTATACATGGCTATCATATCTCCTCTTCCATATCTTCTCTTCTTCAGGCTAAACCTGCCCAGCTCCTTAAGCCGCTCCTCATAGGGCTTGTTCTCCAGGCCCTTGATCATTTTAGTCATCCTCCTCTGGACACATTCCAGCTTGTCAATATCTCTCTTCAATTGTGGTGCCCAGAATTGGACACAATATTCCAGGTGTGGTCTAACCAAAGCAGAATAGAGGGGTAGCATGACTTCCCTAGATCTAGACACTATGCTCCTATTGATGCAGGCCAAAATCCCATTGCCTTTTTTTGTCACCACATCACATTGTTGGCTCTTGTTTAACTTGTTGTCCATGAGGACCCCAAAATCTTTTTCACAAGTACTGATCTCAAGCGAGGCATCCCCCTTTTTGTATTTTTGCATTTCGTTTTTCCTGCCAAAGTGGAGTATCTTGCATTTATCATTGTTGAACTTCATTTTGTTAGTTTTGGTCCATCTCTCTAATCTGTCAAGATCGTTTTGAATTCTGCTCCTGTCCTCTGGAGTATTAGCTATCCCTCTCAATTTGGCTACCCCTCCTCATTTGCATTGTGGTTCCAGTTGCTTTAAAAAAAGTCCCAGTTTCTCTTTCTGCTTCCCATTTCTCCCTCTTTTCCTCATCTTATTCACATTGCTTCATATTTGAGATCAAAATGCAATAGTAATTTATACTCTGTTATCTCAGAAGGAGGCAGAGGACCCAGTAACATATCTACTCAGAGGTTAGTCTCATTGAAAGGAACAGTCAAAGACAGTTTGTTGTCAGAGCAACAAATGGGACCTTGCCATTCACTTGAGTTCCCAGGCTCAGGCATGCTATTTTGGCACATATACCTACATTATACCAAATAAGCAAGTATAAAATAGCAAGGACAATGTTCTAGACATATCAGATAAAGCAATGACTTTAGTGAAGGCTGCAGGCAGTTCCCTGCCCCGCTGTGCCCCAACAAATCTGCAGATTGCAGGTCAGCATGATTTGTCACCCATCATACTGAACAGTCACCACCCAAGTTGTGTGGCCTGCCAACTGCTTGAAAGCCTCATTGTTCTTGAAGCCTGTTGCATGAAGCGTGTCAGAATAGGACACACAAAGATTTTTATTAACTTGTGGGCACAAGCCACAAGTTCTCTTGCATGATTTATATTTGTTGCGTTTTCCTGATGCCACCAGTGCTTTCAACCAGGCTGTGGCAAGATTACAGAAGATAGATGTTCATGAAAAGGAAGATCAGATACCATCAGAACAGGAACCCATGTTTGGATCTGTAGTGGGGAAAGGGAGAAAGGAGGGAGAAAGGAGGGAGAAGGAGATAGAAAGGAGGTAGAAAGGAGGTAGAAAGGAGGTAGAAAGGAGGGAGAAAGGAGGTAGAAAGGAGGGAGAAAGGAGGTAGAAAGGAGGTAGAAAGGAGGTAGAAAGGAGGGAGAATGGAGGTAGAAAGGAGGTAGAAAGGAGGGAGAAAGGAGGGAGAAAGGAGGGAGAAAGGAGGTAGAAAGGAGGGAGAAAGGAGGGAGAAAGGAGGTAGAAAGGAGGGAGAATGGAGGTAGAAAGGAGGTAGAAAGGAGGGAGAAAGGAGGTAGAAAGGAGGGAGAAAGGAGGGAGAATGGAGGGAGAAAGGAGGTAGAAAGGAGGGAGAAAGGAGATAGAAAGGAGGGAGAAAGGAGGGAGAATGGAGGTAGAAAGGAGGGAGAAAGGAGGGAGAAAGGAGGGAGAAAGGAGGTAGAAAGGAGGTAGAAAGGAGGGAGATAGGAGAGAGAAAGGAGGTAGAAAGGAGGGAGAAAGGAGGGAGAAAGGAGGGAGAAAGGAGCCCTCACCTAGCATGGCTGGCAATGCCTAGAATGCCACTCGGCCATGTGATTTTTTATGCTTATATTGTGTTGTTAATTTTATGTTTATGTTGTTTACTTTGTATGTATTGATGATGTTACTTGGAAACCACTCTGAGTCCCCCCAGGGAGATAGAGCGGTATATAAATAAAGTTTTATTGTTGTTATTGTTGTTGTTGTTGTTGGATGTAAAGGGCAATCCTCATCAATGACTTATAGTGCCTTCTGTGTTAGGAAAGTGGGGCATTGGCTTCAGTGTTAGCTCAAAATTAAAAGGAGCTATCCAATGTGCTGAATGTATTTGGAGGAAAGGGTTTTGATTGTGCCCTTCACAGCCACACATGTCACATCATTATTTGACATTTCACCTGTCAATGTGAGTCCTGCCGTTCTGCCTTTTGACAGCAGAATAAAATGAATAGTATCTTTAGAATGAAAACAATAATCTGGCCAGGGTGGTCCACACCTTAGTCACTTCCAGATTGGACTACTGTAATGTACTCTACGTGGGGCTGCCCTTGAAAACGGCCCGGAAATTTCAATTGGTCCAACGGGCGGCGGCCAGGTTGTTAACTGGTGCTCCTTACAGGGAGAGGTCAACCCTCCTGTTTAAGGAGCTCCACTGGCTGCCTTTCATTTTCCGGTCCTAATTCAAGGTGCAGGTGTTTACCTACAAAGCCCTAAATGGTCTGGGACCCACCTACCTGCGTGATTGCATCTCTGTGTATGAACCCACATGATCTCTTCATTCATTTGGAGAGGCCCTGCTCACGATCCCACCTGCATCGCAAGTGCGATTGGTGGGGACGAGGGATAGGGCTTTCTCGGTGGTGGCCCCTCGACTCTGGAACTCTCTCCCCAAGGACATCAGGCAGGCCCCGTCGCTAGCAATCTTGAAGACGTGGTTGTTCCAGTGTGCCTTCCCAGAATAGGAAACTCCTAGCATTATGTCCCAAAGCACTTTATCAGAGATCTAGGATATTTGCAAAACACTCCACCTGGTCATGCCCAGCACTTTTAATTTTAATTATTACATTTGACCCTGTCATTGTTTTTAATTGTGTCATTGTGTGTTGTCAATGTTTTGTTTCATTGGTTCTTTCATTTTTAAGGTACTCATTATGCACAGAGCATATATATATATGTGTGTGTGTATGTGTGTGTGTGTTATTTCTAAAGCATGTCTTCTTTGAAAACATGTAACAAAAAATGGGGGGGATTTGGGGGGGCAGAATGGATTAATGCTATTTCAATGGGAAATTTGCTTTGAGATAAGAGCATTTTGAGTTAAGAGCTTTGTTTTCTCAGTTATTTTGCTGTTTGTGGTTGCTGTTGTTTTTACTATTGTATTTGGGCTCGGCCTCTTTTAAGATGCACCGAGTCCTTCGGGAGATGGTAGCAGGGTATAAACAAAGGTTTATTATATTATAATGTTTTTTCCTTAAAAAATATTTGTTTACCAAATGTATATATGAAAAGCAGTCCCTTTGCTATGCCAGTTTTGTTTGTCATCGGCCATCCAATCCAACTCCCTGTCATGCAGGAAAAGCACAATCAAAGCATCCCTGACAAATGGCCATCCAGCCTCTGTTTGAAAACCTCCACAGAAGGCTTCCACTACACCCCGAGGGAGTGAGTTCCATTGTGTTAATAATGACAATGGGAAGGTGCCCTGTATTAATCACATTAATTAATTAATTGATTGATTGAACATTAATCACAGAGAACTTATCATTTCTATTCCAGATGTTTCCAGCAGGGGGCAGTGATGTTTGCCAAGGGGTCACAGTATTTGCTGAGCTTGTAAGTGATTCTCTTTGACTGTGAATCACGCAGCTTTCATCCGACAGTATGTATATATTGCATTTAAAGAGACCTTTAACCCTTTGGCTACGGTGGCATTGTATTGGATCCTAGCCAAGTGCACATTCATATACAGGAGAATAAGCAGGGGACAGAACTCACTGGTGGTATAAATCTTATTGACCTTTGGGCTTTAAATAGCTTTACGTGGCTTATGACAACTATAGCCTGGAATGTTCTTGCAGAAACCTCAGGCAGATGCTGGCCACCCTGCATCATAGTTCACTGTGTTTCAAATATAATTTCTAGGGTGATCACATGGTCTGTTCTTTGGTTGCTCCCTTTAGCTCAAGGGCAGCTCCAAGGTCAGTGCCATGAAATATTTGATGCCTCTTGACACATAGTTGCATTCCCCATGCTTTCAGAAATATTCTGATCAAGATATTTCCAATTAAAGTGATAAATCACTGATCCATTCTGCCATAGGAGGGCCTGCATTCAGTCAGAAGACACAGGTGTCTGTCACATAATACAATACTTTTCCTGTTGTAGAAATAACCCTCAAATGTCTTAAGGAATAATTTTAGCTCAACATTTACCTTGGGAAGTCTGACTTGGCCATGGTGGTACATGCTCTGGTCACATCCCGCCTCGACTACTGCAACGCTCTCTACGTGGGGCTGCCCTTGAAGACGGCCCGGAAGCTTCAGCTAGTCCAGCGTGCGGCAGCCATGTTACTAACAGGAGCGGGACGCAGGGAGCACACAACGCCGTTGTTGTTCCAGCTCCACTGGCTGCCGATCTGCTACCGGGCCCAATTTAAGGTGCTGGTGTTGGCCTGCAAAGCCCTAAACGGTTCCGGCCCAAAATACCTTTCAGACCGCATCTTGGCCTATGAGCCCACGAGGGCCTTGAGATCGTCTGGGGAGGCCCTTCTCTCGATCCCACCTGCCTCACAGGCACATCTGGTGGGGACGAGAGAGAGGGCCTTCTCGGTGGTCGCCCCCCGGCTGTGGAACACTCTCCCTGCTGACATCAGACAGGCGCCCTCCCTTATGTCTTTCCGTAAGAGCCTAAAAACATGGCTATTTGAGAAGGCATTTAACTGAGTGCTACAATAATTGGTAATGACAACTGGAACGGAATATGGATTACGAGATTGGCTATGATTCTACGATGAGACGGAGCGGATTGTTTAGTGTAATTATATTATTGTGGTATTAGTGATATGTTGATATTTTGTTATGGCTTTATTGTAAATTGTCTTTTTATATGTTGTACACCGCCGTGAGTCGCCCCAGGGCTGAGAATGGCGGTCAACAAATGCAGCAAATAAATAAATAAATAAATAAATAAATAATTTACCTGACATTCAACATGCAGGGAATTTTTCTTTATTTTGCACCCTTTTCCCATTTTCTAAAGAAGACTGTTTAGATATTTGAAGCCCTATTGGCACAGAGGGTATTTTACATGGTCTGAATAAAGGGACTTTGGGATATAATGTAGACGACTGAGCTGTAAAAGGAATAAGCTGGAGATCCCAGCAAGAATGACCAACATTATTTCTACATTTCAAAGCCTCATTTCATGCTTTGTGAGGCAGGTCATTTTATTTCTGAACTCACCTACCAGTCATATTTAAAACTGGCTGTAGCCGCCATGCGTTGTTGTGGCCAACCTTCCCTTCCTCTTTCTCTCCTTCCTTCCTTCCTTCCTTCCTTCCTTCCTTCCTTCCTTCCTTCCTCCCTCCCTCCCTCCCTCCCTCCCTCTCTCCCTCCCTCCCTCCCTCCCTCCCTCCCTCTTTCCCTCTTTCCCTCTTTCCCTCTTTCCCTCTTTCCCTCTTTTCTTTTTCCTTCTTCTTTCCCTCCTTCTTTCTTCATTCTTCATAGGGACGCACCTTCATATGTGGTGGTCATGTAATATTATACAAAAATTTTGGGAAAGCATATTCAAAGAAATAAGAGCAATAATAAAAATAGAAAATGAGATTACACCAAAATTAGCATCATTACTTATACATGATAATTTAATTCCCTTACAAGAGGAGAAAGAATTGGTTTCTAATTTGATAACAGCAGCTAAATTGTTAATAGCAAAAAGCTGGAAGGAAAAAAAAAGAAATTCAATTAGAAGAATGGTATAGGGAAATTTGGAATATAGAGAATAATGATAAGCTAACTTGCAATATTAAAATTAAAAGGGGAATATTTAAACAAACAGACTTTTGGAAAATATGGGGAAAATTTATTGAGTATGTGTTTAATGAGGGAAAGGGGTATAAGCCAGCAAGAGAAACAATGATATTTCGGAATGGTGAAACAACATGAATTGGTTGGTTGGTCCTGGTGAAGGGGGCACAAACTAAGGGTAAGGGGAAGAGGGGGAAAAACGGTATAATAATAATTATAAAGAAATACAATATGTATAAGTGGATAAAAGGTGTGTGATAGAGTTATACGAGGGGTATTTTTTAAGAAAGGTCCATTTGAACATAAGTACACAACGAAAGTTTATTTCAAAAAAGTAAATTTATTTTCAGAAAGTATATACTTGACTCCATTTTTTGACATAGTTGGCAAGTTTGTTCAAACACTTATCATACCTCTGAACCAATTTTAAAATACCCTCTTCATAAAAACTTGCCGCCTGCTCCGATAACCAAGAGTTCACTATAATCAAAGAAGGGCGACCGGAGCGGTCCTCATCATGGACGTTGTCACGGCCATCTTTGAATTGTCGTACCCACTTATGCACTTTGCTTTCACTCATAACTGTATCACCGTACACTTCACAAATCTGTCGATGAATTTCTGCAGCAGGCAGGTTCCTTGCTGACAAAAACCGTATCACTGAGCGAACCTCACATACGGAGGGTGAGTTGATAGTCTTAAACATTTTTAAAGCACAGAACAGAACCGTACAGGTTAGCTACAGAGCGGAAACTGAGCACAGTCATTCCCGAGGCATGCCGGTACACGACACACGCGCCTGTTGCGGTATGCGCGCAAACTACTAGTGTCTACAACAAAACGGACCTTACTTAAAAAATACCCCTCGTATGTAGCATAAATTGTAATTTTTTAAAAATTAAAAAAAGAAATTATGAAAAAGAGCTTGGTCACAGAACGAATTAAACTGTTAAGTTGAGGTATCACTGTGCATGCATAAAGATGGAAGCCATAAGACATAGGAAGAATTATTTGGCAGGGTTTCCAAATGATAGGTACAGGGAATAGAAAATTATAAACCTTAAAGACAAGCATAGGTATTTTGAATGATTGAATCATAGTAGCATTAAGAGAACACAAATGTCAAAATCAAAGTCAAAGCTGTCAAATTCACATTCCCTCTCTCAAAGGATAGTGATGAAACAGCCTCTGGGAAAATGTGGTGTGGGATTATAAAATGAACCTGTCAGTCACTGAACATCATTTTCTTTTATGCTTTTCCTCCATCCTGGGTGTCTCCACAGCACTTCTAAAGTCTGAACCTCAAATTAATCCTTAAGAGGCAGGAAGGTTGTTTCACTTCAGGAAGCACTGAAATTGAGCTGCTTCTGCCCAGATGTCTGCCAAATTTGCTCTACATACCTAAAAGAGAGCTGATATATCTAGGTCCTCTAATGCCAGTGTGTATCCCCCCCCCCCCGACTTTTTTTTTCTGTTTTGCTACTAGTTTTCAAACTATTTCTTTCCCCCTTCTAAACACATTTCAAGGGCATACTCTGCTTGACAGAGATTATGAGTTGTTTAAACTTTAAACTTATTTAAGATACTGTTTTCTTTTTTCATTGCTTTCCTGGCATTCATTTGGCACACTAGTATTCATTTGGCAAGACCTGCTGAAAACAAGTGCTGACAGAAAATTCTTAAGCCAGAGGATTTCATTCCCATCATTAACTAAATTAACCCTGCAAAACATGCTATACTTTTTGACATCATTTGTAGCTTCACATTTTCTTTCAGACTCTTTTCTTATGCACCACTACTCGCTTCAGTGGTTTTGCTTTATCTCTTTCCCATTCTCCCCAAAATCTTTCAAAAGTAAAAGATTTTTGAGAGTTGATGAAGCATATTAGGGTCAGATTTCATTTATATTTCACAGAGAAAGAGTCTGGTCAGAATCCCGTATCAGCTACTTAATTCCTTAATTTCCTTCCCTTCGTTCCCTCCTCCCCTCCCTCCCTTCCTTTTTCCTTCCTTCCTTCTTACTTTCCTTCTTTCTATGTAAGATATAAATACAATCTATATATATAAAAATGCTCTGTGCATAATTAGTACCTAAAAACAAAAGAACCAATGAATGAAATCACACCAAATTTGGCAACAAAACGTCTCACAACACAAGGAGTGACCATTATACAAAAATTATGATTTTGTCATTTGGGAGTTGTAGTTGCTGGTATTTATAGTTCACCTACAATCAAAGAGCATTCTGAACTCCACCAATGATGGAATTGAACCAAACATGGCATACACGACTTCCATGACCAACAGAACACACTGGAAGGGTTTGGTGGGCATTGACCTTGAATTTGGGAGTTGTAGATCACCTACATCCAGAGAGCACTGTGGACTCAAACAATGATGGATCTGGACCAAACTTCACACAAATATTCCATATGCCTAAATATGAACACAGATGGAGTTTGGAGGAAATAGACCTTGACATTTGGGATTTGTAGTTACTGGGATTTATACTTCACTACAATTAAAGAGCATTCTGAAACCCACAAACGACAGAAATGGGGCAAACTTCCCACAACCCCCCATGACCAACAGAAAATACTTAAAGCCATCCAGTCCAACTCTCTTCACCAGGGCAAGAAAATGTAATCACAGCCCTCCTGACAAAGAGCCATCCAGTCATAAATATTAGGGCTGGGCAACCACGGAAAAATTTGTTTCTAAACTCGATTCGTTTTTAGGGGGTTTTTGCGTTTCGTTTTTTAAAAGAATTCCAAATTTTTTCTTTAAAAAAGTTCGATATTTACAAAATTTCAGAAATTACGAAACAATTTAGAAACAATAACGAATTTATTTATTTATTTATTTATTTACTACGCTTATATACCGCAATTCTCAGCCTACTGGCGACTTATTGCGGTGTACAACATGAAAAGGTGCAAAAAACAACATACAATAAAATAATCCACAATACATAATTATCAAACATCATCGAAACGATTCGTTAATGGCGGACGCGATTGCGCAATAAGCTAAAAAAACCTCCAAATGGGACAGGGGGAACTTCTGAAGCTTCCCTCTCCCTCTGTTGTTGACTGTTGGTGTGATAATTTATTTTTTTATCACTGATAAAACAAACAACAACCATAAAACTTGCACCAGACATACGGAAATAATAACGAAATAATAACGAAACAATTTCGAAACAATTACGAAACAATTATGAAACAATTACGAAATAAATTTTAAAAATTCGTTTCGATTTTTAGTTGCTCCTGAATGGTTCAATATCGCTTCGTTATAAAAAAAACGAATTAATAACGAATTACGAAATTAACGAACGAAACCGCCCAGCCCTAATAAATATAGATAGATATGATATGATTCTCTCTCACATACACAGATATAGTATCATAGATTTGAAAGAGACCCTTAAAGAAGGACTATGATATGTTGCATATTCCAGAGTAGGCAAACCAGACACTCTCCACATCAACACTGACAAAGAAACAACAAGAAATACTGTTTACTCACAAGCATAAAGGAATTACAAATATTAGAAACCAACACTTTCTCATTACTTTATTTTCCAGATCACCAGACTGGGCCACAGCAACGCGTGGCAGGGGACAGCTAGTTAAGTATAAGAAAGAGGAAGGAAGGGAAACAAACAAGGAATGTAGCAGAGCCTTTAAGCCTAACTGGTTTTCATGAGCATGAGACGTAATGGATATGATCCCACCACTTGAACATTGTTTCCATCCTAAATATCTCGGTGTCACCTTAGATCAAACACTAGCATGTAGGAAACACTGCTTGAACACCAAGGACAAAGTAGCCGCACGTAATAACATCCTGCAGAAACCTACTGGCAGCACATGGGGTGCAGACCCAAAATTAGTAAGAAAATCAGCCCTAGCCTTGTCTTACTCAACTGCCGAGAATGCCTGCCCTGTTTGGCATAGGTCTGCCCATGCAAAGCAGGTGAACATAGCATTGGATGAAACATGCAGAATAATCACAGGATGTCTTAAACCTACACCTTTTGATAAACTCTACAACCTGGCTGGCATTGCCGCCACCCCCTCACTGTGCGATGGGAAGTTGCTGCTAAATGTGAGAGAAATAAGGTTGAACAACTGCAAAAGTCATCCACTACATGCGCTATTGAGCTATGGCAATTAAAGTGGTGTCAAACTACATCAAGTCAACAGTGTAGATGCATTCCTAGTTTAGTACAGTTGTGTGATACAGCTGATTAATTTTCCCCATTTTCTTAACATTCATAAACATTTTGGACAACATTTTAATTACATCTATAAACACCTTATAGCTTCCATGTATACCTTCACTTAAAGGTGTGGAAGTCAAGGATCAGGAATGGACCAAGAGTTATAATCTTGTAGTTTTCCAGTTGTCATTGAGCTGCAACTCCCAGCATTCCTCATCGTAGGATGGGTGATGGGTACTGCAGTCCAACGGCACTTGGAAGGTTGATTATTCCTACCCGTGGTCAAGATTCTGCTCCCCAACATAATTAACTGAACATCCATATAAGGGTAGTTGTTGAGATATAACATGTGCATGTTTGTCTCATGGTAGAATGGGAATTGGGACCATTTTGGAGATAAGAAATCAAAGATGAACCAACCCAGACACACACAGAATGTTCTTTCTGTGACAGTTGAAGAATGCCAGTTAGTTCCAGATACTGCCCAGCTGGAGGACCTGTGTCCACGTGCCTTCAAGAAATACTCAGAAGTAGTTGTGAGTGCTTTCATATTAATATAGCTTACAGCACTTGATGCTCTTTGGCTGTCATAAACATCAGGAGTTTCATCCAAACAAACAGCAGAGATCTGTAAGCTCAGCCAAAGTCAACAGTCTAATGACAGAGAAACCAAATTCAGGAGTCCTTGGAAGACATGCCAGAAGAGCCACAAGTCAAGTCTGAGACCAGCAGCATGAAGTAAAAACCACAGAGATGAATGAGCCAATGCTAAGATCCAAAATCTAAGAAGTCAGAATTCAAGCTGGAATAGCAATACAGTCATGTCTGAGGTCAGAATAATCAGAAACAAATGGCCATTGGACTTGATTCTGATAATATCTGATAATATTCTGATAATGGGAATGCTGGAATTGATTAGATTGATAGCTTGGGATCAGGATCTCACCTTCTGTCTGAGTAATGAACCTTTTTCTGATAACCTAAGAGATGGAAGATCCCTCACCTTTTGTAAGCATCTCTCTAAGGGTGTAGGTATGTTTAACATTTGCTCCAGCTTCACCCATTTCTTTCAGCTGTGGGTTCATCTTCAGCAGTGGCGGAAGTAGGTATGACAGACTGCTGGGAGTTGCTCAATTCCATCTTCAAGTAACTTCACCTCTCTATCCATGCTGGGCATGACATTGGTGCCTCCATCCAAATATTAACCAGGGATGCCTGCTTATCTTCCAAGATCAGATGGGGTATTTATTTAGACCAACCGTTGTATCTGCAGAAAATTAAATTTGCCATTGCTTTCCCTCGCCTCTTGTTTTCTCTCCCTAACCCACTTTTATCTAAAAGCCTGGTAGAATTGTGCTATCATTTGAATTCCCCTAGTGATTAATTATTTGAATCCTGAATTGCAATGTAAATATATTTTCATAGCTTTCATAGTTTTCAATATATCTCTAATAAAAAAGCCATTTTTGCCTCGGGCTATGCACATATTGCACTACCCTGTAGTTTATTGCTTCTGTCAGTAATGCTTTGTTGCTTTTCTAAAGAGGCTTATGACATGTTCATTTGCAGATTAATGGAAATTTTGTTTCATAGCAGTTTCTTCAGTTTTACATGCCACTGAAAGCTAGCAATTTAATGTTCCTGTTGAACAAGATCAGTGCACCGCTATAGGGAGCCCTATAGAAGCTTCAAGTGAAACCAGCTTAAATTGGACAACCTTCCAGTTCTGAAATCCATTGTCTGAAATCCTTCACACACAAGTGACAAGAATATATTTAAGATTATTATTTGCAGTACAGGAATGCTAGAAAAGACGCTGGCCAAATTATAGCTGCCTTCAAGAAAATAACCAAGTTAATTATACTCTTTCTCTTATTTTCTTCCAAACTCTTTACAGAAAACCCAACTGTATGTTCCACAATTTCCTTCTCTGTGTGAGTTTGACTGCATTTATCGTTACTATATATATAGTGATTTAGAAATATCATATATATATATTAGGCCTGGGTAACAACGGAAAAATTTGTTTCTAAAATCGATTTGTATTTGGGTTTTTTTTTTGTTTCGATATTTAAAATAATTACAAAATTTTCCTTTTAAAAAGTTCGATATTTACAAAATTTCGTAAATGGTAAAAATTTAATGAATCGATTTCCGAAACAATAACGAATCGATTCGTTAATGGTGGACGCAACCGCGAAATACGCTAAAAAACCTCCCAAACCTTCTGAAGCTTCCCTCTCCCTCTGTTGTTGACTGTTGGTGTGATATTATAATTTTTTTTCACTAATTAAACCATAAAACTGGCCCAGACATGCGGAAATAATAACGAAACGACCTCAAAACAATAACGAAACGAATACAATATCAAAATACAAAGCATTTACAAAACGTTTTTGAAAATTCGTTTTTTTAAATAATTGCTCCAGAATGGTTCTTTATTGTTTTGTAATTGAAAAAATTAACGAATTATTAACGAATTACGAATTAACGAAACGAAACCGCCCAGCCCTAATATATATATATATATATATATATATATATATATATATATATATGTCATGTTCGTTTGTGGGATTAACATAACTCAAAAACCACTGGACGAATTGCTGCCAAATTTGGCCACAAGACACCTACTAACCCAAGGAGTGACCATCACTAAAAAAATATTTTGTCATTTGGGAGTTGTAATTGCAGTGATTTATAGTTCACCTACAATCAAAGAGCATTCTAAACTCCACCAACGATGGAATTGAACCAAACTGGGCACAAAGAACTCCCATGAACAGAAAACACTAGAAGGGTTTGGTGGGCAACACTTTCTCATTACTTTATTTTCCAGATCACCAGACTGGGCCACAGCAATGCATGGGCACAGCTAGTGTGTGTGTGTGTGTGTGTGTGTGGTATTTCTAAATCAGGCATGCTTTTGGATTAGCTATGGTGTCTGTGTCAACAGTACAATGGAGTTTGAGCATGGTGGGGCCATCACCATTTGTGAGTGAGCCCCCTCCAGTTCAATAGTATGAGTTGTCTGTCTACACAGATATGTCTAATAGCAGATCTAATAGTTCACCCTAGATAACTGGACTATTGAACTGGATTGCTTTGGGCATGGGAAAATTGTGACCCTCCATAACTTATCATGAACTTGTTGGATATCCGTTACCATGCTCCCTTGCTATTAGCTATGTTGGCTAAAGTTGATGGGAGTTGCCATCTAATAATTTCTTTTAAATCCACAAGTTCCCCCTTTTCTACCTTAAAGAATACAATTTGGTTGTGTCATTAAACATGTAGATTTTAATGTAGATTAAACTGCCTTTTCTAGATGTCCTAGTCATCTGGAAACCAGATCAACAATTGGGTCTCACCATTTACAGAAAACCCACACACAGAGACAGATATCTACATAAAAACTCCAGCCATCACCCAAGTCAAAAAAGAAGCACCATTAAAGTCTTGGCAGAGCGTGCAAAAGGAATCTGCGAACCCCACCTCCTCCAAGATGAACTGAACCACCTAAGCTGGGCTCTACAGGCCAATGGATACTCCACCTCAGACATCAGAAGAGCTGCAAGACCAAGAACAAGCCACAAGAGTAGAGATGAAGATCCACCCAGAGGAAAAGTGTTCCTGCCATACATCAAGGGAACCACTGACCGCATAGAGAAACTGATGAGTAAACACAACATACAAACTGTCTACAGACCCACCAAGGAAATCCAACAAATTCTACGTTCAGCAAAGGACAAGAGGGATCCTCTCACTTCTGCAGGAGTCTACCGTGTACCATGTAGCTGTGGACAAGTCTACATAGGGACCACTAAATGCAGCATTGCCCAAACACGAATCAAGGAACATGAAAGGCACTGCAGACTACTTCAACCAGAGAAATCAGCCATAGCAGAGCACCTGATGAACCAACCTGGACACAGCATATTATTTGAGAACACAGAAATGCTGGACCACTCTCACAACCACCATGCCAGACTACACAGAGAAGCCATTGAAATACACAAGCATGTGGACAATTTCAACAGAAAGGAGGAAACCATGAAAATGAACAAAATCTGGCTACCAGTATTAAAAAAACTCTAAAATTACAACAGCACAACAATAGAGAAAAAACAAACAAGGACATCTAATCACCTCTCAACAAAAGTTTGCTCTAGGCAATATCAGGCCGTTATATGCTAATCAAGGTGGTCAGTTGAAACATTCACACCTAGCTCCAGCAGACAAGAGTTCTTTGCCCCACCCTGGTCATTCCACAGATATATAAACCCCTTTTCCTAGTTCCAACAGACTTCACTACCTCTGAGGATGCTTGCCATAGCGAATTGTCAGGAGAGAATGCCTCTAGACCATGGCCATATAGCCCGAAAAAACCTACAACAACCCAAACATGTAGATGTTTTGTTGCAGCAGAACCTTGGGCAAAACATATGCCAAAAAGTTGTAATTGCCATGCCTGGAGCTCTTTCCCTGTTGTATAGTAGTTCTCCCTTCCTCAAATACTTGTAAATAGTGAACTGTGATGAAAAAAAAAAAGGCTCTTCAGCATCTATAAGGGGAGTCTCTTATCCACTTCTTCATTTTTGGAAGGATTAATTTATAGGACATTGATTGGCATTAATTCACCTGAAAAGCAATCTTTGTTATTAGGACCAAAGGGCCCTTTAGCTTCTTCAAGCAGCAAAGGAATCTCCATCCTAGCAGATGAGAATGAGGCATTTGGTGCTCCTACACAAGGTTCAGAATATTGTGTGTATTTAAATGATGGGGAACTTTTGTTTCCATGCTGCTCAGTTTTCTGAATGTCATAGCGGCCTTGCTGGATACAGCCATATAACCCAGAATATCAAGGCAGAAAATCCCACAATGCATCCCACAACGCGTCCCACGCGTTTGGTGGGGACGAGGGACAGGGCTTTCTCTGTGGTTGCCCCCGACTTTGGAACACCCTCCCCAAAGACATTAGACTAGCACCCACATTGGCAGTCTTTAGGAGGAGCTTGAAGACCTGGCTATTCTGATGTGCCTTTCCGGAATAAGAAAAACCCAGCACTATGCCCAAGAAGCACTTTATTAGAGTTAAATGACTCTCTGCACACTGCACTTGCCCAGAAATCCAATATATCATCTGTCACACCCAGCACTTTTTAACCTGTACCCATCATTGGCCCGGCCTTGGTTTTATTGCATAATGGTGTAATGTTTTTATTATGGCTTTATGTTTTTAATTTGCTTTGAACTGTATTGTTGTTGTTATGTTGTTGTCATGTTGAGGCCTTGGCCTCTGTAAGCCACATCGAGTCCTTTGGGAGATGCTAGCGGGGTACAAATAAAGTTTAATAATAATAATAATAATAATAATAATAATAATATCTCAGTTCTTGTGGGTTTTTTCGGGCTATATGGCCATGTTCTAGAGGCATTTCTCCTGATGTTTCGCCTGCATCTATGGCAAGCATCCTTGGAGGATCCTCTGAGGATGCTTGCCATAGATGCAGGCGAAACGTCAGGAGAAATGCCTCTAGAACATGGCCATATAGCCCGAAAAAACCCACAAGAATTGAGTGATTCCAGCCATGAAAGCCTTCGACAATAATAATATATGTTTTGAACTGGGTTATCTGAGTCCACACTGCCATATATTCCAGTTCAAAGCGGATAATGTGGTATTTTATTCAGCTATGTGGAAGGGGCCTGGGGGGCCATCTTGATTTTACTTCAACTTTCTTTTTAACATTTTATCTCCTTGCCTTTAAAGTTCCTCCTTTTGAAGTAAAACATGACTGTATTCATTAGAAATCTCTTGCTTCCACAGCCAGGAATCCTACATATATCTACCCAGAAGCAAAGCTCACTGATCCCAAGGAGACTTTCTCCCAGCAAAACAAACGTAGGATTTTCGAAACCTTTCATGGCCAGAATCACTGGGTTGTCGTAGGTTTTTTTGGGCTATATGGCCATGTTCTAGAGCAGGGGTCCTCAAACTTTTTAAACCGGGGGCCAGTTTACTGTCCCTCAGACCGATGGAGGGCCGGACTATAGTTTTTTTTAAAAAAAAATCAATTAAAAAATTCCTCTGCACATTGCACATATCTTATTTTGCTGTGTGGAAGGGCCCTTAGAGGGGGTTCTTTCTAGCCCTCTTTAGGCAGTAATTCCAGGAGCAGAGAATGGGAAATCTTCCTATTTCTAGTCTGACCAAAAATCTGGCTACCAGTATTTAAAAAACTCTAAAATTATAACTGTAAATAAAGAACAACACTCAAACACAGGGGAACTCCAGACAAGAGACAATCAGGGCCAGCTAATCATCTCTCAACAAAGGATTCTCCCTAAAAACTGTCAGGCTATGAAATGGCAATCAAGGTGGCCAATTGAAATATTCATACCTACCTCCAACAGACAAGAGTTCTTTCTCCCACCCTGGATCTCCCACAATTTTCCTTGTTAAAGGTTTTTCTCTTACATGAAGTCCAGTCATGTCTGACTCTGTGGTGCTCATCTACATTTCTAAGTCGAAGAGCCAGCATTGTCCATAGACACCTCCAAGGTCATGTGGCCAGCATGACTGCATGTAGCGCCGGGGCAGCCTCCCTTGGCTGGCTCACGCTGTCCATCAGGCCTGACAGATAGCGTGAGCCTGCCAAGGGAGGAGCAGGCCCGCGTGGCCTACTTGTGAGTAAAGCAACTCGTGAGGTGCTTTACTCGTGAGTAGACCACGCAGAGCAGCCTCCCTTGGCTGGCTCACGCTGTCCATCAAGCCTGAAGGATAGCGTGAGCCTGCCAAGGGGGGAGCAGGCCCGCGCGGCCTACTTGTGAGTAAAGCACTTCATGAGGTGCTTTACTTGCGAGTAGACCACACGGAGCAGCCTCCCTTGGCTGACTCACACTGTCCATCGGGCCTGACGGATAGCGTGCGCCAGCCAACGGAGGGGCACTGTGTGTGTGTGTGTGGGGGGGGGGGTGCCCCTCCTCCACGGCCCGGATCAGGGCCCTTGGCGGGCTGGAAGTGGCCCGCAGGCCATAGTTTGGGGACCCCCATTCTAGAGGCTATATGGCCATGCCTCTAGAACATGGCCATATAGCCTGAAAAAACCTACAACAACCCAAACCTAGGATTATGTCCAAATATATTTTATTTCATCACAATATTATTAAGCTTTTAAACAAGCAGAGAGTTGTGTTTGTAGTTTTAAAGAAAAACAATGACACACGCAGTTTGTTATCCTATCCTAGAAAACATTGACAGACAATTCCCTAAGGAAGAGATATTATATCATCCAGTCTTTTCCCGCCCGCTGAAACCATAATTAGTGGGTAAAGAGTGAATCCTCTAATATTCCTTCCTTTGGGAGCAGTCTGTCAGTCTGCAATAATTTCCAACATAAACAGTCCAGATCTCTGTTCTCTTGCCTCTAATGAACAATTAGCTAGTTCAAATGTGCTAGGAAATGTGCCTCTTGGGTACACACATAATTTATTTATAATCTCTTTAATAATTGTAGGATTATATTTCAAGAAGTGGAATTTTTCAAGAAGGTCATCCACTGAAGAAGTCATGAGACTATTCTGAAACCCATCAGATTTGGAATGTCTACATGCATCAATCATAGTGAAAGGTCTAATGAGATAATTGTGTCTCTGAATATTAGGAATTAGATTTGATTATGAAGAGGTTTAATTACAGTGAAAAAAGCTGTAGTTTGATTAATCTTGAACTTTTCTACAATAGAAAGAACAGCACAGTCCTCTAAGATTAAAACATATGTATAACATGCAGTTATCATTTACATGGTACTGATATTTGTCAGATATTCTGGACATGTGGAATTTTTCAAGTGGAAACAAATTTTGAAATTAATTAAGGAGATGATTTAGGATGTTCCATCTTGTCAAAGAAAAAAATATTTAAGGAGTGTTAGAAGAACACTGTGGTAATATTGAAATTGTAGTAATATATTTTAAAGGTTCTAAAGTAATTTTAATTTTAGCCTTAAGTGCTGGAAAGCTGGGATCCACCAGAGAGCAAGAAAGGGCATCTTCAGTCTGAATCGGAGCTGCTACTGCTGGAATCGCTTCCATGCTTTTTGCCATGATGGCCATGGCATTGGCCATGACCATGACCATGCTTGTGCTTCTTGTGCTTCTTGTGATGCCCATGATGACTTCCAGGAGAGTGACAGCCTGGTGGCTGAGTTGGAGGGCATCCAGGTCCTCCTGGGAGCATTCCAGGTGGACCAGGTGGAGGAGGATGGTGTCCATGGTGATGTGACCATTGAGGAGGAAGTCTGGCACACAAAAAAAATTAAATACACCTATGCATCCGAGATGAAGGAGAACTGGTATAAGGCCTTCTATAGATGGTACCTCACGCCTGATAAGTTAGCCAAGTTCAGCAGAGGAAAAATTAAAGATACCTGCTGGAAATGTGGAAAACATAAAGGAAATTACATCCACATGTGGTGGAAATGTAGTAAGATAAAAAGTTTCTGGCACGTGATCAACAAAATAATAGAACTAATATTAAAGGAAAAAAATAGAACTAAAACCAGAGGCAATGTTATTGGGAATCATAGACTCTATCAAGGATAAAAATTCGGACAAACTGTTCTTCTTTTACTACAGCCGCAAGAATAGTGATAGCCGGAATCTGGAGATCTAAGGAAACCCCCACAGTTGAACAATGGCTGTTAAAAGTATGGGACATAATCAACATGGACATACTAACTCAAAAAATATCCCAGAGTATATCGAAACCACCCAAGACCAACTGGACAAATTTTATATAATACATCAAAGGGTTGAACAACGAAATCTATATCAGTACTGTACAGTGAAGAAACTCAAAGGAACATCAGTAAGAAACCGGCGAATAAGCTATAAACATTACAATGGACAAGAGCATAGTCCATTTCCTAATCATCTGCCCAGGAATTCCTGGAAGTACTTTTAAAGGCACTTGGGGGGTATGATTGTGGTGGATACGGTTGCAGTTGTGACTTCACTGACCCCCCCCCTTCCCCTTTTTTTCTCCCCTTCCCCCCCCTTCCCCACCCTTTATACCGCAATTCTTATCAAAAAATTATCGTATTTCTAACTTTAATGACAAATATTGTTCCCACCCTTCCCATGTACATTTTTCCCCTTTCTTTCCTCCATTTACTCTTATCACTTCCTTCCTTTCTATCAGCTCTTCTAAGAGCAACATATTCTAAATAAAAACATATTTTTTAAAAAAGGAGGGGGTCCATATGGGCCAAGGTATCCAGTGGGTAGAGGATGCTGACCAGGCTGCATGCCTGGCCCAGGATAAGGTCCAGGGTATGGACCAGGAGGACAAGGCTGCTGAGATGGCATTCCTTGGTTAGTATTCCACATATCCGATGTGGAGCTTCATCCTTTTAAGCCAGAATAAGCTCAGGAATTAGGCCCAGTTTTTTGGCAGCCATTTTGTATGTTGCCTGGAGGCAAAAGCCATCTTAGGTTAGTTATTTCCTAGTAATTGTAGTAATATTGAAATACTTTTTACATACTCTTGATGCAAAAGTATATGCTGTTATTTTTGAAATCTATTATATCATCTCTTTTGATAGATCTATTTAAACACGTAGATCAGTGGTTCTCAACCTTCCTGATGCTGCGACCCCTTAATACAGTTCCTCATGTTGTGGTGACCCCCAACCATAACATTATTTCTGTTGCTACTTCATAACTGTAATTTTGCTACTTTTATGAATCGTAATGTAAATATCTGATATGCAGTATGTATTTACATTCACTGGACCAAATTTGGCACAAATACCTGATACGCCCAAATTTAAATACTGGTGTGTGTGTGTGTGTAGTGGGGTGGTGGTGTGATTTTTTTCATTTAGGAGTTGTAGTTACTGGGATTTATAGTTCTCCTACAATCTAAGAGCATTTTGAACCCCAACAATGATGGAATTTGGCAAAACTTGGCACACATAACTCCCATGACCAAAAGAAAATACTTGAAGGGTTTAGTGGGCATTGACCTTGAGTTTTGGAGCTATAGTTCACCTACATCCAGAGAGCACTGTGGACTCAAGTAATGATGGATCTGGACCAAACCTGGCATGAATCCCCAATATGCCCAAATGTTAACATTGGTGGAGTTTGGGGAAAATAGACAGGACATTTGGGAGTTGTAGTTGCTGGGATTTATAGTTCACCTACCATCAAAGAGCATTCTGAACCCCATCAACGATAGAATTGGACCAAAGTTCCCACACAACCCCCATGACCAACAGAAAATACTCTGTTTTCTGATGGTCTTTGATGACCCCTCTGACACTCCCTTCACGACCTCCCCAGGAGTCCCGACCCTCAGGTTGAGAAACACTGTTCTAGGTAGTGCCATTTTACCAGGTTGTCTTTTGATCTGCCCACTCCACTTCTGAGTCTGTTCAGGGACTTCCAAGTTGCCCATTCTTGGTTTGCGCCTGGAGGAAGACCCTCATGGGGGGCCATCCAGTTGGGGTTTCCTGGTTTAGCTGCCCAACTCCTGCTGTTGCTGGGGGGACGCCAAGGGGAGTGGTAGTTCTCATAAAGCTTTTCTTTGATTTGAGTCTACTGGGAGGAGGCTGATAGGCATGTAGTGGGTGGCTTTCAGTGTTCAACCTTATTTCTCTCACATTTAGCAGCAACTTCCTGTCGCACATTGGGGGTGGGGGGCAATGCCAGCTAGCTTGTAGGGTTTATCAGCAGGTAAACTTGTTCCATCTGCCACTGTTAAAAGCCTTTGGGTTGTGTTGGACTCATCACTGATGATGGAGGCCCAGATCACTGCCATAAGTAAGCAGGCCTTTTTTCATCTTCGACAGGCAAGGAAATTGGCATCCTACCTTTTGGTAGAAGCATTGGCAACAGCAATCCACGCAACAGTCACCACGAGGTTGGACTATTGCAATGCCTTATATGCCGGCCTTCTGAAGCCAACAACCCAGAAGATTCGGATGGTCCAAAATGCAGCGGCCAGGCTGCTAGCGGGATCATCTATAAGATCCCATATTACACCGATTCTGCAACAACTGCATTGGCTACCAATAGAACATTGGTTCTCTTACAAGATACTGATCCTGACATTTAGAGCTCAAAATGGCCAAGGACCTTTATATCTTAGGGACCGCCTCATTCCTTTTCTCCATCAGTGGTCACCTCAATCCACCCAGGAAAATCTCCTATACATACCAGGCCCTAGGGAGGTACACCTGGAAGCTAAAAGGCATAGAGCTTTTTCGACTTATGCTCCAATTCTGTGGAACTCATTGCCTCCATTCGTTAGAGCAATGTCGGAGTTGCAACCTTTTGTAAAGGCACTCAAGACTTGGCTGTTTGGTTGTGCATTTAAGTAATCAGATCTAATTTGCCAAATAGTCACTGTTGAATGTTTTTATGTTGAATGTTTTTGTATTATGTAAATGCTACTTTAGACTGTAAGTCGCTCGGAGCACCTTGGTGGAGAGCGACTAATTAAGAAATAAAGTGAAGTGAAGTGAAGTGTAGGTTTAAGACATCCTGTGATTATTCTGCATGTTTCATTCAATGCTATGTTCACCTGCTTTGCATGGGCAAACCTATGCCAAACAGGGCAGGCATACTCGGCAGTTGAGAAAGACAAGGCCAGGGCTGATGTTCTTACTAATTTTGGGTCTGCACCCCATGTGCTGCCAGTAAGTTTCCACAGGATGTTATTGCATGCAGCTACTTTGTGCTTGATGTTCAAGCAGCATTTCCTATATGCTAGTATAGTTTTTTAAAAAATGCTACTTTAGACTGTAAGTCGCTCAGAGCACCTTGGTGGAGAGCGACTAATTAAGAAATAAAGTGAAGTGAAGTGAAGTGTAGGTTTAAGACATCCTGTGATTATTCTGCATGTTTCATTCAATGCTATGTTCACCTGCTTTGCATGGGCAAACCTATGCCAAACAGGGCAGGCATACTCGGCAGTTGAGTAAGACAAGGCCAGGGCTGATGTTCATACTAATTTTGGGTCTGCACCCCATGTGCAGCATTTCCTATATGCTAGTATAGTTTTTAAAAAAACCAAATATAGTGCTTTTTGGTTTCTTTTTAAACCAAGGATTGATAGGAAGGCTCTGCTGCACTGAGCCTTTGAAAAGTAGGGCAGGTAGAATATAAGAAATAAATAGCATTTCGCAAAGTGCCAGGTCATGTCCTCTTTCTATCGTTGCCAGATAGGAGTTTAGCGACTGTATAGAAAGAAACATTTCAGCATAGAAAATTGCTTCTGCCAAATCCGGAAGTAACTTGCAGTTTCTCAAGTTGCTCCTGACACACACACACACACACACACACACACTGAGAGAGAGAAAATGGTCCGAGTTTTCTTTAAAGGGTTATTTGAAAGCTTTAGGCTGCAATCAACAAATGCTTACATGAGAATACATCTCATTGAATACAGTGACTTCGACTTTGGACATACAATAGAATTTGTCACACTGGGGTCCCTGGACACAATTCTCTCTAAAGAGACAGCAAGGCATATTTCTTTATACAGCTCAATGGATTGTGTTTATATGTTTTCAACCTACTGCTCAAACAATTGAAATGGCAGAAAATTAGGGAGCATGAAAGATGACATATGATGGTTCAGTCTCTCCACTTTATCACCCAGTGGCTGAGCTGCTACAAAACCTAGCAGAGATGTCCTCCTTATTATTATTATTATTATTATTATTATTATTATTATTATTATTATCTTTATTTATACCCAGCTAATATCTCCCGAAGGACTCAGTGCGGCTTACAAAGGCCAAGGCCCTCAATAAAACAACAGCATAACAAATACAACAATAAAACTCATAAAGCAAAACAATAAACATTAAAGAAATAACAGTAAAACATTAAAACAATAACATCATGAAGCATTTAAAACTAAAGGCTGGGCCAAATGTAATGAATAAAATTAAAAGTGCTGGACATGACAGGTGAAATGTAAAGGATTCTAGAGTAGGTGCGATGTGCAGGCAATCTTAAATTTCTAATAAAGTGCGTCTGGGACATGATGCTGGGAGTTTCCTATTCTGGAAAGGCACACTGGAACAGCCAGGTCTTCAAGCTCTTCCTAAAGACTGCCAACGTTGGGGCTTGTCTGATGTCCTTGGAGAGAGAGTTCCAGAGTCAGGGGGCTACCACAGAGAAGGCCCTGTCCCTCGTCCCCAGCAAACGCGCTTGCGATGCAGGTGGGACCATGAGCAGGGCCTCTCCAGATGAACGGAGGGATCGTGTGGGTTCGTAAACGGAGATGCGGTCACGCAGGTAGGCGGGCCCCAAACTGTTTAGGGCTTTGTAGGTGAGCACCTGCACCTTGAATTGGGACCGGAAAATGAACAGCAGCCAATGGAGCTCCTTAAACAGGAGGGTTGACCTCTTTCTGTAAGGAGCACCAGTTAACAACCTGACCGCCGCCCGTTGGACCAGTTGGAATTTCCGAGACGTTTTCAAGGGCAACCCCATGTAGAGCACATTACAGCAGTCCAATCTAGAGGTAACCAAGGCATGGATCACCCCGGCCAGATCAGCCTTTACGAGGTACGGTCGCAGTTGGTGCACGAGTCTCAATTGTGCAAAAGCCCTCCCGGCCACTGCCGACGCCTGAGCCTTAAGTGGAAGCGATGAATCCAAGAGGACACCCAAACTGCGGATCTGTGACTTCAGGGGGAGTGTAACCCCGTCCAGCACAGGTTGCCACCCTATACCCCGATCTCGTTTACGATCGACCAGAAGGACCTCTGTCTTGTCGGGTTTAATCTTCAGCTTGTTCCTCCTCATCCAGACAGCCAAAGTGGCCAGGCACTCGTCCAGCACCCGAGGGGCTTCCTTGGAGTTAGGTGGAAAGGAGTAGTAGAGTTGTGTGTCATATATTATATTATACAATGCTGGGATGAAAACATAATTAATCTAAGCAAGGAACATTTCTTAACTAAGCTTGCTGAAACTCAATGCCAATTAATGTTTCTGAAGCAGGAACTCTAAAATATTAGTCACTAACAATCTGTCTACCAGGAACCTTTGCTCTGACATGTCTTGATAGCAATCCCACCTGCTTTTTCCTTTTTACATTTCTTATGCTCAGACTTCAGCCACCAGCTTCACCATAAAAGAGAAGGGATAAAGAGACATAATGTTCTGACATAAAGACATTAATTAAGCTTCCCACCTGGACCCAGTGAGCTACACAAATGCTTTGTGTCTCAAAATTTCTGGTTCCTTTATTCATGCTACCTGACTTGCAGGCAGTGTTTTCAGCAGCAACATGAGGAGACATTATGTGCTGTATTCATTATCAAGAGTTGTGTAATTGCTAATCTTTATTAAATGGTTTATTGGAGTGAAATGTTCTCAGAGACTAAATAACCTTTTCTTTAGTCACTTACTTGGAACCTAACTACCATATTTTCTGGCATACAAGGCGACTGGGGGTATAAGACTTGTAAAGACTTTTAAACACCGCCCAACTTTTAAAGATAAAATACAGAGTTAGGGATATATTCGCCGTATAAGACTACCCCTCTTCCAACACTATGCCCCAGTGGCCCCACCACTCTCCTTTCAAGGACCTCCTCCACCCTTGCCACTCAACTCCTCTGAAAGCCACTGTACTTGCCTAGGCCAGCCAACCAGCCAGAGTGCGAGTGAAAAATAAGTACATAAAACAAAAATAAATATAATAATATATAATCTATATATATATTGTTGCAACCCAGAGCAGGAAACTGGACCCTAAGACAACAATCCACCACACTTGACTTCAGGAAAAAACAATCCTTTCTACTGATGAAAGATGAGTACAAAAATAGAGGAAAAATGCAAGGTAAAAAGCCACAGTAAAAATCAGCAACAAGAAATGTCCATGAACAAAATCAAAAACCCATAGTAACACTGTTAGCAATCCACTAACCGTACTTGAAGCACTAGAAAAATTCCTTGGAACAAAGCAGAAGAACTGCAAGAGACTGCACATGAATCTGAAACGATGCCTGGACTAAATGGGCATCCAGGCCAAGCGTTTTTAAAGCATGAAATCTATTTCGTGACATGCCTGAAGGCCGTGTTTGCATTTCTCTTAATCTAGCTGACCTCCGTAAACTCTGCGCTTCGCCTCTGCTTTGCCAAATCTGCCCCCGTCTATCCTCTTTAGAGGGACCAGGTGTCAGATTATCTGGAGAGCTAAAAGGGAGTGAAAGTTCAATGCTTAGCTCTGAATCATTCTCATGGGAATTTGGACTTTCGCTTTCCAAAGCAGCAGGATTCTCACTGCACAAACCGTCATCTTCTACATTGACCTCAGAATCATTGACATCAGGAAATACAATCAGAGAGTCAGGTACAGGTTCATACACAGGCTGAACCCCAACATATATAAAAATGCTCTGTGCATAATGAGTACTTTAAAAACAAAAGAACCAATGAACGAAATCGCACCAAATTTGGCAACAAAACGTCTCACAACACAAGGAGTGACCATCACTCGAAAAATTATGATTTTGTCATTTGGGGGTTGTAGTTGCTGGGATTTATAGTTCACCTTACAATCAAAGAGCATTCTGAACTCCATCAATGTTGGAATTGAGCCAATCTTGGGACACAGAACTCCCATGACCAACAGAAAATACTAGAAGGGTTTGTTGGGCATTGACCTTGAGTTTGGGAGTTGTAGTTCACCTATATCCAGAGAGCACTTTGGACTCAAACAATGGATGGATCTGGACCAAACTTGGCACGAATCTTCAATTTGCCCAAATGTGAATACTGGTGGAGTTTGGGGGAAATAGACCATGACATTTGGGAGTTGCAGTTTCTGGGATTTATAGTTCACCTACAAATAAAGAGCATGTTGAACCCCACCAACAACAGAATTGGGGCAAACCTCCCACACAGAACCCCCATACTTAAGGCCAACTCCCTTCACCAGGTCAAGAAAATGTAATCAAAGCCCTATTGACAAAGAGCCATCTAGCCATAGATATAGATAGATATTAGGCCTGGGTAACAACGCAAAAATTTGTTTCTAAAATCGATTTGTAATTGGGGTTTTTTTTTGTTTCGATATTTAAAATAATTACAAAATTTTCCAAAAAAAAAGTTTGGTATTTACGAAATTTCGTAAATATTTACAAAACATTTTGTAAAGATGGCACCCTTTTTTTTCCAATATTTTTAAAATATTTTTTAAATTTAATTATTAATTTAGTAGAATAGGGAGGAGAAATTAAAATTATTATTAAGGAGGGAAGGCAGGCACTCACTCTGGCGGGCCCTCTCGCTCGCCGCTCGCTCGCCGCTCGCTCGCCCCTCTCGCTCGCCCTCTCGCTCGCTTGCTCAGCCGGCGCCGAGAGAGGAGAGCTCCCAGCAAGCATCGGCAGGCGGCCATCTTACGTATTTCCGAAATGGACGGAAATACAAATTTTTTTGGCGCCTGCCGTTTCGATATTTAAAAACACTTCCAGGTTAAAAAAAAGTTTTGTAATCGTTTCGTAATTCAAAAATTAACGATTTTTTTAACGAATTACGAATTAACGAAACGATTTGACCAGCCCTAATAGATGTACATGATTCACACACACACAGATATAGTGTCATAGATTAGAAAGGGACCCCTCAAGAAGGACAATTATATGTTGCATGTTCCAGAGTAGGCAAACCAGACAATCTCCACATCAACACTGACATAGAAACAACAAGGAATACTGTTTACCCACAAGCATAAAGGAATTACATATATTAGAAACCATTACTTTCTTTTCCAGATCACCAGACTGGGCCACAGCAATGCGTGGCAGGGAACGGCTAGTTTGAAATAAAAATAAATAAAAATAGTGTGATACAGTATACCATAGTGTGCCATTTATGAGATTTCTATATCTTTGAATTGGTCAAGGTGTTAGAAAAAGCAGATCGAGGGTGGGGGAACTAATCTAATGATGATGTCCTCTCTTGTGATGGAATCAGGAAAGATGATGTGCCAAGCATTAACCTTGTTGATTGCTTCTTTTATTTTATAGCTTCTTAGCTTTAAGTGCTGTAAATCAAAACACTCTAGCAGGTGATTTTTGCATGGAGCCCAAGTGAATGCTGAGAGCAGGAAAGGCATATAGGTTTGAGTATATTTTTGAGCCTTTACTGTGCTGGTATGGCTGTACCAGGAGCTTCAGCTTCATTTTCTTTCTCTTGAGTGTTTGCATATATTTCAAGGTTCCATGCATTTGCAACAAGGTGGCTTCCCTTGGTTTGCAATCATAGGGCTAGCCACCTGTCTATCATTGTTAAGTTTTGTTTCCGCCCTTTCCCCCAGGGCCATGGGAAGAAAGGGAGCCATTTTTAGTTCAGTTTTATAGTGGAAAGCTAAGCTACAGGATGTGGATTAGCTCCGTCCATAGAAAAACTTCATTTCCTACAGCATCCGGGGCAGAAATTCCGAGGAAAAACAGTCCCAAAGCTCTGGCTGGGAGCTTACAGCCTTTCAGCTTTACAGCATCTGAAGGAAACAGCCCTAAGTTTAGGAAGAAAACAGTTTTACAGACCCAAAGAACTCCAGCTGGAGAATCTACATAGCCTTGACTGGTAGGTCTACTCGGGACCCAAGACGCAGATTGGAACCGGTAGTAGAACCCACATCAGCGAAGCTTAGGCAGTAGATTGCCTGGGAGGGGTTAAAAAGGGTTTTCCTTGTTAAAGAAAGAAATAGTTTTCCAAGCAAGGTGCCTGTCCATTTTGGGACAAGTTAAGAAGCATTTGTTTAATCTGTTGAAGATCCAAGAAGTGTTTGTTGTTTTATTGAAGACCTAAGCAATAATAAAGAACTTTGTTAATCATTTCAAGCCTTCTAAAGACTGTGTATGGGAAAATCCTTGAAGGCCTCTCACCCGTGGCACCCCGTCTCCCCACTGGGCACAAAGAGCACGTCCTGTTTAAAAAATCAGTTATTACATGCCCAGTGCATGACAGCACATCTACACTCCAGCTGTGAACTGAGGAAATATTTTATTGCTTATCTTCTTACCCAAGAATGAATTTCTTCTCAAATGCATCCACCAAGTCAAAGAATTGTTATTCGCCTTTGAGGAACATAATAACAAAGCTGAATCTGTCAGCTGCTTCTTTACATTCACAACTATACTAATTTCTCTGACAATTTCCAATTCTGAGAAGATACGGGCTCCAATAAATAAGAACACTAACATCCCGACTAAGCGAGTGGAAAATTCTCCCAAACACCAGGTGTGTAACAAAATCAGAATAATTATCCATGCGACTCACGCATTCTGGCAATGCAATTACAGCTTTAAGCTAATGAGCAGATTAGCATTCAAGAGGGGGAAAGGTTGCAAGCATAGCACAGAGCCCTCTCCAGCAGACAATCAGGAGCTTTTGGAGCATTTAAAATGGAGACAGGAGTCTCAGCTTCTGTTTGCATGGTGATTTGTGAAAGAGCTATTTGCAAGGTAAAATGGAGCATCTGGAATGTATTACTGGTAACCTGGCTTCCAAGGAACTAATAGAGAAATAAGGAGGCTGAACAAAGTGTGCTGAACTACAGATACTAATATGTAATTCGAAATTAAAACACTGAGCAGTAGCATCTGAGAGATACTATTGAAGCAGTTTGAAGTGCTTGTGGAGTCTGTGCAAACAGAGCACTTCTTGACTTTTCTCTATCTGTAATGAACTGTAAAAGGTTTAAGGGTAAATCCAAGGACCTCTTCACACTGGCCACCAGAATTGCCAAATATCATGGCGAATCTGGCAGTGCCCGGCTGGGAGCATGAGGAACCTGTTGTATCATGTCCCATATTACCTGTCTTGATGGTCACCACATCCCACGGGGAGAAGCATTGGTCACCTGGCTTCCCCCCCTTGTCCCAAAGGCAACAAGGGAATTCTCCCATGTTGCTGCCATGGCGGCATACACTGGATCAATGGTTCTCAACCTGTGGGTCCCCAGATGTTTCAGCCTTCCACTCCCAGAAATCCTAACAGCTGGTAAACTGTCTGGGATTTCTGGGAGTTGTAAGTCAAAACACCTGGGAACCCACAGGTTGAGAACCACTGCACTGGCTCTTCTATAGTTTTATTTATTATTTATTTATTATTTATTTATTTACTTTGCTTATATACCGCTGTATCTCAAGCCCGAAGGCGACTCACGGCGGTTCACAAACAGTAAAAACAGTAGAAACAGCAGTGGTTCCATACAACATATAACAATTGACTTAACACATTATCCATAAATTACCAATAAGCAATTACAATGCACAATTATTACAAAAAACAACCGTACCCAATCTTCTCATCATCCAAGCGTAGTCCAGGTTCGTCGTCCATTGTTCCATTCCTATGTTCCATTACCAGATTGCACTAAATTACTCAAACGCCTGCACAAACATCCAGGTCTTCACCTTTTTGTGGAATACCATTAGAGATGGTGCTAGTCTAATGTCCGTAGGAAGGGCGTTCCACAGCCGAGGAGCCACCACCGAGAAGGCCCTATCTCTCGTCCCCGCCAGCCGAGCTTGAGAAGCAGGCGGGATCGAGAGCAGGGTCTCCCCGGAAGATCTCAAACGCCTGGTGGGTTCATAGGCAGAGATGCGGTCAGATAGGTAGCTTGGGCCGGAACCGTTTAGGGCTTTAAAGGCCAACACCAGCACTTTGAATTCAGCCCGGTAGCAGATCGGTAGCCAGTGGAGTTGGCGCAACAGGGGGGTTGTATGCTCCCTGCGCTCCGCTCCTGTTAAAATCATGGCTGCCGAGCGTTGGACTAGTTGGAGGTTCCGAGCTGTCTTCAAAGGCAACCCCACGTAGAGAGCATTGCAGTAGTCTAAACGGGATGTAACCAGAGCGTGGACTACCGTGGCCAAGTCAGACTTCCCAAGGTATGGGCGCAGCTGGCGCACAAGCTTTAGCTGTGCAAATGCTCCCCTGGTCACCGCCGAAACCTGGGGTTCCAGGCTCAGCGATGAGTCCAGGGTCACACCCAAGCTGCGAACCTGCATCTTCAGGGGGAGTGCGGCCCCATCCAACACAGGCTGTAACCCTATGCCCTGTTCGGCCTTGCGACTGACCAGGAGTACCTCTGTCTTGTCTGGATTCAATTTCAATTTGTTCACCCTCATCCAGACCGTCACAGCGGCCAGGCACCGGTTCAGGACCTGGACAGCCTCCTTAGTAGCAGGTGGAAAGGAGTGACAGAGTTGGACATCATCCGCGTACAGATGTCACCGTACCCCGAAACTCCGGATGATCTCCCCCAGCGGCTTCATGTAGATGTTAAACAACATGGGAGACAATATTGAGCCCTGAGGAACCCCACAAGACAATGGTTGTGGGGTTGAACAGGTGTCCCCCAACAACACCTTCTGGGATCGACCCTCCAGGAATGACCGGAGCCACTGCAAAACAGTACCTCCAAGACCCATCCCTGTGAGGCGTCCCAGAAGGATACCGTGGTCGACGGCATGAAAGGCCGCTGAGAGGTCAAGCAGCACCAACAGGGACACACTCCCCCTGTCGAGCTCCCGGCGCAGATCATCCACTAAGGCGACCAAGGCTGTCTCGGTACCATGTCCCAGCCTAAAGCCAGACTGTGCCGGGTCTAGATAATCCGTGTCTACCAAGAATACCTGGAGTTGTGAGGCCACCACACGTTCCAAGACTTTGCCCAAGAAGGGGAGATTGGAAACTGGCCGATAGTTGTCGAATTTAGTGGGGTCCAGTGATGGTTTCTTCAACAGCGGTTTTATTATAGCTTGTTTTAAGCTCGCTGGAATCTTGCCTTCCCGAAGGGAAGCATTAACCACCACCTTAACCCACTCAGCCAATCCCCCCCTGGCCTCCTTTAGAAGCCAGGATGGGCAGGGGTCCAGGATGCATGATGTAGTCCCACCAGAAGTAGTTCAGTGTTGTCTGATGGAAGCTGGCGGGCTCCATCGTAAAACTATGCCACCAAAATTAAGCCCATTTGATGAGATTGCAAGTCATTTCCTTGTCTCCATCCAAAGACATCACTTCTCACACCTGGAAACTGACTAGATGACAATGAAATATTTATTTATTCTGGCACACCCACCTGACGGCAGGATGTTATGAAGTAGGCTAACTTGGAATATAGAGTGTTGACTACCAAATTTCACTGCCTCTGTCATTGCTCTTTCTTCCTCTGAAAAATAGTAGGGCTGGCTCTGAAGAGTACCCGTAATCTTGGATAAGACATTGAAATATGATTTTTCATAGAATCATAGAATCAAAGAGTTGGAAGAGACCTCATGGGCCATCCAGTCCAACCCCCTGCCAAGAAGCAGGAATATTGCATTCAAATCACCCCTGACAGATGGCCATTCAGCCTCTGTTTAAAGGTTTCCAAAGAAGGAGCCTCCACCACACTCCGGGTCAGAGAGTTCCACTGCTGAACACCTCTCACAGTCAGGAAGTTCTTCCTCATGTTCAGATGGAATCTCCTCTCTTGTAGTTTGAAGCCATTGTTCAGCGTCCTAGTCTGCAAGGAAGCAGAAAACAAGCTTGCTCCCTCCTCCCTGTGGCTTCCTCTCACATAATGGATCATGATCTGTCCCCATCCAACTGTTCTAACTGGCCAGCTGAATTCATTTCATTCACTTTATAATTTGTGTCCTACACTTTGCTTTTCAACCTCCTGGGGCAACTAATTTCCACTGATCTTACAGGATGATTTTCAGTCTCCACTGTATCATCTGTCAGTGTCTTCTCAGAAACATTAAAGCACTTTTAATCCATTTGTATGAGATTATTATCTGGGGCAACCTGTGACTAAAAAGAACGTGGAAATATCAAGGGTTAAACTTGTTGGCAAGGGAATTTCTGCGATCTTCTTCCCTCAGCCTTTTTCAAGACTCTGTTAATCAACAATCTCTCTTTGGGTTGTTGTAGGTTTTTTCGGGCTATATGGCCATGTTCTAGAGGCATTCTCTTCTGACGTTTCGCCTGCATCTATGGCAAGCATCCTCAGAGGTAGTGAGGTCTGTTGGAATTAGGGAAAAGGGTTTATATATCTGTGGAATGACCAGAGTGGGACAAAGGACTCTTGTCTGCTGGAGCTAGGTGTGAATGTTTCAACTGACCACCTTGATTAGTATATAATGGCCTGACAGTGCCTGGAGCAAACTTTTGTTGAGAGGTATCAGATTAGACCTAGCTCCAGCAGACAAGAGTCCTTTGTCTCACCCTGATCATTCCACAGATAGATAAACCCTTTTTCCTAGTTCCAACAGACCTCACTACCTCTGAGGATGCTTGCCATAGATGCAGGTGAAACATGTAATCTGGGCCAGAACCATATAGGCAGTGGTTCTCAACCTGGGGTCACCAGATGTTTTTGGCTTTCAACTCCCAGAAATCCTAACAGCTGGTAAATTGGCTGGTATTTCTGGGAGTTGTAGGCCAAAAACATCTGGGGACCCCAGGTTGAGAACCACTGGAATAGGGCTTTATAGGTCAAGACCAGCACTTTGAATTGTCCTCGGAACTGGACTGCTTTATCAACGCTCTGTATCATCTATGACAAAAAGGTGCTCTTCTATTTATAAGCACAATTCAAGCCATATCTGTTTTATATTTTCTAAATTACTATGTTAAAAATCTTGAAAACCGGAACTCGTAACATGACAAGTTTACATACCACTTTGTGTAATGGATGATTCCCGTCCCCTTTTCTATTTCCATAAAATATTGCCAACTAAACTGACATTGATAAAGGTCCCTATGCGCAATTTGACAGTTGCTATGCGTACTAACCTGTTGCAATTATCTACATAATTATAAGCCACATAGAAAAAAAATCAATGTAATTTAATCTAGGAGTGGGGAAATGGCCTTCTCTTCAATTTCATGCCATGCTAGATAAGCAGCCCAACACAAACTAATAGGATGCTGTTATAAAAAGAAATTGTGAGGCACTGAAGAACTGCTTTTAACAAATTACATCGTGTTTGTTTCAAAATAACAGGAAATGTAATTTCTTTTTTGCTGTCCCTGTTGAAAGCACAACATCACATTAGGTCATTCATCAATGTGGACAAATGGAGAAACCACAATATACAACGTACACGTCAGCTCAGTATTATTAACTTCTAAATTTCTCATTTTATTCTAAGAGTCACTGGAGAAGAAAGTGATTAATAAGATGAGTTCTCCAAGGCCTAGTTTAATGAACAGATTCTTGATTTGCTCACATTCTTCCCTCATGTATAGCCAAGTGTCCAAACAGGCAGTGGATAGAAAGCCTCAATTTATGCAAAATCAGGACAACCAACTAATGCAGGTTGACCATCTTTTATCTGAAATTCTGTTTTGGATTTTGGAATACCTGTGTTTGCATATATTATGTTGTTGTTGTTGATTCGTTCAGTTGTCTCCGACTCTTCGTGACCTCATGGACCAGCCCACGCCAGAGCTCACTGTCGGTCGTCACCACCCCCAGCTCCTTCAAGGTCAGTCAAGTCACTTCAAGGATGCCATCCATCCATCTTGCCCTTGGTCGGCCTCTCTTCCTTTTATCTTCCACTTTCCCCAGCATAATTGTCTTCTCTAGGCTTTGCTGTCTCCTCATGATGTGGCCAAAGTACTTCAACTTTGTCTCTAGTATCCTTCCCTCCAATGAGCAGTCGGGCTTTATTTCCTGGAGGATGGACTGGTTGGATCTTCTCGCAGTCCAAGGCACTCTCAGAACTTTCCTCCAGCACCACAACTCAAAAGCATCGATCTTCCTTCGCTCAGCCTTCCCTAAGGTCCAGCTCTCACATCCGTAGGTGACTACAGGGAATACCATGGCTTTGACTAGGCGGATCTTTGTTGCCAGTGTGATGTCTCTGCTCTTTACTATTTTATTGAGATTGGACATTGCTCTCCTCCCAAGAAGTAAGCGTCTTCTGATTTCCTGGCCACAGTCTGCATCTGGAGTAATCTTTGCACCTAGAAATACAAAATCTGTCACGGCCTCCACATTTTCTCCCTTTAATTCCCAGTTGTCAATCATTCTTGTTGCCATAATCTTGGTTTTTTTGATGTTTAGCTGCAACCCAGCTTTTGTGCTTTCTTCTTTCACCTTGATTAGAAGGCTCCTCAGCTCATCCTCGCTTTCGGCCATCAGAGTGGTGTCATCTGCATATCTGAGGTTGTTAATGTTTCTTCCAGCAATTTTCACCCCAGTTTTGCATTCATCAAGCCCCGCACATCGCATGATGTGTTCTGCATACAAGTTAAAAAGGTTGGGTGAGAGTATGCAGCCTTGCCGTACGCTTTTCCCAATCTTGAACAAGTCTGTTGTTCCGTGGTCAGTTCTGACTGTTGCTATTTGGTCCTTGTACAGATTCCTCAGGAGAGAGACAAGGTGGCTTGGGATGCCCTTCCCACCAAGAACTTGCCACAATTTATTATGATCCACACAGTCAAAGGCTTTAGAATAGTCAATGAAGCAGAAGTAGATGTTTTTCTGAAACTCCCTGCCTTTCTCCATTATCCAGCGGATATTGCCAATCCGGTCTCTCGTTCCTCTGCCTTTTCTAAACCCAGCTTGAACATCTGGCAACTCTCGCTCCATGTATTGCTGGAGTCTTCCTTGCAGGATCTTGAGCATTACCTTACTGGCATGAGAAATAAGGGCCACTGTACGGAAGTTGGAGCAGTCTTTTGCATTTCCCTTTTTTGGTATGGGGATATATTATGTACTTACTGAGATATCTAGGGGATGACATCCAAATCTAAGTGGAGAATTCATTTATATTTCATATATACCTGATATACATAGCCTGAAGGTAATTATACAATATTTTAATGTATTTATGCATGACACTATGTCTGTATACATTAGACCATCAGAAAGCAAAGGAGTCAGTATCTCAGCCACCCATGTGGACAATTTCGGATTTGAGTCTTTCAGATTTCAGAATTATAGATAAGGGATGCTTAACCATCTAAATGATTCCAAAGCAAATGGCTGTTAAAGAAAGTCAGAAGAACATCTATGGATCATAGAAAACCAATTGAACTGATCTATATTGTTATGAATTGAAGTTGATGAGCACATATGAAAAATATACACTGATCTTTGGAAAAGCTGACTGGAAAGCTAAATCAGGCAAATCAGAAATTATTGAAACTGGAATCTGGGAATGAGAGACAGGCAGAAATTTCAGAGAAACCAAAGCAAAATAAGGAGGAACTTTTGCAAGTATTGATGCTCCTAGATCTCAAGGAAAGGGAAAAATAACGAGACACCATGTCATGATCTCTAGTTCATGCCATACAACTGACACAAACCACGTGGCCATGCGACATTGGGCCAAAAGGAAATGCAGTACAAATGGACCAGCCATAAAACACAATTGCCCCAAGGTGAGGGAGAACAGGGCTTTGATATGGGAAGGGCTTTGATATGGGAAAGGTGGCTTTGATATGGGAAACGTCTTGATATGGGAAAGGTGCCAGGATGCCTGAATGCGTGGTTTATGGTATTGTAGCTAGTACTATATAGGAGACTAGTAGTCGAAGCTCTTGTATTCCGAACAATAAACCCGTTGATATCTACTCTACTTGTGATTCTCTGTGTGATCCTTCATAGGAAATTTCTCCAGAGCCACACAGCTTGGAACTGAGATATCTGACACACCGAAACCTACCAGTATAGCAGGTGGAAGTTATTTGTGTTACAATTATTGTACCTATTACTGATTTTTTTGGGGAAGTTCCATATGAAGATTGAGCTGGGATGGTGATAAGATCTATTGACAGGATTCTTATGCCACTAAACAGAGAAACCTGCTTAGAGGTGTAGTGGTTAATATCATAAAATCACAATTTGCTGTTTTGATTCCACATCAACTGAATATGTTATGCTGAAATAATATTAGCACATATCAGAGGGGAAGAGAAGAATAGGAGGATCAAATACATAGAGAAGAGAATGTTATTGAACACCACTACCCCACCCCTAATAAAAAAGGATTTATAGTTTGGGATTCCAAGGGCAACAGGCCAGAATGAGGTGCAGGGCATCCTCTCTTTTGCATAAAATGCCCAGGCCTCTCCAGCACCCCCAGATCTCTCTCTCTCATCCATAAACTATATTTTATCCCACTTTTATTCCTATAAATCTATTAAACATGTTCTGTTTTACTTCTGGGACAGAAGAGAGTTAAGATTTACCTGACCCAAATCAGGAAGCAAATTATCCACCTAATGTTTCACATTGAGAAATGGCCCCAAGGTATGGCTCTGCTCATTTTGATATTCTCTATTTCTGCTGGTCTGAGAAAAAGGAATATGCATAATCCCATCATCTCCATGCTCTCTGTCCTGCCTTCCTCACAGGTTGGTGGGGACAAGAGATAGAGCCTTTTCAGTGGTGGCCCCTCGGCTTTGGAACGCCCTCCCCAAGGACATTAGATAGGTCCCCACCCTCTTAATATTTCACAAAAAAGTCAAAACCTGGCTTTGAGAGTAGGCTTTCTCAAATGCAGTGTAGCAAATAATTACTTGACCTTGGAACGGCTGGACAATTGCGATCAGATGATGATTCTGGAAATGAGTTGCGGAGGATTGATGTTTTATGTTTTATTTATTTTATTGCCTATGGAACTTTGTGGTTTTTATATGTTTTTAACTGTTTATATTGTGGCCTTGAATTGTGCCATTTTTGTAAACGGCCCTGAGTCGCTCTCGGGCTGAGAAGGGCGGTATAGAAAAAAAGTAAATAAATAAATAAATGCTTAAACTTCCAAGGAAAAAATCAAGTAACTACCACATTTGTATCCATTTCTTGCTATACATTTTTTATCCTTTTATTTAATGTGTCTATTTCCAAAGTCTGAAATGTTTAGACTGTATTTTCTTAAATGTAAAATATCTATTCCTTTCTGTCTAAACTACCTGGGTCAGACCGCAGAGCTATTCACCATGAATGCTTTTCAGTCTCGGGCAAATAATATAACAAGAGATAGGCAATAATTCCCAACTGTTCAACTAGAGGTATCCTTGTTTACCTAGCCCAAGCCAAGACCACAGAGATTGGCTTCCATTGTTCTCCAGGGCTCCATAATGTCATTATCCCCACCCTAGACCTCTGTTGGCCTGGAATGCCAACACTTCCTGGAGTCTCCTCTCCACCCACAGAGCTTTCCCCACCTGACTGGGAGGGATTTACAGCCACATCATTGGAGCTTGCCCAACTAGCAACAGAAGAGGGGTGGTTTAAACTGGAACAATGGACCTTGTTGTATAAAAACTGTTGTGCAGACCACATGCCCTCTTATCTTGTAATTTTGGAGTAGGGGCTTGCAAGCATCACATTGGCCAAGATGCAAATAAATGACTCTCTCCTTTGAATTAGCTTCATTGGCGAGTTTTTAAATCTGGAACTTTGGTTATGAATTATGGTTGGCCACACTCACCAGGCTGTTCCCTCTCATTTTATTGCAGTCTAAATTCCATATCAAGAAGAAAGATTATGAGAATGGCTGATGAAGATGTGAATTAGCTGAGAGAGCTCTTAGGCAAGAATCACTCGTGGAGGACTGTCCCCAAACCCTAGGACCAGGGAGCGACTTGTAATTTAGTCTAAAAATTTAGTGTGGACCCAAGCCAGTCCCTTTGTGGTGCGCCAATTGCTATAGAGCAGGAATTTAGGGGTCTTTGCCAGGAGGCAGAGACCAATTAAACTCTTTAAAGAGTTTGTTACCCTGGCGAGACAGAGAGAAGCACCCAATCCCTGATTTTTCCCAATAAAAGGTCTCACCAAGTTGAAGGAAGTGCCATCGAGATTTATTAGTGATTCAGCTGAAAAGGATGCAGTGTGGCAATCATCGCCAAGCAGAGCATGTGGTTACAGAAGTAAAGGCCATTTTTATAGAAAATAAAGAGTTGTGAGTTTTGAAATTCCCGCTCCCCACCCTGCCCAGCTCGATGGGGATTGGCTGATGTGCAAGGAGGAGGCTTGGCCATTCCCCATGCATCAGGGCCAATCACAGGGCTTTCGCGGGGTGCCAGAGCCTATCAGGAGGCTCCTGCTGCCTCGACGCTCCAGCAAATCAGAAGGGAGGGAGGCGGGATGAAGGGAGACAATGCATTCTGGACTGGATTATGGAGTTATCGAGTCCAAGGATCGGCCTTCCAGAGAAGCCACTTTATTGTCCTGAGATGGGTCTGTGATAAGCATTGATGGCTTAATCCAGGTTTTCCTCTTACAATCAGATAGGGCACAAAGGGGAAACTTTTGTGAATGTCCTTAGTGGAAAGATTTGAAAGAAAAACGGCTTGTAGGAAAAGAGGACTTTCCTAAGGTCATATTTCCCCCATTGTTATATGATTACAAAGTCTGCCAAACGGAAATCCTAATCGTGGTCCAACTCCGAAGTCAAAAGGATTTCCTTTACTATTGTCCATGCAAAGAATGTCCAAAGATAAGGGTCTTTTCATGATTGCTGATTGCTTTTCCAGAGGCAGGGCAGCTTCCTTGTAGATTTCCCCCAAGGAGAAGGGAAGAGGGCAAAAGGGTCAGGACAAGGTCAAATACATGAAGGGAAATATAGAAACACAGGAGAAAATATGAAAATATAGAAATCATAATACAGAGAGTAAACCCAACTTCCCCCAGTGTCCATAGTTAATATTATTCATAGGAAGGTCCATAAAGGGAAATATCCATGATGGGGAAAGAGAGTCCCTTGTTTGTGAGATGGGGGACCATCAGGAGCCCAGGTGTGCCTCAGATGGAAAAATTCAAATACTTTTGTGGCATGATTTTCAGTAATAAATTGGTTACTTTCTGCTGTAAGCATATGAAAATAGAGCATAAAGCTTTGATTAAATGATACACACCAAACTGACCAATCCTTATTAGCCAACCTGGCATCCTTGCCCTTAGCAAAACTATAAGTTACTATCTCTTATGGGGGGTGGGGGTGGGGGTGTGGTCATGTTCGACTTCACATGTAAGAAAAATTAAGGAGTTCCATGGAATGGAAATAATAACATGTCCCTCGAATGACCCCCTGCATTCTCCCAGAAAAAAGATGAAGACAACTTAAGCAATATCAAATGCTTTATTTCTTCAATATCCATGTTATATAATGAATCTTTACTTGTTTTATCTTCACAGTTGAGCAGTGGTCCTGCTTAGTGAATCAGACTCATTCATCAACCACCACTCACCTCCAATTCTTTTTTGCCACTTTCCAGTGTAAAGCAGCAACTGACCGAGAACACCATCTTTCTCTTAGCTACAGAACTTGGCAATTGGTTTTCAATCTATTTGTTGTACTCTCTGCATGTTATAATGACACTTTATAACCCTACTGAAAGAGATGTAGTCTCTGAGCCCCATGCAAAGAGAAAAGCAAAGAGTCATTCTGTCAGAAGACCTAGATTTTGAAAAGGGGACTAAATAGAAAAGGAAAACAACTTAGTACCAGCTGTAGCTCTATTATTCTCACAACTTCACAAGTGATCCATAAAAATACTTAGTCAATGGCAATTCACAGAAATGCTAGTATTTAAAATTTTTGAAGCATCCTCATCACAAACTGCATAAAGCAAGGCACAAAATTGGAACTTTTGTCTGCAAATTCGGCATTTTGGCTTAGTTACACAAATGTACCAAATTACACTTTTCACTGCAGCAAAGATGCTCATCCTGGAATATTTGCATCACTGTGGGTCTATACGAGTGCAGATTGGTTAGTGAATCTGAATTGGCTGCTATCAGGTAACTGAACATAGGAGCAGACATAGACCTTCTCATGATGATTCTAGTGGTGCACATCAAGGGGGGGGGGGGGCATATGAGAACCCACCACCCCATACTCCATATCACCCAATTCACCCAGGTGATCATCCCATGGGGGAAGAATCAACCATCCAACACCCCCTCCCCCCATTGTTCCTGGCAGAACAAGGGAGGCCTCCCATGTTGACATGGTGATGGCATGCTCCTCTTCACCTTCCCTTTAAACCGGAAGTAGTTGTATATTGAGTAATGGGAACCAGAGGGCTCCATGCTTTAAGGGGTGGTGTAGTAGAGTATGTTGTCGATTCTTCCTCCATCTGATGAGGTCAATAAAGCATCCTCAAATTCACCACTTTGGGTTGCAGTCCATTGTCAATTTATGTAGAAGATTACCATTGTTTTCAGTTAGACTTGCTTCTAAACATATAGTTAGACTTCCATATTTCCCAGAGTTGGGGCATAGACTCCTATAAAAGTGGGAAAACTATAATAATAATAATAATAATAATAATAATAATAATAATAATCCTTTATTTATACCCCGCTACCATCTCCCAAAGGACTCGGTGCGGCTTACAAGAGGCTGAGCCCAAATACATCAGTAAAAAGCAACAACAACAATACAGACAATAAATAAACTCATAAACAAAGCAATAAACAGTAACAATAACACCACGACGCATTAAAAACCTATGGCAGGCCAATTGTAATAATTAAAATTTTTAAAATGCTGGGCATGACAAGGTGACATATAACTAGGATGGGTATTTGGAGAGAGATGGAGCAAGCAGACAATCCTAGATCATTAGTAAAGTGCGATTAGGGACATGTTACTTAGGGTTTCCTTATTCTGGGAAGGCACACTGGAACGACCATGTTTTCAAGCTCCTCTTAAAGACTGCCAAAGTTGGGGCATGCCTAATGTCCTTTTAAAAAAACACAAAAAACAAAACACAACTGGAGAGAACATCTTTCAAGGAATCTTTAGGTCTGAAATTCAATTATATGGTCAACTAGCAGAACCTGCACATCCTGTGCCCCTCCAGCAGTTTTGGATTTCAGCTCCCTAAATTCCTGACCAGGGATTCTGGGATTTTGAATTCCAAACATGTAGAGGGACGTAGGTTGTTCAGGCCTGCTATAGAGTGCTCTTAAAGACCTAGGATCCATCTACATGAGTCCAAATCCATTTTTCTGGATTAAGCTGAGGTGCCCAAATGATGGTTTGAAACTACATTAAGTGGTCAGTGTAGGTTTACTTTTGGTTAAAAAAAGCAGCTAAGAAGATGTGGACCTTTCAATAAGGTCCAGATCATGACAGGTGTGGGGTGTGTGGAGACTGCTCTTGAGATTGACATCCATGAGATCAGGAGCAGTTTCTACAGCGATTTCATCTCTATGGGCTCAGCCACAAAGGAGGGATAGCAATGCCATCCGCCCCTCCCCCTCCCCCTTTTCTAATTTAAACAACATAAAATTAAGTAGCTACCAAGGCTGGAGGCTTCAAAGTACTCTGTTGTGTCTGGAAATGAAGCAACAGATTTCCCCCCTTCCCCCTCGAAAGCTCGATTACATCATTTCCAAGTGCAACTGAGTGTTTTGACACCTCCAGCTTTGGTAATTTTGTGTTGGCTAAAGGTAGAAAAGGGGGGGGGGAGGACAGAGGGGCATTGGTCATGTTCCACCTGTGCCGATGCTGGTTCAGCACAGATGGAATTGTGGTTCCTCCTATCTTGAATTCTGGGGCTTCTGCTTGACCGCAAACCCAAGAGAAACCAGTATTTTAAAGATTAGTTTCTCTTGGGTTTTCTTCCAGTCTCGAAGGTCCTCTAGAGATATGATGTTAATCACTTTGTGAATAATGAAATCAAATCGAGAGAGCTGTTTGTTTGTGCGATACTTCATCTTACTCTGCTATGTGTTTTAGAGAATTCTAGGACATGCATTCAGAAGCTCTTTCAGATCCTGCAAGCAACTCCAAGATCTACTAGACCTCATAGTTCCATATAGCTCAGGAATACTTTCCTGCAAAAGCACATTGCAAGGAACTTGGGGGCTTCCATGGCTTTAGAAGTTCTCCCTTTTGAGGTGCTTATGGTCAACCTCCGAGGAAGGGACTGAAGGCACTTCTGGAATACAGGCTGAAAACTTTCAAAACTACAGACTCTGACTATACTGGGAGTGGACAACCCTCCTGTTACAGTAGCTCCACTGGCTGCCAGTCTGTTTCCGGACACAATTCAAAGTGCTGGTTATGACCTTTAAAGCCCTAGATGGTTCAGGTCCAGGCTATTTGGCTGACCTCATCCCCTTGTATGAACCGGCCCAGATCTTCAAGAGAGGCCCTTCTCTTGGTCCCACCTGTTGGGGTTCAGCCTGTGTGTGAACCTGAACCTGATTCTCTGATTGTATTCCCTGATGCCAATGTAGATGCCAATGTGAATTCTGAGGCCAATTTAGATGATGATGGTTTGAGCAGTGAAAATCCTACAGCCTTGGAAAGCGAAAGTCAAAATTCCCATGACAACATGCATTCTGAGCCGAGTGGAGAAGTTTCACTCCCTTTTCCTCCCAGCCTTAGTTCTCCAGAGAATCTGACACCTGGTCTGCCTAATGAGGATAGGCGGGGCAGATTTGGCAGAGCTGGGGAGAAGCACAAAGTTTACGTAGGTCAGCCAGATTGAGAGAAATGCAAACAAAAACTTCAGGCGTGTCTTGCAATAGATTTCTCGGCCTTAAGTATGCCTGGCCTGAATGCAGCTTCAGACCAGGCATCGTTCCAGATTCATGTGCAAGCTTTTGCAGGTCTCCTGATCCAAGTGGCCTTGTTTCTCGGAGGCTTTCTAGTTGTTCCAAGTACGGTTAGTGGATTGCTAACAGGTTCCAGGATTCAGCAGTTTTGCTGTGGGTTTTATGATCTTGTTTATGGACATTTCTTGTTGCTGATTTTTACTGTGACTTTTTACTTTCGCATTTTTCCTCTATTTTGTATTCATCTTTCATCAATAAAAAAGGATTGTTTTCCTGAAGTCAAGTGTGGTGGATGGTTGTCTGAGGGTCCAGTTTCCTGCTCTGGGTTGCAACACCACCTCCATCTTGGTTGATAGGAACAAGAGAGTGGGCCTTTCTTCTCAGTGGCTGTCCCTCGACTCTGGAACTCCCTTCTTCCCAAGGAAGCCAGAATGGCCTTCCCTGCTGCCCTTCTGACGGCAGGCTAAAACATTTTTATTCAGGCAGGATTTTAAAGATAAAGGTGTCTAAGATCAATTCAGGGGGTGCTGTTGTTAACTTTAACTTTCAATAGGTTTTAATGGTTTTTAACTGGGATTTTAAAAATACTGGTTATATTTAATCCTGTTTTAATGATTGTGTATTTGTATATTTTTGAATGGTTATACTGATGCTTTTATGTTAAGCTACTTTGAGTCAGCTTTGAGGGAAATAAAGCAGGGTATTATTAACAACAACAACAACAACAATAACAACAATAATCAGAGCTGACAGCGACACAACAAAGCATTGCATGGGCAGTTCCTTGACAAAATTGAAGGAAAAGTTGATAAGGAGAAGACCTGGTTATGGCTCACGAATGGAACCCTGAAGAAGGAGACAGAAGGCCTGATTCTTGCAGCCCAGGAGCAAGCCATCAGAACAAATGCCATTAAGGCCAGGATTCAAAAGTCAGCTGATGACCCAAAGTACAGACTGCAAGGAAGCTGATGAAACCATGGACCATAACCTCAGCTGTTGCAAGAAAATCTCAGATGGACTACAAACAAAGGCACAACTCTGTCGCCAAAATGATTCACTGGAACTTATGTCACAAGTACCACCTGCCAGCAGTGAAGAATTGGTGGGATCATAAAACTGCAAAGGTAGTAGAAAATGAACATGCAAAAATACTGTGGGACTTTCAAATCCAGACTGACAAAGTTTTGGAACACAATACACCAGATATCACAAATGTGGAAAAGAAAAAAGTTTGGATTATTGATGTTGACATACCAATGACAGGCAAATTGATGAAAAACAATAGAAAAAACTCAGCCGTTATCAAGACCTCAAAATCGAACTGAAAAGGTTCTGGCATAAACCAGTACAGGTGGTCCCAGTGGTCACTGTACACTGGGTGCCATGCCAAAAGACCTCAGCTGGCACTTGGAAACAATAAACATTGACAAAATCACGAACTGTCAACTGCAAAAGGCCACCTTACTTGGATCTGCGTGCATCCTTCGAAAATACATCACACAGCCCTAGACGCTTGGGAAGTGTTCGACTTGTGATTTTGTGATATGAAATCCAACATATATATCTCATTTGGTGTGACATACTGTATTTTTGGGTCAGTAAAATAATAATAGTTATGGTTGCAGTCATTAACATCATGATCTCCTGTGTGCACCATAGAACCATGGTGTAGTAGTCATATTTGAAGTACAAGCTCTCATCATGATAGTCCCTACATAACACCCCCAAAGGGACTCCCAACATGCATGTGGCTACATAAGTGGTTAGGCAGATTGAGAGAAGGAGGGAGATATACCTGTGTAAGTAGGTAGGTAGACAAATTTTGAATAGTTTTTATTTCCTCCAGGAGCAACTCTTCTGTAAAACTAATTATATATTTTCCTCTCAAAAGCAAGCGACTCACAAGCAATTTGGATACAATGCAGTGGTACATGAAAATAAACTGTTTCTGGGAAAACAAATTTTCCCTCCAGCTGCTGTGGGGAATGCAGCTAAATAATAAGAGAGTCCACTGTGGGTAGAAGATGAGTCCTGCATAATGAAAACATCACGGGGCTTCAAACCTGTGAGTTCTGGGTGCACTACACCACTGTTTAAAATGCTCAAGCATCATTTTGATGTCTCTGTTCACATGCAGTGTTGTGCCAGCCAAACAGTCATTTGAAAGCTGCCCGTCTGTTATCACCTTCTGTCTTTCTGAGGAGCCAGTAATGACCCTGAAAGTAGTACATTTGACAATGATTGGAACGGAGGGAGGAAAAAGGCTCTCCCTATGAGGGCCCACAAGGGGAAAATGCCTTGGAAGGAGTTGCTTTCAGAGACAGGAACAGAATCTCTTGTGAAGGAGGACAAAAGGAATGGAATTTAGAAACAAGTCTATCCCAGGCCTAGAATAGTTGTGGTGTGTGTTCATGCCCATTGGGCTTGGCAGCATTGTGCCAATTCCAGATCATAGAGGGGACTAGAGGATTTCATTCATTCTGCTCATTATTGATATTGTTCTGTGAGTTTCTTCTCCTCTGGACTGCACTTTCCCTGAATTTCAGTTTAATTGGTATAATTTCTCAGTTAATGATAATTTTGCCTTGGTTATCCCATCCCCTTCCCCACCATGTTATCATGGTATGCAGGCCTGTAGCCAGGATTTTGATTCGGGGGGGGGGGGGGGCTGAGTCAGAGCGAATGAGGGTTGACGCTAGCAAACCTTTTGTATCGTTACCCCAATACCCCCATGCATATGGGATATATCGAGTATGGTGATCAGATCATGATATGAATAAACGTAACAGTTTAAATAATGTACCAGTAAGGCCTTCTCGCGGACCACCATGAGAATTTCGGAGGGTCGGGCTGAATCCCCCTAAGCCCCCCCCCCTGGCTACATGCCTGAAGGTATGGGTGTATGGACACCTTATTAGTACATGAGAAAAAGGGCATTCATGCTGAAAGTGAGGCAGAATATCATGATCCCACTTCTGTTCTGGTGGATCCAACACTCTGAATTCTTTTCAGTAGATGAACCCACTTTTTCTTTTCTTTTTCATCAATCTGAATTATGGTCTGATAAAGAGATTTCCATAGCCTTGCCACTCAGGGCCTGGCTTCCTTGACTGCAATCAATCCAATTATATAGAGACCATCTTTTCCTGCTCTCTTCCACTTTACCAAGCATTATCATCTTTGTCCAGTGGCTCTTGTCTTCTCATTATATCTCCAAAGTACAACACCTAATTTAGTTATTTTGGCCCACTTGACATCTGCCGGGAAGTAGCAGCCAACAGTGAAAGGACCAAGGCAGAAACATCTCCAGCACATCCCCTGTTTGTGTATCAGCCAGCACGTCAACGACTTAAATCTAGAAATAGTTTTCTAAGATCTACAGGGATACTCACTGGAAGTCCAAACATGGCAGGCTCAAACCCAGAACCTCAACCAATGGCTCATACCAAATGAGAGATTCCCCCCTGGGCACAGAGAAAACTGGGCAACTTGGAAGGTGCTGAACAGACTGTGCTCTGGCACCACGAGATGCAGAGCCAACCTCAAGAAATGGGGCCACAAAGTGGAATCCACTACATGCGAGTGTGGAGAAGAGCAAACCACTGACCACCTGCTGCAATGCAACCTGAGCCCTGCCACATGCACCGGAAGTCACCATACATCATTTGATGGGCAGTGTGGGGCTCCATGGGTGAATTCCGGCAGAAGCGGCATAGGATGTTTCAATTGCCCTATGGGATGAGGCCCCAGTATTGCGATTAAATGAACCACAGAGAACTGACACACATTAAGGGCTTTTCTTTCAGGAGCATTTGTGGGAGTTTGTGGTCTGGTCACCACAGTTTGAAGCTAGCTTTGAACTTCATTAAATGGTCAGTTTAGATGGGAGCCTGGACAAATCTGAAAGTTCTGCATTGCTCTGATTCAGGCTTCAGCATATACAAAGCCAGTTCTTGGGGAGGAAGTAATTTACTCCAAAGTCTTGCACGTAACACCAGAGAAGGCCGGTTGTAAAGGCTTCCTCTTCGTTGTCTGATATTCTATTCAATTTAGCATGCTGCTACCATCTGTGAGGTACTAGGCTATGCCACCACCAATTAATAAAGGTTTCCTATTCAGTTTATTAATAGATTCCCCTGTTTTCAAATGGATTCACTGCAACCACTCTGTAGTGTTTCATTTGGTGTGTAGCAAGGTTTTTTTTCCCTTTTTTGAAATAGTACACTGAGGCTTGAGTCACTAAAACAAGAACAAGTTTATTTGGAGTATGGAAGGGTCTTAATGGTTTCAGAGTTCTCTTCTCCTGAGGTATAAAGCTTCACGAGTTACAGTTTCAACAAATCTTAATATAACTTTTGGATGTCTTTTACTTTACCAACTAGTTCTTTAGTTGTTACACTTCTAAATATGTTTCCTTATTTGACAGATTAACTAAGGTCAGATTAACTAAAGTCAGCTTCCTGCTGAAGTAAAGATTCCCAGTAGGATTTCTTCCCCTATTAGCACACAGCTAAACCACAAACCTAAATAAGTCCCCTTTGACTTATTTAAATCACTCAGGCTAAAAGCTTTCCCTTAGTTTGGTTCACCACACGTTTGAACCACTTTCCCTTTAACTCGATGACCAAAGGACTGAAGCCTCAAAATGTCTGCTTCTGGTAAGTGCAGTTGACTCCACCCCTTTCTCCATGGCAACCTAACTCAGAGTGCTGAGCTTGGTCCCATCCCCCTAGTTCTGCCATTTCTAAATGGTTAACCCTTTATGTACATCCATAACTGTCTTTTACCTCCTAAACACATACATATAATAATATTCAGCCATCTAAGCATATATATACACATACAATCATATTTAACTGTAGAGACACATATACATAACTACTAGGCCTGGGTAACAACGGAAAAATTTGTTTCTAAAATCGATTTGTATTTGGGTTTTTTTTTTGTTTCGATATTTAAAATAATTACAAAATTTTCCTTTTAAAAAGTTCGATATTTACGAAATTTCGTAAATGGTAAAAAATTAACGAATCGATTTCCGAAACAATCGATTCGTTAATGGCGGATGCGACCGCGAAATACGCTAAAAAACCTCCAAAAATTTCTGAAGCTTCCCTCTCCCTCTGTTGTTGACTGTTGGTGTGATATTATAATTTTTTTTCACTAATTAAACCATAAAACTGGCCCAGACATGCGGAAATAATAACGAAACGACCTCAGAACAATAACGAAACGAATACAATAACGAAATACGAAGCATTTACAAAACGTGTTTAAAAATTCGTTTTTTTTAAATAATTGCTCCAGAATGGTTCATTATCGTTTTGTAATTGGAAAAATTAACGAATTATTAACGAATTACGAATTAACGAAACGAAACTGCCCAGGCCTAATAACTACGCTTAACTTACAGTTAAAAATCAATGCTTCATCACATAATATACAAAGCCAGTTCTTGGGGAGGAAGTAATTTACTCCAAAGTCTTGCACCTAACACCAGAGAAGGCCGGTAAATCAAACAAATTGTCTGGAAACAAATTTAGCTTGAAGGGTTTGCTTGTGAGAGGGATGTGCAGGAAAGAAGATTTTTAAAAAGTCCCAACGTCCAAGAACCAAACAAGTTGTCAGTTAGTCTAAAGGTCAGGATTTCAGGTGTCTGAAACAGAACAAATCAGTGTCAAAAGTCAGATGGTTGATTCCAACAGAGAATGCGGGCCAGAGGTGTTTCTTAAATTGGCTGCAGCCAGTGGATCTTAATTAATAGAGCTTAAATGAATGCCTGTTCTGCTCGTTTTGAAACCATTAAAACTGAGGACCTGGGGGCTGTGTCTCCTCATCTCATTGTTCCACCTGCCTGGTGGTGATGGTGTTTAATCAATCTTGGGCGAGTGCTGAGGCTGCCATTCCTTCTCTTCACAACATTTGTCATCCTCTATGGGGTGCAGGTCTGGTGGCTTCCATTAATCGATTAGCTTTAATCCATATTTGAAAAGAGCTGCCCGAAGTGCTGAACTCTATAGTTTCAATATCTTGGGATGAGATCACATTAGCGTTATAAAACGAACCCACACGATCCCTTCAATCATCCGGAGAGGCCCTGCTCTCGATCCCACCAGCATCACAGCCGCGATTGGTGGGGCTGAGAGAGAGGGCCTTTTCGGTGGTGGCCCCTCGACTCTGGAACTCACTCCCTAAAGACATCAGACAGGCCCCAACTCTGGCAGTCTTCAGGAGGAACTTGAAGACGTGGCTGTTCCAGTGTGCCTTCCCGGAATAATGATCCCATAGCACTTTGTCCTCCAAAGCACTTTACATTTCTTTAAGTCTGCTCGTATGCCCTTCCACAAACACCAGTATCACGTTTTGTTCATGTCCCAGCATTATTTCCAATTTTAAGTCTACATTTGGCCTTCCCACTGTTTTTAATTATGTGTTGTTTTATTGATAATGTTGTGTATTTTATTGTCTATGTGTTTTTTAATTGTTTGTATTGTTGTTATTATTGCTTGTATTGTTTTGTTTGGGCTCGGCCTCATGTAAGCCGTACCGAGATGGTAGCGGGGTATAAATAAAGTATTATTATTATTATTATTATTATTATTATTATTATTATTATTTTCATCTCCCTGACACCCAGTTTACTCCTGCAGAAATTTAGGAAATGTAGTTTAGGATAGGGCCTTTGGAATTATCAACTAGGAAAGTCCTTGGCTTCCCTAAACTATATCCCCCAAATTCTGCAAGAGCAAACTGGGCATCAGGGAGAGGAAACCCTCTGTTCTATTACACTAATGTGATCTAATCCTTGGACAGTTCCTTTAAAGTTCCATTTTGTATTTCAATATAGATTAACCATATCAGATGTACTTTGTGAAGTTTGTCACATCATTTTATTCCGGAGTTCTTTGTTTCCTAATTTACAAAGATACAGAATGGGGGACGATGATGCCTGGCTCGAGAGCAGTACGTGTGAAAAAGATCTTGGAGTCCTCGTGGACAACAAGTTAAACATGAGCCAACAATGTGATGTGGCGGCAAAAAAAGCCAATGGGATTTTGGCCTGCATCAATAGGAGCATAGTGTCTAGATCTAAGGAAGTAATGCTACCCCTCTATTCTGCTTTGGTTAGACCACATCTGGAATATTGTGTCCAATTCTGGGCACCACAATTCAAGAGAGATATTGACAAGCTGGAATGTGTCCAGAGGAGGGCGACTAAAATGATCAAGGGTCTGGAGAACAAGCCCTATGAGGAGCGGCTTGGGGAGCTGGGCATGTTTAGCCTGAAGAAGAAAAGGCTGAGAGGAGATATGATAGCCATGTATAAATATGTGAGAGGAAGCCACAGGGAGGAGGGAGCAAGCTTGTTTTCTGCTTCCTTGGAGACCAGGACGTGGAACAATGGCTTCAAACTACAAGAGAGGAGATTCCATCTGAACATTAGGAAGAACTTCCTGACTGTGAGAGCCGTTCAACTCTCTGCCCCAGAGTGTGGTGGAGGCTCCTTCTTTGGAAGCTTTTAAGCAGAGGCTGGATGGCCATTTGTCAGGGGTGATTTGAATGCAATATTCCTGCTTCTTGGCAGAGGATTGGACTGGATGGCCCATGAGGTCTCTTCCAACTCTGATTCTATGATTCTAGAGCAAATGCTCCAAATACATGACTAGCTTGCTATTCTACAGTCTCTTGCCCCATTCATAAAACCCTCATTTTGTTGTTGTTTCCTTAGAAGTCTCTGCTACGCCCTTTTAACAAGAGCTGCCATATGGGTGCCCCAGGTCCGATTCTCCTTAACAGTGACACTCAGGTACTTAAAACTGGCCACCCGCTCCACTTGGTCTTCATTTATGACCGATGGCAAGATTTCTAGTCAATTCTTTCTGTAGTCCACTATAAGCTCCTTGGTCATATTGATGCTTATTGAGGCATCATGAGAGCAGCCAATCCACCTAATCTCGATAGGCAAACTCACCCCTTCAGATATAAGCCCCAACATGGTTGTATCATCTGCAAACTGGCCACCCGCTCCACTTGGTCTCCATTTATGACCAATGGCTAGATTTCTAGTCAATTCTTTCTGTAGTCCACTATAAGCTCCTTGGTCATATTGATGCTTATTATTATTATTAACTTTATTTGTACCCCGCTAGCATCTCCCGAAGGACTCGATGCGGCTTACACAGGCCGAAGCCTCAAAACACAATACAATAGGAAAACATAACACAACAATAGCAAAGCAAATCAAACAATAAGCAAAATAACGACAATGGCAGTACATCAAGACATTATTAAAACTGGTTCGGCCGGCGCACTGGGGTATAAGGGTTAAAAGTGCTGAAATGGCAGGAGGCACGTAGGATTAAAAGTGCAGTGTGCAGCGACGATTAGTTATGCTAAGGTGCTACTAGGACTTGGGGTGGGGATTCCTAGTCTGAGAAGGCACAACGGAATAGCCAAGTTTTTAAATTCCTTCTGAAAACAGAGTAGGGGCCTGTCGGAGATCTTTTGGAAGGGCGTTCCAAAGTCGGGGGGCCACCACAGAGAAGGCCCTGTCCCGTGTCCCCACCAAGCGCGCTTGCGATGTGGGTGGGATCACGAGCAGGGCCTCCCCAGATGACTGGAGCGAGCGTGTGGGTTCGTAGATGGAGATGCGGTCACGCTTATTGAGGCATCATGAGAGCAGCCGATCCACCTAATCTCGATAGGCAAACCCGTCCCCTTGAGATATAAGCCCCAACATGGTTGTATCATCTGCAAATTTGGTAAGGATATTGCTATGGTGGGTGGGGGTATGTGGTGAATCCTACCTGGTAGGCCAGAAAGGGAGCCTGGATAACAGTAAGGTAAACCTCCATTGTAGGAGGGAATGCCAGGGAGGCAGCCATCTTGAGTGAGGATGGTTGGAAGAGGGGAGGAGTTTAGACACTCCTAGGATTGGCCAGACTGTGTCCAGTTCAAAATATAATCCAAATGATTATAGTAAGGTCTTCACTTACTGTAGGGCCGTCGTAGTCTCATTTATAGCGGATGTATGGTGTGAACCACCCACTTTCATAAAGAAGACAAACCCTGAAGAAGGGGAAGTCCCCCGAAACAAGGCAACCTCAACCCGGGGATCCTTGTCATATCATCATTTGGATTATATTTTGAACTGGACACCATTTGGACTTAATTCGGACAGTATTTGAAGATAATTTACTGTCTCAAGTACTACAAGATAACTAAGTAACATTCAGTTTTGTTTTGTGATTCATGTGCAGTGTATTTACACGCTTTATGTTAACACAGTTCTGTTTTGATAACACTTTGCAACTTGTATTTTGTTAGTGTGATCCAATACAACAGCCAGCAGAGTGATCTTGTTCGCTGTGGACTCATCTTGTTGTGTTTAAAATAAATATCATGTTGACTATCTCTTATGCATGTCTACACAAAGGACAGAATCAACTAGGGCTTAGTTCCAGTAAACCCTAAGCATGATTTATCCTCCACAGATGAAATTAGACTTCTGTTTGCATCACGCTTTATATCCCTTAAATATGTTTAAGCTTGGTTGGAGCTTGCCGAGAACTCTCTGCCCCTTCTTTCAATGCATTGCCATGTATTGTTTATCACCATATTGGAACTATTCATTAAAGCATTCTATTTTCTGAAACATATCCCAGCTGCTCCCTATTCACTTTTCATTACAGTTACTAATTGTCTGCATCCTCTGCAATATGTCTTGAATTACTTGCAAAATCTGATATAGGAAATAATTACATTAAACAATACAGTCATGTTTGCTAAGACTACCTCCACATTTTTATGAATGCCTCTTTTTACACATGCAGACAACATACTTACATGCGCACACAACACAACACAACACAAATATACTTGTAGTCATTTTTATTTGTAATAACTAAAGGCTATATTAATGCAGAGATGAAAAGCATCTGGCTCTCTAGACACTGATAGAACACAACCCTATAATTCTTTACCATTAGCTGTGTTGGTCGGGACTAATGGACATTTCAGGCCAGCAATTTGCAAAGCGCTGCATTTTTCCTAATTCTTTTATGTTTTTAGCTACACTTGTTATTTCACAAAAAGCTGCCAAGATTGTGACTTTCTCATGCTGCTTTTCCTTCTAAGAACCAGACTCTGTCATTGTATTTACATCTTATGTTGGAATCACACACAGCCACACACCTTAAAGGATCAGATTCAAAAGTGGCTTCAAAACAGAGTTTATTAAAACAAAAGAAAAAGGATGCAGAGGTACTTAAATGCAGTGCCACTGGTCAAAACCCAAGAAACAAACCAGACCTGGTCCAAAAAGGTTAACAGAAATATAATCCACATTAACCGGATGCAAAAGCAACGAATCAAACAAAGCACTCTGAGGCAAAACGGAAAGGCACAGTACACAAATGGTTAACAAAAGGAGGGGCCGCAGGAAGAGAAGCGTTGTCAGCCGAAGTCCAGGGTTGAAGCGGGAGGAATCCGAAACAGCGCTGCTCCAGTGTCCACAGAAGCAGCGTCTTTAGCCAAACTGGTCCAGGTCCAGGAAGGGAGAAGTCCACATTCACGAAAAGCCAATTCAGGTCAATAACACACAAATGATCAGGAGGTCCAAACTGCAGATCCTTTACCAACGCCGAACACGAAACAGGCAGCAGCAAATCTACAAGAATGTTTCCCAATACACAGCACCCAACACACAAACATTCATCAACACCTTGCCTTCTGCAAGGACCCATCACCCCTGAACCCACTTTTATTTACAAATCATCATCAGAAGATTTGTAAATAAAAAGTCCTCCATCTCCTGTCAAGACTTAGGTCCCCCCAAGACTCCGTTGGATCCCCTGATTGCCAGTCTTCACCCCCAGAGAACCCCATAAAGGTATCACTAGTTGTTGGCTCCTCACAAATAGCTTGCACTTCTCTTATCTTAGTCCAATCCATGGTGTCTTCACTCATTGACCCATCATCCCCAGAGAATCCCTCAAACGACTCCTCATGTGTAGGTGCTGTAAATATATCCTGGATCCTCTTTTTCTACTGCTCATCATCAGAATCCTGCTCCCGAGTAACCCTTTCCCCCCTTCTGGCACCCATACTACTGGACCCATCATCCCCAAAGAATCCCTCAAATGACTCCTCATCTGTAGGTGCTGTAAATATGTCCTGGATTCTCCTTCTCTGCTGCTCATCATCAGATTCCTGCTCCCGAGGAACCCCCTTTCCCCCTCTGGCACCTATACTACTGTTTGTAACGTTACTCACAGGCTCTACTACAACATCCTATGTTTCTGCTGTACTTCTGATCCAGAGAAGTCACCACCACATTTAACTTCTGTGCAAATAAGGGTTTGTGTATGTTTTGTTGGTGCCTTAATATAATAGTTTGTGTGATCCAAACAAACTCTTGTGCTGGAGGACAGTGCAGACCTACATGTGAAATAGTCCCTGATAGATGAGAAATGAGTATCCGCAGCAGTATATCACTGCTGGATAAGGCTAGGGGGCCTTATCTTTTAACACACATTAGATTTCAGGGCAATTGGAAATATAATTATTACTAAGTAAATCTGTACTGGAAACTTTTGCGTATCATTTTGTTAGTTTTCTGCATGTTGTTTGATCATTCTTGGCACTTTTTTACACAAAGATGATAAACTGGAATTGAAATAGGTGATGGTCCGTATCATATAATGCTGTGTGCACCACATTCTCAGTCTGCCTCTTCCCTGTGATAAATCCATCTACTGATATTGCCGCAGATTGTGCCATTTCTCTCATCAACTACCTGGTGCAATAGAGCTATTACACTTCTGTAATAGCATGATGACACTGAAATGACACCAGGTAGCAGGATTCCCTTTATCTCATTCTTTTCCTTGTTATTCTCGAGGCAGTAATGTTGTGTCTTTAAGTTTTACTTTTTAAAATAAATTTAACTGGGATTGTGAAATTATTTTAAAATATTTTATAAAATGTGTACCAAATGACTGTATGGAAGGGCGGTGTTATGAGATTATGCAAGAGTATAGCTGCAGTACCACTGATCAGCGAATTGGCACCATTGCATGAATGCAGAGATGTGTAATAGCAAGGGTACTCATTCTGATACTTTGCTACTATCAGTAATCATGCAACTGTCATGGAATAGCAGCTTTGTGTGATAACATTTTAATAGGACATCCAGACACAAGTGGAGGCTCCTAGATTAAACTAAATCACTGTTCTAGCAATGGTCATTTGGATCATTTTAGAAAAGCTAAAAGCAGGGAGAGCTGTACTTCCCTGTTGTTGATTCCTATCAGCTCAGTCTTAACTAGGTTCTTTCCTCCTCTTTTGGAGCCCCTGGTGGTGCAGTGGGTTAAAGCACTGAGCTGCTGAGCTTGTTGATCGAAAGGTCGCAGGTTCAATTCCGGGGAGCGGCGTGAGCTTCCGCTGTCAGCCCTAGCTTCTGCCAACCTAGCAGTTCGAAAAAATGCAAATGTGAGTAGATCAATAGGTACCGCTCCGACGGGAAAGTAACGGTGCTCCATGCAGTCATGCCGGCCACATGACCTTGGAGGTGTCTATGGACAACGCTGGCTCTTCGGCTTAGAAATGGAGATGAGCACCACACCCCAGAGTCAGACATGACTGGACTTAATGTCAGGGGACTACCTTTACCTTTTTCCTCCTCTTTAGTTATAACACTTTGATTGCACTTTAATTGTCATGGCAACATCCTAGGAAACCCTAGGATCTGAAGTCTGGTGAGGCACTAGAGTGCGCTGGCTGAGAATTCTGAATAATTCTTAAATTGACAAACTAGGGCTGGAACCATGGCTGTGAAAGAGGAATCACAGTACTATCATTGTGTGGTGAAAGGGTCAAACATTGGTCTTCTCACAATCAGTTCAACTCTCAGTTAAATAACACGAATGCCATGTATTATGTTCTGCAGTTGATGGTGGTTGGTGATAGAAGGCTTAATGTGAGTAGTTCTAAAGGGTTGAGTAATCTTTAAGTAAGAGTTCATGGGTGAAAGCAATTAAGGGTGGAGGTATACAAGAGATAAGTTGCAGCTGGGTGTTTTTGGATATAAGGAGAGAGCCTTGGAACTGATCTTTGGGAGAAAAGTATTGTCTTATTTTGGTGGGAGACGCTGCTGGTTTTTCCCCACGTTTTTGGATTTTCGGTATCCTGACCTGTTTCCTGAACCCTTGGAACCCTTACCAATTTGGAATGTCCTTATTTGAAAATCAGTTTGAATCCTTATTTGAATCCTTGGACTGGCTTTGGACTACGGTATAGACTCTTGATCCCTGGACTTCGCTCAATGAACTCTCAGCATTTGACCATGGGACTGGACCCTTTTCTATCAGTTTTGTATTTTGTGGCTGAGTGCTATCTTTTGTTTTATATTTTGAACTATTAAAACAGCCAGAAAGTAAGTGTTGTTTTAATTAAATTGTTTTATACAAACTGGGTTTTTGTTTGGTTCATCTCTGCCTCTGTAAAGGCAGAGCCCTGGCATTGTGACAATGAACTGGAAACATAGCACCTGTCTATTATGAGTTAGATTATATACAAGTGTACTGTTGATGTGGAATTCCTTTCTATAAAAAGGGGAAGGACTGTAGTTCATGGCAGACCACATATTATCGGTCATACAAAAAGTCCTAGGTACAACCTCTAGGATCTCCACATAAAGCTGGGAAAAGAAACGCCAACTCAAAGTGCTGAGAGCAATTGCTTGTCAGTGTAGTAGACAATATGGAACTAGATGGATCTGGAGTCAACTCTGTGGTCCCTTGCACTTTTATGCTCTACCAGCAGACATGCCCATAGCCAGGATTTTGATTCGGGGGGAGCTGAGTTTGATTCGGGGGGGGGGGGGCTGAGTCTGAGTGAAAGAGGGTGTACCCTAGCAAACCTTTTGTATCGTTACCCCATGGAGCATGGTGATCAGATCATGATATGAATAAACATAACAGTTTAAATAATGTACCAGTAAGGCCTTCTCGCGGACCACCCTGAGAATTTTGGGGGAGGGCTAAGCCCCTCAAGCCCCCCCCCCCCCCCAGCTACATGCCTGCCAGTAGAAAAAGGGTTTAATCATTTGCAAATATAAAATATTCTATATTAAATACTGCTTCTTGAATGTTCAATTCAAGAAATTGAACTGACTAGCAGCTAGGTTCCCAGCTTTTGATCTTCCAAGTGTTTTGGACTTCAGCTCTCAGAAGCTACAGCCAGAGGGACCCCTTTTATGATATTCTGGGAGTAAGTCCAAAACATTTGGAGGGGCAGACGTTGCGAACCACAAAACTATATTTGGTTACAGTTTCTTCAACTGACTGCCATTCTGCTCTGATGAAACAAATATTCAGAAAGTTGAATGAAGGCAAACAGATAGAACAAACGTTCCTTAACATACCAGAAATATTCTACCAAGGGATTGAATGAGAAATTATAACAGTTAGTAACACTTTTAAATCCTCTTGACCATTTTAGAATATTCTTTTAATAATTTTATGTCTTAAATGCATCAAGTTACTTGTTGAAGTTACAGTGTTGCTTTTCTAATAATACACAAATCATTTAAACCAATGATATATTTGTTATAATAGTGATGAAAGCTTCTATGGTATTTCTATGTGAGGAAACAAAAATAAAGTTACTTGAATTTTGAGTTCAGAATCATTGGTTTTCTGAACACTTTACAAAACGGGGACTGATTTGGAACCCCTGGAATGACCATACATCATCTGAAGAGCCCCTGGTGGCGCAGTGAGTTAAACCCTTCTGCCGGCAGGACTGAAGACCAAAGGTCGCCGGTTCAAATCTGGGGAGAGGCGGATGAGCTCCCTCTATCAGCTCCAGCTCCTCATATGGGGACATGAGAGAAGCCTCCCACAAGGATGATAAAAACATCAAATCATCCGGGCGTCCCCTGGGCAATGTCCTTGCAGACGGCCAATTCTCTCACACCAGAAGCGACTTGCAGTTTCTCAAGTCACTCCTGACATTATATATATATATATATATATATATATATATATATATATATGATGGGCTTCATGGGTGGTCATTTCTTAAGTATTCAGAAATGCAGAGAAAACTGTGAGTTATGAAGTTGTTAATCTTTAGTATTAATTCCAGGTCTATCTCCAGATCCTGATTTCTCGTTGGTATCAGATATATTATAACACAGCCTGACCTGCAAACAAATACTACAAAAAGCACCTGGATATAAACCTGCAGTTTCTCAAGTCGCTCCTGACACGACAAAAAAAACAAAACCTGGATATAAAATATTGAAATCTAGTGTCACTCAGTGTCAAAGAGATGTCAAATATTCAAGTTACATCTGAGTGTCAAAGATATATTTGGAGACATTTGAAAGAAGGGGGGGGGGGGGCGTTAATAATACTTAATTTCAGCCTTCCAAACTAAAGGTATACTTTAAAGAAACAAAACTTTGTGTTATCCTATGACATTCACTGCTGCCAATTTGGAATATCCTTATTTGAAAATCAGTATGTGGTGTTGGTTTAATCTCAGAATGTGCTGATCCATGCAATGCAATGAATGTCTGCTTTGGTAGAGATAAAGCACTGCATACGTTCTCTGTGTTAGCAAAAATATTCTCAATTGATGGAATCAGCTGGCTGTGACTTTAAAGCAGCCAAATCCCTGCTCATTTGGATGGGCACTGAAATTGGCTCAAAAAACTCCCACAGTTGCTGAGAAGAAAACAACTGGACCTTGAGTTGGTCATTTTCATTAAACTGGGACATTATGTACTCAAGAATATGAAGTTTTGCTAGCTGACATTAAAGAGAATTGAACATTATCATCACAGCGAGAAGCTCTGAAAATTGTCTACTTCTGCAATCCAAACAAAAGGGTTTCAGTTACTTGGAATTAGTTTTAATATGTATAGTATTTGGCAGCTGCTACCAAAGTGTAGTATGGAATTCTATACAACAGCTAAAAATATTGGAATGGGAATATCATTCACCAAACCTTCATATTGAGACTTTTGTAGAGACTTCCGGTGACTGGCAGTGATACGAAATAGTTCTTAGAGTTAATAATAAGAGTTGTTGAGAAGAGAGGGAAATCAGGACACAAAAATAAAAGTGCTATATTAAGGTTTGGATTAAAACTCTGGGTGGAAAAGTATTCCTGCCATACATCAAGGGAACCACTGACCGCATAGGGAAGCTGATGAGGAAACATAACATACAAACAATCTACAAACCCACCAAGAAAATCCAACACATGCTACGTTCAGCAAAGGACAAGAGGGATCCTCTCACCTCTGCAGGAGTCTACCGTGTACCATGCAGCTGTGGACAAGTCTACATAGGGACCACCAAACGCAGCGCCCAGACACGCATCAAGAAACATGAAAGGCACTGCAGACTACTCCAAACAGAGAAATCAGCCATAGCAGAGCACCTGATGAACCAGCCTGGACACAGCATATTATTTGAGAACACAGAAATGCTGGACCACTCCAACAACCACCATGTCAGACTACACAGAGAAGCCATTGAAATCCACAAGCATGTGGACAATTTCAACAGAAAGGATGAGACCATGAAAATGAACAAAATCTGGCTACCAGTATTAAAAAACTCTAAAATTACAACAGGAAAACAGCAGAGAGGAAACAACCAGGCACATCTTAACACCTCTCAACAGAACATTTTCCCAGGCTCAGCCAGGCCTTCACATGCTAATGAAGGTGGTCAGCTGAAACATTCACACCTAGCTTCAGCAGAGAGCTCTTTGCCCCACCCCAGCCATTCCACAGATATATAAACCCATTGTCCTAATTCCAACAGACCTCACTACCTCTGAGGATGCTTGCCATAGATGCAGGCGAAACGTCAGGAGAAATGCCTCTAGAACATGGCCCTATAGCCCGAAAAAACCTACAAGAACCTACTGATGAAGTACTTCCTCATTCTTTGCATACTTCCTGGAGATTTTTATGGCCTCGTAAATCAGTTAAATTAGTCTCCCCACACATAGGTGGTATATTTTCCTGCTTCTTGGCAGGGGGTTGGACTGGATGGCCCATGAGGTCTCTTCCAACTCTATGATTCTATGAAATGCTAATTCCTGGATCTTACAGGACAGGACTTAGAGCAATTAGAGTGGAATCATAGTGCTATAATTGTATGATATGAAAGGCTTGATGTAGGTTGTCTTTCACCTCAAAAGCTACTCTGATATCCACTAGTGGATACTGAGGGTGCACTGTTTTCTATTTTAACTACCAGAAAGAGAGATTTTCTGCCTCTTGCGCAGGAAGTTTGGAGGATGGCCTTGTCTTTCATCACCACTACCCAGAAAAATCAGAGAAAACAGCTGTTCCTGGTGTCCTTTTCTCTTTAATCTGCATTTACTGTGCTAAGATTCTTAAGGAAAAATTGCCTTTTTCTACTATAATCTGCATTTCAAAACATCTTTTTAAATTAAATGTTTTTTGTTTTACATCGCAGCTACCCAATACATGCTTGGAAATCTCAGGAAACATTTTCAGAGGCTTCCGAAATTTGTTGTCAGCCTTTTCCGTATAATGTACAATCACCACAATTTTGGGGAGTATTATACATAATAGCGAGATCAGAATGAGAACTGTTTGTTTCTGGAAAAAGCTAACGACACTGCACCTGTTAAATTAATTTATGGGCTCTTCAAATGCAGATGTGGTTCAATGGATTCTGTGTTTATGTGAGCTCGTTCTTTGTTTTGCTCTGTACGCATATGAGTTTGGTTTGTTTATTTCATTTACAGGTTTAGTTGAAAAATAAAAATGTATTATGTTGGAAGCATAAATTGCTTTCTCAAAAATGCTGCTCAGGATAGAATAGTAAATGTTTTCCATCCCTAAATCCCAGCAGCAAAGCTTAGAGTGCCCTAAGTCAACGTATAGTGCCACATTAGAATACATCTACACTGTAGTGCAAAAGCTGGGTTGCAATTAAACATAAGAAAACCAAGATTATGGCAACAAGACTGATTGATAACTTTCAAATAGAGGGAGAAAACCTGGAGGCAGTGACAAAATTTGCATTTCTAGGTGCAAAGATTACTGCAGATAAAGACTGCAGCCAGGAAATCAGAAGACATTTACTTCTTGGGAGGAGAGCAATGACCAATCTCGATAAAATAGTGAAGAGACATCACACTGACAATGAAGATCCACATAGTCAAAGCAATGGTATTTCCTGTAGTAATTTATGGATGTGAGAGCTGAACCATAAGGAAGGCTGGGCGAAGGAAGATAGACGCTTTTGAACTGTGGTGTTGGAGGAAAGTTCTGAGAGTGCCTTGGACCGCAAGAAGATCTAACCAGTCCATACTTCAGGAAATAAACCCCAACTGCTCATTGGAGGGAAGGATAGTAGAGACATAGATGAAGTACTTTGGCCACATCATGAGAAGACAGGAAAGCTTAGAGAAGACAATGATGCTTGGGAAAATGGAAGGAAAAGGGAAGAGGGGCCAACCAAGGGCAAGATGGATGGATGGTGTCCTTGAAGTGACTGGCTTGACCTTGAAGGAGCTGGGGGTCATGACGGCTGACAGGGAGCTCTGGCGTGGGCTGGTCCATGAGGTCACGAGGAGTTGGAAGCAGAGGTGGCCCTAGGTAATTGGTAAGTAAACAATATTTTGGTGCCCCCCCCCCCCAAATATATATTTTCTGTTCATTGTGGGAGTTCTGTGAGCCATATTTGGTTCAATTCCATCATTGGTGGAGTTCAGAATGCTCTTTGATTGTAGGTGAACTATACATCCCAGTAACTACAACTTGCATATGTCAAGGTCTATTTTCCCCCAAGAGCGCCTCAAGAGCACCCCTGGGCAAAATCAACTATACTACAAATGCTTACTTTGCGTAATGGGTTGAGCCGCCCCTGGTCGGAAGCGACTGAACGAATAAACAAGTAGAGTTAATGCAGCTTGAAACCACTTTAACTGCCATGTCCCAAATACTATGGAATTATGGGAGTTGTAGTTTTACAAGATCTTTCGTTTTCTCTGCCAAGAAGTGCCGAAGCCTCACCAAACTGCCAATCCCATGATTCCATAGCATTGAGCCATGACAGTTAAAGTAGTGTCAAACTGCATTATGTTGTCTACAGTGTGGATGGACAATGAAAAGAAAATTTTCACAAGTGCCACTTTTTCATCTAGTCAGTAAAGGTACAAAGACAATAAACCTAATGACTGACAATTTGGTGACCTTCATCAGAAGAATCAAAGTCCTGTGTTTGGCACTGCCCTCTAACTGTGCTTTTTGATAAGATCGGCTTTGAAAGCATGTATCTTTTTCAGCTACACCAATAGTGTTCTTCTTTGGGTTGTTGTAGGTTTTTTCGGGCTATATGGTCATGGTCTAGAGGTATTCTCTCCTGACGTTTCGCCTGCATCTATGGCAAGTATCTTCAGAGGTAGCGAGGCCTTCTTTGTTCTTACATTTGGAAAAAGTACTTTTGAGACTACAGTTCCCAATGTCCCTGGGCCAGAGTGCTGCTGAACATGCTAGGGGATTTTGAGAGTTATAACCTTAAAATATATATCATGAAATAGGTGTGTTAGCCACACAGGAAAATATAGCACATTAAGATCGTCTGGGGAGGCCCTGCTCTCGATCCCACCAGCTTCACAAGCACGCCTGGTGGGGACGAGAAACAGGGCCTTCTCACTGGTGGCCCCTCGGCTGTGGAGCACCCTTCCTACAGAAATCCCTATTGGCATTCCGGAGGAAAGTAAAGACCTGGCTTTTCGAACAGGCATTTTACTAGGCAGTGTAATTGATTATTGGAACATGGAATAAAGGATAATGAGACTGGATTCTGATTCTGTCGATGAGACGTGATGGATTTGTTATATTGATGTGTGATATTAATTAATTGTTTGCTATTGTTTTAAATGTCCAATGATTTTGTACTGTGTATATTGAAACTCATGTTGTTAACCGCTCTGAGTCGCCTAAGGGCTGAGAAGAGCGGTATACAAATGAAGTAAATAAATAAATAAATAGCACAACGAAACAAAGCCTCAAAACAAAGCCAATCAAAAGGTGAAAAATACTTGAAACATGTTTTGTAGTTCATTGGCTTCATCAGCTGTGGATCTTAAAGTCATTCCAGGGAATTAAATGCCATGAAAGACTATCAGCAAGCTGTATCTTTCTTGAGAGGCTAAAACTGAATTGAAAAAACAGTGGAATCCAAACACATTTAAGACAGTGGAGTCCAAACAAACAAAGAATGAATTTTTCAAAGTTTGAATTGCCTTTCAAAACTGATGGCTGAGTTAAAGTTTAGTGAAGCAGCAATTGCCATATGTTAATTCTTGAATATCTTTTGGTGACTGCTGCTCAGCCTGAAGAGTGGTAGTTGTGATGAAGTGTGCATCAATATATTCAGAGTGGCACCGGGAACAATTTTTTGCTTACACCAGTGGGCATTCGAGATGGGATTGCAGATTGGAAACTCAGCTTAAAATGAAACATATGGTCTAGCCAAAGCAGTGCTTGCATTACAACTAAAGCTGCAGATAAATAACCACCGTTTAAATGCCACTTGTGTTAACAGCCTATCATCTTATTTGGATGTTCTGCCCCAAATAAGTAATGGTGTAAACTCAACAAGAAAAAGGGAAGTAATGGAGCCTCTCTATTCTGCTTTGGTTAGACCTCACCTGGAATACTGTGTCCAATTCTAGGCACCACAATTTAAGAGGGATATTGACAAGCTGGAAGGTGCCCACAGGAGGGCAATTAAAATGATCCAAGGTTTGGAGTATTAACATAAGTGAAATGTCCCACTTTTTGTGGTCATATGATTACTCCAACACTTTCTGGAATAGTGACACGAGGACATATATATTTTCTCGGTAGCACTACAACCCTCTTTTTTCCCTCCAAGTCACCTTTGCGGACCATTAGCCATGGATCAGCATTGTATTCTTGCTGGAATTCTTTCAGCTACACACTAACCAGAGTTCTACTGCCAGACTTATCTGGGCCCTGTGGTTCTGACTGAAAATGGGTCTGGACCACTAGTGTCAACTGTTCAGGAGTGAACACCATTCCAACCACTTCTGGGCCTTTACTGTCATGTTGTGGCATTCTAATCAAAGTGTCTGCCATGCAATTACTCTTTCTGAGGAAATAATTTAAAGTAAACTTGAACATACTGAAAAATTAAACTCCTCTAATTTGTTTCATGCTGAGTCTCTGGAGAGTTTACAGGACCTTCAGATTTTATGGTCAGTCCATACTTCAAAAGGGTGTTGGGCCCCTTCCAAAGGATGTTGCCATGCAATAAGTAAGGCTTTCGACAAGGTCCTCCATGACCTTCTGGCAAACAAACTAGTCTGATGTGGGCTAGGCAAAACTATGGTTAGGTGGATCTGTAATTGGTTAAGCGGACGAACCCAGAGGGTGCTCACCAATGCTTCCTCTTCATCCTGGAAAGAAGTGACGAGCGGAGTGCCACAAGCAGGGTCCCGTCCTGGGCCCAGTCCTGTTCAACATCTTTATTAATGACTTAGATGAAGGGCTAGAAAGCATGATCATCAAGTTTTCAGATGACACCAAATTGGGAGGGATAGCCAATACTCCAAAGGACAGGAGCAGGATGCAAAATGATCTTGACAGATTAGAGAGATGGGCCAAAACTAACAAAATGAAGTTCAACAGTGACAAATACAAGATACTCCACTTTGGCAGGAAAAATGAAGTGCAAAAATACAAAATGGGGGGATGCGTGGCTTGAGAGCAGTACGTGTCAAAAAGATCTTGGGGTCCTTATGGACAACAACTTAAACATGAGCCAAAAATGTGATGTGGTGCCAAAAAAAAGCCAATGGGATTTTAGCCTACATCAATAGGAGTATAGTGTCTAGGTCCAGGGAAGTCATGCTACCCCTCTATTCTGCCTCAGTTAGACCACACCTGGAATGTTGTGTCCAATTCTGGGCACCGCAATTGAAGAGAGATATTGACAAGCTGGAAAGTGTCCAGACGAGGGCAACTAAAATGATCAAGGGTCTGGAATACAAGCGCTGTGAGGAGTGGCTTAAAGAGCTTGGCATGTTTAGTCTGAAGAAGAGAAGGCTATGATAGCCGTGTATAAATATGTGAAAGGAAGCCACAGGGAGGAGAGAGCAAGCTTGTTTTCTGCTGCCCTGGAGACTAGGACGCGAAACAGTGGCTTCAAACTACAAGAGAGAAGATTCCATCTGAACATGAGGAAGAACTTCCTGACTGTGAGAGCCGTTCAGCAGTGGAACTCTCTGCCCCGGAGTGTGGTGGAGGCTCCTTCTTTGGAAGCTTTTAAACAGAAGGTGGATGGCCATCTGTCGAGGGTGCTTTGAATGCAATATTCCCGCTTCTTGGCAGAGGGTTGGACTGGATGGCCCATGAGGTCTCTTCCAATTCTATAATTCTATGATTCTAAAAAATGGTCACTTTATGGCAAATGCCTCTTTCTTGCAAATTGGCCATTTTTCTCAGTTTCAGAGAACTTTTTTTGATAAATAGACACATGGAACCAGTTCCTTTCCTGGGGGTTTCTGAAACAATATCGCTCTATAGGCAGTGTCTGAAGTATTGCAATAAATAACAAAAGGCAGTTTGGCGTCTGGATATGCCAAGATAGATTGTTGTGTTAACAAGGTTTTCAATTTATCTAAAGCTAGTTGACACTCCATAGTCCATTGCAGTTTGGCTCCCAGGGCTTCCACATTAGTTGACTTTCCTTTCCCCTTGGTTCAAGCTTCTCACCCCCCCCCCCCCGGTTCATTACATTGAGTCAACTGTTGTCACAGTTAGATAGGGACAAGAGAAGCTAATGTTGCTTACTGCTTTTGGTCTTAAAACTTGGGAGATTCAGATTCTAGACCTCATTGTGATGTGGATTACCTCTTCTTCAACCTGCCTTATCTCACAGGGGTTTGGACAGATAAAATGGGGAGGGGAAAAGGCAAATATGTTGCCTTGGACACCTTAGAGAAAAGGAGCACAATTAATGAAACAAATAGTAATTAAAATGAAAACATCCATTTTCATTCATTTCCACTCACCCTGTCTTTGCCTGCACTAGACTAAATTCCGATCTCTTGACATCATGTCCTAGTTTGACTTGTAAAAGGCTTGTATGTTAATGGGTGGTTTTAATGTATTTGTTTGTTTGCTGATGTATGTTTGTGTAGCATCAAATTGTTGCCGATATATATGTGAGCTGCTCTGAAACCCCTTGGTGGTGAGAAGAGTGGAGTATAATAGGGCTGGGCGGTTTCGTTTCGTTAATTCGTAATTCGTTAATAATTCATTAATTTTCTTGATTACGAAGCGATAACAAACCATTCTGGAGCAATTTTTTTTAAAAACGAATTTTTAAATACGTTTTGTAAATGCTTCGTATTTCGTTATGTATTCGTTTCGTTATCGTTTTGAGGTCGTTTCGTTATTATTTCCGCATGTCTGGGACAAGTTTTATAGTTGTTTTTTGTTTAATTAGTGAAAAAAATTTATAATATCACACCAACAGTCAACAACAGAGGGAGAGGGAAGCTTCAGAAGTCCCCCCTGTCCCATTTGGAGGTTTTTTAGCGTATTGCGCGGTCGCGTCCGCCATTAACGAATCGATTCGTTATTGTTTCGGAAATCGTTTCGTTAATGTTTTGTAATTTTTTTAACATTTACGAAATTTCGTAAATATCAAACTTTTTTAGAGAAAAAATTCGGAATTCTTTTAAATATCGAAACGCAAAAAACCCCAAAAAACGAATCGATTTTAGAAACAAATTTTTCCGTTGTTACCCAGGCCTAGAGTATAAGTATGACAAATAAATAAATAATTTAGAAGTGTAAACCAGAATTGTAACAGAAGCAGTTTCATACAGATATATGGCCACTGGAATATGTGAAATGGAAAGACATTTATTGTGGCCATTGTGTGAGAAAGGAGACACAGCAATCTATTCTCATTTCTAGTCAGTTCTTGCAGATTTGCAAAGCACAACAAAAAATCTGCACTGATTTACTGTGTAAGATGTGGAAAAACATCATGATTAATGGCTATTCTTTCACTTCAGTTTCAACTTTTAGATGTATTGATTTTTTTCTGCAGCCAGAAAAAAGAACTACTGCGAGGTAAATTCTATATGTGATTATTTTAATGTTTGAAAAAGTTGATTTTTTGTTTCTAATTATTGCTGAGTGTGTCATATATGGTATGTTTAATAAATATATTTATGTTTATAGCTTTTAAAGATAAACTAGCCCAGTTGGAATGACTGGTAATTTGTGTAAAAGCTATAAACAAAACATTCAAATGTATATCTGACAATTATGAAAAATTTCAAATATTTCACAGCTCTGTTTCACCATTGCCTCACCACCAGCTACTTTCAGTGGGACAATGAGTTCTATGAACAGAAAGATGGAGTAGCTATGGGGAGCCCTCTCAGCCCGGTCATAGCTAACTTCTACATGGAACACTTTGAAAAACAAGCCCTGGAAACAGCAACCAAAAAGCCCACTATATGGTTCAGATATGTGGATGACACCTTCACCATTTGGAGCCATGGAGAAGAAGAACTCAACAGGTTCCTGGAACATCTTAACAGCATCCACCCAAATATCCAGTTCACCATGGAAAAAGAAAATGAAGGAAGACTGCCTTTTCTAGATGTCCTAGTCATCCGCAAACCAGATCAACATTTTACAGAAAACCCACACACAGAGATAGATATCTACATAAAAACTCCAACCATCACCCAAGTCAAAAACGAAGCACCATTAAAGCCTTGGCAGACCGTGCAAAAAGAACCTGCGAACCCCACCTCCTCCAAGATTAACTGAACCACCTAAACTGGGCTCTCCAGGCCAATGGATACTCCACCTCAGACATCAGAAGAGCTGCAAGACCGAGAACAAGCCACGAGAACAAAAACGAAGATCCACCCAAAGGAAAAGTGTTCTTGCCATACATCAAGGGAACCACTGACCGCATAGGGAAGCTGATGAGCAAACACAACATACAAACTATCTACAGACCCACCAAGAAAATCCAACAAATGCTACATTCAGCAAAGGACAAGAGGGATCTGCTCACTTCTGCAGGAGTCTACCGTGTACCATGCAGCTGTGGACAAGTCTACATAGGGACCACCAAACGCAGCATTGCCCAAACACAAATCAAGGAACATGAAAGGCACTGCAGACTACTCCAACCAGAGAAATCAGCCATAGCAGAGCACCTGATGAACCAACCTGGACACAGCATTTTATTTGAGAACACAGAAATGCTGGACCACTCTCACAATGTCAGACTACACAGAGAAGCCATTGAAATACATAAGCATGTGGACAATTTCAACAGAAAGGAGGAAACCATGTAAACGAACAAAATCTGGCTACCAGTATTAAAAAAACTTTAAAATTATAACAGCACAATAACAGAGAGGAAACAAACAAGGACATCTAATCACCTCTCAACAAAAGTTTGCTCTAGGCACTGTCAGGACATTATATGCTAATCAAGGTGGTCAGTTGAAACATTCACACCTAGCTCCAGCAGACAAGAGTCCTTTGTCCCACCCTGTTCATTCCACAGATATATAAACCCTTTTTCCTAGTTCCAACAGACCCCACTGCCTCTGCCATAAATGCAGGCGAAACATCAGGAGAGAATACCTCAAGACAGTGGCCATACAGCCCAAAAAAAAACCCTACAACAACCCATTGATCACCTAGGTCTACTATTTAATGTTGCTAAAACATTGGGTTTTCCTGTTGTATTCCATTCACGGGAAAGTCTTGCTCTTAGAATTGATGTTGATTGTACTTTTCAGAGCTTCTCTCCCCCCAATTTAATATTGGAACCTCATTTGGGTTCTTCTTTTCTTGCCTCACAGCAATCACTTTTATAAAGGCATGGCTTGGTGCAGTTATGTGAGAGGGCTGATGTCATTGTTGCTATTCCAATCACATTTTCAATTTGATGTGCATGCAATCTAAAATGGCATTACCAGAATGAAGGTCAGCATGCACAGGAGAAATAGTGGAAGCAAAGGGCAGTTTCAGCACTGGCTGTCTAGTCAGTGTAATAATACTAGAAGGAACAGGAAAGCAGTGAACCGATCTCATAGAACAGTCACATCTAGGCCACAGGTGTAATTTATTTATGTATTTATTTATTTATTTCAGATATTTGTACCCTGGTGGGGAGGAGGGGGGCTTGGGGTGGCTTCCAGCCAGCAATATTTCGATGCCTCAAATGTACACATAATAAAATACATAATAAAATCCAGTAACCAGAAGGAGTGCAAAATATGGGTGCTATACCTATATCTATATAAGAACTAGCTGTACCTGCCACGCATTGCTGTGGCCAACCTTCCCTCTTTCTCTCCTTCTTTCCCTCCTTTCTTCACTCCCTCTTTCCTTCCTTCCTTCCCGTCTTTCCTTCTCTTCTTCCTTTCTTCTCTATCTCTTTCCTTCCTCCCCCCTTTTTCTTTCTCTTCTGCTTTCTCTCTTTTCTTCTCTCTTTCCTTCACTCCCTCTTTCTTTACATCTTCCCCCCTTCCTTCGCTCCCTTTTTCCTTCTTTGCCTTTTTTCTTTCCTTCTCTCCTTCCTTCCTTCCTTCCTTCCTTCCTTCCTTCCTTCCTTCCTTCCTTCCTTCCTCTCTAACTTTCCTTCCTTCCCCCTTTTTCTTTCCCTCCCTCTTTCTCTCCTTTTTTCCTTCTCTACCTCCTTCCTTCCTTCCTTCCTTCCTTCCTTCTCTCTTTACTTCCATGCTTTCTTCTCCCTTTCCTTCTTTCTTTCCCCTCTTTCTTTTCTTTCTTTCTTTTCTCCCCTTCCCTCCCTCTTTCTTCCCTTTTTTCTGTATTGTCATTTAGCTTTCCATCATTTAGCTTTTTGGGGCTTTTTAAGTCCCTTCTGCTGTGTTTTTCCGTGTTTTTATGAGTGAAGGACATACATTGGGTTGTTAGGTATATTGTGTCCAAATTTGGTGTCAATTCCCCCAGTGGTTTTTGAGTTCTGTTAATCCCACAAACGAACATTACATTTTTATTTATATAGATTCTAAATACTCAACTGAAGTTTGAAGTTACTGTGATGTCAGAAATTTGGGGATTGATGGAAAATTTCATTGGAGCCATTTTTATTTGGAACAGACTGCTAAACCTCTTACTGTGCTCTAGTTTGGGGTTATGAATAACCTTGTAAGCTAAAACCTTGGAGTATTTCTAAATGGTATGCCTACTGCACAAAAAGAAGACAATGAAGCCACCTTGTTTACATTGAATTGGGTTTCTGTTTTGTCACAAAAATATAATAAAATGACTAGTGAAGGTTGAAACCATTTGACATGTTCAGTTATGTTTAATTTATTTGAAGACAATGCAGGAGCAAAATGAAGCTTCAGAATTACTAGCTTTTATCTTTGAGAAGTTAAGGAGGTTGGGTTGGGTATCTCAAAACCTAAATACTGGAAAGTGCCACTGTTTTGAAGGTGTTCCTTATTAAAGATGCATCTGTGACAAAATAAGTATTGTCAAAGGCTTTCATGGCTGGAATCACTGGGTTGTTGTGGGTTTTCCGGGCTATATGGTAATGTTCTAGAGGCATTTTCTCCTGACGTTTCACCTGCATCTATGGCAAGCATGCTCACTACCTCTGAGGATGCTTGCCATAGATGCAGGCAAAACATCAGGAGAAAATGCCTCTAGAACATGGCCATATAGCCCGGAAAACCTACAACAACCCAAAATAAGTATTACTTTCTTTTTTAAAAATATTTTTATTGAAATCTATTTCTACAAACATAAAATAGGGTTTTTTCATGTCAGGAGTGACTTGAGAAACTGCAAGTCACTTCTGGTGTGAGAGAATTGGCCGTCTGCAAGGACGTTGCCCAGGGGACACCAGGATGTTTTGGTGTTTTACCATCCTTATGGGAGGCTTCTCTAATGTCCCCACATGGGAAGCTGGAGCTGACAGGGGGAGTTCATCTGCGCTCTCCCCACATTCGAACCTGTGACCTGTCGGTCTTCAGTCCTGTCAGCACAGGGGTTTAACCCACTTCGCCACTTGGGGCTCCATAAAATAGGGTAATGGATTGGGAGGGGAGGATAAATCAAGGGAAAAAAAGGGGGGAAATTACCTAAATGGGGGGGGGGGGGTGAGAAAAATACATATCAGGAAAAGGTGAAGGTACAATAAGATCAAATGGTTGGGCAGGAATTGGGCTGGGGGATGGCATTATTGTTGAATTCCCAATCTCCTTCTCCAAGAGTTATAATCCCTTGTCGATAAATTGTCCTGTACTTTTGGCTTCTCCTCTCTTCAGTTTTCTCTATTGTTGTTGTTCTTTCTTTAAGTAGTATCGTTCTTCGCCAGTTTTAGTCTGGCTCATCCGTCTTGTGATTGGACTTGTCTTCATGTTCTGTCACGTATTCCTGAATTACTTTCCAGTTTGTTCGCTTAATCGGTCTTCCATTTCATTCTTTAAGATAAAAAGTCAATGAGTCCATCTCTCTCTTTTTTTACCTTGTTTAACACTTCTCTTTGGTTGCCAGTTCACTTTATTTCCATTTTTTCACACATACCATTCTGGCCACTGTAGTTAGATCCATAAATAGGATATCTTTATTTTGATCTAATTCAACGTCTTCATCGGTAAGTCCTAGCAGAAAGTACTCTAGCTTCATCTGGATCTTAATTTTGAGGATAAGTATTGCTTTCTGAAAGCAGTTGAGCATGAAAGAGAGGGAGAAGCCAAATCAAAAAGAATGGTAGAATTCCTCAAATACCATTTTCTTAGAAGGTTCCTCCAATTTAACACAAAGGAGACAGATTGTGTATAAAATATGAGAGCCCTAAAGCAATTGGCCACCATTAAGATACAGTCAGTCACTGTGGAAGTAATGACTAAAGAAGAATGATGAAGCTCGAAAACACTCCCCAGAAACTGGAATTTGTAATAGCGACCTGTCTCTCAAAGGTTGAGTCAGCCTTGAATGGAAGATATGGCTGAAATAAAAGAGAGAGATGTACTAAAATGATTGTATTTCTAAGAACTGGCAGTGGGAACATCATGACGTGACTTTCTGAAAAGCAGAGTGATCAGTTAAGTTGGGCACGGATTTCATCTCCTGGTTCATTATTTCCAACAGGATAGCAAGTGTTTCTTTTACAACTTCTCTAGAGGAAAATGAAGGCTCTTAATTCATGATGGGATATTAAGGACAGGGTGTTGAATTTATCACATTTGGAAGAATAAGGCTCATGACACACAAAAAGGAAGCTCTATAAAATCACCCCCTTTCAGTCAGCCGTTTTAAGCTCTCAGAAATGTTTTGATCTTACATTATTGTTCAATTATATGCACAAACTCTGAGAAATGGTCCTTTCCAGAGTTTTGGAGACTTACAGTTCTTGAATTGGCTTCAATCTCAGAATTCCAGGCCACCAATGGAACAATGCCCATGATTGATGGAGGATTATGAAAATTGTAGTCCAAAAAAGGAAACTTTCCAAATGTATTTATTTATTTATTTAGAACTTTTGTATACCGGTCTTCTCACCTCCGTGGAGGGACTCAGGCCGGTTTCCAACAATAATATCACAAGCAATCGTTTAAAAACATCACATTCCGCAATACACTAACACATTAAAATACCAAAAATACAATCATATAATTACAATGGCCAAGTCATCACAATAAACTCATTGTTCATCACCATCCATCCATATAGCCACGAGTTATTGACTCACTCGTCAAATGCCAGTTTCCAGAGTCAGGTTTTCACCTGTTTTCTAAAAGTCAGGAGAGAAGGGGCAGTTCTAATCTCCAGTGGGAGGGAGTTCTAGAGCTGAGGGGCAACCACCGAGAAGGGCCTGTCCCTCATCCCCACCAGGCTCGCTTGCGAGGCTGGTGGGACTGAGAGCAGGGCCCCTCTAGACGATCTTAACAATCTTGATGGTTCATAGGGGAGAATCTGTTCAGACAGGTAAACTGGGCCGGAGTCGTTTAGGGATTTATAAGTTAACACCAGCACTTTGAATTGTGCTTGGAAGCTAATTGGCAGCCAGTGAAGCTGGCACAACAGAGGAGTAATATGCTCCCTGTATCCCGCTCTTCCCGCTCTACCTCTTGCTCTTCCCATCTCAACAAAAAATATTTTTAGCCTTTCTGAATTAATCCAAAAGCTAGGAAGAAATGAAAGGAGATAGATTGCTCATAAATATGGCTTTTTGATTTTGTCCTTTTCATTTAGCACGTGCATTTGAATGATTATGACATTATCTGGAAGCCAATAAGGCTCTTATTTATTTGTCAACTAACAGCATCTATTCTCTTCCTGTCCCAGTAATATATACAATTAAAATTTGTCCTTCAACATGCGCACCCTCATTATGTGCTCTTCACCAGGCATGGAACCAACACTCCTGTTGGTTCCACTCCTGGCAATTTGTCCATCCCATGGACTCATCCGACTTTCAAACGAGGTTATTACAGCCCTAAAATGGGAATTATAAAAATATTCATCACCCTGACTCCCAATGCACACTGCAAGAAGCAGCATATGTCAAATTCATTGTAGTCACTTTGTTATGTATTATTCATTTTTCCCTAAATAGGTGCAGTTCATCTGTTCTGGCAGTTGACCAGATCTGATTTGGTCTAATCCACCACCCAGACAAGACAACCTGTACTCATCAGCTGGAAAAAGGTTCCTGGACATGTAATAGTTGTGTAGAAGAGTGCCTTTCAGCTGGTGTTGCTTGTTACCTGGTTGCATACAACAGCTCTTGAGATCCTCTTTTCTCAATAGCTATTGTATGCAACCATTCAAGGTATAGGGGACCTCTAGTTTTCACACTGGCAATTATTGCCCTGCTTCAAAATGTTACTGAGGGAAGCTCTTGTCCATTTGTAAGAGATTTACACTTCTACTTTCAGATCATTAAAATGACTGAATTGAGAGATTGATTCTTTGCTGAGCCAGAGAGTAAATCCATGGGTGTCTGTGATTGTATTTCATCAGTTGAATGTTTATGTAAAGTCACTAAATCCATTAAAATGGGTAAAGCAATGTTTAAATCAACTTGGGTCTGCTTTAACTTAAACAGCCAAATACATTCAAGTCCCGGAGTCTAATTCGATCTTACTCCTATAGTACTGTGGAATAAATGCAGCCTTACAGCCCTCTAGTGGTGTTTTGCAACCATAATTTGTTGTTCATTCGTTTAGTTGTTTCCGACTCTTTGTGACCTCATATGCAACCATAATATGTATGTAGAAACATCTCATTTTAAACAAGTCTTTTATCATGCTAAAAGTGGGAATCCGTGGCTTTTGAGAACTGGATACATACTAGATATGTATGAACCAGATCACACCCATGGTTCTCTATTGATTAAAAGTAAATACCTTCTGTATACATTTCAGATTTTAGTATTAATGTCAAAAATACATAGTATGATTTTACATAGGATTTGTGCTACATTGGAGCAGTAAAAACGAATATCACTTAAGTAAAATAAACATTAAAAATTAAATAGCCAGAAAAATAAAATAAGGTGTAAACACTAAACTAATCTGGGAATCTGCTATTGCAACACATCCAATGAAGTGGTTTAAAACCAGTATAAAAAAGATTAAGACTAAGTACGTTCCAATCTACTTGGAACACACGAAGCTCATTCCAGAAGCATGTTTAAGAACTGGTCCAAGAGTCCAGAAGAGCATTGACTCCCAATGTGACCATCACCCCACTTTCTTTGCTAGTTAACTCGTACCCAGTATGCTTTATTATGCCAATTGTTTGCCTTAGATAGTTGAGCAAATAGTTTTTTATGGTCGCCACTTGCTAGCATAGGGGCGAAAACTGGAGGTTTGTTGGTGATTCCATTTAAGATTTGACTTCGTATGCAGCACCACTGTCGACTTCCATGGATTTCCGAGAAAACAGGAACCTTACATCTCTGTAGAGGTAGATCTTTCCAGACTTAGAACTCTGGAATCTCAGGTGAACAAGATAGCATAGTAGCCTTTCTTTCGTGTGTCGAATGTTCTCTTTATTGATGCTTGATGACTCCTTCCAGTTGGTCTGATGTTCCCCTAGTCAGATCTCCAAATGGGTTACTGTAACAGTCCCACATCCCATTGATGGCCATTTGGCTGTTGTTCATTCGTTCAGTTGGTTCCGACTCTTCATGACCTCATGGACCAGCCCACGCCAGAGCTCCCTGTTGGCCGTCACCACCTCCAGCTCCTTTAAGGTCAAACCAGTCACTTCAAGGATCCCAACCATCCATCTTGCCTTTGGTCGACCCCTCTTCCTTTTTCCTTTCATTTCCCCCAGCATAATTGTCTTCTCTAAGCTTCCCTTTCTTCTCATGATGTGGCCATAGTACTTCATCTTGGCCTCTACTATCCTTTCCTCCAATGAGCAGCCGGGCTTTATTTCCTGAAGTATGGACTGGTTGGATCTTCTGGCGGTCCAAAGCACTCTCAGAACTTTCCTCCAACACCACAGTTCAAAAGCATCTCTCTTCCTTCACTCAGCCTTCCTTATGGTCCAGCTCTCACATCCGTAGGTTACTACGGGGGATATCATTGCTTTAACTATGTGAATCTTCGTTACCAATGTGATGTCTCTACTCTTCATTATTTTATCAAGATTGGACATTGTTCTCCTCCCAAGAAGTAAGTGTCTTCTGCTTTCCTGGTTGCAGTCTGTATCTGCAGTAATCTTTGCACCTAGAAATACAAAGTCTGTCACGGCCTCCATGTTTTCTCCCTCTATTTGCCAGTCATCAATCAGTCTGGTTGCCATAATCTTGGTTTTTTTATGCTTAACTGCAACCCAGCTATTGCACTTTCAGACAAGGTAAAGAGCTGCTATCTCCCAAATCATCCACTGAGAGCAAAAGCAGAGCAAAAAGGAAAGTGCAGCTAAGTGGTTGAGCAGTCCCTACATCTTTTTGTTTTAAAAAGCTTAGATCTATAATTCTGCTCACTCGAAATTGAAGTAAGCATTGTGCAAGAAAAAGTAATTTTTCAGTGCATTTTGGAATAAACTTTCAGGTGAACTCTTGAAGATTTAAAACATTTTTGTTATCCTGAGTGCTAGAAGAACCTATTTCAGCTTTTGGTATCAAGGTTTCTGTCAAAAAATTAATGCACTGGAAAATTACTTGGTAACTCAGATGTACCTATTTAGTTGTTGTTTTGTGAGTCTTACGGTGTTTTCAAATGGAAAGGCTTCCATTTGAGAGGCCTCAAATGGCATACACGTGTACCTTCTGCAGCCTACCAGCTATGGCTGTTGTCAAATTGCACTAATTCTACAGTGCAGATTTGGCCATAGGAAAAAAAAAGAAGAGAGAGTCATCATGACACTGTTTTCCAAATGGATTTAGATGATGTTAGACTAGAGCTCCCAGAATCCTTAACCATAGGTAATTTTTTTAATAATATTTTTTATTGAGATATAGTGTGATTATATGGAAAGTGGGAGAATATTGTGAAGGACATAGGAAAGTAGGAAATGAAAAGACACTCCACAGTCCCAGGGAGTCTAATCAAAGGTTCTCCTGGAAGAGAGAATAATAATAATAATAATAATAATAATAATAAAGATAAAAAGTAGGGTAAAATAAAAAAATATAAAAATATATAATAATAAAATTAAAACTTTGGTTGGACTTCCATCTGTTCATTGAAGATCTTTTGTATAAGAAAAAAAAGAATATAAAAAAGTTTCTTTCTCTCAAATTAGTCAAGATTGCTTTCCTGTTTTGTTACTATTGTATTTCATATTGTTGTCCTTCAGGAAATGACCTCTATTTTTTGTTGTGTGAAATAATTTTTCACCAAGTCCCAGTTTGTATGTTTCTTTGGTATTCCTTCGTTCGGCAATAACCAATATGTTAATTTATCCATGTTCATTATTTCCAGTATTTTACTTTGCCATTTTTCTCTTTGTGGTATTTCTTTCTGTCTCCAGTTCTTAGCATATACAATTCTGGCTGCGGTGGTTAAGTAATTGAAGATAATGTCTTTGTTTTTATCTCCTTCAACATCAAACATTCCCAGCAAAAAGAACTCTGGTTCCTTTTTGAATCATATTTTGAGAATCTTTTGTATGTCAATGTAAATTGTATTCCAGAATTCCTTGGCTTTTGGACACGACCACCAAATATGAAAAAAGGATCCTTTTTGTTGCTCGCATTTCCAACATTTATTGGATGTATTTTTGTAGAATTTCGAAATCTTTTGCGGTGTAATGTACCATCTGTGTATCATTTTAACAGATTTTTCTCTCAGATTGTAGGAGTATGTATATTTCAATTTTTGATTCCAAATCTTCTCCCATTGGTCTAAGTGAATTTGACCTGTATTTTGTGCCCATTTAATCATGGATTCTTTTATCTGTTCTGTTTCTGTTGGCCATTCTAATAATTTTTTCTAGATTTTTGTGATTGTTTTGTTGTTGGTCTTCATAATAATGTCCCAAAAGCCATCTCTGTCTCCAAAGTTTAGTTCTTTATCGATTTTATAACAATCTAGTATTTGTCTATAGTTTAACCACCGGGATTGTAGCACAGCTGGCTGAGTGTCAGCTGCATTAAGATCACTCTGACCAAAAGGTCATGAGTTCGAAGCCAGCCCGGGCTGGAGTGGGTGTCCAGCCATTGTGTAGCCCGTTGTCGACCTTTGCAACCCGAAAGACAGTTGCATCTGTCAAGTAGGAAAATAAGGTACCACCTTGTGTGGGAGGCTAAATTTAACTAATTTATGAGGCCATAAAGAAAGAAGACTCCAGGGAATGTGGAATGCGGAAGAACTTCATCGATGTCGTTGATGGACGATGAAAAGCAGCAGCTCCCCTGGCGGCCAGAAAAAAAAAAGTTAAATGTCTGTTAAATGTTGTTTGTCAAACTGGCATTGAATGTTTGCCATATATGTGTTTACTGTAATCTGCCCTGAGTCCCCTGCGGGGTGAGAAGGGCGGAATATAAGAACTGTAAATAAATAAATAAATAAATAAACCATGATAGGTTGGTAAAATTTTCTTTTACCTCTTTTTCTTCTGGGGTGCATTTGGCATTATGAACTATTTTGAATATACTCCCCGAAAGACACCAGCTATGAGTTAAATGTCACATTCTGATGGGGGGAAAGGACAGATATGGACACACAAACAAAAAAAGCAGAATGCTAGGACTCATTTTCTAAAGCCACAATTCTTTTGTTTTCTGCCTTTCCCTCCCCTTCTAATCCACCTAGTAAAAGCAGGATATTTCTCCCCCTTTGCTTTCACGAGTCTGCACACAATTGAAACAGATGAGAAATAATGCAAAAATGCTGACAGAACTGAAAACAAGTAAGCCACTGCAATGAGGAGGTGGGGCTCTTTCATTTTATTTAGTTTCTCCCCCAAATGGTTGGGACTTGGAATCATAAAACAGTGAAGTTGGTGAGTTATTTAGGATGAGGTGCGAGAGCTGAGAACACTCCTGTCCTTCTTTCCGTTCCAAATCCAAGAAACATTTCATGCGGAAACTGGGCAGAGAACAATTTGGACTAAGGGGAATCTTTGGTGCCTCACACTCTTTGCCATACTATGTACAGGAGCAGCTTTTTGCGTGAAATTCGCAAGGAGAAGTATGAAAGGTCAGACACTTATGAGGAGCTGCCAGAATCATCAGAATTTGGCAGCCTGGCCCAGGCTCAAGGCCTGGAAAACCTGCAGGAGCTCAATGAGCGCTTTTCCAATTATATCAATCGAGCTCGGGTACTCGAGCAACGCAATGCCATCTTCCGCAAGCAGCTTGAGACGTTCCAGCGCATGGAGGAGCTGACCGGGATAGAAGAGGCATTCACTGCCCAAATTGATCTCAATCGCCAGCGTGTTCGTGAACTAGGCACTGAAAGGTCCAAGCTCTCGCGGGAGGAGAAAGATGCCCAGCGCATGCTGGATGAATTCCGTAACAAGTAAGTTGTTTGGAGGAGAAGGTGATGTTCACTATTGCTGGCTCAGAAATATTGCCAAATATCATGGTGTTTGAGTCAGGACCCTGGTCCAAAGCAATATACAGAATAGGATGGGCATCTGTAGCAGGTAGAAGAGGGCAATTCATGGAGGGGTGGCAGTCTCAAACTAAATGGGCAGCATCAAACTGTTGAGACAGATATGATCCCTCTCTTATTTAGAATGATCAATGTACTGAAGGAAAAGTAAAACTCCAAGCAATTTGGCTGCTCTCTTTCAGATTCTTTCTCCAAAAGAGATTTAGCATCATCTGGGGGGGCCCTACTCTCGATCCTGCCAGGCTCACAAGCACGGCTGGCGGGGACAAGAGACAGGGCCTTCTCAGTGGTGGCCCCTCGGCTGTGGAACGCCCTTCCCGCAGATATTAGATTGGCCCCCTCCCTGCTGGCGTTCAGGAGAAGAGTGAAGACCTGGCTCTTTGAACAGGCGTTTAATTAAGCAGTGCAATTAATTGATTGATCTTGGAACTTGGAATAATGACGAGGAGATCGGATTATGACTTTACTGATGAGACGTGATGGATTAGTTATATGGATGTATTGACGTTATATTGATGTACTGATGTATTGTTATATTGATGTAGTTGCCTTAGATACTGTTTTAATTGCTAATGTTGTGCACTTTGTATATTGGTTTGGTTGTAAACCGCACTGAGTCGCCTACGGGCTGAGAGAGTGTGGTATACAAATAAAGTAAATAAAGTAAATAAATAAATAGCACAACCCTAAGAGGACCCCGAGGACATGTGTAAAATAACTAATAAAATTCTTATGTCTTAAAAGAAGTGGCATTAATTTTGTAAACAAAAATGTGCACTCTGATGGAGTTGTGGCAACAGATAATATTCAGTCAACCCCCTGCCAATAAGTAGAAAATCGCATTCAAAGCACCCTCGACAAATGGCCATCCAGCCTCTGTTTAAAAGCCTCCAAAGAAAGAGCCTCCACCACATCCCAAGACAGAGAGTTCCACTGCTGAAAAGCTCTCACAGTTAGGAAGTTTTTCCTTATATTCAGGTTGAATCTCCTTTCCTGCAGTTCCTTCTGCTCCCCATTATAATCATTTTCTTAAAATTATGTATTTTTTTTCTGTTATTATCCTAAATGATGAAGAATCACGGCCTTTATACGGCCAGGGTCCATCGTACCTTAGAGACCGTCTCTCCTTCTTCCATCATCGGAGGTTGCCACGTCCTTCCCAACGCAATTTACTTTATATACCGGGTCCTAGAGAAGTGCATTTGGAAAGTACCAGGCTCAGGGCTTTTTCTATTTCTGCCCCTGCCTTGTGGAATTCCTTGCCGCCCTATATGAGAGCCATGCGTGACTTAGGGCCTTTTACTTTAGCACTTAAGACCTGGCTTTTTACTAGAGCATTTGATCTATGTTAATTTATTAATATTTGTTTGTATGTATTTTATTCTGTACAATTTCGCTATGTAAATCGCCTAGAGCATCTCGGATGGAGGGTGATTAATAAGTAATTAAATATGATGATGAATTATAATAGTTGACTTATTTCATAATTCTGATCCCCTTACATATGTTTATCAACCGTATCCTAATTACAGTCACTTCTGCATAATCTTAAACCAAGTTTGGCTCTCTTTGAATGAATCCAGGTTTCCTGTAATGGTCAGACACTCCCCTTTCCATCTTCTGACCACACATTAGCAAGAGTAAAAATTGGAAATGTTTGCATCCATTTTTAGTTAAGAAGATAACCACTAGCACTCTATCATCACTAGAAATTGTTCATTTAATTATCCCAGGAACTGTAGTTAAGATAGTCCATGGTTAGTTTAAAACAAGCCATGGTTTGATATTGTTCACATTGGGGCAACTGTTTCATTTATTTATTTATTTATTTATTTATTTATTTATTTATTTATTTATCTTGGGCACTTCTACCCTGCCCTTCTCAACCCGCTAGGGGGGGCTCAGGGCGGCTTACAACCGGCACAATTCGATGCCAACAATTCAACAGATAAAATACATAACAACAATAACCACAATAGTTAAAACATTCAATTAATATAATAACAACTAAAAGCCAATCTAGTGGCCAACGTTCACCGAGTTCTAAAATCCGTAAGTCCATTCAGCATTACCATAGTCCTTTCCAAATTCTGGTCGTCATTACCTTGTCGGTCTGCCAGATTACCCAAAGGCCTGGTCCCATATCCATGTTTTCAGCTTCCTTCTGAAGGAGAGGAGGGATGTTGATGACCTAATTTCCCTGGGGAGTGAGTTCCACAGGTGAGGGGCCACCACCGAGAAGGCCCTGTCCCTCGTCCCCACCAACCTCACTCGTGATAGAGGTGGGGCCTGAGAGCAGGGCCTCCCCAGAAGATCTTAAGCTCCGAGGTGGGACATAGAAGAAGATACGTTCAGACAGGTATGCTGTTTTAGTGTTATATTTGAACAAAGCTATTAAATGTCAATGTGGAACTAGAAAGCAGCGAGTCATTCAACCATTTATTTTCCAATACTGTATGGCATATTGTATTCATGGTTGCATTTGGTTTTGTTTCTCATTTTTATAGATATAGAAATGAATGTGAATATCAGCAGATGCTGAAAACTACTCTTGAGCAGCTTAATAAGGTGAGTTCATGGTATTGAATTCAAAACGATTTTCTTTAACTCTCTCTGGCCTCATCTGTACCAACCATTTAGTTTCTAAGTGGTATTGAAGAAAGTGGATTCTCTATGCAGCCGAGTACATATTGTGAGGCTTGGATGGTGACAGAACAAAACACAGAGTGCTGATGAACATTAAAGATTTTCTTTTGCATGCTTTTGTGAGACTATGTTCTCTGTCTGCTGCAGTTTGACACTACTTTTGAACTGCATTGAATGGTTAGTTTAGATTGGACCTATACCTTTCCCCTTGGTGCTCCTTGTGAGTGTGATGTTATTGGCACCATACAGTCGGTTCCTGAGTCATTTGTTAAATCACCATTTGATAATCTATTTATTTATTGTGTCAGGAGCAAACCAAACAGTTGCATTGCATTTTTTAAACAAACAAACAAGCAAACATACAAAGCACAAAGTTTGCAAGCTTGGTAGTTGATTAAATGTCCTTTGACCAGTAGCTGGCCACTTGGAGTGCCTCTAGGCTTGAGTAACCACGGAAAAAATTGGTTCTAAACTCATTTTGTTTTTAGGGGGCCCTTGCATTTCGTTTTTTTTAAGAATTCCAAAATTTTCCTTTTAAAAATTTCGAAGTATACGATTCGTTAATGGCGGACGCGATTGCGCAATATGCTAAAAAACCTCCAAATGGGACAGGGGGAACTTCTGAAGCTTCCATCTCCCTCTGTTGTTGACTGTTGGTGTGATAAAACAAACAACTATATTATATTATATTATTATAATATTATTATATTCTATTATTGTATATTCTATTATTATATATTATATTATATTATTATAATATTATTATAATATTATATTATAATATAATATACAATTATAATATAATATAATAATAATATAGTAATATAATATAATATACAATACTATAATATAATAGTATTATAATATAATATTATATTATATTATATTATTATATTATTATAATATTATATATTATAATTGTATTTTATATTATATTATATTATATTATATTATATTATATTATATTATATTATATACTAGCTGTACCTGGCAACGCATTCCTGTGGCATAGAGTGAGGGTATGAAAAATGAAGTAATGATAAATTTTGAGCTAGAAGGATGCCAGGAGAAAGAGGAGGGAGGGGGGAATGGGGTATTTGCCAGCTGGAAGGAAGGAAGGAAGGAAGGAAGGAAGGAAGGAAGGTAGCCCAGTGCAGCCCAGAGTGAGGCAAGAAGAAGCATGAGGAAAGAGGAGGGAAGCAGCAGAGCAAAGGGACCGGAAGTGGGGTAAATGCAAGATTGTAAAACTTGCACCAGACATACGAAAATAATTACGAAATAATTACGAAATAATTACGAAAATTGGAAAAATTGTTTTGATTCTTAATTACTCCTCACACTATTCCTGCATGGCTCAATATTGGATCGTAAGCTAATTTAAATAGGAATTAATAACGAATAACGAAATTAACGAACTGGATCGCCCAAGCCTACTGAGTACATATTATGAAGCTTGGATGGTAACAGAACAAAACACAGAGTGCTGATGCACATTAAGGGTTTTCTTTTGCATGCTTTTGTGAGAGTATGTTGTCTGTCTGCCGCAGTTTGACACTACCTTTAACTGCACTAAATGGTTAGTTTAGATTGGACCTATATCTTTCCCCTTGGCACTACGTGTGAGTGTGATGTCATTGGCACCATACAGTCCGTTCCTGAGTCATTTGTTAAATCACAATTTGATAATACTATTTGAGAAGTAAAAAATGCAATTTTCCATGAAAGTGACAACTGGGAACATATCATGTATTTTGTACATATGAACATTGATGCACAAAACACACAGTCCCCGAATTAGTGGATTATTTGTATAAAGATTCATTAAAAAGAAATGAATGCACAGAATCTTTTCTTTTCAGGGCTCGACTTACACATTTTGCTCTTTTTCTCACAAATGTGGAGAGCATCTGAAATACTGTACTGGGATTGTCTGCTTAAAGACCGGATGTATTTTGTATTCTCCGAGCAGCACTAACTCTCCTGCGGAAACCTACTTTCCATGATAAAGAAGAATTTTTTTTCAGAATGGGTTCTTTGAAGTGAATATTTAAAATATGCTTTCTCAGAGCTAAAGGCAATCTTGGAGAGGAAGGGGACAGACTTTATGCTGAAGAGCTTGAAAAGGCAACTGACATGCCTTCAGAGAATTTTTTTTTACTTTTAAAGAATCTGTGAAATTAAAATTATATAGCTATTTTATCCTACTGCTCTATACTTGTATATGTGCTTAAAAAATTGATACTTCCGCCCAAGCTCAATTTTGACAGCCAAGGTTTTGACTTCATTTTAAACCTACAGTTGTGCTTTTATTTGGACTTTTCCTAATGGTTGGTAGATCACAAAACAGTTTCCCCTCCAACTTGATTGCCATTATAATCATGAATCTTTAAGCTGCATTTGCTGAGGTTAGGGACTCAGAATCTCAGTGAAAATGAAAAAAATGTTTCTGAACTATAGGTATTATCAGAGGCGGCCCTAGGTAATTTTCAATGGTAAGCAAACAGTATTTCGCCCCCCCCCCCACCCCCACACCAAACCAATCATTGATATATATTTTCTGTTCGTCGTGGAAGTTCTGTGTGCCATATTTGGTTCAATTCCATCATTGGTGGAGTTCAGAAGGCTGTTTGATTGTAGGTGAACTATACATCCCAGTAACTACACTTGTCGCACTTGCTCCCTTTCCTGGCCCGCTTTGGGTTCAGAGGCGTGCCTGAAGATCCCGGCGTGTGCACCAAAAGTCACCTCTTCTCCTGACTTTCTCCTCAGCCATTGGGACCAAGAGAGAGAGAGAGAGAGAGAGAGAGAGAGAGATGGAGATGCCCACCTTTCCTGAAGGTAGGTGCAAAAACAAACGAGGGAGCGGAGGTGGGAGATACCTCCAGCCGGAGGGCTCTCTCTCTCTCTCTCTCTTGGTCACAATGGCTGAAGAGAAAGTCAGGAGAAGAGGTGACTTTTGGTGCGCACGCTGGGGTCTTTAGACACGCCTCTGGACCTGAAGCGGGCCAGGCGCGGTGGCTCCACCCCTTGGCCCACCCACGGATTGGGGAGAGGAGAGGAGGTGGGTGGAGCGCCAGGGGATCGGGAAAGGGAGCCGGTCATGGGGAAGGGCTCGAACGCAGAGAACGATTGAGCGCCGACTCTGCTCACGCACTCAGTGGCCGGGTGGAGCGGGAACGAGAGGGGCTAGGCAAGGTTCAAGGGCCCGGCCCCTTTGGGAAGAGGATTGCCTGGTAGTGAGGCAAGAAAGCCGAGGTGTCCCCCGGACTGCTAGGGCTGTTGTGAGCTGAGGAGGCACTCCTCAAGTGAGGGTCGAGGGGCATTTACAGAGGCACCTCTGCACCCCTGGCAATAAAAAAGTGTTCTGCAACTGCTTACTTCGTGTAATGGACGAGCCGCCCCTGGGTATTATATAAATCTCAATAAATATAATGTTTTTATTTTTAAAAAATAGCTTTTTAAATAGCGAGGACATGTCTCTAGCAATTTCTAGGCCCTCTTATGGTTTATCTATTTATCATGTCAGGAGCGAACCAAAACAGTTGTATTGCATTAAAAACAAACGAAACAAAACACAAAGTTTGCAGACTTGGTATTCTATTAAATGTTAGAGTTACTAACACAAATATTGAAGTCTTACGGGAAAGTATTTCAGCTTCTACTTTCTCTAGCTGCTCTGATATAAATCAAAGGATGCTGACATTAAGTCAAAAATATTTATCATGTCAGGAGCAAACCAAACAGTTGTATTACATTTTAAACAAAAACAAACAAACAGACAAAACACAAAATTTGCAAGTTTGGTAGTTGATTAAATGTCCTTTCACCAGTATCCGGCCACTTGGAGTGCCTCTGGTGTTGCCGCAAGAAGGTCCTCCATTGTGCACGTGGCAGGGCTCAGGTTGCATTGCAGCAGGTGGTCTGTGGTTTGCTCTTCTCCACACTCTCACGCCATGGATTCCACTTTGTAGCCCCATTTCTTAAGGTTGGCTCTGCATCTCCTGGTGCCAGAGCTCAGTTTTCTGTGTGCCCAGGAGGGGGTCTCTCATTTGGTAACAGCCATTGATTGAGGTTCTGGGTTTTCACCTGCCACTTTTGGACTCTGTCTTGCTGAGGTGTTCCAGCAAGTGTCTTTGTAGATCTTAGAAAACTATTTCTTGATTTAAGTCGTTGGTGTGCTGGCTGATACCCAAACAGGGGGTGGGCTAGAGATGTCACTGCCTTGGTCACCTTATGGTGAACCTACTGGAAGGTGATTGTAGAACGGCACTGGAGGTCCTAACAATTCCTAGAGAAAACATTGAAATTCAATTCACAAAAGTCAAAACCACAAATGTGGAGAGCTGTCTGAATTTTCATATATTCCTAAAGTCATTCGACTTGGAGGAGCCCCCGGTGGCGCAGTGGGTTAAAGCCTTGTGCTGGCAGGACTGAAGACCGACAGGTCGCAGGTTCGAATCCCGGGAGAGGTGGATGAGCTCCCTCTATCGGCTCCAGCTCCTTATGCGGGGACATGAGAGAAGCCTCCCACAAGGATGATAAAACATCAGAAATCATCCAGGCGTCCCCTGGGCAACGTCCTTGCAGACGGCCAATTCTCTCACAACAGGAGCGGTTGCTCCTGACACGACAAAAAAAAATCGACTTGGAAGAGACCACAGGGGCCATCCAGTCCAACCCCCTGTCATGCAGGAAAGGCACAAACATAGCACCCCTGACAGATGACCATCCATCCTCTGTTTAAAAGCCTCCAAGGAAGGAGCTTCCACCAGACTCCGAGGCAGAGAGTTCCCCTGCTGAACAGCTCTTAAGGTCAGGAAGTTCTTCCTAATGTTCAGGTGGACTCTCCTTTCCTGCAATTTGAACCCATTGCTCCATTGAGTCCTAGTCTTCAGGGGAGCAGAAAACAAGCTTGCTTCGTTTTCCTTATGATATCCTTACAAATGTTTAAACATGGAGAACATGTCCCCTCTCAATCTTCTCTTTTGCAGCCTAAATATATTTTGTTTCTTCTTTTATTATTTCATATTCCAGCTTCCATAGTTTATCATTTTTAATATTTTAATGGAGCTGATTCAACACAAAATATGTGTTTAGAAAATCACGAAAGTTGTCCAGATTCAGTGTCAAACTAAACATGAAAGGCAATACATATTCCCCTCAATCAACAGACTTTCTATCTCAAAACAAGATTTCTTCAGTGGTATGTGTTTTGGCAATCAGAGTCACAAATTAAGCCTGTTTTTACCATCCCATGACAAATCCCAAAACAAAGTACTCTAAACACAATGAATTTGGCTGAGAGTAAGCATATCCCATGGCAAACAGATGATTTATTGCTTGTGGAAGCATGTTGCAATCAGTGTCAAATTCATTTTCATAGTCCATATATTTACTTAAAGTAATTTATATGATTGTTGTTCAGCTAAACAGATGAGAAACTCATGAATTATGTACTTTTTAAAGTGAGAAGTACAATTGTATGTCCCAAATCAAGATGCTTTTTAAAAGCTACAAAAGGCATTCATAAATATTTTTTATATTTGAAATATATGTTCATTCTTCTCTCTTTCACCACTCTTGTATCTCTTTTATTTTGCATTTGATTCCCTGTTCTGGTATAATTTGTTATTGCTCAGATTATCATTATAACTAGATAATACAGGGCAATTTACTGATAGTAAGATAAGAGCAAAGGAGCAGACTAAAATGGAAAAGTAACTTCAGCTGCAATCATGTGCATACTTATTAGGAGGCAGGCCTCATCCAATTCAATGGGTAGACTTGAAATCCCAGAGTCTAAACTTCCATGCGATGAGGATCAGAAAGCAAGATCCCCCTTGTATTTAGATGTTTACAACAGGGCCGTAGCCAGAAAACAAATTCAGGGAGGGTTGAAAATTTCGGGGGGGAGGGGTTGAAACTTTTTTTGGGGGGGGGGGTTAGGGTCGAGCTGAAGCAAAGAGCACAGCAGGGGGCGGACCAGCCTTCAGTAGCCTGCAGCTCCGCCCCTGTCAACCACCTCCACCAAGTCTGGCCTTCTTAATGAGAGAATTCACCCCCCTCCAACTTGATTGCTTTGCTACATCGGCTATTGCTGCAAGTAATGACGGTGTGAATAAATTGTCAATATTTGCTTGAGATAGTGCTTGCAGTTCTGGAGGGACTCTTAATTTTTTGTGTCTCATAGACTTAGCATGGGGATTTGGTTAACCAGTTAAAATTCACGAGTAAACCAGGTTTTTTTTTAACCTGAAAAATTTCAGGGGGAAGGGGTTGAACCCCTAACCCCTGTTCCCCCCCCCCCCCAGCTACAGGCCTGGTTTACAATCTCACTGTTATATATAGCCCAACTGATAGGTCCCAAGATATTCTATCCTCTTCTCTGACTGACCATAATTTTAATTTCTGTCCAATGACTCTTTAGATAATAGAGAAAGAAATCGGGTGATGGGAAAACAGCTGAAACTAGTCTTCATCTTTAGTATCAGCAACTAAAGATCTGAATTTTTGGGGGGTCATTTACTAGTGTGTATGTTGAGATTAAAAAAGGCTTATTTTCTGTAGGACATTCTCTTTAGGTCTTGTGCTGCAAGGCATAACTATTTCCAGAAAATATGGCTCATATCATATCTTTAATGTTTTTTTTAAAAAAATTTTTTGAAGAAATGGGAGAAGGTGTAGAAGATTATATTTCTTTTGGGATGAGATATTGGTTTTCTGTTCCAGAAAAGTAACTGAATAGTTGAATTACAACTGCAAGAAAGAGCCCATGGACAGGTTCTTGTAGGTTTTTCGGGCTATATGTCCATGTTCTAGAAGCAATATCTCCTGATGTTTCACCTGCATCTATGGCAAGCATCCTCAGAGGTTGTGAGGATTGGGTGTATTGGGTAATATAGAACGTCGGATAAACGGAGGTTGGATAAGCGAGACTCTACTGCACTAGATCTAGTCAGTTTCTTCCCATATATGTTACCTGTAGCTATATTGGATATTACTTTTCATATTTGATCTATGACATTCTTTTAAACTCTGTACTAAGTATTAGATTTATTTGTTGTCATGTTTATGTGATGGTCATATATGTCGCCACTAGGAACAGAGTTATACGTTGTAATGGGGGTGTTGTAGTTTGTAGGTGAGGACAGAGAGGGGAAAGGGAACATAATGAATTGATTGTTGGGCAAGCAGCTATGGTGACTAATGGCTCCTTTGGTCGCAAATGTAATTCAATCATGGAAACAAACACTTTCATCTGGCAGAGTCTGACATGTCCTGAACTGTAAATACCAAACAGTTAATGCAATCCCCATTAGTTGAAATTGGTTGCTTGAGAACATTCATAGATCAGCCTGAATAAATAACATTACGCAAATGGATTTTGTTTTAGAATACGTGGGCAAATTTATTTTGAGGAAAAAGAAGGTCTGAGCCTTCCAAATGAAAAATTGCAATGGTTCTCATAAAAGACAGCATAATGAGTATATGAGTATATACCTTCACCAAAGAAAGATCAGAGAGAGTTTGTTATTTCAAAAAGGTGTGATTGATTTGGGTGGGAGGTGGGAAAGAGGCATCTTTGTGCTAAATCCAGAGTGTTGTTCAGATGACTTGGGAGTCCATCCTCTCTATCGGGGCAGTTCCGTCGGAGAACTCCCCTTCTTGTTGGTTGTACAGTAGGCTTGGGCGATCCAGTTCGTTAATTTCGTAATTCGTTATTAATTCGTATTTAAATTAGCTTACGATCCAATATCGAGCCATGCAGGAATAGTGTGAGGAGTAATTAAGAATCGAAACAATTTTTCCAATTTTTGTAATTATTTCATAATTATTTCGTAATTATTTCGTAATTATTTTCATATGTTTTACAAGTTTTACAATCTCACATTTACTCCACTTCCGGTCCCTTTGCTCTACTGCTTCCCTCCTCTTTCCTCATGCTTCTTCTTGCCTCACTCTGGGCTGCACTGGGCTACCTTCCTTCCTTCCTTCCTTCCTTCCTTCCTTCCTTCCTTCCTTCCAGCTGGCAAATCCCACATTCCCCCTTCCCTCCTCTTTCTCCTGGCATCCTTCTTGCCCAAAATTTCTCAATACTTTATTTTTCATACCCTCACTCTATGCCTAAGGAATGCATTGCCAGGTACAGCTAGTATAAAATATAATATAATATATATTATATTATATTATAATTGTATATTATAATATAATATAATAATATTATAATATAAAGTAATATAATATAATATATATAATATATATAATAATATAATATAATAATATATAATAATATAATATAATATACAATAATATAATATAATAATATTATAATATATAACAATATAATATAATAATATTATAATAATATAATATAATATAGTTGTTGTTTGTTTTATCACACCAACAGTCAACAACAGAGGGAGAGGGAAGCTTCAGAAGTTCCCCCTGTCCCATTTGGAGGTTTTTTTAGCATATTGCGCAATCACATCCGCCATTAACAAATCGATTCGTAATTTTACGAAATTTAATATATTTCAAAATTTTTAAAAGGAAAATTTCGGAATTCTTTAAAAAAATGAAACGCAAGGGCCCCCTAAAAACAACATGAGTTTAGAACCAAATTTTTCCGTGGTTACCCAAGCCTATTGTACAGATGTCAAATTGTAATTTCAGTATTATTATTAATTATTAATTAAACTTTATTTGTACCCCGCTAGCATCTCACGAAGGACTCGATGTGGCTGACAAAAGCCAAGGCCTCAACATAACAACAACAAACAATAACAAAGCAAGCAAATTAAAAACATAAGCAATAACACAACAAAACACTACACTATTGCACAATAAAAACAGGGCCAGGCCAATGATGGGTACAGGTTAAAAGTGCTGGGTGTGTGAGGTGGTATGTTGGAGTTCTGGGCAAGTGCAATGTGCAGAGAGTATTAGACTCTAATAAAGTGCTTCTGGGAAAGAGTGCTGGGGGTTATCCTATTCTGGGAAGGCACATCAGAATAACCAAGTCTTCAAGTTCTTCCTAAAGACTGCCAACGTGGGTGCTAATCTAATGTTTTTGGGGAGGGTGTTCCAAAGTCAGGGGGCAACCACAGAGAAGGCCCTGTCCCTCGTCCCCACCAAACGCGCCTGCGACGCAGGTGAGATTGCGAGCAGGGCCTCTCCGGATGAACGCGGTGAGCGCGTGGGTTCGTAGATGGAGATGCGGTCACGCAGGTAGGCAGGTCCCAAACCGTTTAGGGCTTTGTAGGTAAGCACCTGCACCTTGAATTGGGCTCGGTAGGTAAATGGCAGCCAATGGAGCTCCTTAAACAGGAGGGTTGACCTCTCTCTGTAAGGAGCGTCAGTTAACAGTAGAGTTCCCGGTGATGGCCAGGAGCTTGGACAGACCTTCACAGCCAGGTAGGAGATGCGGCAGCTGCAATATGGGCACAATCATTTCTGTAATACTGCCCATGACTATCTGATGTGTCTAAATCAGTGGTTCTCAACCTGGGGTCTCCAGATGTTTTTGGCCTTCAACTCCCAGAAATCCTAACAGCTGGTAAACTGGCTGGGATTTCTGGGAGTTGTAGGCCAAAAACATCTGGGGACCCCAGGTTGAGAACCACTGGTCTAAATGAAAACAGATTGTATAGTCCAGACTGCTGCAAAGCATAGGATACTTTGGAGTGTCCTAGGAACTGGACCACCCCCACATGTTGTAGTCACTGGAAGTCACTGTGTATATTGGGGACATGCATCCTTTCACTCAGGGTGAGTCTGGGTTTTGTTTTTGCAAGTGTAGACAAGTTCATAAAGTACTTAAAGATGAAGAGTATATATCTGTCTTTTGTGTATGCAGATACATGTCAGTCTTTTCCCTTACTTGGAAAAAATTCCTTAACAATTCTGATCTTTTTTATTTTTGAAGCAGATGCTGGTGTGTTAATTCATCTTCCTTTCAGATCCTTTCCATGTAGAGCAGTGGTTCTCAATCTTTCTAATGCCGCAACCCCTTAATACAGTTCCTCATGTTGTGGTGACCTCCAACCATAAAATTATTTTCATTGTTACTTCATAACTGTAATTTTGCTACTGTTATGAATCAACATGTACATATCTGATATGCAAGAAGTATTATCATTCACTGGTCCAAATTTGGCACAAATACCCAATACACCCAAATTTGAGTACTGGTAGGACTGGGGGAGGTGGATTGATTTGGGAGTTGTAGTTCCAGGGATTTTTAGCTACCCTACAATCAAAGAGCACTCTGAACTCTACCAACAATGGAATGGAACCAAACTTGGTACACAGAACTCCCATGATCAACAGAAAATACTGGAAGGGTTTGGTGGGCATTGACTTTGAGTTGTAGTTCACCCACACCCAGAGAGCATTGTTGACTCAAACAATGATGGATCTGGGCCAAACTTGGCACAGATATTCAATATGCCCAAATGTGCACACTGGTGGGGTTTCGGGAAAATAGACCTTGACATTTGGGAGTTGTGGTTGCTGGAATTTATAGTTCACCTACAATCAAAAAGCATTCCAAACCCCACCAAAGATAGAATTGGGCCAAACTTCCCACACAGAATCCCCATGACCAACATAGAATACTTTCTGATGGTCTTTGGCGACTCCTCTCACACTTCCTTGCAACCCCCCAGGAGTTGAAAAACACTGATGTAGAGATTGGAACAAATTGTTCTGAACATTACATGTATGTAGGTTAATCTATTATACTGGCCAAGACACACTTTGGTGCAGCAAATGTTAGACCTGTTTTGGGGTATATTTGACCTGGTGATGCACTTTGATTTCAATGTAACTACCTCGATCCTGTGAAATCTTGAATTCAGTAGTGTGGTTCCCAAACCTTGGCTTCAGTTCCCAGAAGTTCAGACTATTGATCAAGCTGGTTGGGGCTTCTGGGAGCTGAGATCCAAAAACCTTGGAGGACCCAAGGTTTGATAACTGCAGAGGGTCCCTCTGGCTCAAAATTATAAATACTCCTCCTTAAACTTCCCTTATTTTCATATGATGTAACCATGGCAGTTAAAATGAAAATCACAATGCTAGTGAATTGTCCAGTGTGGATCTGGAGATGTTTTGAGCTAGATTTACTTGAGTAACTTGCCCACAAATTATTTAGTCTCTTGGGTGAAGGATTTCTGTAGCCTGGGATTCAAGTTTTAGTTTTTGATTCTACTTCTTAATTTACCTCTGGGACTGGTCACAAGCACTGCATCTATTCTGCAGAATTGAAAGTTTCAAAAAAGTGCAAAAAAGCAAATTGATCAGGGCTTAGGAACTTTCTGTGATTAGTGCTGTTGTTTTTATTCCAATGTATCTCTTTGGGCTCTGACTTAGATTTAGATCAGACTCATTTAAACAGCTCTTAAGTTAGTCTTGATTTCAGTAGGCCCATGATAAGTTTGATTAAGCATGTCTTCAGCCCAATATATTGTGTCCAGTTTTTATTTGCATTGCTGATTGTAGTATTTTTCTACTACTAGTAACTTAAAGATGGAAGTGTGATCGTTTTGTATTCTTTAATTACAAATACGATTTTCTTTCTTTTCTGTCTGCTGAAGTTACAGTTTGAAGTATGAACAGAACTTGTATACCTTTTCCTCAGATGGAAATGTGTGTGGAAAGTATTATGGAAAACCATTTTGGCTGAAAGAAGATGGCAAAGGGCTGGATCACCACTGCCCAATAATGCTATTTGAACTGCATCATATGGTCGTTATAGACCCATATGATGCACTTTCAACTGCACTGAACTGAATTATGTGTGGAATATGTGTCGAATAGATTATTGCAATGCACTCTATGTAAGGTTGTCTTTGAAGACTGTTCGGAAACTTCAATTAGTCCAGCGGGCGGCAGCCAGATTACTCAGCGGAGCGTCATACAGGGAACATATCACCCCTCTGTTATGTCAGCTCCACTGGCTGCCAATCCAGTTCTGAGCACAATTCAAAGTGCTGGTTTTGTGCTGTCTGAACGCATCTCCTTTTACGTCCCACCTCGGAGTTTAAGATGTTCTGGGGGGGGGGGGGGGCTTCTCTCAGCCCCACCTCTTTCACAAGTGAGATTGGTGGGGACGAGGAGCAGGGCCTTCTCGGTGGTGGCCCCTCACCTGTGGAATTCACTTCCTAGGGAAATCAGATCATCAACATCCCTCCTCTCTTTCAGAAGGAAACTAAAAACATGGATATGGGACCAGGCCTTTGGGTAATTTGGCAGATAGACAAAGGACAATGACGACTAGAATTGATAGGATTTGACAATGTGGAATGAATTTACGGATTCTGAGCTGGCGAACGTTGAACATTAGATCAGTTTTATTGATTGTGATATATAACTTGTTTGTTTTAATTGTTTTATAATTGCTATTGATACATGTTTTATCTTGATGCTGTTGTTGGCATCGAATTGTGCCTTTTGTAAGCCGCCCTGAGTCCCCCCTCGGGGGTTGAGAAGGGTGGGGTAGAAATGCGTGAAATAAATAAACAATAAATAACTAAATAAATAATGTGTGGAGATATAATTTCCTCACACCTGTCACCTTTATGTGGGTCTGTTAATAATCTGAAGATAAGCTGTTTGCTTTGGGCAATTTTCTTTCTGAATCTGTTGATCAGCCTCATGCATTACTAAAGGACAAATTCAAATAATTTAAGAAATCAGGACTTACCAACATGGAAAAACGTTAATCGTTTAGAGAAACTTTCAGTTTTCCTGCTTTGGGTCTTTAGTTTGGGGAGAAAACAATGTCAATCATTGCTGAAATTACATATAGGACTAAAAACCTAGAGGAAGGAAAAGATGGCACAGAAACAATAGTACAAGAAACAAGGATACAAGATGCCCCATTTGAACTTTTAAAAGAAAAGGATTTGTGATTCCCGGGAGGCTCTTGTAAACAAGGCATGCAGAGCTTACATTTTTGTATCATCATATGGCTTCAAGTCGACTCACAGTGATCCAATAGAAACACATTGGCAGAATTGGTTAAGAGGGTTTTAATAATAATAATAATAATAATAACAATATTTTAACAACATATACAAGGGGTTGTGTTTGCCTTCCTCTAAGGCTGGCAGAGGGTGCCTTACCCAAAGTCACCCAGTTTTTATGGATGAATACGGATTCAAACCCTTATTTCCCAGTGTCTTAGTCCAACATTGAAACCATTATACCAAGCTAGCTCATCAAACCCCATGTATCTTGTTTATTGTTTAAAAGGTAAATTTGAAACTATTGTGGCCTTGGCAAGTTCATTAGGTGAGGAATGCAGTCCAGAGTGGATTCAAGATAATGTTGTTGTTCATTCGTTCAGTCGTCTCCGACTCTTCGTGACCTCATGGACCAGCCCACGCCAGAGCTCCCTGTCGGCCGTCACCACCCCCAGCTCCTTCAAGGTCAGTCCAGTCACTTCAAGGATGCCATCCATCCATCTTGCCCTAGGTCGGCCCCTCTTCCTTTTGCCTTCCACTTTCCCCAGCATAATTGTCTTCTCTAGGCTTTCCTGTCTCCTCATGATGTGGCCAAAGTACTTCAACTTTGTCTCTAGTATCCTTCCTTCCAGTGAGCAGCCGGGCTTTATTTCCTGGAGGATGGACTGGTTGGATTATTTATTTCTATCCCGCTTTTCTCCCAGATGGGGACTCAAAGCAACAATGCCAAGCCTTGGGACAGGAGACTGTCCACAGAGCTAGATCAATGGATCCTAAATAACAATAAAGGGAGCAACCTGCCCCTCCTCACCTTGAGCTTACAATCTTATGAGATAAGCCAGGGTTCAAAAAAGTGCATGGCTCATGGGCATCAGATAAGTTCATGGTTAAGGGTTGAACAGAAGTTGGATCTCTCAAAACACCATCCACTGTACTACATTGTAGTGCAGAGGGTAATGTACTGTCTGATCAGGCCCGTAGCCAGGATTTTGTTTCGGGGGAAGTTGAGTTTGATTGGGGGGGGGGGGGGGGCTGAGTCTGAGTGAAAAAGGGTCTACCCTAGCAAACCTTTTGTTTCGTTACCCCAATACCCCACTGCATATGGGATATATTGAGCATGGTGATCAGATCATGATATGAAAAACATACAGTTTAAATAATGTACCAGTAAGGCCTTCACCATGAGAATATTGGGGAGGGGGGCTGAAGCCCCCCAAGTGCCTCCCCCCCCCCCCCCGGCTACATGCCTGTGTCAGATGTACATCTATATATCAATTTGTTGCGAGATGAGCTTGCTCATACATTATTTCCTTTTGTTATAAGACTTGCCCTCTCATGTTGCTTGTCCACCTATGCTCTGGCATTCATCTGTGAAATGTTGAAGAGTATTTACTAATGATTTTGCTACTGTGCATCTGGTTCATATCTCAAAGGGAAATTTGAAAGAGTAGGTTGAGAAAAAGGCTGACCATAGTCATATAATATTGTTTCTGTGGTTTGATTAGTGAGTTTTATTTGCTCACAGTACAGACAACTAGGTCTACAACAAAAATCCATGCTTCGTTTTTAGTATTGTTATTTGTACATCAGCAGACCTGGCCAGTTCTGCATTATGTGATACAATGGAAAGTGCAAGCATCTACACAATTTTCAATAGCACAGCAAAGCTTTGGATTAGCTTTTTTGGGTTGTTTCACAAGAGCAATCCTCATTGAATAGCTGCCCATCACATGCTTTCTACAAGAATGTGATTGCTTAACCCAGTCCATAAATGTTTCTGCTCTATTTATCTATCTAGGCAGAATTATCCAAGTGAGCAGTACAATTTTCAGATAGAACGTGTATCCCAAAAGAATACTAATACTATATATACAAGAGGTGTGCAATTTTTTCATTACTCGTTGTAAGTCGAATCGAATTCATTAAATTAGCACTTATGACACTCTAAGGAAAATATATTGTTGAAGGCTTTCATGGCCTTAATCACTGGGTTGTGGTTTTTGGGCTTTATGGCCATGTTCTAGAAGCATTCTCTCCTGATGTTTCACCTGCATCTATGCCAGGCATCCTCTGCCATAGAGAATGTTTCTAGAACATGGCCATATAGCCCAAAAAACCTACAACAATGCACTCTAAGGAAAATCAGGGAGTACACCGGAAATTGACCAAAATTCCAGAGCAGTCCCATACTTTGGGCACAGCAGGGAGATCAGCAGAGGTACGAAACTGACCAGCAAGCACAAGAGAGTCTCAGCCTCTCTCTCTCTCTCTCTCTCTCTCTCTATATATATATATATATATATGAGCTGTGCAAAATTTTTATTACTAGTTGTAAGTCGGATCAAATTTGTTAAACTCATACTTACCACATGATATCTAACACATGTCTGTAGCCCGCATCAAATAATTGAAAATCAAAACTTACCCAATATTTTTTGTTTGTGTTTTGTAAATCTCAGAAGCCTCCCAAAGTCAGTTTTATTTTCAGCACAAGCAAGCAAAGCAAAGCCAAAAGGGCACTTTTCCTTTTTAAATTGATGCCTCTCACCATTAGGAGAGGGAAGTAGCAGAGAGGAAGCAGAGTTCGCTAGGAAAAAGATTGAAAAATTACAGCATTCTGGGAAATGTAGTTTGGGAAGGTGAGAAGCCCTATGCCAGAGAATTCAAAAGACCCTGCCCTAAACTACATTTAACAGAATTCTGTTCATCATCAAAAAGCCTCAGTCAGGATAGAGGAGAGATTTCTTCCTCCATAGCAGCAGCCAGCCAGAGTTCCAACAAATAGTTGGACCTGCAAAAAGGAGGAATAACTGATACTTCTAATAAGTAAATCTTTGTGCCAGGCTAGGAAGAAATCCCTAAGAGGAAGTTCTATTGGTTAATGAGAGACATTCAATGAGATTACTGTTGTGGCCTTTTAAAAAACACATTTTTGTCAAAAACATTTTTAAAATTCCTAAAATTGGTAGATGTATGAATATTACTGAAAGTTGGGGAAAATGATCCCCTGTTATCTTGTGTCATTGTACATAAAATTCAAGGAGACAACTCTCATAGTTTTGTTTTTAAAAAATGTTGTTTATATATTTTTAAAAAAAATCCTGAAAATTCATGGATAAGTGAAACATTCTGAAACTTGATGGGCTAATGGTGGTAAATGTGTTCTACTATTGTAGCATGTTTCACCCCAATAGCTGTAAAAAGGAGGGAGAAAAGAGGCCCTAAAGTTTCCCCACTTTCACAATCACTATAACGAAAAAGTAATGAAATCTCATTACTCTCTTTATAGTAACTAAATTTTCACTATTGATACTTTAGAAACACTTTAGAAATGAAAAACCAGTGCTTCCTAATTTTGTGATGAGTTTTGAAACTTTTTTTTCATTGATCGCACAGCGCAGATATATACTCATTTATGTAGGCGTCACAATGATGTCCAGATAAGACAGCCCTAAACTCAAAGGGTCAGTGAGTTACAAACAACTAGAGGTCTTATTTGTTTATTTCCTACTCATTGGGCATCAATGTTTCAGAAACTGAAGAACTGGGATGATTGGATGATCAAATCAGAGCACAGTGGCAAAAGTATATCCAGCATTTTCCAAGGAAGCCACCAACATGACACTCTCCAATGTCCCCCAGACTACGCAAATGATACTTTAATGTTCTGACTTCTGGGAGAGAAAACTAGCAAAGACTTCGAAATGCACAAACAGAATATATTACTTGTTGCTGAGCACTGTGATCAAACAGCTCTAATGGAAGGTTTTGTTGTGATGAGACTCTACACCTGTCAATTACAAAATTATTATCATCCTGTTTCCCACCCATACATCCATACCTCTTCCACAACCTGCCATTTTCCTTACATGGGGCGCTTGGCAAGACACACCAAGTCTCTGTGTCCCACTGAATCTTAATCCCAAATGAAACCGAGTTTTAGCTTTGCTCTAACTTGGAGACTGACCATATTAATTCAGCTATCTCTAAATTTATCTATGTAATTTAGATCCTGCCTTTCACCCTAGCAGCCTTTAAAAAAAGATCTAAAGACTTGGCTTTTCCGATGTGCGTTTGGAGAGTGACCATATATCCTAGTCTTGTTGTTTGACCCACACTGCCTCCCTTATATTACACTTTCCCCCACCTTATTGAAAGTCTAATTCCACTGCTCAGTTCCCTATGGGCTTCTCCCCCACAAATGCACCTTTCACTGCTATCTCATCCGGAGTTTTATCATTTTATGTTGTACATTTGGCCCGCCCACTGTGTTTGATTTTCCATTTTGTTATTTTGTACTATTTATTTTATTTGATTGGTTTATTTTTATTGTGATGTTATTTTGTTGTTTATATTTTATGTTGCTGTAATGTATTGTTGGGCATGGCCTCATGTAAGCTGCTCCCCTTTGGGGAGATGGTTGTTATTATTATTATTATTATTATTATTATTATTAATTGCTATTATTATTAAATGGGGCCAAATCAGCCTGGGACTTATTTAATTCTGAAAATGCATCTCTAGAAAATGGGTTCTTTTTCTCATGCAATTGCTTTAAACTTCAATAAGTGGGCATACATTTCACAGTGTTGTAGCAGCATAATAAAATGTGCAGGAAGTGTGGGAAGATATAGTTGAGGCTGACAATGAAGGTGACTTCTTTCATTTCCATACTTTCAAACTTAGAATCATAGAATCATAGAGTTGGAAGAGACCTCATAGGCCATCCAGTCCAACCCCCTGCCAAGAAGTAGGAATATTGCATTCAAAGCACAGATGGTCATCCAGCCTCTGTTTATAGAATCATAGAATCATAGAGTTGGAAGACTTGCTTCTCTATACACTGCTCTAACATGAACAAATTCTGTCAGCATAATTTGCATAAATTGTATTGGATGGCAATTATATTAAAAACCCATATAACAACACAACCATAATACAATTCCATACCCACTCCATTCGGTGCAATCGAGTGACACTTGCACCCATTTATCATGGTATAAGACTATAGCGTAACTTACTGCTTCTTCTTTTGGTCATTAGAAATTACTCTATACTCAGTGGTGCTGGTCTTGAGAATGCAACAATTCCATATAATTTTACAAATTGCCTAGCAGTGATTTAGATTGCAATTTTTACAGCTTCACTCAGAGAATGTATGAAGGTAAGCATCCTTGAAGATAGTCTCTAGTGTTATATTCAAGTCATTGGAAACAATACGAAACTTGAGAGATGTTTGCCATTTTCAGAATGGATGTTCAGGATTCCAGGGAATGTCAATTTGCACTAAAGAAGTCACAATCAGAATATGGGGGGCAGCGACATATTCAATTCAATGATTTATTACGGTCTTTGACCAGCACAGTACAGAATGGGGCATCGGTGCCCAAGGAAGGGAATCGCAGTTCCCAAGTAGATCAGGTATAAAAGCAGATTAAAAGCAGATTAAAAACATGTTATAAAAGAGACAAATTAAAAAGATAAAAGCAGATTAAAAACATGTTATAAAAGAGACAAATTAAAAAGATAAAACAGACTAAACTTAGAGTTTAAAGTGCATGTATGTATCTAAAATAGGGGGCGGCTAATAACAAATATCAGCCGACTGGGAAGCTATAAAAGGGATGAGAGGGGAGCATTTACAGAATTTCAGTTATTGCAAATCATTCTAACTATATTCCCGGCAGGAAGTTGCCTGGTGGGGTCTGTCATCAGCCGTCTAATGTTGATTGCTGCTGCACAGAACTTGGCAACACTGTAGGTTGTCGCAGAGCAAGAGTCCGAGAGCAGCAGGGAGGTGTAATATCTTTCAGTGCGCCCTGGATGTTTTAAAAGCCAAGGAGTGATGAAATTAGCTCTAATGTCTCTATAGAACACACATTGGAGGAGCACATGTTCAGTTGTTTCGGTGTAGCCAGACTCACACGGGCATAGTCTCTCCTGGGCAGGGGTCTTCTTGTACCTCCCCTCCAGTACTGCCGATGGAAGGGCATGGCATCTTGCCAAAGTGAAAGCTCTTCGGTGTTTAGGCACCTCCAGGTTAGCTAAGTAAGGCATGGGAGCGATGAGATATCTGCTATCTTCGCTAATGGTGAATGCTGGAGCGCAGGCTAAGTCTGATTGTCGCTCTATATCCAGGATCCGTTGTCTAATAAGAGCCTTGGCTTGGTCCCATCCCATACCTAGCAGTTGTCCTTGAGAGAAGCCTAGAGTAGCGATTTTGATTGCCACTGCCTTATTCCATGTAGACTGAAATTCATCTCTCAGAGTTAATGGAGCGAGGCCACATGGTGAGAAAGACAGATGCAGCCAATAATTGAGGGTGGCTGTCCACACTCTCGCCTCCACTCCCACGAGACCTGTCTCTAATCGCAGGGTGGCGTTTGAGACACATCTGGGGACCTGCATCGCCGATCTTAGAAATTTTGATTGTACTTGCTCCAGGGGGGCATAGTTTGTGAAGGGACCAAGTTGGGCTCCATACATCATTTGTGCTATGGATTTTGCCTCAAAGAGCTTAAGTGCAGCAGGTATGTAGTGGCCTCCTCCTGTTTTGAGGAACTTTAGGATAGCATATGAGCTCTTTTGCGCTGCCTCTGCTACATAATCCACATGTGCTTTCTTGTTTCCAGTGCAGTGATAAAATACTCCCAGGTATTTAAAGCTGGAGACCTGTTCAATATTGTGTCCATCTAGTCTCCAAGTATGATGCTTGGGTCGTTTCGCAAACACCATAATTTTGGTTTTTTTATAATTGAGATGAAGCTGTTCTTCATTACAGTATTTTGTTAGGGCTCTCAAGGCTCTTTTCAGGCCTACTTGAGTTCTGGATAGTATCACTGCATCGTCTGCATAAAGCAGGGTAGACACGTGTCTTCCTGCCAGTTTTGGTGGGTGGTAGTCCAAGTTGTAAAGGTGCTCCACCATGGAGTTGATATAAAAGTTAAATAGAAGTGGAGCTAAAGTACATCCCTGCTTGACACCTTTCTCAGTTTCAACAGCCCTAGTGAGATGACCTTGAGGGGTACATCTTATTTTCAATGTGGTCCCTTCATGTAGTATGCGAATTAACTGCAATAGTCGTCTATCTATTGAGGTGGACCCAAGTTTTTCCCATAATTTGATACGAGAGATAGAGTCAAAAGCTGCTCTAAAGTCTATGAATGCAGCATAGAGGGAAGATGTTCTCTGGGAGGTATATTTTTCTATAAGATGCTGTAAAACTATGCACTGGTCAATGGTGGACCGACCTTCCCTGAAGCCGGCTTGCTCCTCCGCAAGTATGTTTTCTTGTTCCATCCAGTCCAACAATTTCCAATACAGATGCCTTGTGTATATTTTACTAATGGTATTAAGGAGGCTAATGGGCCTGTAGTTTGCTGGATCGTCCTGCCTGCCTTTTCTTTTGTATATTGGTACAATAATTGCCAACCCCCAATCCTTGAGAGATGTTTGCCATTTTCAGAATGGATGTTCAGGATTCCAGGGAATGTCAATTTGCAATAAAGAAGTCACAATCAGAATATGGGGGGCAGCGACATATTTTCAGATACAATGGAGCAAAAAGAAACAGCCGTTTCTGTTTCTCTTACAGGAAGCTGATGAAGCTCTGTTGCGTAATTTGGAGCTACAGATTGAACTGCAGTTCTTGCAAGATGATGTGAATTCTACAAAGGACAGATACAAGAAGGTAATTGCCTAAAGCTAACATTGGGCCTTTTCTGTTTCATGAAGTTTTATGGCCAAGAGAATGTGCATATGGAGAAGAATATGCAATATACATTTTGGCAATGGAGTCAACATGGGACTCTCCACCATTTGCAATGAATGCATTGCAAGTAATGATATTTCCTACAACAAATTACTTTTTGGGTCCCTTTGGGGAGATAGAGTGGAATATAAATATAAAGTCTTATTATTTGAAACACAGCAGACAAGATGACTGTGCTGGCTGTTGTATTAGATCACCCGTCGGACACTTCCCAAGTGTCTAGGGCTGTGTGATGTATCTGCGAATAATGCATGCAGATCCCAGTAAGGTGGCCTTCTGCAACAGGCAGATGGCAATCTTGTCAGTGCCTATTATGTTTAAGTGCAGGCCAAGGTCTATAGGCACTGCACCCCGTGTGCCGATCACCACTGGGACCACCATGACTGGCTTATTATTATTATTATTATTATTATTATTATTATTATTATTAAGTATTATTATTATTATTACTATTGTTATTATTCTGTAAGCAAAATTGTGGAGATGTTCATTTTGAAAAACTTTGCCACAATGGACAAAGCTATAATTTTTTGGTGAAATTTGTAAAAAAAATTATAGTGTGGGGATGTTGCTGATGTCCTTAATCTAATATAACTCCATAGGATCAGTGTTCCTTGAACTGGGCTTTCTACTGTGATAATTTTCAAATTTGAATAATTTTTCTTGATTGCAGGACCTCATGGAAATTCAAACGTACGTCAACATTTTACAACAGATTGTGCAAACAATTCCCCGAGTGTCCAGCCTGACAGCTGATGTCAATGAGGTAAGAATTTCATTTCATTGGGGTCACCAAAAAGTTCTCAAGTTCTTTAGAAATTTGGAAGCAGAAAGAAAGAAAATAAAAAAATTAGCAAACTAATTTTCAAAGATGGTGTTGATACTATTTTTCTCTAGCTTCATAGAAGCTGTCTAGAGAGTACTCAATGGTGAGCAGCCGGAATAGGAAGTTAAGCAAATGATACTTCTGGTCTGGAAAATCTGTTTAAAAAGAGTGATTAATGTTTCTTATCCAGTTTCATCAGGAGGGCTTGATTGAATGATTTATAACAGAGGTCCTCAAACTAAGGCCCGGGGGCCGGATAAGGCCCTCCAAGGTCATTTACCTGGCCCTTGCTCAGTGTCAACCTAAGTCTGAAAAGAACGACAACAACAATCTCATCTCATCAGCCAAAAGCAGGCCCACACTTCCCATTGAAATACTAATAAGTTTATATTTGTTAAAATTGTTCTTAATTTTAATTATTGTATTGTTTTACATGTTTTTGCACTACAAATAAGATATGTACACTGTGCATAGGAATGTATTCAAATTTTTTCAAATTATAATCCAGCCCTCAAACAGTTTGAGGGACTGTGACCTGGCTCTCTGTTTAAAAAGTTTGAGGACCCCTGATTTATAGCATACATGTGATAAGACAAATATAACTTTCTTTGTATGCAGACATTAAACACATATTTCCAAATACACATCCACTTGTATCTGGCAACTCTGGTTCAAATGTAGATCCAAATGTGTATGTAGTTTAGATGGGTGTGTAAATATGCACACATAAACATGCACTATCTTGGATTGTAATAAACACAGCAAAAGTACTTAACTGTTCCTGGGCAGCGGCGGGGGGGGGGGGGGGGTGGTGGTGGTGGTGGTCATGGTGGGATTGGGGAAAAGACTGGTATTTTGAATGTTAATTTCAAAGATGGTATTATTATTATTATTATTATTATTATCTTTATTTGTACCCCGCTAGCATCTCCCGAAGGACTCGATGCGGCTTACAAAGGCCAAGGCCACAAAACACAACACAAGAATACACAACCTAAAGCAAATTAAAACATTTAAAGCAATATTAAACAACAAGCAATAAACAATACACCAAGACACAATAAAACTGGGCCGGGCCAGAGTAATGGGTACAGATTAAAAGTGCTGACGTGACAGGTGGTATGTAAGGATTATGGGGTAAGTGCAGTGTGCCAACAATCTTAATTTCTAATAAACTGCTTCTGGGACTTGTTGTTAGCACACTGCACTTACACCATAATCCTTACATACCACCTGTCACATCAGCACTTTTAATCTGTACCCATTACTCTGGCCCTTGAACAGGAGGGTTGACCTCTCTCTGTAAGGGGCACCAGTTATACCAGTGGTTCTCAACCTGGGGTCCCCAGATGTTTTTGGCCTACAACTCCCAGAAATCCCAACCAGTTTACCAGATGTTAGGATTTCTGGGAGTTGAAGGCCAAAAACATCTGTGGACCCCAGGTTGAGAACCACTGTGTTATACAATAAAAAAAAATAGTGGATTTCCAGAGGTTTTTTTAGGACCCGAAGGGCAATCATCCCTAATGTTTGTCAATGCTAGCTGGGGACTATTGGGGACCCAAAAATTGGGGACCCTAGGAGACCCCAAAATTGGGCAAAGTTGGTCCACATTGTAATGGGAAGCACTATTGCCACTGAAAGCTACTGATCCTCCATGTGTTTGGACAACCAGTATATTCACTGCAGTGCCCTGGAATGCCTCATCCAGTAGATTTCAGTGAAGGACAATTTCTTGTAAGATTGGGGAAATTATTTGAAACGTTGTATTCATATTGTGTTCTTTGTTTAAATCTGAGTAGCTACAATTTAGGTGGTCAAGTCCACTTCTTGCTCTCCTTTCTCCATAGTAAATCTCTTTTGATTTGGAGAGGTTGGTTGGGAAAATGGAGAACATGAACCAGTTGCAAAAGGAGGCTTTTTTTTTTCAAAGAAACTATCAGTGATATCTCCTTTCAGGGTTTTCCAAGTAAGAGATGGCTACTGGTCATGTTCGCTAAGAGAGAATTGTAGTGCAATTTTTCTGAGCATTCATTTGAAGCAGCCTCATTCCCCAAAGTATGACACAGGACAAAATAAACCTTGTTCAGTGTTGTTGTTCATTCGTTCAGTCGTCTCCAACTCTTCGTGACCTCATGGACCAGCCCATGCCAGGGCTCCCTGTCAGCCGTCACCACCCCCAGCTCCTTCAAGGTCAGTCCAGTCACTCTGGTTGTACTGGTCCATTTAGTTTTCTTGGCAAGAATACTGGGGTGGTTTGCCATTGCCTTCCCCAGGGATCACGCTTGGTCTGACCTCTCTGCCACGACCGTCCCGCCTTGGGTAGCCCTTCACGGTTTCACTCATGATATCATTGAGGTGCTCAAGCTCCAGCTCCATGACAAGGCAATGATCCTTTGCTGAAGGACCTTGTTCAGTAACTCCCAGTAAACTTGGAATCCAAGGTTGCCCCTTGGATTCCAGTAAACTGTGCTTGTTTGGACATAATAGGAACTCAACATGATTTTACAGTTCATCATCTCACCCAAACACATTTCTTTTCCAATCAAATAAAATTTGTGAAACAACAGGGCATCTGGAGTGTTCCTGCTGAAAACACGATGACAATCAGAACAAAAATTGGTTTGTCAAGACCTTTTCTCCCAGGGAAATGTTTTTAGCACTTAACGAAATCTCCAATGGTTCTTGCATGCAACCCGCTTCTTATGCCCTACTTATCTCTGTGTTTTGATCCTAGGAGAGGCTGATAACCGAGAGGAAAATACCAATTCTTCAGGGCCAGTTAGAAGAATACAAGAGTGTCCTTTGCCAGCTCCAGGCTCAAAAAATAAAACTGCAGACAGAGGTATTCTTTTTTTCACAAATGCTGCTCTTTGTAGACTAACTTTATCTGTTTGCCAATTAGCATTTGGGGACTGTGAAATTTGAGAACAGTTGTGTTTCAAAGCCAGAGAGATATCTAAATCAATTTGTTTTCAAGCATTTGATCTTTCTCTTTAGTGGACAGGTCTGTTGGGAAATGTGTTATTCAGTGAAAAATGTTCAGAGATTGAAATGTGTTAACCCTAAATGAGGAAGAAAATACATATCAGACTCAAGCTTTTTTAGTCAAGGGATTGAAAAGCTCAACTTAAAATAGAGAAAGCAGAATTGGTAGAATAAAATTCTATTTATTTATTCCTCACTATGGTCCCTATGGTTGTATATGGTTGTATATGATGTCATAAGCCAAAGGACAAAGTGTAGTATAAGACTGATAAATTCTACATAAGGTCCTCCAAAAAACAAGTCATAGAATCATACAATCCTAGAGTTGAAAGAGACCTCTTGGGCCATCCAGTCCAACCCCCTGCCAAGAAGCAGGAAAATACATTTAAAGCACCCCCGACAGATGGCTATCCAGCCTCTGTTTAAAAGTTTCCAAAGAAAGAGCCTCCACCACACTCCGGGGCAGAGAGTTCCACTGCTGAACGGCTCTCACAGTCAGGAAGTTCTTCCTAATGTTCAGATGGAATCTCCTTTCTTGTAGTTTGAAGCCATTGTTCCGCGTCCTAGTCTCCAGGGAAGCAGAAAACAAGCTTGCTCCCTCCTCCCTATGACTTCCTCTCACTTCTTCTTGTGGATAACCACTTTGTCAAATGCTTGCCTACAATGATCAGGACCCAAACCTAAGTCAGAGGTTAGAAATAGCTGGTGGAGTTACGGTGGGTCTTTCTCTTCTCTGTCTTAAACACACAACCACACACAGATCATGGGCACACATGAAAAAGCAACTATGCAACAGCAAAGAAAGCACCTTTAGGAATTGCCACTTCAAAGCATTACTGGGATTGTGGTTCCAAATAGTATTAGTTCACTTACCTAATCTCGCCTTTCAATTCAAGAAGTCCTCTCAGTTGCTTGAAGCAATAGCCAAGGGGTAAGGTTTCACTACCGGCCTAGGAGCTGTTACAAACCTGACTAAAGATATTTGGGTGTTACCCAACCCCAAAAGGAGAAAAGTGAGAGAAAGTGTGTGTGTGGGGGGGGGGAGGGGATGGACGGGACAAGCATCAATGCAGTAAGGATGTGGGGAGGCTTGCGACCCCAGGAAACAAAATAAGATGGTTCTCTCCACTTTCCCCCACTTTCCCTCCATCTGCCTGATGAAGTCCTAAGAGTATAGTCCTAAAGGTACAGATTTTACCTCTGTGGCCCTTTGACAGTAGTCCACACTAGTTACATCCCGTATAGACTACTGCAACACTCTCTACGTGAGGTTGCATTTGAAGTTGGTCCGGAAGCTTCAACTAGTCCAACGAACGGCAGCCAGGTTGTTAACAGGAGCGGCGCTCAGGGAGCATACAACCCCCTTGTTGCGCCAGCTCCACTGGCTGCCAGTTTGCTACCGGGCCCAATTCAAAGTGCTGGCTTTGGCCTATAAAGCCCTAAAAGGTTCTGGCCCAACTTACCTGTCTGAACGTATCTCCCCTTACGAACCACTGAGGACTTTAAGATCATCTGAGGAGGCCCTGCTCTCGGTTCCACTTTCGTCACAAGCACGTTTGGTGGGGACGAGATACAGGGACTTCTCAGTGGTGGCCTCTCGGCTATGGAATGCCCTCCCTAGGGAGATCAGATCTGCTCCTTCCCTCTTGACATTTTGGAGGCATTTCGGAGCAAGCGTTTACAGAGTCGCGAATATAGGAAATCGAATGACCTGACAATGGAATTGGACAACGCTTGAGAATAATGAGACACTGATGATGTTGCTTCTATTGCTTTTGTGGTGCCTTATACTGTTTAATGTTTTTTATCTATTATGTTTTATGTATACTGATTTGTTGGAAACCGCCTTGATTCGCCAATTGGCTGAGAAAGGCGTTATACAAATACTAGGCCTGGGCGGTTTCGTTTCGTTAATTCGTAATTCGTTAATAATTTGTTAATTTTTCCAATTACAAAACGATAACGAACCATTCTGGAGCAATTATTTAAAAAAATGAATTTTTAAATACGTTTTGTAAATGCTTCGTGTTTCGTTATTGTATTCGTTTCGTTATTGTTCTGAGGTCGTTTCATTATTATTTCCACATGTCTGGGCCAGTTTTATGGTTTAATTAGTGAAAAAAAATTATAATATCACACCAACAGTCAAGAACAAAGGGAGAGGGAAGCTTCAGAAGTTTTTGGAGGTTTTTTAGCGTATTTCGCGGTCGCGTCCGCCATTAACGAATCGATTCGTTATTGTTTCGGAAATCGATTCGTTAATTTTTTACCATTTACGAAATTTCGTAAATATTGAACTTTTTAAAAGGAAAATTTTGTAATTATTTTAAATAACGAAACGCAAAACCCCCCAAAAAACGAATCGATTTTAGAAACAAATTTTTCTGTTGTTACCCAGGCCTAACAAATACAGTAAATAAATAAATAAATAAATAAATTGACCTAACAGAATTAATTTTTTCCTGAAGATGAGTTTAGGGCTCCATTTCCATATGCTGTGGAAACAAAGCCCTTTGGAGTCCCACCGGAAATACATCAAGTACTGTGGGACTCCATTTCTGAAGTGCATGAAAATGGAGCATCAAAGCTGTGAGACAAATTCCTTGGGCTCAATTCTCCCTTCTGCAGTATTCTGGTGGATGGGGGTAGTGGGGGTAATAAAGTAGATGTCAGGCGAGATAAAGGTCTAAATGCATCTGTCTGCTGGAAGCTCAGGAATGTTGGAAAGCTCTGGCTGTCTGGCCAATCCAAATCTTTCTCTCCTTCCTCCTGGTCAATGGTGGCACATGGAGGCATATAGAGGGGCAGGCACCATGGGATTGGGGCACAAATGGTGAGTGTAATGCAGATTGGCCAGGCAGCATGAGCTTTCCAACATTCCCTGGACCAATGCATTTGACTTTTTCTTCTTCTTCTTCCCTGAACACCTGCTTTTCTGATAGTCCCTTGAATGAGTAGCAACCTCCCTAATCTTGCTTGTCCCTCATTCTCTATGCATATGTAAATGCAGGTAATCTAAATCCCAGGGGAAAAAATCCAAAATAAATAACCCCTCTGGTCCCAAGCCTTTTGGATAAGGGAGACCCAATCTGTGCTTCTATATTATAGTCCTGCCAAAACGATGACATTGGAATGTCTCCCAAAGAGTTCTGTACTCCAATTCTCACCAGTGCGGGAATCCACAGATCAGACATTCCTGAAAGGTGGCTGTCCATCTCCATCAAATAGATCCTCTATTCATGAGAAATTTTGTTTGCATCACAATTGTATATTTTGGGCTTTTGTCTGTATGCTTTTTAGGATGATAGGTATGTAGCCAGCCACCTTCTTCTGCTCTTTTTCTGGGAACGTTGACATTTTTTTTTTTACTTCAGGGCTTTATGGGTCATATTTCTGAGCCTTTCAGCATTGAGTGTTTTTGGAAAATAAAATAAAATAGTATTATTGCTCAGTGAGCGAGTGCCACCTGGTGGCCAATTTGTATTCCACAATAACATTATTAGGCTAAGAATTTTGATTTGCAGGATCATGGGATTTGAACACACAGTAGTAAATCCTTCCCTCTGGCTGGAATTTCCAATTGGATGTAGCTCTTTTCTTTGTGTAGACATTGGGTATGCTTTTTCTTTTGGCAAGCTGGAACTCCAACAGTTTGACAACAAAAAGAAAAACATAATAAAATAGACCATAAAGTGCAAGATTTTGTGAAGCAACGGGATATAAACAGTAGGCTTAGGTAACAACGGAAAAAATTTGGTTCTAAACTCGTTTCATTTTTAGGGGGGCCCTTGCGTTTCGTTTTTTTAAAGAATTCCGAAATTTTCCTTTAAAAAAGTTCGAAATATACAAAATTTCGTAAAATTATGAATCGATTCGTTAATGGCGGACGCGATTGCGCAATATGCTAAAAATCCCTCCAAATGGGACAGGGGAAACTTCTGAAGCTTCCCTCTCCCTCTGTTGTTGACTGTTGGTGTGATAATTTATTTTTTATCATTGATAAAACAAACAAGAACTATAAAACTTGCACCAGACATACGGAAATAATTACGAAACAATTTCGAAACAATTTTGAACCAATTACGAAATAATTGTGAAACAATACGAAATAAATTGGAAAAATTGTTTCAATTTTTAATTACTCCTCACAGTAGTCCTGCATGGCTCAATATTGGATCGTAAGCTAATTTAAATACGAATTAATAACGAATTACGAAATTAACAAACGAAACCGCCCAAGCCTAATAAACATATACCAGAATGTGATACAATAAAATAGGAGCAACATCAAGACACTGGAAAAGTAATGTTGTTGTGTTGTTGTTCATTCGTTCAGTCGTCTCCGACTCTTCGTGACCTCATGGACCAGCCCACGCCAGAGCTCCCTGTCGGCCGTTACCACCCCCAGCTCCCTCAAGGTCAGTCCAGTCACTTCAAGGATGCCATCCATCCATCTTGCCCTTGGTCGGCCCCTCTTCCTTTTGCCTTCCACTTTCCCCAGCATAATTGTCTTCTCTAGGCTTTCCTGTCTCCTCATGATGTGGCCAAAGTACTTCAACTTTGTCTCTAGTATCTTTCCCTCCAGTGAGCAGTCAGGCTTTATTTCCTGGAGGATGGACTGGTTGGATCTTCTCGCAGTCCAAGGCACTCTCAGCACTTTCCTCCAACACCACAGCTCAAAAGCATCGATCTTCCTTCGCTCAGCCTTCCCTAAGGTCCAGCTCTCACATCCGTAGGTGACTACAGGGAATACCATGGCTTTGACTAGGCGGATCTTTGTTGCCAGTCTGATGTCTCTACTCTTCACTATTTTATCGAGACTGGACATTGCTCTCCTCCCAAGAAGTAAGCGTCTTCTGATTTCCTGGCCACAGTCTGCATCTGCAATAATCTTTGCACCTAGAAATACAAAGTCTGTCACAGCCTCCACGGTTTCTCCCTCTATTTTCCAGTTGTCAATCATTCTTGTTGCCATAATCTTGGTTTTTTTGACGTTCAGCTGCAACCCGGCTTTTGCGCTTTCTTCTTTCACCTTGATTAGAAGGCTCCTCAGCTCCTCCTCGCTTTCGGCCATCAGGGTGGTGTCATCTGCATATCTGAGGTTGTTAATGTTTCTTCCAGCAATTTTCACCCCAGCTTTGCATTCATCCAGCCCCGCACATCGCATGATGTGTTCTGCATACAAGTTAAAAAGGTTGGGTGAGAGGATGCAGCCTTGCCGTACGCCTTTCCCAATCTTGAACCAGTCTGTTGTTCCGTGGTCAGTTCTGACTGTTGCTACTTGGTCCTTGTACAGATTCCTCAGGAGAGAGACAAGGTGGCTTGGTATCCCCATACCACCAAGAACTTGCCACAATTTATTATGATCCACACAGTCAAAGGCTTTAGAATAGTCAATGAAGCAGAAGTAGATGTTTTTCTGAAACTCCCTGCCTTTCTCCATTATCCAGCGGATATTGGCAATCTGGTCTCTCGTTCCTCTGCCTTTTCTAAACCCAGCTTGAACATCTGGCAACTCTCGCTCCATGTATTGCTGGAGTCTTCCTTGCAGGATCTTGAGCATTACCTTACTGGCATGAGAAATAAGGGCCACTGTACGGAAGTTGGAGCAGTCCTTCGCATTTCCCTTTTTTGGTATGGGGATATAAGTTGATTTTTTCCAGTCTGATGGCCATTCTTGTGTTTTCCATATTTGCTGGCAAATGGCATGCATCACCTTGACAGCATCATCTTTTAAGATTTTAAACAGTTCAGCTGGGATCCCGTCGTCTCCTGCTGCCTTGTTGTTAGCAATGCTTCTTAATGCCCATTCAACCTCACTCCTCAGGATGTCTGGTTCTAATTCATTCACCACACCATCATAACTATCCTCAATATTATTATCCTTCCTATACAGATCTTCTGTATAGTCTCGCCACCTTCTCTTGATCTCTTCAGCTTCTGTTAGGTCTCTGCCATCTTTGTTTCTTATCATACCAATTTTTGCCTGAAATTTACCTCCAATGTTTCTAATTTTCTGGAAGAGGTCTCTTGTCCTTCCTATTCTGTTGTCTTCTTCCACTTCCATGCATTGCTTATTTAAAAATAGTTCCTTATCTCTTCTAGCTAACCTCTGGAATTGCGCATTTAACTGGGCATATCTCCCCTTACTATCACTGTTTCCTTTTGCTTTCCTCCTTTCTTGGGCTACTTCCAGTAATAGCCATGTAATAGCCATGACCAAACAGAAACACAAATATCAAAAAACTAACCAACTTGTTGTAAACACCAAATAGTTCAGCCAGAAATTTAATTACCTTGACTGATAAAAAATAATAATAATGGTAATTGACTTGGTTTTTCACTGTTTTTTTTCCCTGAAGTTGCCAGCCTTTATTCACATAGACTGTGATCCCAGATTGTATTGTACATCTTCTGTTTAGATAGACAGAACTATATATGACAATGATATAGAGTTACATCCCACTTTTCTCTGAAAGTGAGATCTAAGGTGGCTTCCTTAAAATAGGTATTTTAAGGAAAATAACAAGCATAATGATTGATTGTCTAAACATTCAAAGCTCACTTTGGGGGACAGAGATTGCTATTGAGAGAGGAATACATATTTGAGGCTTGTTTTGCACTAGTTGTTACAACAGCTTATGGTACAATATGGAACTTTCACAGGATGGAACATCTGTCCTTCACACAACTGGACCCCTGGGTAGAGTGTGATGCTGCTGTGCTTCAGAGTGAATTGAAAGCATCGTTGGCTTAATGCAGGCTGCAGTGAATCTTACCTATTAGGCCGAGACAGAAACCTGGATTTTGCCTCCATTTTGAGAGTGTAAGCCAGGGAAGCAGCCATCTTGAGTGAGGATAGCTAGAAGATGGGAGGTCTTTTGGGATTGGCTAGAGCAGATGGGAGGAGCCAAGTCTTAGGAGGGAAAAGATTTCAGCTTCTGTGGTGATGTGGATTGTGAGCTGGTGGAAGAAGAAGTGTTTTTGGAAACTGAGTTTTCAGAGAGAGTGTGTGTCTGTGTCAGGCAGGGCTGATTAGCTGACAGGAAAGGTCTGACGGCTACCTGATTTCTTGTGGGAGATAGCACAAGGGATTAGCTCTCTAGACTGAGTTAGTTAGCAGTAAGAACTCTGGGAGAGTTAGCTTATAACTCAGGGGACTACCTAGGTTAGGTTAGTCAGAAACTCATTGCTATTTCTCTGAAGTAGAGTGAGGGATTTTTGTAACCAACAGCTATATCGGTTTGATTAGCTCTGTATGTAACTAAGTGAAGAAACTCTTTTCAAGCAACCATCAAGCTACTGTCCATTTGTAACAGGTTAAGCGTTTTGTGACTCTCAGAAGAAGAAATTAGTTGTCTGTTTTTATAAATAAATCTTTTTCTATTTAACTTCCAAAAAGGTCTCTATCATTCCTCAATCTATCTGTAATCCTATGTGATAATTCTAGTATCTTTAACATCCTAATACCACAGAAAAGTCTCTTATCCAAACAGTCATTTTGGGAGTTAAGGGGAGGGCTGTGTTGGCAGAGAAGGGAAAAGTTTACCTCAGAAACTCATTTTTAAAATCCTAAGGCAGCTTGGGTTGGTGGCAGCATTAAACCAAAAGAAGACTGAAGCAGTGTTCACTCTACCATTACACACCTCTAACATCATATCGCTACTATACTATTGTCCAGCAGTGTGATATTACATATAATCCTTTACAGTGGTGTTCAGCTGTGGGATATATTATAATATATACTTTATACTGGTGAGATACTTGGTGTTAGATAACTAAGCATTCCGCTATATTGGTGGCAAGCGGCGTGATTTATAATAAAATATAACTTCACACTTCCCTATAATTGGTGCCAGTGGCGAGATTGATATCGTACACTTCTTTACACAGGCCTTCTCATTATTATTATTATTATTATTATTATTATTATTATCTTTATTTATACCCCGCAAAATCTCCCGAAGGACTCGATGCGGCTTACAAAGGCCAAGGCCTCCGACAACACAGCATACAATACACAATAAACTAATAAGCAAATAATAAAACATCAAGCAAGACAATAAGACAATAAACAATAACATCGTGTCACAATTAAAACCAAAGGCCGGGCCAAATGTAATGGACAAAATTAAAAGTGCTGAGCTTGACAGGTAAAATGTGAAGGGTGTAGGAGGTACGTGCAATGTGCAGATAATCCTGAGTCTCTAACAAGGTGCATTTGGGACTTGAGGCCAGGAGTTTCCTATTCTGGAAAGGCACACTGGAACAGCCAGGTTTTCAGGCTCTTCCTAAAGAGAGCCAACGTTGGGGCTTGTCTGATGTCCTTGGGGAGAGAGTTCCAGAGTCGGGGGGCTACCACAGAGAAGGCCCTGTCCCTCGTCCCCACAAAGCGCGCCTGCGACGCAGGTGGGATCGTGAGCAGGGCCTCTCCAGATGATCAGAGGGAACGTGCGGGTTCGTAAACAGAGATGCGGTACACTCAGAACTGGTTTTGTTAACAATAATTAAAGATCAGAATCACAAGTTAGTAAATACTATTCATAGTAGGCCATCTAGCATTGCATTTGGCTATCTTGGCAAGAGGAAACCACCCCCCCCCCCCCCCCGGAGAGTATACTACTGCATCCCATTAGTAAGAACTGTATCTTTCCAAAGTATCGTATTTATGCAAGTCCATAGAATCTAATGTGAATCTCAGTTTTCAAAACTCTGAAACCAAAAATATATTTACTGTTGAATGTAATGCGCAACAGCCAAAAGTGCACTCTGTAATTTGGTTGCTATATTTCCTGCGTTCCTAGAATATCTTCCTTAAAAACTAAAGTGTTAGAACACCAAAGCTTTCAGCAATAGAAAAGAAAACCTTGGGGTGCATCTATGATGTAGAATGAATGCACTTTAACTGACTTGGTCCAATGCTACAGAATCTTGGAGGCTACAATGTATTGTCGAAGGCTTTCATGGCCGGAATCACTGGGTTGTTGTAGATTTTTTCAGGCTATATGGCCATGTTCTAGAGGCATTCTCTCCTGACGTTTTGCCTGCATCTATGGCAAGTACCCTCAGAGGTAGTGAGGTAGTCACCTCACTACCTCTGAGGATGCTTGCCATAGATGCAGGTGAAACGTCAGGAGAAAATGCCTCTAGAACATGGCCATATAGCCCGAAAAAACCTACAACAACCCTTGGAGGCTACAGTTTGACATGGTTTTGAGCCTTCTCTGCCAAAGGATGCCGACGTCTCACCAAACTACAACTCCCAGGATGCATAGCATTGAGTCATTGCAATTAAATGAGAGATGGAGTCCTCAAAGAGTTGTTCTCCTTTGGCTTTATCTCAGCACTAAGATTACCATATGACACACATATAATCCACACCCCAGTTTTAGCAAGGTCATTTAGCCAAAAAAGGTGAGCATTAGATTTGAGTAAATAGGGTATTCATGCCAAGAGAGGGGGGACAACTCATTTTTGAAGCCTGTAAAGTTGAAATTGAAGCTGGTTGCATACTAAATCCTAACTGAGAGGATTCACGATGCCCTGTGTTGGCACTGCTTCAAGCAGTAGTCTTTTATGATGTGGGTTTATTCCATAGACAACAATGCTGGAGCAGGCGATCAAGAGCACCCAGGAGAGCTACGAGGATGAGATCCAGTTGTACAACGAGCAGATTGACACACTGAGGAAAGGCATAGAAGAGGCAGAGAGGACCCTTGAAAAATACACCAATGACTGCCGTCAGCTCTCCATTTATAAGCAGTCTCTGGAGAATGAACTAGAGCGCTACAAACGTATTATTGAAAATGAAGATAGTAGGTAAATGTGCCAAATAAGGATTTATTTTACTGGTGCCATTTGCATCTATTTTTTTTCCATAATTTTTAAAACGAAAACTGCAAGTGTAAGGTAAAAACGTGCTTGCTTATGTTATTAACAGGATGCTGGCCAATTTTTGTTAACTACTAGTTATCACTATTATGGTTTAGCATTCTTTTTACCCGCTTATATAGATGCCATTTGAAAATTCTACCTAAAATTGAAATATGTTGTCGTTTTCGCAGACAAAGAAAAGCAAACTGTTGAGGCTTCTTCTAGCTGTAATGTTTTAATGGATAACTCTTGCCATCTTGAACCCGCTCAGATGTCTCTTGGCCACATGGATCCAAGTTTTCACATGTGAAAAGTTGAAGAGTATATTATTTCACTTAGCATGACAATCATTTGAAGTTTTTTTAAAATTATTTAAAGTATTATTTTAGTGCAAATTTCTGATTTCTTTTCCTCCCTTGTTAGGTTGAATTCTGCCATTGTTGGAACCCCTGTAACACTCTTCACACCAACATACAGACCACCACAGGCTCCAGCCTTGAGAGGGAGAGGTAAATCACCCAAGGCCTTTTGGATCACGAGATTAATGTATGTGAGATGGGTGACGCTAGCATGTTTAGCTACAACAGATATGGTCGGTTTAAGAGATCATGGGTAACAGCTATTATTATGAGGGAGAAAAGTTATTAGAAGAAAAGGAAACAAAGCCAAGTAATATAAATATGTAGCTAGCAGCTATATCATGTTTCTTCTATTTTTATTTTGTAAGGGTGTGATCCTAACATGGGGAGTGTGTTTGGCAGAAGACAACAATCCATTCTTGCATACACTTGGTATGATGAGTCCATAAAACCAAAGATTAGGGAGATATCCTCTTCTCTGGAAATGCCTTTTCTTCATCAAATACTTGTGCCACTTTAATGATATTCAGAATAAAATTCATGTTTGCATGGAGTGAGCGGGAATCTCCGAAACCTTCTGCTAGAAATGTATTCCCTCCTTTAATCTCAAAGGTACTGCAGGATTTTTGTGTTACTCTGGTCACATATTGTTTGTGTTTGTTTTCTTCTCATTTCCTTTGTTACAGACATTACACTGGTTATACAAGATATTGCTAGTGCAAAGCCAAGGCAAAGAAGTCTGCCCAAAAAGACATCAAGGCGAAAAGAGATAACACCTAAAGACCTTACCAATGGTGCACAATCAGAAAAGATATATGGCCAACCCCTAGAAGGCTTAGATCATGATGAGCAGGATTTCAAATATGAGGGATTAGTAATATCAAGTGAACACGGGCATGATGATGATGTTGAAGAAAAAACACAGCAAGAAAGATTTCTAGGGGATGTACCCGATGGGGCACAGATAAGCAGCACTTTTGATAAATTGTGCAATATAGTCAGAGACAGAATCAGATGCTATCAGAGACCAGAAGCCCAAACTGATTTCTATACTAAAGGGCGCTATGTCCTTGTCACAGGAGGGGGAAGTTATGAGGAGACCAGCTTCATTTCTTCATCCATTCCTTCTTTAGGTGAGATCACTGTTTCTGACAGTGAAGGAAAGATGCTAAGTGAAAAGGATGTGCATCCCATACAAGAGTTGCCTGAGCCATTTGAGCATGACAAAGGTGAACCTGAAGCCTATGAAACACCAGAGGGGCCCAAAAGTCAGGAAGATATAATTGGTACATTCCCAACTGTAGGAATACAGGAACACAGACCAGAACGTAAAGAAAAAGAAGATGTAATTGAACAGCTGGGAAAGTCTGAAGAAAAAGGCGAAGAGGCAGGAGTTTATGTCAGCAAAGAATATGACAGAGAAATCAGTTTTTCATTCAAGGACCTGAGCCCACCAAATATCATGAGTTATGAAAAGATGGAAGTCATGGAATCCATTGAGAAATTCTCAGATGACAAAGTACAGAGCTATGAAGAAACAGCTGTGGTTGTGGAAACCATGATTGAGAAGACCAGCAAGAAGAAGATGGGAGATAAGAGCTCTTAACATGCATCTTAAGACAGACAATTTGTCCAGTTCAAAGTTATTACAGCTATGACCCTAACTTACCCCATATACCCATGAATATGTCTAGAAATTTTAGTCAAATCAGTTTATTATTAACCTGGCTTATTCATGGGTCAACGTGAGTACTGTTACTCTTATCCAGAAAGGAAACATGTCCTTCTCTGAGTAAAGTGCTGAAAGACAAAAGCTTAGTCTCTCCAAGGAGAACAAAAAAGAAGCACCAAACGCCTCTACTCTTTCCAATGTGGTACCACTAACTTTGTGAATACTTGGGTGAGGAAATGGCAACAGTGTCCAGATGTAGCTGTCCCCAAGACAGTGTTAGCGCTTTCCTCTTTCCACAGAAAAACTCTCAATTTATTCACAGGTCATATCAAAATCCAGAATTTTTGTTCCCAAACCTGCTCTTGGTTTATATATGAGGTCAACATATACACGAATATATATGAGTGTTGTTCAAAAAATAATTCCTCACTTTTTTCTCAGAATATATTTATTCAAAATAGTTGAAAGTTGGTACATGTATCAATGAATGCTTTTTTTACATGTACTATTTTTCTTCATTGTCTCCATCAACTTGTACGGCCTTACACCAGCATGAAAAAAGTGCGTGTACTTGCCAGTTATAGCTCTTGTCCTGTGTGTTTAGTCACTTTCATAGAGCATCAGTTGTGCTGTTGTCCTCTTCAAAGTGAGTTCCATGCAAAGCTTCTTAAAAAGACCAAAAGAGGTGGAAATCTGATGGTGCCAGATCTGGAGATTTTGGAGATGTGTTCCCATGTTCTCAACTTGTATGAGGGTGTGCATTGTCATACTGGAGTAACATTTCTGTTGGATTCTTGCCAGATCAAATTTCCTGAAATTGTTCCTTGAACTTGTTCAGGGTGCTGATGTACACCTTTGAGTTAATGATTGCACCCCTTGGCATCACATCAACAAGAGTGACTCCACAGTCCCAAAAGACAGTAACTATGTCTTTTCCTGAAGAGGGGGCTGTCTTTAATTAAATAATAATAATAATAATAATAATAATAATAATAATAATAATAATATAAAACTTCATTTATACCCCGCTCCATCTCCCCCAAAGGGGACTTGGTGCGGCTTACATGAGGTCACGCCCATCAGTACAATACACAAGAATATGACACAAGAACATAATAAAACCAAAAAATCCATTCTTTCCAGGCACTAGAAGATGATGCCACTCCATTGATTGTCTTTTTGTTAACATGTTGCACCCAAGTTTCATCACTTGTAACAATCTGGATCAAAAAGGCCTCCCCCTCCACATAAAAACGAACTAACAATTCAGAAGACTTGAATTTTCTTTGAATTTTGTGATCTGCTGTGAAACCTTGAGGTTTTTGTGTAGAGTATCTGAAAGCTTTAGTAATTGAATACACACTTCCAATGCTTATCAACAGCTGTAGGGCCAATTTTTGAGTTGTGTCAAATCACAAGAATGACATCTGCACAGCTCCACATCTGGAGTATTGATTGTATTATTATTACTTATTATTTACAGTTCTTATATTCCGCCCTTCTCACCCCACAGGGGACTCAGGGCAGATTACAGTATACACATATATGGCAAACATTCAATGCCAGTTTGACAAACAACGTATAACAGACAATACACAGAGGCTATTTAATTTTTTTTTCCTGGCCGCCATGGGAGCTGCTGCTTTTCATCGTCCATCAGCGACATCGATGCAGTTCTTCTGCATTCCACATTCCCCGGAGTCTTTTTTTCTTTATGGCCTCATAAATTAGTTAATTTAGCCTCCCACACAAGGTGGTACCTTATTTTCCTACTTGACAGATGCAACTGTCTTTCGGGTTGCAAAGGTCGACAACGGGCTACACAATGGCTGGACACCCACTCCAGGCCGGGCTGGCTTCGAACTCATGACCTTTTGGTCAGAGTGATCTTAATGCAGCTGACACTCAGCCAGCTGCGCCACAATCCCGGTGTAGCAGAATATCCAGCACACAACAGAACACAAAACTTGCTTTCTGCATTTCCCAATGCTTAAACTCTTCGTGGGCTGTCCAATTGTGCTCCTATCCACTTTTTTTTTTGTCGTGTCAGGAGTGACTCCTGGTGTGAGAGAATTGGCCGTCTGCAAGGACGTTGCCCAGGGACGCCTGGATGATTTGATGTTCTTGTAGGTTTTTTCGGGCTATAGAGCCATGTTCTTGAGGCATTTCTCCTGACGTTTCGCCTGCATCTATGGCAAGCATCCTCAGAGGTAGTGAGGTGATTTGATGTTTTTATCATCTTTGTGGGAGGCTTCTCTCATGTCCCCTCATGAGGAGCTGGAGCTGATAGAGGGAGCTCATCCGCCTCTCCCCGGATTCGAACCTGCGACCTGTCGGTCTTCAGTCCTGCCGGCATAGGGGTTTAACCCACTGCACCACCGGGGGCTCCTCTCCACTGGAAGTTGGATAGGAGCACAAACACCACACACAAACATATATGTTCGCCACATTTTCATGTTCGTGTACCAAGAATTCAACTACAGCTCATTGCTTGTAATGGAAGTCTCCATCAGAGGCCATTTTAACAGTTCATTACATCTCAACCATCTGTTGGAATGACTTGAAACTCAGTACATGTACTGGAAAAAAATCAGATTTCGAGCACAGAAGTTCACTTTTCTACCTTTGTTAATGGCTGAGAAAAAATGTAGGACATTATTTTTTGAATGACTATTATATGTTAGTAAACTTGATGGAACATTGCTAGAATGAGTGGTTTGAAAACTGTAGACTAAAGACCCTTGATATGAAGCTGGTTTTGTCTCCATAGCATTGTATTCATATATTACCCACTCTGCTATGGGTGCTGCTGGGAAGTTTCTCCTAACCACCTCCAAGCTCATTCACATGTACCTTTGTAGTAGTACATGCAAGTTCTGTTTGTATGGTGGTTTCTCCTTAACAGCAAGAATGGGCATAGCCAATGGAGAAAGCAACCTCATCACAGAATGGAGGTTAAGGTTAGAATTTAAGAAGAACAGCATTCTGAGCACATCTACCCCAAACTCTACAGTCTTGGTATTTACTAGAACTTTTAAAGGAACTTAATTTCAAACTTTTGCCCCAATCCACAAAAGAATTGCCAGATACATTGTTGAACTGAACCCTACTATTTGGTTGCTACAGTAGGAAGAAAAACACATCATCTTCTTTCTTGAACAAAATACCTTCTTGAACAAAACATAAATCAAGTTGGATTGGGGCGAATGTGTTTGGTATCATTACATTTAGATTTGTGTGTCTGATATAGCTGGGGGAACTGATTTTTCCCCCTGGAGTGATTATTAGAGAACATTGATGCCTGAATTTTATGAATTTTAGCTGGCAATATTTATTTTATTTTTATTTGATAGGTGTTTGGCCTTTGAGAGAAAGTGTTTTCCAGAGGGTGGATTTTCATATTACATTGAAAAAAGTCACTTGGAAGTGTTATCTGCAACTATGGGTACAATCATATACATCAGTGGTTCTCAACCTTCCTCATGCCGCGACCCCTTAATACAGTTCCTCATGTGGTGGTGACCCCCAACCATAAAATTATTTTCCTTCCTACTTCATAACTGTCATTTTGCTGCTGTTATGAATCGTCATGTAAATATCTGATACACAGGGTGTATTTTCATTCACTGGACCAAATTTGGCACAAATACCCGATACGCCGATATTTGAAAACTGGTGGGGTTGGGCGGTTGATTTTGTCATTTGGGAGTTGTAGTTGCTGGGATTTATAGTTCACTTGCAATAAAAGAGCATTCTGAACTCCACTTGGCACACAGAACTCCCATGACCAACAGAAAATACTGGAAGGGTTTGGTGGGCATTGACCTTGAGTTTTGGAATTGTAGTTCGTCTACATCCAGAGAGCACTGTGGACTCAAACAATGATAGATCTGGACTAAACTTGGCAAGAATACTCAGTATGCCTAAATGTGAACACTTGTGGACTTCGGGGAAAATAGACCTTGACATTTGGGAGTTGTAGGTGCTGGGATTTATAGTTCACCTACAATCAAAAAGCATTCTGAACTCCACCAATGATGGAATTGAACCAAACTTGGCACACAGAACTCCCGTGACCAACAGAAAATACTGGAAGGATTTTGGTGGGCATTGACTTGAGTTTTGGAGTTGTAGTTTGCCTACATCCAGAGAGCACTGTGGACTCAAACAATGATGGATCTGGACTAAACTTGGCATGAATACTCAAGATGCCCAGATGTGAATACTGGTGGAATTTGGGGAAAATAGACCTTGATATCTTGAGAGTTGTAGTTGCTGGGATTTATAGTTCACCTGCAATCAAAGAGCATTCTGAACCCCACCAATGACAGAATTGGGCCAAACTTCCCACATAGAACCCCCATGACCAACAGAAAATACTGTGTTTTCTGGTGATCTTTAGTGACCCCTCTGACACTCCCTCGTGACCCCTCCAGGGGTCCCGACCCCCAGGTTGAGAACCACTGATATACATGTTTACATTGAAAGAAGTATGACTGGACTTAATGGGACTTACTACAAAGAAGATTTACATGGAATTATACATTCAGTGGGTTATAATTATAATTATAATCTTTATTTATTTATTTCACCCCGTGGAGACTTAAGGCAGCCAATACGCCACACTAGCCAAGTTTAAAAGGTGCAATACAAAAGTTTAAAAACAATTAAATAGTAACAATGTGTTAAAAACAGAATTAAAATACAGTAAATACTACAATGGTCTTTAAAACATTGTAGTAAATACTACAATGGTCTTTAAAATTTCCCCAATACTACCCAATCTACTTGGCTTTAAAATATTTAATAAGACTGTGAAAACAGACCCAGTTCCTGGGGTATCAATTCAGATCATAGGCTAACTGATCATGACATTGTTTTGTGCATTTGGAGTAGACTGGTGGCTCTAGTCCAGAGATGTCCAATTTAAAATAATCTGTCACATGTGGATGGCAGCCCCTAACAGATTACACTGTTCAACAGAGAAAAAGTTGCGGGCCTGAAAATAGCTGTTCTTTTATGATTTTGGGGTGCTGAAAACGAAAATGACATTTAAAAATGTATATTGGCTCTAGTTTTTATGATATAAGCAATCATGTGATCACATATAGTTGAAAAAATGCATGTTGCGACTTACACTATGGAAGATTCTAGAATATTCTAGAAGGTTTGATGACGCAGTATTAGTGCCGTGTGCAAAAGCCAGAAAGCCCTATATAAGGCCAGACTTTTGAACGGTGAGGGTCAGTCAGTTGAAGACTGGGACAGTATCATTGTTAAACATCGTTTTACATTGTTCTTTTACTGTAGTTATGCCTCGCACGTGTGTAAATAAAGCACTATGGAAAAAAGATATTAAGGCAAATGGACTCTGTCAATGCTGTCAGACTCCTGCTGAAGCATTGTAAGAGACAATCCTTTCCTTGAATACAAAAGAAAAGTCAAGAGAAGCAAACAGGATAAAAACTAAAGTCACGATTAAAGCGACATTTAAACTTTCAGACTTTTCAACTGCATTAGGCCTACTAATATAGTTTCTTGCTGCACAAACATAAACAATAGACTAATTAAATAAATATTTCTCATGTATAAACTATTGGCAATATAATTTGACTAAAATTTAGTAAATATTCACGGTTTATATACATGCAGTAAGGTTAGGCGCATTATCATATTATTAACGAATTACCTATTGTGGAGAAAATTGAAATAGCTGTTGCATAAAAACCAGAGCCAATTAACACATTTAATTATTATATTTGAATTCAGCATGTTAAATTTATTAAGAAACGGCACATTTCGTTTCCAAAATTGAGAAAAACTGAACATTTGTAGAACAGTGTTATTAGTGGCCATTTGCTTATCCACTGATTTTCCAACAACCATCAGGTATGATACATGGGTTCAATCTGTTCACACCTTAGTGCAGGTGAGACATTACTGGAGACATGACAAGGAATCCATTTTGGTTGTTGCCTTGAAGGATAACACTCACATTACATTGATAGATGTTTCAAATTTTTAAAATGACATTATTTTTTCAGCCCAAGTACCAATGTTAAGCACAGATGTTTTCATCACAGAGATGCCAAGAAATAGACACTACCTTACATCTGTATAGAAACAAAACTCGTTGAAAAAATTAAGGTTTACTGAGGTTTCACATTGTATGTAGTTCTTGGAAGAAGGATTTTGCGCTTTGTTGGCAATTACTTAGGAGTTGGTTATTAGCCTGAAGTTAATTGTTGGGGAATTTTGTTGCAGAGAGTGGTCTTGAAGGCGCTTCAGAATAAAGTTTTTTTCCTGCTTCTTATTTCTATAGTCTGTTTGTGGACCATTTCTTGTCTTCTCAAATCAAATCATTTATTTCGGTCATTGACCAGCACAGGAAATAGAGTCACATTTTCATACAACCTTAGTATGTTTGGTACATTAAAAATATAAATATAACTACTGAAGCACAATATGGGTGAGGGAGCGGAAGGGGAAACCGGGTAAAAACATACAATGCCCAAATCCATCACCAAATTGTAGATTCAGGGAAGAAGATTACTGGACACACAGTTAACTTTTGGGACTAGTCATTCCCTGACGGATTCTGTATGCTGCTGCACAGAACTTTGCAACATTGTAGGTTGTAGCTGAATTAATATCTGCAAGTAGCATGGAGGTATAAAATTGTCCTGAATGGCCTGGGAGCTTATATATCAGAGGTAAGATAAGCCTGGCACGGATATCCCTGTAGAACGGGCACTGAAGGAGCACATGTTCTATTGTTTTTACATGACCCGAGTCGCAGGGGCAGAGTCTCTCTGGGAAAGGGATCTTCCGGTAGCGGCCTTCAGATTTCTTGTCTTCTTCCGGTTCTATGGTTTTCTCTCTTCAGAGTTTGCTCTAATATTCCATGCTGTGACATTGAAGTATTTTGAATTTCTCTACTCCTGGTTACCAGTATTTCAATGGGAAGTGTGGGCCTGCTTTTGGCTGATGAAATAGTCAAGTTAAATAAGATTGTTCTTGTTGTGTGCCTTCAAAGTGTTTCAGACTGAGGGTGACCCTAAGTCTAAGGTTTAGGGCGGCAGCCCGTTAAATGACCTTGGAGGGCTACATTTGGCCCACGGGCTTTAGTTTGGAGAACCCTGGTATCAGGCATGTAGCCGGGGGGGGGGGGGGGGCTTCAGTTCCCCCCCGAAATTCTCATGGTGGTCTGCGAAAAGGCCTTACTGGTACATTATTTGAACTGTTATGTTTATTCCTATCATGATCTGATCACCATGCTCAATATATCTCATATGCATGGGCGTATTGGGGTAATGATACAAAGGTTTGCTACGGTAGACCCTCTTTCACTCAGACTCAGCCCCCCTCCCAAATCAAACTCAGCCCCCCCCCCCCCCCCGAATCAAAATCCTGGCTACGGGCCTGCCTGGTATAAAGGACAGAGAGTTACGATGTTTTTAAAAATGTAAAGTACTTTCAATAATCAGCCTGGTGAGATTAAAAACCTGATCAATAAGGCCTAATTTTGACAATGTGCACTGGTATAGCCTAGGTCACTAACAAAGCCCACCGGCTCTCATCAAATGATGCCAGCATGGCTCTGTGGGTGAAGAAAGGCAGAACCAATGCATGCCACTGCCTCGGCAACACAGGAGGCTTCCCGTGTTACCGTTACAAGCAATGGGGGGGGGGGATCCACATGCTCCACATGTACTCCACACTCCCCCATGGGATCAGCTGGGAGACAAGAGATAATCTGATCTCTTTTTTTGATAGAGTTACAAGCTGGGTAGATGCAGTGAATGTAGCGTACCTGGATTTCAGTAAGGCCTTCGACAAGGTCCCCCATGACCTTCTGGCAAGGAAACTAGTCCAATGTGGGCTAGGCAAAACTACGGTGAGGTGGATCTGTATTTCGTTAAATGGACGAACCCAGAGGGTGCTCACCAATGCTTCCTCTTCATCCTGGAAAGAAGTGACGAGTGGAGTGCCACAAGCAGGGTTCCGTCCTGGGCCTGGTCCTGTTCAACATCTTTTTAATGACTTAGATGAAGGGCTAGAAGGCAGGATCATCAAGTTTGCAGATGACACAAAATTGGGAGGGATAGCCAATACTCCAGAGGACAGGAGCAGGATTCAAAATGATCTTCACAGATTAGAGAGATGATGGGCCAAGACTAACAAAATGAAGTTCAACAGGGACAAATGCAAGATACTCCACTTTGGCAGGAAAAATGATCTTGGAATCCTTGTGGACAACAAGTTAAACATGAGCCAACAATGTGATGTGGCGGCAAAAAAAGCAAATGGGATTTTGGCCTGCATCAATAGGAGCATAGTGTCTAGATCCAGGGAAGTCATGCTACCCCTCTAACCTGTGTTGGTTAGACCACTCCTGGAATATTGTGTCCAATTCTGGGCACCACAATTCAAGAGAGATATTGACAAGCTGGAATGTGTCCAGAGGAGGGCGACTAAAATGATCAAGGGTCTGGAGAACAAGCCCTATGAGGAGCGGCTTAAGGAGCTGGGCATGTTTAGCCTGAAGAAGAGAAGGCTGAGAGGAGATATGATAGCCATGTATAAATATGTGAGAGGAAACCACAGGGAGGAGAGAGCAAGCTTGTTTTCTGCTTCCCTGGAGACTAGGACGCAGAACAATGGCTTCAAACTACAAGAGAGGAGATTCCATCTGAACATGAGAAAGAACTTCCTGACTGTGTGAGCTGTTCAGCAGTGGAACTCTCTCCCCCAGAGTGTGGTGGAGGCTCCTTCTTTGGAAGCTTTTAAACAGAGGCTGGATGGCCATCTGACAGGGGTGATTTGAATGCAGTATTCCTGCTTCTTGGCAGGGGGTTGGACTGGATGGCCCATGAGGTCTCTTCCAACTCTTTGATTCTATGATTCTACAAGTCTGGTGATGAAGGGGGTGGAATGGCAGGTTCTCCACATCTCCCAATAACACGGAGTGACTTCAATGACCATTTGACAAAAATCATAAGAAGGAGGACTCAGGTGTCAAAGCCATAATTCCTCCTCAAATATCAGCAGCTAGGAAGTCCCCCATAAAACATACTGAAGGATTAAAGGAGGAATGGGCATCTCTTGGAGAGTAGAGGACCATATTAGGCCTCCAGGAGAACTTCAAGAGCCTGGAAGGAGCAGCCTCTCACACTACAGACTGGCAAATTTAGATGCACAACTCTGCTGTTGCCAGACATTTTGCGTAAGCTCTCTATAGTTTTGATCACTCACTTTCATTTGATGTTGCTCTGTGGATGAGTTGAAGTGCTGGTCTGCACAATCTCGTAGCTAAGCTTCCAAGCAACCACATCAAGAACTCATAAATGTGGGCTATCACACATTGTCATTACACAACTTGAAAAAAGAGAGTACCATGTAGCTTCAGATAACCAACTATAATAGGATCAACTGCTTTACAGCATCTTTTTTTTATTTTCCTCATATTATAAAACAGTCACAGAGGGCTTTAACAATGTTCACTGCGTGTAAACAATTAACTCTATGACTCTCACCTTTAAAAAAAAACAAATTATAATCAAGTTATTTTGCATCACAGAAAATGTACTCTCCGCTGGACATATTTTTCCAATTTCTACCATTATGTAAATAATAAAAGTAAACCGAAATAACTAAATGTATTTCTCTCTATATATATGTTGAATATACAAATAATAATAATAATAATAATAATAATAATAATAATAATATAAAAATGTGCAACCACTTCTTAGAGTTCAAATTATGAAAATATGTACACCAATTTTGTTGTTTTGTTGCTATATAGGACATTTAATATTCAGGTGCAAAGTTACATCAAAGCAATGACAACTATATATATTCTGAAATGACAATCCTTTTTATTTACTAATTTAAACAACTTCCAAGATATTAACGTGACCTTTGTGTTCATAAGAAGACCCTGTGAACAAAGATGGTGAGTCTATTAGACATATATTTATATAGGCAATATAGGCAATGTATTCCTATTTCTATTCCTATATACAATTCTTGGACCTGTATAAATATATAATATATATGCCAATGTGCTATCACAGCATTCATATACTACAACTAATGCAAGTTTAGTTGTATATTTAAGCATAGATGGCCTGAATCAGCAAAGGAGACCTGCACAACAGATGTAGTTGTACCTTGCAACTGAACCTTATGGAGGCAATATGTTAAGCATTACAAGTAATGTAATTGCAAACAAGTAATTATATGTAATTAGCAATGCAGTTACATATAACTAGTTTTTGTTGGGACAAGGGTGTAAAAAGTCACATCTCGATGATAAAATTGAATTGACATAACAAATAATAATTTCTAGTTACCCTAAAAGTTGCTGGAAAAGGGCATGCTTATATGCATTTTGACAGGAATTTTCCAGTTTTTTAAAGGTACTATTCTCTTATTAACCATACTAACCATATTAACCATACTAGTGGCGCAAAGCAGCTGCTCTACTCCGAACTCAAGACCGGAAAACGGAATGTTGGAGGACAGGAAAAGAGATTTAAAGATGGGCTCAAAACCAACCTTAAAAACTCCGGCATAGACACTGAGAACTGGGAAGCCCTGGCTCTTGAGCGCTCCAGCTGGAGGTCAGCTGTGACCAGCAGTGCTGCAGAATTCGAGGAGGCACGAGTGGAGGGCGAAAAAGAGAAATGTGCCAAGAGGAAGGCGCGTCAAGCCAACCCCGACCGAGACTGCCTTCCACCTGGAAACCAATGCCCTCACTACGGAAGAAGATGCAGAGCAAGAATAGGGCTCCACAGCCACATACAGACCCACAAGCCACATACAGACCCACATATTGGAAGACAATCATCCTCGGAAAGCGAGGGATCACCTAAGTAGTAAGTACCGGTGGTGCAGTGGGTTAAACCCCTGTGCTGGCAGTACTGAAGACTGACAGGTCGTAGGTTCGAATCCAGGGAGAGCGCGGATGAGCTCACTCTGTCAGCTCTAGCTCCTCATGCGGGGACATGAGAGAAGCCTCCCAAAAGGATGGTAAAAACATCAAAACATCAGGGCATCTCCTGGGCAATGTCCTTGCAGACGGCCAATTCTCTCACACCAGAAGCGACTTGCAGTTTCTCAAGTCACTCCTGACACGACAATTTTTTTTTAACCGTACACGAGTTCCCTCCTTTAAAAAATAGGAAGAAAAAGAATAAGTACTGCCACAAATAATGTAATGAGTTACTTCCCCAGCATTACAAGTTATGGTAATGAGTTACTTTTCAATATTGGAACAAGAGCTATTTAGAAAGTAACTTTCCAAGCTTTGGTAATATAATGTTTATAATATGGGTTCACAGCCTTTGTACTCAGGCAGTTGAAGCTGGCTAATGGTCATCACAGCTCAGAAATGCATGTCCGTGTGCTCATTAGACAATTTGGATTTATGGTTTTGGAACAAATTACACCAAAGTCTTTCATTTATTGGCACTAGAGGCAGTCTCCTGCCATTAAACACAATGTCCCCACCTGTGCACATGAAAGATTTCTCTCCTTTTCCGTAAGATGAAAGTAGAAATGCTCATGCATATGCAATGGAGTTTCTGCCACAGAGGAGAATGTGGAAGCTTCTATTCAAAGCCTATTGCTATCGAAAGATTTTTTCCTCTGTTGTCTTCAATGAATATGAAAAGCAGTTGTAAAATTTCCACTGAAGATAGAATGGATTCATGTTTAGTTTTTGGTTTATTTATTTCATTTATGAACTACTGCTTAGGATTTCATCCCATAAGGAGGGGAAAGTGCGTGGAATCACTTTCTTTAGGCGGCATTTCATAAGCTTCCATCTTGAAAGAAGACAGAGAATGTATTCACCCCCATCACACTCATCACACATTTCACCACTCTGTTTCTGAATAGGAGGTGGCTCTTTTTTTTATAGGAGTTAAGGTACTGTACTTACATTGATACATGGACAAGCTGATCTAGGGTTTAAGACATATACATGAGTATATACAGTAAACACGTGCTTATTTCGGACCGCATCTCGGCCTATGAGCCCACGAGGGCCTTGAGATCGTCTGGGGAGGCCCTCCTTTCGATCCCGCCTGCCTCACAGGCACGCCTGGCGGGGACGAGAGATAGGGCCTTCTCAGTGGTGGCCCCCCGGCTGTGGAACACCCTCCCTGTTGACATCAGACAGGCGCCCTACCTTATGTCCTTCTGGAAGAGCCTGAAGACATGGCTATTCGAGAAGGCATTTAACTAAATGCTACAGTAACTGGAAATGACAACTGGAACGGAATATAGACTACGAGATTGGTTATGATTCTATGATAAGACGAAGCGGATTATTTTAGTGTAATTAGATGTTAGTGTACTAGTGATATGTTGTTTTTTGTCGTTGTAGTTTATTGTGAATTATGCTTTTATATGTTGTACACCGCCGCGAGTCGCCCTAGGGCTGAGAGCGGCGGTTAACAAATGCAGCAAATAAAATAAATAAATAAATAAATAATTATTTTTCATTATAAAGAGATCTAAAATCACTCAGTTGTCCCATATGCTCTAGGTAAAGGTAAAGGTTTTCCCCTGACACAGGCATGTAGCGGGGGGGGGGGGGGGGGCTTGAGGGGCTTCAGCCCCCGCCCCCCCCCCCCCGAAATTCTCATGGTGGTTCGCGAAAAGGCCTTACTGGTGCATTATTTAAACTGTTATGTTTATTCATATCATGATCTGATCACCATACTCAATATATCCCATATGCATGGGGGCATTGGGATAACGATACAAAAGGTTTGTTAGGCTAGACACTCTTTTACTCAGACTCAGCCCCCCCCCCCCCGAAACCCCCCCTGAAAAAAATTCAGCCCCCCTGAATCGAAATCCTGGCTACGGGCCTGCCCTGACATGAAGTCCAGTCATGTCCGACTCTGGGGTGTGGTGCTCATTTCCATTTCTAAGCTGAAGAGACACCTCCAAGGTCATGTGGCCGGCATGACTGCATGTAACGCCATTACCTTCCCGCCAGAGCGGTACCTATTGATCTACTCACATTTACATGTTTTCAAACTGCTAGGTTGGCAGAAGCTGGAGCTGACAGTGGAAGCTCATGTCGCTCCCCGGATTCGAACCTGCAACCTTTCGGTCAACAAGCTCAGCAGCTCAGCGCTTTAACCCGCTGCACCACTGGGGGCTCCCTCTCATATGCTCTAGTTAGCAAAAATAGTGTCAGGGATTCCCATTTCCACTACTATGAAAGAGAGGCCAAAAAAGTGCAAATTGGATCAGGTACACTTTCTATAGCATCATTCCTCTTAAATCCTACACTAAAGGAGACAGACATTCTTTTGGAAATTCTACTATTCATGGGATAGCCCCTTAAACTTACACTAAAGGAAACAGGCACACTTTTAAAAACACTTTTTTTTTCAGTTGGACTCATGCTGCCTTTAAACCACTAATAGAAACAGATAGAACATTAGCAACAGGGGCGGCTCAACCATTGCGCAAAGTAAGCGTTTGCAGTACAGTTGATTTTGCCCAGGGGCGCTCTTGGGGCACTCTTAAGGGAAAATAGACCTTGACATATGCGAGTTGTAGTTACTGGGATGTATAGTTCACTTACAATCAAAGAGCATTCTGAACTCCACCAATGATGGAATTGAATCAAATATGGCATACAGAACTCTCACGACAAACAGAAAATATATATCAGTGATTGGTTGGGGGGGGGGGCAAAATACTGTTTGCTTACCATTGAAAATTCTCTACGGCCGCCTCTGATTAGCAACCACCCACATGAATGCCCACACTGAAATGTCACAATGTAATTGGACAAATCCACCACCTTCCATCACAAGGAAAAAATCCCCTTTCTAAGCATTATATGCATAGGGGGAAAGAGTGGAGTAGATTTGGAAATTTACCCTCATTAGTCACCCCTATAGCTCAAAAAGTGTCTGACAGATGTTGTCACCTCTCTTCGTGGGGACCCGGACAGTGGCCCTGATTTTGCCCATTGCAATGGAAATCACCTCCCCAAGAGGTGAGAATGTTAGTCAACTGCTTCCTAAGAAAGAGAGAAACATATTCAGCTGTAGGGGCCGCTTACTGGTAAATGGGAAATGAGTGGGGTCAAGCTGAGATTCGCTATACAGCTACAGATGGTGTTCAGCAGCAATGTAAGAGAGCCAGAGATACAGCTTAATGGTGTAACATTAGAAAATGTGACCATTTCCGCTACCTTGGCAGCCACCTCTTCACCAAAGTCAACATTGACACTGAAATTCAACATTGCCTGAGCTCTGTGAGTGTAGCATTTTTCCGAATGAAGCAGAGAGTGTTTGAGGACCGTCCCGTCCCATCCATAGGGATACCAAGGTGCTTGTTTATAAAGCTATTGTCCTCCCAACCTTGCTATATGCCTGCAAGACGTGGACTGTCTACAGACGTCACATGCAACTCCTAGAATGATTCCATCAGCACTGCCTCCGGAAAATCCTGCAAATCTCTTGGGAAGACAAGTGGACAAATGTCAGCATGCTGGAAGAAGCAAAGACCACCAGCATTGAACCGATGGTCCTCCACCATCAACTCCGCTGAACCGGCCATGTTGTCCGGATGCCCGACCACCGTCTCCGAAAGCAGTTGCTCTTCTCTGAACTCAAGAATGGAAAATGGAATGTTGGTGGACAGGAAAAGAAATTTAAAGATGGGCTCAAAGACAACCTAAAAATCTCTGGCATAGAACTGGGAAGCCCTGGCCCGTGAGCGCTCCAGCTGGAGGTCAACTGTAACCAGCAGTGCTGCAGAATTTGAAGAGGCACAAATGGAGGGCGAAAGAAAGAAATGTGCTAAGAGGAAGGCGCATCAAGCCAACCTCGACCGAGACCGTCTTCCACCTGGGAACCAATGCCCTCACTGCAGGAGAACATGAGGATCAAGAATAGGGCTCCATAACATAATGGCAGCAACCATTTTTAATAAGGGCTTACTGCATAAACCGTTCTTTAGAGTCTACAGTGGCCATTTTTAATAGGAACAAAGAGACTTTTGATGTAACTTTCTATTTAAAATGGCCACTGCCCCTTCACACCAAATTAAGGACCCAAAATGATTTTTTTTAAATGAACTAAACTGAGTATTCCAAGGTAAAATAATTTGGAAGTGGGTTTTGCATAATAAAATACCTTCAAAAGCACACCTTTAAATATATATTACATGAAAAACTGACTATTAAAAGGACAACAGGAAAGAAAAACAGATGTATGCATGCAAAAGTCTCACAAACAAAACAGACCATCCATCCTTATCTGAAATCAAATTATTTCTTTCCCATTGAGTCTTAAAATTGATAGAGAAAGAACTTTCTGTATATTTTTCTGGGTCAAACAGCCATAAAGTTAGCTATTGTGCAAGTAGCATGAATTAAAACAAGGTCATGGGACTTTTTTCCGTAAGAAATACTTTCAGAAAATAATAGTTTCAGGATGGAAATATCTAATATTTAGTAATGATCTGAGCTCTCTGCTGCTGAGAGCAAGTTCTTACATGTTGGTCTTGGATGGCAATGTGGTGGCATGTAAGACATTCTCCAGAAAGGTCAAAGATACCAGCACTGCATAAAGGCCAATCCTTTGATGAAGCTTGTCAAACCAAGATTGCATAAAATATCTGCACATATATCTCACCACATATATGTGGTGAGATATTCAACCAAAATGAAGCATTTTCAAGTTGTTTTGACCGGAATATGAGAGGCTTACCATGAATAGTCAGGAATAAGTCAACGTCATGTCAAGGGCAGGTTTAGGAACCAAAATTATGGATTGTGATCAGGCCCATGGATTTGCCATGCATCGTGGGAAATCCATGGGCTCCTGGAGGGGTGTGTGGAGAAGCTATCACTCCATGCCCTGCATTGTGCGACCTGCCTTTTCCCCCATCTCATGGGGGGAAGCCACACCACTTGGCTCCCTCCCATTACTGGTAAGGCAAAATGGGGAAACTCCCATCCCACTTGCTCTCCCTTTTCTGGATGGAACCTGACTGAAAGCACATGTGCATCATGTAAAGGGTCTGTCATGAGAGAGGAGAACTAGCAGAGTAAGATGGGCCAAGCACTCAAGCAGCCCATCCAATGAGGTTGTAAGATAGTTGAAGTTGGTGATGGAGTGCCTGCTATTCTCGGCTGCTACTTCCACCATTTTCCCCGCCAGGCATTTTAAAAGATTAGAAATGGCACTGCAGTAGAAAGAGTAGAGTGAGTCAGTGCTTCTTTCAGATTCTCCAAGGATGGACTATGCTTTCATGTTTCACCGCTCTTTTAAAGTTCTCTAAATATACTGTACTTACACTGACCCATGGACAAGCTGACCTAGGGCTTTTGGGTCATTTTTTTGTTGAAAACCTTCAGACATACACATGAGTATATATGTGCTTATTAAAGGAATCTAAAATCACTCCGTTGTCCTGTGTGCTCTAGTTAGCAAATAGCGTCAGGGATTCCCAGGTCCACTGCTATGAAAGAGAGGCAAAAAAGTGCAAATGGGATCAGGTACACTAAATACCAGAATGATAAAAAAAATACAATGTTCTTTTTGCAAAATAACAAGAACTACAAATTTTGGAAAAAAAGGGGACACACTGGAACATCTAGCACAACACAAAAGAGCTTAAAATGCTGTTTTTCGTGTTCACTTTGTAGGAGACTTCTCATGTTTTACATTGTTATTGCCCAATGCTTGTTCTTCTGTACACATGTCATCAAGTGCGGGTTCCGTTTATAGTTTCTACAGTTGCACACAAAACAATATAATGCTTTTTAATCACTGGCATTTTGTATACTTGATACCAACTGTTGGTTTTGTATGCATCTTTTTATTGAAATACAGCTATGTGTTTTGCAAGTTTCTCAAGAACAAAGTAATTTTTATATTAGAATTGTAAGTGATTTTGGAGACTGAAAATTCATTGTCCTTCCTTTTACGATTTAAGAAATGTTCGAAAGCAAGTTCAGGAAAATCCAGACTGTGGCATATATTTTTTTTGCTTACAGTCTTAGTTTGTTCTTTGTAAATGTTCTCCACCAGAACAGGAATCAGCTTTGGGAAAGAGCAAACTTATCTCAAATTTTGTTCCAGCACATACTATTTTTTATCTGAGACCAAGCATGTACAATTTTTACTTGCTGTGCTTTTAGCATAAGAAGACCCTATACCATTTATATATATTTAAAAAAAATAAGGTCACAATAAATGCCTGAAACTAAGACCATAGCAGAACCAGGAGATTGGGAATGGTGCTAAGGGACCCAATTCAGCCAGGAGGTGATTAAAAGCCCACCTTTCGCTAATGTTACAGATACATCAGGGTGGGGAACAACACTGGGTTGGACTGGATGAGAGCTAACAAATTGAAATTGAATCCAGACAAGACAGAGGTCTTACTGGTCAGTCGTAAGGCTGAACAGGGCATAGGGTTACAGCCTGTATTGGATGGAGTTACACTCCCCCTGAAAATGCAGATTCGCAGCTTGGGAGTGATCCTGGACTCCTCACTGAGCCTTGAACCCCAGGTCTCAGAGATGGCCGGGAGAGCTTTTGCACAATTAAAACTTGTGTGCCAGTTGCGCCCATACCTTGGGAAGTCAGATCTGGCCACAGTGGTCCACGCTCTTGTTACATCCCGAATAGATTACTGCAATGCACCCTACGTGGGGTTGCCTTTGAAGACTATTCGGAAACTTCAATGAGTCCAGCGGGCAGCGGCCAGATTACTCACCGGAGCGTCATACAGGGAACATACCACCCGTCTGTTATGTCAGCTCCACTGGCTGCCGATCCAGTTCCGAGCACAATTCAAAGTGCTGGTTTTGACTTACAAAACCCTATACGGCTCCGGCCCAGCATTCCTGTCTGAACACATCTCCTTCTACGTCCCGCCTCGGAGTTTAAGATCTTCCAGGGAGGCCATGCTCTCGGCCCCACCTCTATCACAAGTGAGATTGGTGGGGACGAGGAGCAAGGCCTTCCCTTGCCTGTGGAATTCACTTCCCGGGGAAATTAGGTCATCGACATCCCTCCTCTCTTTCAGAAGGAAACTAAAAACATGGATATGGGACCAGGCCTTTGGGTAATCTGGCAGATAGACAAAGGACAGTAACGACTAGAATTGATAGGATTTGACAATGTGGAATGAATTTACGGATTCTGAGCTGGCGAACACTGAACATTAGATAGGTTTTATTGATTGTGATATACATATAACTTGCTTGTTTTCATTGTTTATAATTGCTATTAATGCATTTTTTATCTTATTGTTTGTTGTTGGCATCGAATTGTGCCTTTTGTAAGCTGCCGTGAGTCCCCTCTCGGGGGTTGAGTAGGGCGGGGTAGAAATGCGTGAAATAAATAAATAAATAAATAAAGCTATGCCAAGTTCACCTCCGACCCTATGCTTTACCCTCTATGTTTGGCATTCTAGACATTTCCAGAGATTTAGGGTGCACTACAACTGCAATCATATATCTAAACATGATCTACTTCACTGAAGTCATTCTGACACTTGCATGCCATTCTGGAGTTTCCAAAGAGCAGACTGCTTTCGATATACCAGTAAGGTGCCAAAAAAATAAAGAGAAAAAGAATGAAGTAATTCTGCACATCGGTTTACCTCCAATTCAGAGTAGGCACCCAATCGATTCAGTCTGATGTATCTACAATGCATTCTTCCTTTGCCAGCAATCCTGCAGTTAGCACTATTTGATTTAGAATCAGTTCCTCAAAAATTCAGTCCTTATTGTATGTACTCCCACTTCAAATGTGGTCATCACTAATAGTCAACATGGATTTACCAAAAACAGTCATGCCAGACTATTCTGATCTCTTTTTTCGATAGAGTTACAAGCTGGGTAGATGCGGGGAATGCCGTGGATGTAGCGTATCTGGATTTCAGTAAGGCCTTCGACAACATCCCTCATGACCTTCTGGCAAGGAAACTAGTCCAATGTGGGCTACGGTGAGGTGGATCTGTAATTGGTTAAATGGATGAACCCAGAGGGTGATTCTCACCAATGCTTCCTTTTCATCCTGGAAAGAAGGGATGAGCGGAGTGCCACAAGCAGGGTTCCGTCCTGGGCCCGGTCCTGTTCAACATCTTTATTAATGACTTAGATGAAGGGCTAGAAGGCAGGATCATCAAGTTTGCAGATGACACCAAATTGGGAGGGATGGCCAATACTCCAGAGGACAGGAGCAGAATTCAAAAAGCTCTTGACAGATTAGAGAGATGGGCCAAAACTAACAAAATGAAGTTCAACAGGGACAAATGCAAGATACTCCACTTAGCCAGAAAAAACGAAATGCAAAGATACAAAATGGGGGACGCCTGGCTTGAGAGCAATATGTGTGAAAAAGATCTTGGAGTCCTTGTGGACAACAAGGTAAACATGAGCCAACAATGTGATGTGGTGGCAAAAAAAGCCAATGGGACTTTGGCCTGCATCAATAGGAGCATAGTGTCTAGGGAAGTCATGCTCCCCCTCTATTCCGCTTTGGTTAGACCACACCTGGAATATTGTGTCCAATTCTGGGCACCACAATTCAAGAGAGATATTGACAAGCTGGAATGTGTCCAGAGGAGGGCGACTAAAATGATCAAGGGTTTGGAGAACAAGCCCTATGAGGAGTGGCTTAAGGAGCTGGGCATGTTTATCCTGAAGAAGAGAAGGCTGAGAGGAGATATGATAGCCATGTATAAATATGTGAGAGGAAGCCACAGGGAGGAGGGAGCAAGCTTGTTTTCTGCTTCCCTGGAGACTAGGATGCAGAACAATGGCTTCAAACTACAAGAAAGGAGATTCCATCTGAACATGAGGAAGAACTTCCTGACTGTGAGAGCCGTTCAGCAGTGGAACTCTCTGCCCCGGAGTGTGGTGGAGGCTCCTTCTTTGGAAGCTTTTAAACAGAGGCTGGATGGCCATCTGTCAGGGGTTATTTAAATGCAATATTCCTGCTTCTTGGCAGGGGGTTGGACTGGATGGCCCATAAGGTCTCTTCCAACTCTTTGATTCTATGATTCTATGATTCCCATCTTTAGCAAAATATTAAAACATAAAATGCAACGGACCTTGATCTGTATTATGTGAATCAACCATCTCAAATACAATTTATAGAAAAAGAGTTGTGATGAAAAATGGAGAGATACTTGTTTATGTTAATACATTGCCATACCCTATAAAGATGAGTTATTATACTGTCAGTTAAATATGGACCAGGATCTAGATGGGGATTAGAGTTTAGAAAGGCATGAACAATTTTCCTCATGTTCCAGACATTTGATTACCCCACACATGACACGTCAGAGACACATCCTCTTGAGTCCTGTGATGCTTAGTGACAGGAAATTGGTGACAACCTTAAGTGGAAAAACCAAACACAATAACTTGTATCCTAAAACCTCTCTCAAGGTGTGAATCTATTTCATTTGATCCCAAGAATATTTGAACTTGTATTAAGGCCAAGCAGCACATTGTGTGTTTAAAGAGGTCACTTCATGTTTAGATTCCCACTTTATGAGAGAATCTGATCCAGAACCGGGGAGCACATCTGTTTCCTCTAGAAAATAGTCCCCCACCCCAGCTGCTATTGGATCCCAAAGATTCCCTTTATTGCAAAAAAGATAAGTAGTTTCAGAAGGGACAGCAGTATGCTAAGGATCTGTAGTATAAAACCGTAGAATAAAAATGTAAACATTAAAAAGGACCATAAAGAAAGTAACGTATCATTTGCCCTTGTGGAATCTGAGTTTTTCATCCACTACTGTAACTTCCATGACAGTATTTCAGCAAATCCAAGTGATCAGTTTGAACATTCACCTGTCCAAAAGCTTAAAATAAAAAAATAGAAGAACACATTAAAATTTTGTAGGTTGTTACTTGTTGCATGACAACAAAAAAGCAAAGCAAAACAAAACCACACCGAGCAAAACAAAATCCTTCAATGAACATCCCAACTCTGCATGATGATAGTTACAGTCATACACTTTAACCAAGTAGTTGGTTGATAGTATTATATTTGTGGCTCAGAATTCAAAAATTTCCACTGTAGACAATCATAAAATCAGAAAGTTAGGATAATCAACTACATACAGTGGGCTAAATCCAGTGTTAGTCTTATCTAGGATAGATTCATTGAAATAAACAAGACTTGTTAGTCAACCATTAACTTCAGTCTCATTCATTTCAGTGAGTTTATTCTTGGTAGGACTAGTATTGGGATTGGCCCAATAACTGGAATAAGCCTAATGGAAATCTTCAGGAAAGCAAACAGGGAAAGGAGACCGCTTGGCATGCAAAGCAGCACTAGTTCTTGCTCAATATACTCTTGAGACTTCTCTCTACTGCTTCATCTAATTCCTCTTCCAACTCTTCCTTCTTGGACATGGCCAATTTAGACTGGTAATCTTTGACTATTTGGTCAATGTAGGGTGCGCTTTGAGTCCCGTGTAGCATTAATGTCCATTCCTTGAGGACTCCCTTCTGAGGCAGGATGCCAACAAACCCAACTTCCAGAACCCAAGTACCTCTGGGGTCTTCTCCCCAAGAATGTGTTGTCATAAAGGGCCATTTGTCAAAGCCCACCTTGGAGTCGTCATCTCTTGGGCGCCGACTCAGTAAAATGGATTTAGTTCCCATTGGCGATGTCATGTTGATATTCAAGTCCCCTCTCCTGGTAGAGTTCACAGTGATAACTGCCTGAACATGTTCGAGGTAACGCACAAAGTTCTCTTTCCCCTCACAAGCGTCTGTGGTAAGAGTCAAAACCAACTTGCCAGTTGATGGTATTTTCCTAGGGTGTATGAATAAAACAAATAAAAGAGATTTGAATGAATGCTTCCATAATACACATATATTTTTTGGAACATACATATTAAAAATTGAAATACGAATATAGGCATTAGTGTAACATGAGCAAACAGACAATGATTACTTTGCATCAAGCAAACTACAAAATGGTAGAGTGGGGTGGGCAGGGGCGGCTCAACGATTACGCAAAATAAGCATTTGCAGTATAGTATAGTATAGCCCAGGGGTGCTCTTGAGGCACTCTTGGGGGAAAATAGACCTTGACATATGCGAGTAGTAGTTACTGGGATGTATAGTTCACCTAAAATCAAAGAGCATTCTGAACTCCACCAATGATGGATGTGAACCAAATAGGGCACACAGAACTCCCATGACGAACAGAAAATATATATCAATGATTAGTTGTGGGGTGGAGGGAGGGCACCAAAATACTGTTTGCTTACCGTTGAAAATTACCTAGCGCCACCTCTGGGGGTGGGGTGGGGGTTATGTGATGAAAAATGGAAACCTTTGTGTCTATGGGGTGAACATGAAATAGTGAAATGAGACACCTCAACTGTGCAGGCCACGAGCCTCCAAAGAGGGAGTATAAAGTAGATAACACCCCAATCTTTCATTCACAGTTATGCCCAGCAATACATCTGGAACAAGTGAGAGATCAGAGGCTTGGACTGGATGTAGAATTAGATATGGTAGTGTGCAAGTGGAAATTTTGAATGATTGACTTTGAGAGATCAAGAATTGTGATACTTGCATACACCGGATTTGATTTATTTTTTAAATTTTACTTATTTTTGTTCACTTTATAACCAATCCAATGCATTAAAATGTCTCAATAACAATTGATGGTTAAAAAGAATGTGTAAAACCAATCAAAACAATTGAACACCAACAAAGAGAAAACATTAAAATGTAAACTCTATTTTTTAAAAATGGCAGAGATGAAAATAGTGGGTGTTATTGGGGAGTTCCAAAAACTGGAGTCACTGACCAGAGTCCTTTTGGGTCATTCTGGATGCCTAAACAAGAGCTACACATTCACAGCTGTTTTATATTCATGATCCCTGCATATTTCCTCCCGAATGGGAGACCGTTAAAGTCTCCAATTCGTCACTGTACAGGAAGATCTCAAGTTACAAACATCTGACTTACAAATGACTTATAGTTAAGAATGGGGCTGAGACAACAGAAAGTGAGAGAAATCTACCCGATGAGGAATTCACTCCTGGAAGAGTGATCATGGGGAAAAGGTGCCTCCACTGAAGATATATCATCAATCCTTGTGGCTCAAACCCAGAGCCTCAATCAATGGCTGATACCAAATGAGAGACTCCCCCCTGGGCACACAGAAAACTGGGCGACTTGGAAGATGCTGAACAGACTGCGCTCTGGCACCACGAGATGCAGAGCCAACCTCAGAAATGGGGCTACAAAGTGGAATCCACGACATGCGAGTGCGGAGAAGAACAAACCACTGACCACCTGTTGCAATGCAACTTGAGCCCGGCTACATGCACAATGGAGGACCTTCTTGCAGCAACACCAGAGGCACTCCAAGTGGCCAGATACTGGTCAAAGGACATTTAATCAACTACCAAGCTCGCAAATTCTGTGTTTTTGTATGTTTGTTTGTTCTGTTAAAAATGTAATACAACTGTTCAGTTGCCTGACACGATAAATCAATCAATCAATCAATCAATCAATCAATCAATCCTTGTTTCCACAGCAAGCTACATTTTTCAAAATGCAACTATCACAGGGACAGAAAGTGAGGTGAAATCTTTTGAACAGGAGCACAGAGAGCAAAACAAACACCACAGAGGTGTATTGTTTGTCTCTTGCGGACGGCCTGTATATCTCAGCCATTGAAGCAATTTAAAGATATGTAGGTCACAGCCCTCTTTTGTATAATGCAACTTCCCACTTCAGTGTGGATCTTTCAAGATAACAGTGTTAAAAGAACTTGAGAGTGGGGAAGGAAAAGCAACAGACATCTTGATCTATATGTGGAACGGGAGTGCTCTGGGATTTCACATATCCAAACTCTTCTTCAAAATAGATTAAACTCAAAACCATAAGTGGCCATTAATGAAGTGAACAGAAGTTTTAATCTAATGTTTTATCTTTTGTATAATGTTGTTTGTAATGTGTTTTGTATGTTGTTGGCATTAAATTGCTGCCGTTGTAAGCTGCCCTGAGTCGCCCTTCGGGGGTTGAGAAGGACGGGGTAGAAATGTTGGAAATAAATAAATAAAATAAGTGATGTCATGTCATTTCCATGTCCAGTGATTCTCTACATTTGGTCTTCTAGGTGTTTTGGACTTTAAGTCACAGCCAACTTACTCCACCTCAGACATCAGAAGAGCTGCAAGACTGAGAACAAACTATGAGAATAAAGACAAAGATCCACTCAGAGGGAAAGTGTTCTTGCCATACATCAAGGGAACCACTGACTGCATAGGGAAGCTGATGAGGAAACACAACGTACAAACTATCTACAGACCCACCAAGAAAATCCAACAAATGCTACGTTCAGCAAAGGACAAGAGGGATCCTCTCACTTCTGCAGGAGTCTACCATGTACCATGCAGCTGTGGACAAGTCTACATAGGGACCACCAAACACAGGATTGCCCAAACACGAATCAAGGAACATAAAAGGCACTGCAGACTACTTCAACCAGAGAAATCAGCCATAGCAGAGCACCTGATGAACCAACCTGGACACAGCATTTTATGTGAGAACACAGAAATGCTGGATCACTCCAACAACCACCATGTCAGACTACACAGAAAAATCCACAAGCATGTGGACAATTTCAACAGAAAGAAGGAAACCATGAAAATGAACAAAATCTGGCTACCAGTATTAAAAAAAACTCTAAAATTACAACAGCACAACAACAGAGAGGAAACAAACAAGGACATCTAATCACCTCTCAACAAAAGTTTGCTCTAGGCACTGTCAGGCCATTATATGCTAATCAAAGTGGTCAGTTGAAACGTTCACACCTAGCTCCAGCAGACAAGAGTCCTTTGTCTCACCCTGGTCATTCCACAGATATATAAACCCTTTTTCCTAGTTCCAACAGACCTTACTACCTCTGAGAATGCTTGCCATAGATGCAGGCGAAATGTCAGGAAAGAATGTCTCTAGACCATGGCCATATAGCCCGAAAAAACCTACAACAACTCAGCTTACGAGCTGTTAGGAATTCTGGGAGCTGAAGTCCACACCACCTGGAGGACCAAAAGTTGAGAACCCCTGATTTACAATATAGAATTAATGCAGTTTGACACCATTTTAACTACCATGGCTCAATGATAGGTAATCCTAGGACTAGTAGCCTGATGAGGCACCAACACTCTTTGGCAGAGAATGCTAAAGGCCTTGTAAAATTACAGCTCCCATCGCGTTGAGTCATGGCAGTTAAGGTTGTGTCAAGCTGCATTAATTCTACAGAAGACTTAACGATCTCTAGCAGCAGATCCTCCACATTTTGCAGTAAATTTGAATCATTATCTTGTTATTTGGGAATGAAACATTTCCCAAGATTTTTTAAAACAATTTTTTCAGAACTAATTGTTGATGGGCCACTGGCATCTAACATTCTCTTTATTTGTTACTGCTTCTGTTACTGCAGTGTTTTAAATCACTTTTAACTCTATTTGTAATTTAATTCTATTTTAATTTTTGCATGTTACTGATGTTGAATTTTGTTGGTACAAATAAACAAATATATTTTAAAACTAGCTGTACCCGCCAAGCGTTGCTGTGGCCAACCTTCCCTCCTTCTTTCCTTCCTTTCCTCTATGTCTTTCCCTTCCTATTTCTCTTCTTCTTTCTTTCATCTCTACCTGTTTCTTCCCCCCCTTTCTTTACTCTTTGGTTCCTTCCTTCCTTCCCTGTCTTTTGTTCCTTCCTTTTTTCTTTCCCTCCCTCCTTCTCTCCTTCCTTCCCCCCTTCATTCCTTCCCTCTTTCCCTCCTTCTCTCGTTACTTCTTGACTGTCCCTTCCATTTAATTTGTATTATATATATATATATGTGTGTGTGTGTGTGTGTGTGTGTGTGTGTAACGTATTATATAGTAATTTATATAACAATTGTATTTATATCTTACATAGAAAGAAGGAACGGAAGAAGGAAGGAAGGAAGGACAGGAAGGAAGGAAGAAAGGAAAGAAAGAAAGGAAAGAAAGGAGAAGGAAAGAAGAAGGAAGGCAGGAGGGAGGTGAAGAAAGGAGGGGGGGAGGAAATGAAGAAAGGGAAAGAAGGAGGAAAGGAAGGAAGGGAAGGAGGGAAGGAGGGAAAGGAAGGAAAGGGAGAAGAAAAGAAGGAAGAGAAGGAGGGAAAGAAGGAAAGGAAGGAGAAGAAGGAAGGAGGGAGGGACAGGAAGGAAGAAGGGGGGAGGAAAGGAAGGGGAAGGAAGGAAGAAAAGGAAAGAAAGGGAAGGAGTCCTTTCGGGTGGAGTGTGGCAGAGGCATCTACCTCCCGGTCTGGATGTTAAGAGAGGAGAGAGAGAGTTAAATGTGTGCTCAGAGAGAGCCGAGCAGGTCAAACAGACAGAAAGGAAAGAGTTAAAAAAGAAAGAAGGGTCTACAGAAAGTCCCTCCCCCACCTGCTGGCCTTCCTTGCCTCCTCCTCCCCCCCTTCTTCCACTCATCGGCCCCTTCCTCTTCCAACAGGGAAAGGAGGAGGAAGAGGAGGAGACTGCCCTCCTGACATAGCAGGGAAAGAGAAGGGGCTCCATGCTGCAAGCCTCCACCTCCACTCCACTCTCGCTTGTGTGTGTGTGTGTGGCCATGCACGCATGCCTGGCTTTAACGGCTGGCTGTTTCCCCGCGAGGAGGAGGAGGGGGCGTAGCCATGGGTCTCTTTGTAGACATGCAGTTTCTCCTTTGTGGACATGCAGTTCAGAAGTCCTTTCTGCTTTATGTTTTTGTGGGTTTTTTGAGTGGAGAACATGCATTGGGTTCTTAGGGGTATCGTGTCCAAATTTGGTGCCAATTGCCCCAGAGGTTTTTGAGTTCTGTGAATACCACAAACGGACATTACATTTTTATTTATATAGATGGAGAGAGACTGGGGACTTTGGAGGGTTCCGGAGATTCAAAAAGGGGTCACAAAGGATGTGTGCTAGCCACAGGCCATTTTTTTCTACTCTTGAACAAAGACACAAAAGCCTACATTTCCATGTGTGCATACTACCAACAGGATTCCTGCTTAGAAGTTACAGAATTTCCAAGCAAGCACAGCTAATAGGGAGGTTTGGGGAGTTGAGGTCCAGTAAAGCGTTGTTTTTCAATCTCTTTCCCAGCCTTGCTTCAAAAAATTGGCTCTGAGAGAAAAAACAGGCTCTCTTCTGGCAAGCACTTCTTTAAATAGCTTGGACATGCTATTGTGGGTCCATTAGAGAAGCATGTACCTGCTATTCTGCTCATTTAGTTTGATTAGCCTAGACTTGCTCTGGTAATAAGGGCAGAGTGTAACTACTGGTCCTTTTCTCATTACATTTATATAGGCTGCCTATTCCTTCATTGCCTTTCCTTATTCTGTCACCAACGTACCATGTACACCAGCCGTACTGAAATGTTATTGGCAGCAACTTCTCATGGGCTGTCAAATATAGATCCTGTTAACAATTCCTAATGTAGTTTACAAAACAAAAAATCACACTGGAAAGTAGAAGATTTTGCAATAAGCAGAGCTTGAAAAGGTTATTTTTAGGACTACAAGTCCTAGAACTTGCTGGCTGGTATATATATATTCTAAGAGTTTAGAAGTAACAAAAGAAGATTTTTGAAAGTTTCTAGCCAAAACTAGACAGGAAGCTCATTATATCAATAGTTTATTTATTTATTTAAAACTTTTGTATCCTGATCTTCTCACCTTCATAGAGGGACTCAGACAGTCTTACAGCAAGGATTCAATGCTACTTTTTTTGTCGAGTCAGGAGCAACTTGAGAAACTGCAAGTCGCTTCTGGTGTGAGAGAATTGGCCATCTGCAATGACGTTGCCCAGGGGACGCCTGGATGATTTGATGTTTTTATCATCCTTGTGGGAGGCTTCTCTCATGTCCCCGCATGAGGAGCTGGAGCTGATAGAGGGAGCTCATCCACCTCTCCCCGAATTCAAACCTGCGACCTGTTGGTCTTCAGTCCTGCCAGCACAAGGGTTTAACCCACTGTGCCACCGGGGGATTTCAATGATACTACTACAAGTTAAAACATCATACAACAATACAAGATTAAAATACATATAGATAAAATACATATATACTAAAGGTAAACTCATGTTCAACTCAGTCCGCATATGTGGTCACTCACTTTGGTCTGTAACCAGTCTCAGCCATTATTCTGGGAATGCTTCGTTCCATAACCAGGATTTCACTAGCCTCCTGAAGGACAAGAGGGAGGGGCAGAACTAATCTCGCTTGGGAGAGAGTTCCATAGCTGAGGGGCCACCAAAGAGAAGGCCCTGTCTCTCCTTCCCACCAAATGCGCTTGCAAAAGTGGTAGGACCAAGAGCAGGGCCTCTCCAGAAGATCTTAATGTCCTTGATGGTTCATAGGAGAGAATATGTTTGGACTGGGCCAGAACCGAATAGGGATTTATAGGTTAAAACCAGCACTTTGAATTGTGCTCGGAAGCTCATTGGCAGCCAGTGGAGCTGGTGCAGCAAGGGAGTTGTGTGCCTGGCTCCCATCAGTAGTCTGGCTGCTCAGCACTGAACTGTAGCTTCCGGTTTCCGGTTTTCAGGCTCAACGATGAGTCCAGGATCACTCCCAAGCTCACTCCCAAGTTCCATATTCCCGAAGAAATCTGTTATTTTCCTACTTTATTGATTGTTGCATCGCCTTACAATTGACTCACACAGGCCTGTAGCCAGGATTTTGTTTCGGGGGGGGGGGGGGGGGGGCTGATTTTTTTTCAGAGGGGGTTTGGGGGGGCTGTGTCTGAGTGAAAGAGGGTCTAGCCTAGCAAACCTTTTGTATCATTACCCCAATGGTAAAGGTAAAGGTAGTCCCCTGACACTAAGTCCAGTCATGTTTGACTCTGGGGTGTGGTGCTCATCTCCATTTCTAAGACGAAGAGCCAGCGTTGTCCGTAGACACCTCCAAGGTCATGTGGCCGGCATGACTGTATGGAGCGCCGTTACCTTCCCGCCGGAGCGGTACCTATTGATCTACTCACATTTGCATGTTTTTGAACTGCTAGGTTGGCAGAAGCTAGGACTGACAGCGGAAGCTCACGCCGCTCCCCGGAATCGAACCTGTGACCTTTCGATCAACAAGCTCAGCAGCTCAGTGCTTTAACCCAGTGCCACCGGGGCTCTCCATTACCCCAATACCCCCATGCATATGGGATATATTGAGTATGGTGATCAGATCATGATATGAATAAACATAACAGTTTAAATAATGCACCAGTAAGGCCTTTTTGCGAACCACCATGAGAATTTTGGGGGGAGCTGAAGCCCCTCAAGCCCCCCCCCCCCCAGCTACATGCCTGGACTCACCTCCACACCACACTGGGGCAAATTGACCCTTTGTAGCACTTTGGGGACAGTTCCTGCCAAGCACCATCACAAGACACTCAACAAGCCCCACCCCATTGACTTTCCAAGTGGCAAGGAAGCGTTGCAAGATGTTTCCTTAGCCACAAAAGAAGGAAAGTGTTTTTCCTCTCCTTTTCCTCTCCTTTTTCCTCATATGATAAGGGAAAGGATAACGTGGCAACATGCGCTGCCACCCTTTCTCCAGTTTGATGGGGAAAGGGCACCAACACATCTTGTCCTGTCCCTCATAAGTGATGGGAGAAGGAGAGAGGGTGCAGGTCAATGAGGAGGTAAGTGTGAAGAGGTCCATAGTCAAGGAAGTCATGGCTCTGAGTCTGTAAGATCAGGGCTGCTGATATCAGGGAGAATTGAAAAAGAGGGAGGAAGGGAGAGGGAAAAAATAATGTGTAAGTGTATTTAAAACTATTTTTTTAAAAAATTGCATGAGTTTTCATGGATATAAACCAACTTCTTTGGATGCAGTACGAAGTGGTATTAAGGACCTCATCACATTGATGAGGTCCAGAATTCCGATTCACCAGCCTCTGTGGCAAATCAGGGGCAGTGAGGCAATCCTGGCACCCCACATCCTGCCTTACTGCCAGCCGATGATTCCCCATCACACATGGGGGAGTATAGCTATATGGCCTCCCCCTGTGATAGCCCCGTTGTTCCAAAGAAATCAAAGCGATCTTGACAGATTAAAGAGATGGGCCAAAACTAACAAAATGAAGTTCCACAGTGACAAATGCAAGATACTCCACTTTGGCAGGAAAAACAAAATGCAAAGATACAGAATGGGGGCAATGCCTGGCTCGAGAGCAGTACGTGTGAAAAAGATCTTGGAGTCCTCGTGGACAACAAGTTAAACATGAGCCAACAATGTGATGTTGCGGCAAAAAAAAGCCAATGGGATTTTGGCCTACTTCAATAAGAGCATAGTGTCTAGAACTAGGGAAGTCTATTCTGCTTTGGTTAGACCACACCTGGAATATGGTTTCCAATTCTGGGCACCACAATTCAAGAGAGATATTGACAAGCTGGAATGTGTCCAGAGGAGGACAACTAAAATGATCAAGAGTCTGGAGAACAAGAGTTGGTGAGACACCTTTTCCGCATGATAATTACTCTTCCAGTAGTGAATTTCCCTTCCAAGTGGTAGATTTATCTCACTTTCTGTTGTCTCACCCCTGTTCTTAACTATAAGTCATTTGTAAGTCAGATGTATGTAACCCGGGGACAATCTGTATTTCAGTATACTTACTTCCCAAATTCCTAAGCCTAAAGCCACCAAACCTGCCTGGTGAATAGCAAAACAAGCAGCATGTGCCAGCGTTAAGCCTTCCCTGTTTTGTCCTCACTCCCTCTTGCATATTTCCTGATCAGGAAAGGGAAAGGGCGAGAAAGGTTGGGAATCTCTCCTATTATTTCTTTCCCTGATTAATTCCAGGGATCACGTACATGCCAAATTAGGAATACTAGGGTTACAGGTTCCCTGCTCCTACTCTGGGGCTTAAAAATGTGCCTTATTTTGTTTTTCTCAAATAAAATCTAATTGTAAACATAACATCAAATAACAAATAACCAATCAAGCTTTTCATCAGTTGTAGCAGATTTTATGCCAGAGCTGGTTATTATTTTCATTTCCTATGAAGTACCACTATTTTCTAAGATAACAATGAAAAAGTAAATTGCGGCTGTTAGAGTCATAAATTGTCCATCATTAGGTTAGTATCTCAAATAACTCAATTGAACTTTAGCTGTTGCCATCAATTAGTATTAATTGATTTGTTTGCTGACTCATTTTGCCTCCCCGCATGAGAATAATCAGAAAATCATTTGTCTACCTAGGCCTTAATTGGAGACTTGGAGAACACAAAATAAACAAAATACTTAATGCTGTCATGGTAAAGTAGTAAAACTAGCTGTACAAGGCAGTTTTTGAAGTAGTCTCAAGTCTTTACCACACAACAAAACAATGAAAAAACAAAAACAAAACCATGTATCTGTATTTGTTTTGCTTTATTAAGCAGGAATGGTATGAAATGGACTATGGACCACAGTCAACCAATCTACAGCACAGAGCAATGGATTCAAACTTTCAAACCCCTTCTACACTACCATATAAAATCCAGATTATCTGCTTTGAACTGGATTATAAGGCAGTGTAGACTCATATAATTCAGTTCAGAGCAGATAATGTGGATTATTTGCTTTGATAATCTGGATTATATGGCAGCGTAGAAGGGACCTAAGTCCACCTGAAAATTAGTAAGAACTTCCTGATGCTAAGAACTATTCAGCAGTGGAATACACTGTCTCGATGTCTAGTGGAGTTTCCTTTTCTGGAGTTTTTAAACAGAGCCTAGATGGCTATCTGTTGCGGGTGTTTTATTGTGTATTTCCAAATGGCAGGGGTTTGGATTACATGGCCTTGGGGTCTCTTCCAATGCTATTGTTAGAGACCCTAAAATGAGTCTTCTTAGGTCCACGTCGCGGGAGCATGAAAGGAAGGAGACACTCCCAATGAAATATAAAAAAAACAAGGTTTTATTTTAGTTTCTTCACGAAGAAGACGGACAGCCAGGCAACATACACAGATGCTACCCTTCAAGTGACTGCCGTGCCCCCTTGGCTTTTGATCACCAAATATATAACCTCAAGTAAACAAGAACATTTTTGTCATGGAAAGTACTCTCTTTCCAGCCCCCTCTCTTGACCTTTTGATGGAAAGTACCTTCTTGTACATGCGGCCTCTGCGCTTCAAAAACAACCTTTGAAGTTAAGTACAACACATCCTGTGTAGGAAAAGTACCTCTACATGTCACATCTTGTTTCTTAAAAACATTTTCTTCCGTGCTGCTCTTTTTCTACAGAGAAAGGGTATATCTCTCTTTTGCTGTTAATTTCATTCAAAGCCCCTTACTTAATTTCACTCAGAGACCCTTGAAGCCTCCTTCACTATGATTCTAGCAATCACTATAGACCTTTGTGTTCCATCTCACAAACCTGGCAGATGCAGGATCTAGTACTAGTCCTCAAACTAAGGCCCGGAGGCCGGATATGGCCCTCCAAGATCATTTACCCAGCCCTCGCTCAGGGTCAACCTAAGACTGAAACGACTTGAAAGCACACAACGACAACATAAACAAGAACAACAACAACAACAGCAACATTCAACAACAACAACAATCATCTATCTCATCAGCCAAAAGCAGGCCCACACTTCCCACTGAAATACTAATAAGTTTATATTTGTTAAAATTGTTCTTCATTTTAATTATTGTATTGTTTTTAAGTGTTTTTTGCACTCCAAATAAGGTATGTGCAGTGTGCATAGGAATTAATTCATGTTTTTTCAAATTATAATCTGGCCCTCCAACAGTTTAAGGGACTGTGACCTGGCCCTCTGTTTAAAACGTTTGAAGACCCCTGATCTAGTACATCTATCTAATACCTCATCATGAGCTCAATGAAGAAATGGCAGGGTATGAATAATGCTTGTATATAAATGAATGAAAAAGTTCATATTTCAGACAGTTTTTATAACCTTGTTTGTTGAGGTTATTCTAATATGTTGTCGAAGGCTTTCATGGCCGGAATCACTGGGTTGTTGTAGGTTTCTCCGGGCTATATGGCCATGTTCTGGAGGCAATTTTTCTCCTGACGTTTCGCCATAGATGCAGGCGAAACGTCAGGAGAAAAATTGCCTCCAGAACATGGCCATACAGCCCGGAAAAACCTACAACAACCCATATTCTAATATGCTTTCGTAGGATGCAAGGGAATTTAAAGCACAGGTAAATCCCATTGATTGTAATAAAAACTTTGAACTTTCAACTGAGATGGTAATGTTAGTTTTCACTTACTGGGCCTCTTGTATTGATCCGCCAACGCAGTGAAACCTTTCTGGTACAGTCTTCCAGTCTTTAGCCATTGTAACCATTGCCCCAGCATCAAGGACTCCGTAACCAAACAAGTGGTTGAATTCTAGGCCAACACCATTTCTCCGCCACTGATGAACTTCATCATGAAGCTGGTTTCTTTTGGAGGTAAGCACTGTCAAATGTTGCATGTCTCTCCAGGTCAGATCCGTACTATAAGAGAGCAAGTGGTGATAGACAGCCTCCTTAGAAAGCATAATCGGAAAAAGGCCATTGCCTACTAATTCAGTCAATAGAAACATTAGAAGTTCAATAAAAAGATGTTTATGAAGATACAAGCAAGCATTTCAGGTAATTAGAACCTTTAATCATCAATAGGAGCATCAATAGGAGCATAGTGTCTAGATCTAAGGAAGTAATGCTACCCTTCTATTCTGCTTTGGTTAGACCACATCTGGAATATTGTGTCCAATTCTGGGCACCACAATTCAAGAGAGATATTGACAAGCTGGAATGTGTCCAGAGGAGGGCGACTAAAATGATCAAGGGTCTGGAGAACAAGCCCTATGAGGAGCGGCTTAGGGAACTGGGCATGTTTAGCCTGAAGAAGAGAAGGCTGAGAGGAGATATGATAGCCATGTATAAATATGTGAGAGGAAGCCACAGGGAGGAGGGTGCAAGCTTGTTTTCTGCTTCCTTGGAGACTAGGACGCGGAACAATGGCTTCAAACTACAAGAGAGGAGATTCCATCTGAACATGAGGAAGAACTTCCTGACTGTGAGAGCTGTTCAGCAGTGGAACTCCCTGCCCCGGAGTGTGGTGGAGGCTCCTTCTTTGGAAGCTTTTAAGCAGAGGCTGGATGGCCATCTGTCAGGGGTGATTTGAATGCAATATTCCTGCTTCTTGGCAGGGGCTTGGACTGGATGGCCCATGAGGTCTCTTCCAACTCTTTGATTCTATGATTCTATGAATCAGATCTGCTTGCAAATTTCTGGTTGAGCACTTCTTATCCACAATATTTCGGAACAGAAATGTTTAAGGATTTCAGGTTTTTTTAAATTTAAGAACTCTTGTACATGCACATATTTGCATAATGATATTGTGGAGATATTTACCCAACTCTAAACAAGAATATTCGCTTCTGTTTCAAATATACCGTATACACATAGCCTGAAGATAATTTTATAAATGTTTAATAATCTTGTATAAAATTAATTTTCTACATGATACAAAGTTTATCGACACTGAATCATTAGAAACCAAAAGTGGCCAATTTTGCATTTTTGGCATTCTAAAAGAATGCTCATCATGTATCATATATATGCCTTCAATTCAGCCATTTCTTCCATTCTCTTTTTATATAAAAATACTGTTATTATTTCTCCAAAGCCCTGCAATTTTCTTAAAAATCAGCAAAAGAATACATAATGTGAGTATACAGTCCAAAGTAAGACTGTTCTGTGATAAAATGATTCAGTTTTTAAATAAATTGCTCTCTCAATAAAGGATATCCTGAAAGAGAAGACATTACGGCATCATCAACATGAACAACTTTAAAAGGGGATTGGAGAAATTCAAGGAGGATAAGGCTGCCAGTGGCTACTAGACCTGAAAGATATGTATCTCAACTGGCATCAGAGACAGGGCACTTCTGCATATCAGCTAGTAGGGAGCCCGAAAAGGACAGTGCTGTTTCATTCATGTCCTGTTTCAGTGTTTTCTGTCTGGACCCTTCTACGCTGCCATATAAAAAACAGATTATCAGCTTTGAACTGAATTATATGGCAGTGTAGACTCATGTAATCCAGTACAAAGCAGGTAATGTGGATTATCCTGGACTATATGGCAGTGTAGAAGGGGCTTCTGTTGAGAGGTGATTAGATGTCCTTGTTTGTTTCCTTTCTGTTGTTGGGCTGTTCTAATTTTAGAGTTTTTTAATACTGGTAGCCAGTGCAGAACTATTTTGAACTAGGTTGTTGTAGGTTTTCTCGGGCTATATGGCCATGTTCTAGACGTTTCTCCTGACGTTTCGCCTGCATCTATGGCAAGCATGCTCAGAGGTAGTGAGGTCTGTTGGAACTATGAAAATGGGTTTATATATTTGTGGAATGACCAGGGTGAGACAAAGGACCCTTGTCTGCTGGAGCTAGGTGTGAATGTTTCAACTGACCACCTTGATTAGCATTTGATTGCCTGGCAGTGCCTGAAGCAATCTTTTGTTGAGAGGTGATTAGGTGTTCTTGTTTGTTTCCTCTCTGTTTTTGTGCTGTTCTAATTTTAGAGTTTTTTTTAATACTGGTAGCCAGATTTTGTTCATTTTCATGGTTTCCTCCTTTCTGTTGAAATTGTCCACATGCTTGTGGATTTCAATGGCTTCTCTGTGTAGTCTGACATTGTGGTTGTTGGAGTGATCCAGCATTTCTTTTATATATATATAATATTCTTTATTGAAATTTTCTAGTTTACATTTAAAATAGAGATACATAGCCGAAGCTACTAAAAAGTGAGAAAATCAAGATACTACTGAAAAGAAAGAAGTGATAAAGTAGAGAAAGAGACAAAAAGAGAAAGAGAGAGAAAAAAATAAAATAAAAATATAAAGATCTATGGAATGAGTATAGATTTAAAACCCCGAATAGAATAAAAAAGAAAAGAAAAAAATTGTTTTTGACTTCCTGGGATCTTACAGAGGTCTGTTTTCGTTCTTTGCACTACTGTCCTTTCCATCTTCCTTTCTTTCTCCTCTCTCCTCATATTGTTTCTTTTCCTCTTCCTTCCCCTCTTCTCTTACTTAATTAGATCAGAATCTTTTTATTCCTTTGTTTAAAATATTCTATCACTTTTTCCCAATTCGTTTCCTTCATATTCATTCCTCTGCTTTTCGATATAAGAAAAGTGAGTCTATCCATGTACTTAATTTCCAGTATTTTTTTTAATCTCTCATTTTCGTCTGGTATTTCTTTTTGTTTCCATCTTCTAGCGTAGCAGATCCTTGCTGCCGTTGTTATTAAAAAAAGGATTTTGTCTGAGTTTTTTTTTTCAATTTTCAATTCATGCATTCCTAATAAAAATAATTCTGCCTTCCATGGGATTTTTATCTTTAAGATTTCTTGTAATTCTTTCTGGAGTGGTCCAGCATTTCTGTGTTCTCGAATAATATGCTGTGTCCAGGTTGGTTCATCAAGTGCTCTGCTATGGCTGACTTCTCTGGTTGAAGTAGTCTGCAGTGCCTTTTATGTTCCTTGATTCGTGTTTGGGCACTGCGTTTTGAAGATTATTTTGAACTAACCTTCAGATATTTATGGAATACAGCTCTCACAATCCCTCACCATTAGTTATGATGTTAAGAACTGATGTGAGTTGCAACCATGTCTGAACAGCCACAGTGGCCTCCTCCTGCCATTGGTCATCAGGTGAAATGAATGCTGTAGCAGACATGTATTTGTTCGAAGCCAGGATTCACATAGATCATTTGAAAGAGGTCATACCACTCTTCTTCCAAGAAACCATGAGAAATCCTTAGTTTGTAGCCCTGTGACAAAAATGTGGCAACACTATGGCCTTGCCCAGTGACAACTTCTGGCTTCCAGACACATATTCTGATTAGAAGTTGAGAAGTAAAAGAGCCGGACAGTGTTCAGAGAAGAATCAAAATAGACATATATGAACCAGCTGGTGATCCTAGCATGCTTTTCCTACATGGCAGAAGGGAGTTGCACTAGATGGGCTATGTGATATCTTCCAGAAAAAAAAAGATAAGGATGTTTGGGGTTGTATTCAGAAATTTCTGCACAATTCCCACTCCTGTTGTAGAAAAAACTTGACCTATACAAGCTAGGCTGCCCCATTATGTCAGGGGCAGATTTAGAGCACGCTTGCTCCTCTACATTTGCTGGAGTTAAGGGTGCAAGACCCCTACAAAATGAAAATCCCAAAAATAAAAAAATGCTGTCACTTTACCTGGGTAAAGGCCTCTCTAGAAAACCCTCAGTCCCAGTCTAGGACATTTTATGGTCAACCTAGAAATTCCTGGGAAGGTGTTCTCTCTAGAAATCTCTAGGTGCTCTAGCATGACTTTAACTCTGGTAGAAAGCAACTATAAAGTTGCACTTAAAGACCTAGATGCACCTTCCTCTTGGCACGTTTCTCCCTTTCGCCCTCCATTCGTGCCTCTTCAAATTCTGCAGCACTGCTGGTCACAGCTGACCTCCAGCTGGAGCGGTCAAGGGCCAAGCATTTGGCCCTTGACTGCTGGGGAAAGCTGGGGAAAGCATTTAAAACAAATCCATGAAAAATCTGCAAAATCACACCTGCTTTATAGGGTCCTGCAGCCTTAAGAAATCTCAGAGCATTTGGGGGATCCAAATCACCCAGCATATTATTATTTTTTTTAATTATTACCATCTGAATTATGACAATGCCTGGCTCGAGAGCAGTATGTGTGAAAAAGATCTTGGAGTCCTCGTGGACAACAAGTTAAACATGAGCCAACAATGTGATGTGGCAGCAAAAAAAGCCAATGGGATTTTGGCCTGCATCAATAGGAGCATAGTGTCTAGATCTAGAGAAGTCATGCTAGCCCTCTAGCCTGCCTTGGTTAGACCACACCTGGAATATTGTATCCAATTCTGGGCACCACAATTCAAGAGAGATATTGACAAGCTGGAATATGTCCAGAGGAGGGTGACTAAAATGATCAAGGGTCTGGAGAACAAGCCCTATGAGGAGCGGCTTAAGGAGCTGGGCATATTTAGCCTGAAGAAGAGAAGGCTGAGAGGAGACATGATAGCCATGTATAAATATGTGAGAGGAAGCCACAGGGAGGAGGGAGCAAGCTTGTTTTCTGCTTCCCTGGACTAAGATGTGAAACAATGGCTTCAAACTACAAGAAAGGAGATGAACATGAGGAAGAACTTCCTGACTGTGAGAGCCATTCAGTAGTGGAACTCTCTGCCCCGGAGTGTGGTGGAGGCTCCTTCTTTGGAAGCTTTTAAACAGAGGCTGGGTGGCCATCTGTCAGGGGTGATTTGAATGCAATATTCCTGCTTCTTGGTAGGGGGTTGGACTGGATGGCCCATGAGGTCTCTTCCAACTCTTTGATTCTCTGATTCTATGGCAGATGGTACAGGGTGGCTAAGGCAAGGACAAACAGACTGAGAGACAGCATTTATCATAGAGCTGTAACTATATTGAACTCTATAGCTTCACATTGATGTGGCATTGGAGGCTTTGTGGTGGTGGTGGGAGTGTGGAGGGATGGGTGTGTTGTTTTGTGATGTCTTCTGGGGAAAGCATTTATTTCATTGTACAATGACAATAACGTTAATCTATTCTGTTCTGTTCAAATGTGGAGGGGTGACTATCATGACAAGATTGTGTCACTTCCTTTCTGGAGATTGTGTGATCAAGGATAGAGAAAAGTGCTTGAGGAATTTAATGCCTAATGTGCTAAAATAAAATGTGCACTTTGACTGTAGAAGGTGGGTAGGAAAGCTATTTGCCATCCCACCTAATGCAGCAAAATAGATTTGGACAGCTAAGAATATGTATACATGAGCAAAATACATAACCTATTGAAGAATAAGCTGTTTAATGTAAAGCTTTAGTTAGATAACATAGAATTTTGGATTTCAGCTTATACAAGCTTAAGAGGTTTGCTTATAGCCCTAAATAGAGGTTATTTAAGCTCTTAACAATATAATTGATGGCTGTTTTCACCCACTTTGCCTCCAGCGCAAGTGCAAACACTCCCGCAGCTTCTGGTGCAGCTGCAGATGTTCCAGAGTGGCGTAATGTACAGTTGCCATATAAATCGGTTGTAGCCTGTAACAGAGCAGAGAGAGAAGGAAATGTGAGGAAACAACCTTGCTCTCCTTAAAGAGGCATTGAAATTATGTGAAGGAAAATTGCTCCTTACCCTAAGGGCATTAGTTTTATAGCCTTGAATTCATTTCAATTACAGAAAAGCAGAGAGTTCAAAGGAGTGTTGCTTTTTTTCAAAAATAGAAACCATTAACTCTAATATCCATGAGCCTGGTACCCGCAATTCCACCTACCCTCATCCAACAAAATATAATCTCTCTAGGAATTTTCCAGGTCCACTGGGTGAGCCTATGTTGTTCTCTCGAGCACTGGGTCTGAACAAATTGTCTTTATAGGACGTACACTTTAAACCCAGTGGGAAGCCAGGGTGCCTCAAAGAGATATTCTTAGGGAATTCCTGAAGTGACAGTCTTTGGAGTCTTTAGTGGTACAACAAAGTCTTTATTAAGGAACAAATAACAAATCTTCAAACAACACTTCAAGGTTTTCTTGTTCTAGTCTTTAAGAGACTGGCACTGACTTGGATTAACTTTACTTTCTTAGCATAAGGAAGAACCCTTTATAATCTCTCCCAGGCTGTCTATTATCTGGGCCTTGCTGATTTGGGTCTTACTACCGATCCCAACTGCTTCTGGGCATCGAGTAAACCTACCAGCCAAGGCTTGATTAATGTTTTTAACTTGTTAATCGTTTACATTGTTTTTATGTATTGTTTGTTTATTGATTTAGGCATCGACTTGTGCCTTCGTTTGTAAGCCGCCCTGAGTCCCCCCTCGGGGGTGAGAAGGGCGGGGTAGAAGTAATTGAAATAAATAAATAAAATAAAATTGATGATACTTCAGCTGGAATTCAGTGGTTCTGTAATGCTGTCCTGTGGGAACTTCAGGGCTGTTTTCCCCTCTGGTGCTGTGAGGCTGAGAGGCTGTGAGCTCTCAGCCATAGCCGTTGGGATCTTTTCCTTCTGTTCCTGTTTCCCTGAATGATCTCCGGATGGTTACCAGATGGTCCCTGGCTGATTCTGAAGAATGAAGCTTTTTCTATGGGACGAGCTGTCTGCGTCCTATAGACTAGCTTCCTTGTGTGTGACTGACTAAAAATGGCTCCCTTCTCTTCTAAAACCCCAAAAAGGGTTGGAACTAAGGAACCTAATGGTGATGGACAGGTGGCCTGCCCTATAACTGCAAACCTTAACAGGAAGCCACCCTCCTGCAGAATCCCAAGCCTTGGGCTGCAAATAACACAAAGCAAATAAAGTGGGAGCTTCTGGTACAGCTGTACCTGCACATATGTTATGATTCCACCAGAAGTTACTACGGAATTGCTTTAGAGTGAGGATACTTCTTTAACAATTTAAGCCCTCCAAGGCGACTACTGTATGGTAATTTCCAGCAGAAGTCATTCATTTTATTAGGTATTGCTATTATCCACAGTTTCTGTCCACTTCAAGTATTCCACCCACGAACACGGAAGAGTTTCTGACAGTAAAGATAAAGATCCACCTAGAGGAAAAGTGTTCTTTCCATGCATCAAGGGAACCGCTGAGCGCATAGGAAAGCTGATTTATTTTATTTATTTCATATCAAAAGCATTGGGTTTCTCTCTCTCTCTCAGAAGGATTTCTCACAAGTTCTGGGGGAAAAAAACAGCCAATCAGGTGGCTGGACATCATATGGGGAGGTGGGTTACTTTCCCACCTGGAAATAGATCTGTACATTGCACTGTACAGTTCTAAAACTACATTGGAAAGGTTATAAACACTAGACCAGTTAAGAGGAAAGCTTAAAATGTTAAGGTGTGTTTGTATGGAGCTTGTGAGAGAACAAGGTTGCTCAATGGGTCGGAGCACTTTACCTTGAGAAATTTCTATCAAAAGATTTCAAATAAAATGCTTTCAAGGAAAACCTTGGCCACAGTACATAATGAACAATTTTGATCTTGTACATTCTGTCTGACCTTGGAAACTAAGCAAGGTCAGTCTAGGTTAATACTTGAATGGGAGACCACCAATGAATACCAATTGCTATAGTCTGTATTTCATAGGAAAAAATCTGGAAAACCATCTCTGAGCATTCCTTGCTTAAGAAAACCCTATGAAATCCACAAGGTTATCATAAGTCAAGAGGCAACTTGGCGGTCCACACAAATATGGATAATGCATATGGATAGTGTTTGCCACAGAAGGGAATCTGTGTTACTCACCACACCAGCTTCAGGGTTTCTCTTCCTCCCATTGCTAAAAGTAGATGCCAAAGTTGACGAGCAGCTTTCATCATACAAAGCTGTTCGGCCATCATTAATAGCTGAATTGATGGAAATGGTCCACATGCTTGAAGCATAACCATCGCAGTTGCAGTCATCGTAACTTCCTCCATCCCCAGAGGCCCACACATAGATGCTTCCCTTGCCACCACGGCCCTGAAAAATAGGGAGGAATGCACATTGTTAGATTCAGTCTGTATAGACAGACCCATTTGATACTGTGCAGTGTATGGAGGAGCTGCTGGCATAGAGAAACATGGATGCAGGTAGATAAATGCACCCAACCTTTTTAACTTGTATGCAGAACACATCATGCGATGTGCGGGGCTTGATGAATGCAAAGCTGGGGTGAAAATTGCTGGAAGAAACATTAACAACCTCAGATATGCAGATGACACCACTCTGATCGCCAAAAGCGAGGAGGAGCTGAGGAGCCTTCTAATCAAGGTCAAAGAAGAAAGCGCAAAAGCCGGGTTGCAACTAAACCACAAAAAAACCAAGATAATGGCAACAAGAATGATTGACAACTGGAAAATAGAGTGAGAAAATGTGGAGGCCATGACAGACTTTGTATTTCTAGGCACAAAGATTACTGCAGATGCAGACTGTGGCCAGGAAATCAGAAGACATTTACTTCTTGGGAGGAGAGCAATGTCCAGTCTCGATAAAATTGTAAAGAGTAGAGATATCAGACTGGCAACAAAGATCCGCCTAGTCAAAGCCATGGTATTCCCTGTAGTCACCTACGGATGTGAGAGCTGGACCTTAGGGAAGGCTGAGCAAAGGAAGATAAATGCTTTTGAGCTGTGGTGTTGGAGGAAAGTGCTGAGAGTGCCTTGGACTGAGAGAAGATCCAACCAGTCCATCCTCCAGGAAATAAAGCCCGACTGCTCACTGGAGGGAAGGATACTAGAGACAAAGTTGAAGTACTTTGGCCACATCATGAGGAGAGAGCAAAGCCTAGAGAAGACAATGATGCTGGGGAAAGTAGAAGGTAAAAGGAAAAGGGGCCGACCAAGGGCAAGATGGATGGATGGCATCCTTGAAGTGAGTGGACTGACCTTGAAGGAGCTGGGGGTGGTGACGGCTGACAGGGAGCTCTGGCGTGGGCTGGTCCATGAGGTCATGAATAGTCAGAGACGACTGAACGAATGAACAACAACATATAAAATGATAGGCACATTGAAGGTTGTACATTCAGGGCACTCCTCTACCATTTGTATCTTTATTTTCTCTGTACCACAAAGATTTTTCCTGCAGGTAAATACATTAGAGGTAACTGATCTGGGACCAATGGAACAGAACTGGTATTTTGTCATTTGGTAGGCCACTTGATTACCTGGCAGCAAGATACAGTTCAAAAAGTGTGCTCAAAGGAGTCCCTGCTTTGCTAATATGACCCGGTATCATTACTGATACATATTCAATACTCAGGGATGATTTCCTTTCAATGGTTAGCTAATAGCCTTGTTGTTTCCTCCATCTTTTGTACATTAAAATTGTCTACAAGGCCGATGAAGAATTATTTGGATCTTACATTTTCGACCATTTGACTTCCAAGCAATGTTAGGATGATTGAAATTTCCTCTTACTGTTGGTAATTTGTTTTAAGAAGGCATCATCCAAATCTTCAGTCTGGTATGATAGCCTATAATACATAGAGATTCATCCCACCAAGTTTCAGTGATGCCTATCAAATCAAATGTGCCTTCCTGTGCATGTGGAAACTCTCAAAGTGAAGAGAAATATGGCAAAATTATGAATTATCCCCTGCATCAATGAAATTCACAAAAAACCCAATATTTCTATTATAACCCTATAGTTGTAACATAATGTTCAGTCATTCTGTTGTTTTTGAAGTGTTGTTTATGCTCCCTTTAGAAAATGGCAGCTAATTCCAGGCAACTATCATTGAACCCTTGGGGCAATAGGGGGAAGAAAGCATATAAACATCTTTATAAAATGTAACAAGATAAAGTTCAGAGGCAGTCACCTCTCCGTAACACTGCCGAGGCATTTCTGTGAGAGCAAGAAGGTTGGGCAAATCCCTCTGGTTGGTTCCCAGCCATGCAGTCATCAAAAATCCATTGTTCATGTATGCAGAGATAGTTTCCCATGCTGGTCCAGATAAACCCAGGATTATTTGTCTACTATGTTTCCCCAAAAATAAGACACTGTCTTATATTTATTTTTCCTCAAGAAGACACTTTATGGCTTATTTTCAGGGAATGCCTTATTTTTATTAAGTATGGTACCACAACCAAGCAACCAAGATCCGCATAGTTAAAGCAATGGTATTCCCCGTAGTACCTTACGGATGTGAGAGCTGGACCATAGGGAAGACTGAGTGAAGGAAGATAGATTCTTTTGAACTGTGGTGTTGGAGGAAAGTTCTGAGAGTGCCTTGGACCACCAGAAGATCCAACCAGTCCATGCTTCAAGAAATAAAGCCCAACTGCTCATTGAAGGGAAGGATATTAGAGGCAAAGGTGAAGTACTTTGGCCACATCATGAGGGGACATGAAAGCTTAGAGAAGACAACGATGTTGGGGGAAATGAAAGGAAAAAGGAAGAGGGGCCAACCAAGGGCAAGATGGATGGTATCCTTGAAGTGACTGGCTTGACCCTGAAGGACCTGGGGGTGGTGACGGCCAACAGGGAGCTCTGGCATGGGCTGGTCCATAAGGTCACAAAGAGTCAGAAGCAACTGAACGAATAAACAACAAATTGTACAACAATCTACAGCAGTTTTACTGGTGTTTGTGGGGGGTGAGAGAGATCCACAGACTTTTGCTGGTTGGTGCCGGGTGAGAGAAATTTCATCAATTTCACCAATTACATTTAAGGTGAGTGAAAATTCTGTCATGAAAATGTCTGGTATCAGATTTAAAACTAATGAGGGCACAATAAGCTTCAAGTACAGGACAAAATTCAGCCCTGAGGGTCTAATCTACACCATCTGGATCTGAACCATTGTGGGTTATGGGGTGATCACACCAAAATAGCTACATAGAGATTAGAAGATTCCTATGGACACCTTCCAGATGAGAAGGCAAGTGGAACATGGGAGAACCCACTGTGCCTCTGGTTTATAATAAGAACTCATGTTATTTGCTTCCTGTGCCTATGAGTAATATGATTGGGACATATCGAAATCATACTATTGACAATAATAAGAGGTAGCCAATGAATTCCACATGTCTCCTTAAGCACACAGAAGATCAATATTGACATCAGAGGAGGGAAATATAAACTCTGCACCACTTATTTGGTCCTGAGAAGAAATCCCCCCCCCCCCCACCATAGTTTTCAATCCTACTCAAGGTGTCCACTCACAATGATTTCCCACTTAATTTAATTGGACTTAATTCCAGGTTAAAAATTTACAGAATTACAACCAAAACTTGCCTTTCATTCATGCTGTTTTGTGACTTACACAGTTTTATAACTTTGCTATTATTTTTCAAGCACATTCCCTTCCACCTTCAAGCAAGAAAAAATCCAGTTACTTCTAATTCTTTCCAAAGAAAAATGAGAAACACCCAGCAAACCCAATTACAATGCCATGATTAGATTATAAATTCTTAATGCTCCTCTCCAGGTGATTTCCACCCTTGCAGAATTTTCATCCTTAGGCACAAACATGTTATTGAAGCTGTATAATGTTCACCAACAGAACTGAGAAGAGGGAAAAGGCTACCTTCTACATACTGTGTTGAAGCCAGTTTACTACTCACATAAATGATCTGTCCATGACTGCCTTCATTTTGAAGGAGCTATAAAATAAAATTAAAAAGCCCACATACCACACACAAGAAAAAAATCAAATGACAAAGCCTGGTTAATTAGGTTACTAAAGACTAAAGACTTCTGTCCTTTCCAGCAGGGATATTGGAAGGATGCTAGAATGAAGCATATAAATGAGGCAATATAACACATTTACAGATGTTCTGTGGCCTATTAAAATGGAATCGAAAGCATGGTGCTTCTAAGCTGAATTGCCATATTTATAGGTGGAGCTTTCATGATCTGTCCCCAAAGTCTATATTATTTCAAGAGTACTTTGCTCTGTATTAGCTCATAAATGAACTTGTGGTGAGACAAGCCACAGGTTTCTTCTTCTTCTGAAATCTGAAACAGGTTTCTTCTTAACTATATATCGTTATTAGGGCTGGGCGGTTTCGTTCGTTAATTTCGTAATTCGTTATTGATTCATATTTAAATTAGCTTACGATCCGATATGGAGCCATGCAGGAGCAAATAAAAATCGAAACAAATTTTTCAATTTATTTCGTAATTGTTTTGTAATTGTTTCGAAATCGTTTCAAAATCGTTTCGAAATTGTTTCGAAATTGTTTCGTTATTATTTACATATGTCTGGTGCAAGTTTTATAGTTGTTTGTTTTATCAGTGATAAAAAAATTAATTATCACACCAACAGTCTGTTTCTGCATCACTCCTTCTTCTTCTCCTACTACTAGTAGTAGAAATGGTGTCAGAATGCTGACTCACAACAACAACAGAGGGAGAGGGAAGCTTCAGAAGTTCCCCCTGTCCCATTTGGAGGTTTTTTTAGCGTATTGCGCAATCGCGTCTGCCATTAGCGAATCAATTCGAAATTTACGAAATTTCGTAAATAACGAAATTTTTTTAAAGAAAAATTCAGAATTCTTTTAAAAAACGAAACGCAATGGACCCCCTAAAAACGAAACGAGTTTAGAAACAAATTTTTCAGTTGTTACCCAGCCCTAATCGTTATGGATGGTGCCTGAATGGAGGAGAATATAGCATGAATGGGATCATAGAATCATAGAATCATAGAGTTGGAAGAGACCTCATGGGCCATCCAGCACAACCCCCTGCCAAGAAGCAGGAAAATTGCATTCAAAGTACCCCCGATAGATGGACAGCCAGCCTCTGTATAAAAGCTTCCAAAGAAGGAGCCTCCACCACACTCCGGTGCAGAGAGTTCCACTGCTGAACGGCTCTCACAGTCAGGAAGTTCTTCCTCATGTTCAGATGGAATTTCCTTTCTTGTAGTTTAAAGCCACTGTTCTGCGTCCTAGTCTCCAGGGAAGCAGAGAACAAGCTTGTTCTCTCCTCCCTGTGACTTCCTCTCACATATTTATACATGGCTATCCTGTCTCCTCTCAGCCTTCTCTTCCTCAGGCTAAACATGTCCAGCTCTTTAAACCACTTATCATAGGGTTTGTTCTTCAGACCCTTGATCACTTTAGTCGCCTTCCTCTGGACACATTTCAGCTTGTCAATATCTCTCTTCAATTGTGGTGCCCAGAATTGGACACAATATTCCATGTGTGGTCTAACCAAGGCAGAATAGAGGGGTAGCATGACTTCCCTGGATCTAGACACTATACTCCTAATTGATGCAGGCCAAATTCCCATTGGATTTTTTTTGCTGCCACATCACATTGTTGGCTCATGTTTAACTTGTTGTCCACGAGGACGCCAAGATCTTTTTCACATGTACTGCTCTTGAGTTATACGTCCCCCATTCTGTATGTTTGCATTTCATTTTTTCTGCCTAAGTGGAGTATCTTGCATTTGTCACTGTTGAACTCCATCTTGTTAGTTTTGGCCCATCTCTCTAATCTGTCAAGATCGTTTTCAATGATTCCAAAGGTTCCTGACATCTTCTGTCTGGAAAATTACAGATGCATGGTCCTGGAAGGCCAGTAGAGCTGGATTGGACGTCCAGATACTACTCCACTAACATATAAAATGCACTGTATGAGCCTGGGCTTGCTCTTTCATAACTTGACCTACTTCACAGAACTGTTATAAATGAAAATTATGGGTAAATTTAGGGATATAAATGAAAAAGAACAAACATCACTATTGTATTGTTGAAGGCTTTCATGGCCGGAATCACTGAGATGTAGGTTTTTTCAGGCTTTTTCAGGCTTTTTTCAAGCATTTCTCCTGACGTTTCACCTGCATCAATGGCAAGCATCCTCAGAGGTAGTTGCCTCACTACCTCTGAGGATGCTTGCCATAGATGCAGGTGAAACGTCAGGAGAAATGCCTCTAGAACATGGCCACATAGCCCGAAAAAACCTACAACAACCCAACATCACTACTACTTTCAACAAGAGAGAAGTTGGAGTAGGTCTGAAGGTAAAAATACAATTCATTTTTAGGAGACAGGCTTATTTTTTGGATTAGACAAAAGGAAAGAAGAGAGAGAAAATGTTTTGGTAAGTTCCTTTTGTGAGATTAGATATGGCGCATTTGGGTCTCTCTTTGAATATTACATGCAAGGAAAAAGTGGTCTTTCATTACCTCAAAGCAGTTGAGGAAGGTCCAGTCTATCATAGCATCATAGAATCCTAGAGTTGGAAGAGACCTCATGGGCCATCTAGTCCAACTCCCTGCCAAGAAGCAGGAAAATTGCATTCAAAGCATCCCCGACAGATGTCCATCCAACCTCTGATTAAAAGCTTCCAAAGAAGGAGCCTCCACCACACTCCGGGGCAGAGAGTTCTACTACTGAACAGCTCTAACAGTTAGGAAGTTCTTCCTAATGTTCAGATTGAATCTCCTTACTTGTATACCCCAATAACTTTCAGTATAAATACAACAGAGTTCTTGGGCATTTTAAAGACCAACAAAATGGTAATGGTATGAGTTTTTATGGACTAGTAAAGTGTTACCCAGACTTCCAGGCAGATGGTGGGGATGGAACTATCTATAATGAGGTGAGAAGGTCATTAAATGAAGACTGTATTTTGGAAACAGAGAAACTCACCTATTAAAAAGCAATTCAATTTTAAATGCAGGATACTTTATGCATCAAAAAAAGTGGATAACTGTCCAGGAAACTTGTAATGTGTTCATGACATGTTCGGGTACTTCAGTACTCTTGTTTCTGCTGCTCCATTCTCTACCTGCGTGACCGCATTTCTGTCTACGAACCCACACGATCTCTCCGATCATCTGGAGAGGCCCTGCTCGCGCTCCCACCTCTGTCGCAGGTGCGACTAGTGGGGACGAGGGAGAGGGCCTTCTCGGTGGTGGCCCCTCATCTCTGGAATTCACTCCCTAAGGACATTACGCATGGCCCAACTTTGGCAGTCTTTAGGAGGAGTCTGAAAATGTGGTTATTCCAATGTGCCTTCCCAGAATAAGAAATTCCCAGCAATCTGTCCTTAAATGCACTTTATTAATGACCTAGGATTGTTTTTGCATGCCCATCACTTCCCGAAAATTCACCCTAATCATATTTTACCTGCCATGTTCAGCATATTTTAAAATTTTAGTTATTACATTTGGCCCAGCCATAAGTTTTTTGAATGTCTTCGTGCTATTGTTAATGTTTATTGTTTATTTGCTGTTATGAGATTTATTTACTGCTTGTACTATTGTTGTTTTTGCTTTGTTATTGCTGTGTTGTGGGCTCGGCCTCATGTAAGCCGCACCGAGTCGCTTGGGGAGATGGTAGCAGGGTACAAATAAAGTATTATTATTATTATTAGTTCACACACACACCTTGTAGGAAACTTCAACTAACACTTTGTAGAGGGCTCTCCATATTTTATTCAATGTTCTATTTAGGTTTTACCCTTGGATTTTTTTTGCTTTCCTATTAGGGATGGGATGTAATTTTGTTGGACTCCACAGTCTTAATGGAAGTCGTGTTCTCATAACTCCTGGACAATGATTCAATAATTTGCATATTTGCACAAAATCAGAGCTGTTGGGGTTTGACCTGGGGAAAGGAATCCAAGAAGATATTCGGAAAAAGAAAGATATACAGATTGTATAAAATAAAATTAAATATTTGGGAATTTATTTAACTAATAAGCCAATGGGGATCTGGGATTATAATTATAAGAAAACATGGGAAAAGGTACAGGCACAAATGAATAATTGGAAATATAAAAATTTAAGTATTTCAATGAAAATTAGAGCAATTAAAATGTGCACCCTAAATTATTGTATTTGTTTCAAACCTTACACTGGAGATTACACAACAAAAATTTTAAAAAAGGGATGGAGAAATAAGAAAGTGGATATTTGGAGGGAAAAAGTCAAGAATAAGTAATAAGGAACTATATATATCAAATAAAGAACTAGGATGGGAATACCAAAGTTACAAGAATACTATGAAGCATTTTAACTGAAAGCAATTCTGGAATTGATAGAGGACAAGCAAGAGAAGTGGATAAGAATAAAGAATGAAGCAAATAAAGGTCAAGGAGACTATGGAATCTTTATAAATAATGTAAAAGAAGGAATAAAAAAATAATAGGCCCAAGGAAAATAGCATTAAAATATTGGGGAAATGGAAAGAGAAATGGATGCCAAATTTATCAAAGGAAGCTCCAATAGATAGTTTAAGAAATGAGGAGGACAAGAGCATCATAAAAAAACTGAAACAGATGGGATATAGTAAAATTAAAGATTTATATAATGAAAATAAGGAATTATTGGAATGGAAACAATTGGAAACATTGGTTAACTCTAAGAGGAATTTGGGAACAAATTAAAAAGAAAGAATCCATGTATAGAATAATGGGAAGCAAATGGGAAAAGGAAGGGGGACTAGGAAGAGAAAAAATAGAAAAGATAATCAATGGATTAAATAAAATAAAAATAGAAAAATACAAGGAATTAGAACTGAAAATAATAATGAAATGGTATAGAACACCAATTCAGTTGGCACTAGGGCTGGGCGGTTTCGTTCGTTAATTTCGTAATTCGTTATTAATTCGTTTTTTTTGATAACGAAGCGATATTGAACCATTTAGGAGCAACTAAAAAACGAAACGAATTTTTCAAATTCGTTTTGTAATTGTTTCAAAATTGTTTTGTAATTGTTTCGAAATTGTTTCGTTATTATTTTGTTATTATTTCCATATGTCTGGTGCAAGTTTTATAGTGGTTGTTTGTTTTAGTAGTGATAAAAAAAATTATCACACCAACAGTCAAAAACAGAGGGAGAGGGAAGCTTCAGAAGTTCCCCCTGTCCCATTTGGAGGGTTTTTTAGTGTATTGCACAATCGCGTCTGCCATTAACGAATCGATTCGTTATTGTTTCGAAATTGTTTCGTAATTTCCGAAATTTCGTAAATATTGAACTTTTTAAAAGAAAAATTTCGGAATTCTTTTAAATAACGAAATGCAAAAACCCCCTAAAAACGAATCGAATTTAGAAACAAATTTTTCTGTGGTTGGACAGCCCTAGTTGGCATATATGATTCAGGGATTAAATCCTAAATGTTGGCATTGCAGAAGTCGGGAGGCATGGTATTCTCATCTATGGTGGGAGTGTGAAGAGATACACAAATTCTGGAGCCAAATTCTTAAGCAGGTAGAATTACATACTAAAATAAAATCTGATATAAATAAGCAAGTTTTCTTAATAGGAATATATGGTGACAGAAGAGTTAATGACCAAGACCAAGAATTAATGATGATGATGTTTAGAGCAGCACATGCAGTAATAGCTTGGGGCTGGAAAGAAAAAAAGAAATGGACACTTGAAAAATGGTATGAACATGTGTAGGACCAAATACAACTGGATATTATGGACATCATAAGAAGCAAAAAGACATGGTCAGATAAACAGAAGAAAATTAAAGAAATTTGGACTCCATTTAAAAGATGGTTACAGGTCGTTAAACCAGATGATGAAAGCTGGAAGAAAAAAACGGATAGAATTGAAAAAAGGCTCATGTAATGGATGTAATGTAATGGATGTAATGTAATGTCATGTAAAAGGATTACATTGTCAACAGGGTAGAGGGAGGGGTGGGAGTGGAGAGGGAGAAGGGAATGAAAAAGTATAAAATAATTTTAAAAAATAATTTTTTTGCATATTTGTAATTCTTATGGGGTATTTCTGAGAGTTGAAGTATGCAGAAAGCAGTGTGGATGCTTTAAAATACTGGATATTCTAAATGAGAATATTTTACAATGCCAGTGGCTAAAATAATTTGAAAAACACACTGGAACACATTTTAGTTAATAGAGGAAAAATGTGCACATTAGGTGAATTGCACTAGTGAACGTGATTTTATTTCTATGAATTCCTACTTTGTATGTTGATGTGAAATGAGAAGAGAAATAAAAGGCAGAAATTTACAGAAACTCAACATCTTCTCTCCCTCTGTCTGTCCTGTGGTCACATAAAATTAAGCAGAGGGCCATAAATAGTATTTCTGTTACAGGTTGCCCACCCCTGCCTTAGGCAAAAAGATTTGTAATTTCATAAGCCTTTAATATCTCCTGGTGACCTAATTTTTGGCTGTGACTCATACTTGAAAACCCAGAGGACCCGGGCCTAGTGTTGTGATTCTTAAAACGTGCGATGAATATTCCTGCAAGAGAACTATGCTCCCAAGCAGCTCATCCAAATTACCGAGTGGAGTATTCAGCACAAGGAATTGCTTTATGAATCACTTTAGTTCAATTTTGAGAAAGAAAACACCACTCTGCATCATTCCCAGTTATGCTCTTTCCTATTTTATTGCAACCAAAACACAAATATGCTTATGCGAGAGTGTTTTAATCTCCTGTGACCCTTTCTTGGACATTGAAAATTATTAATTTCAATACAGCAACACATTAAAATTCTTGATACGACTTTCTTGCATGGCCCGTATTTCAGATCTCATTTATTCATGAACGGTATCCTTGTTGGTATATGAAAATTATGTCCTGGTTGGCAAAGGAAGAGCCTTTATGTTTATTCATGTTGGAAATTTATTAAAGCTCCATGACATTTCTGTTGAATAAGTGCTTTCCTATACTGAAAAACAGTCTAAGTAGATTTATATTATGGATTCAGCAGAGATTTTACAATGCATAGAGAAGAGAGATTCTAAATGCATATAAAATTAGGCTGTATATCAATTTGTGTCTCAAAAACAAATTCCTCCGACTGATAAAAATACACTGATAGAAATGTGTGAGAAAATATGATATTCATTTATTTATTTATAATATTTATATTCCGCCCTTCTCACCCCGCAGGGGACTCGGGGCAGATCACAATGCACATATACATGGCAAACATTCAATGCCATAGACACACAATATATATAGACAGACACACAGAAGCTATTTAACATTCCAGCTTTTTCATGAGGGTATGCTTCAAATTTCAGCCACTGGGGGAGCTGTCGCTTCACCGTCCACTTGTGACATCAATGGAGTACTTACTCATTCTTTTGCATGCTGCTGGAGAGTTTTATGGTGTCGTAAATAAGTTAAATTAGCCTCCCCACATAAGCAATTTTTAGGAGGAACTTGAAAAGGTGGTTGTTCCTGTTTGCCTTCTTCCCAGAATAAGGAAACTCCAAGCATTTTGTCCCCAAATGCACTTTACTAGAGATCCAGGATATCTGCATGCTCAGCCCCCTCCAAATACCTAGCCTTTTCACTTGGTCATGCCCAGCATATTTTTAATTTTAATTATTGCATTTGGCCCTGCCATAGATTTTAATGCGTCGTGGTGTGTTGTTAATGTTTATTGCTTTGTTTTTGAGTTTATCTTGTTGTATTGTTGTCGTTGTTGTTGTTTTTACTGATGTATTTGGGCTCGGCCTCTTGTAAGCTGCACCAAGTCCTCCAGGAGATGGTAGCGGGGTATAAATAAAGGTTTATTATTATTATTATTATTATTATTATTATTATTATTATGTGGTACCTAAATTTCCTACTTGACAGATGCAACTGTCTTTTGGGCTGCAAAGGCTGACAGCAAGCTAGACAAATGGTCAGGAGCTTATTCTAACCCAGGCTGTTTTTGAACTCATGACTTTTCAGTAATTTTAATGCAGCTGACTCCCAACCAGGTCTCCTGATAGGATGCTTAAAAAATCCTAGGGTTGGCTATGAGTAGTTGCATTATTATGCACACATAATCAAATTATTTGTGTGCATAATAATGCGACTACTCATAGCCAACCCTAGGACTTTATGCACACATAATCAAATTATTCATGCCGCATTATCACGGGGTGTCTGCGCCCCACACCACTGGAGAAATTACACTGCTTAGCCGGTATCGCACCACCTGACATCTGCCGGGAAGTAGCAGTCAATAGTGAAAGGACCAAGGCAGAGACATCTCCAGCTCATCCCCTGTTTGGGTATCAGCCAGCACGTCAACGACTTAAATCAAGACATAGTTTTCTTAGATCTACAGAGACACTCACTGGAACACCTCAGCAAGCGAGAGTCCAAAAGTGGCAGGCCCAAACCCAGCACCTCAATCCACAGGTGATACCAGATGAGAGACTCCCCCCTGGGCACACAGAAGACTGGGCGACTTGGAAGGCGCTGAACAGACTGTGCTCGGGAATCATGAGATGCAGAGCCAATCTTAAGAAATGGGGCTACAAAGTGGAATCCACGGCATGCGAGTGCGGAGAAGAGCAAACCACTGACCACCTTCTGCAATGCAACCTGAGCCCTGCCACATGCACAATGGAGGACCTTCTTGCGGCAACACCAGAGGCACTCCAAGTGGCCAGATACTGGTCAAAGGACATTTAACCAACTACCAAGTTTGCAAAATCTGTGTTTTTGTTTTTGTTTTAATCCCTGTGTTTGTTTTGCTCTGTTAGAAATGTAATACGATGGTATGGTTGCTGATGACACGATAAATAAAAATCAAATTATTTACTCACAGTCCAAAACTAACTATAGATAAGGGGGACAGAGACATCAGATCAATGGTCTATCTCTACTACAAAAGTGGCCAATTAAAGTTGTCCCAACACATGGAAATGCATCTACCTATATCCCCACAATTGTGTTGACCATGCTATATCCACTAAACCTTATCTTGCAATCATATAAAGAGCAGCAAACTTCATCTATCAGATCCCGAGAATATTGTGGAAACCAAAGTCGCTAACTTACAGCGCAGATATAAAGGCACAGGACAACTCAAGAAGAGGTAATTACTGATTCAGTAATTACTGAACAACTCTACCATGAAATATATCCATCATGCCATGTATTTTGAATTCTGAATTGATGGACGTTTTCACAGGGCACAGCTACTATAAGATTACAGTTAGGAGTTTACCCACAGCTCACTGAATTGCATGCTCTTTCTTCTCAGCTAAGCACATACAGGATTAGAGCTTTCATTGTCATTTCCAGGTAAGCAGGCATTGAATTAGACCTTTTATTGTTGTAAAGAGACGAAAAACACTGTAACTGTGCTCAATGACAGAAGTCAAATCTCAGAATATGACTGTCTTGCTTCCAAAGCAAGCTGAATCTTGAAGTATTTTTAAATCAATGATTTGGAAAGAACTTAGTGTGGGCAATGGTTTTAATATGGATATGTGCAATCACATGGTGGCCAAAAGATTAGAGATAATAGCTAGAAGGCATGCCTTCAATGGCAAACTTATCCCAGCATTGTCTGTAAAAATTAGAAGATGGGAGAGAGAGAGAGAGAGAGAGAGAGAGAAAGAGAGAGAGTATTCCAGAAATGTCTGAACTACAATCATTTTTATCATATTTTATCATCAATCAGCCTGTCTCAGGCTGATGAAAAGTGCAGGCTACTAACATGTGGGAAAAAAAGGTTTCCCAGTCTCCGGCATCCATCCAAGGGTTTTGGTGGTGGGTCCGTAGGTGGCTGTCGAGACCTATTCCTTATTGGCATGTTCTTTTGCAGTGAGAACATCGATTTCCAGAAGGAAGGCCATGGTTGGCTTTACGTGCCTTCCTCTTCACATGTTTTCCCCTTTTGCCCTCCATTTGTGCCTCAGCACTGTTGGAAACAGCTGACCTCCAGTTAGATAGCTCAAGAGTATTCCAGAAATGTCTGAACTACAATCACTTTTATCATATTTTATCATCAATCAGCACTGTTGGAAACAGCTGACCTCCAGTTAGATAGCTCAAGAGTATTCCAGAAATGTCTGAACTACAATCATTTTTATCATATTTTATCATCAATCAAGGCTTCCCAGTTCTTGGTGTCTATGCCACAGTTTTTTTGAGGTTTATTTATTTATTTATTTCCAGTCTATCCCATTCCTTCTCAACCCCTGAAGGGGGACTCAGGACAGCTTACATTTAGCAGCAATTTCATGCCACTACATATAACACAGCAACATAATAACAATTAAAACAATAATTCGGGATGTAACAGTGGTGTAACAGTGGTCCATGCTCTTGTTACATCCCGAATAGATTACTGCAACATGCTCTACGTGGGGTTGCCTTTGAAGACTGTTCGGAAACTTCAACTAGTCCAACGGGCGGCAGCTAGACTTCTCACTGGAGCATCATACAGAGAGCATACCACCCCTCTGTTATGTCAGCTCCACTGGTTGCCGATTCAGTTCCGAGCACTATTCAAAGTGCTGGTCTTGACCTATAAAACCCTATACGGCACCGGTCCAGCATACCTGTCCAAACGTATCTCCTTCTACGTCCCGCCTAGGAATCTAAGATATTCTGGAGGGTCCCTGCTCTTGGCCCCGCCCTTGTCACAGATGAGATTGGTGGGGACGAGGGACAGGGCCTCCTTGGTGGCCCCTTGCCCGTGGAATTCACTCCTCAGGGAAATTACATCATCCTCATCCATCCTCTCTTTCAGAAGGAAATTAAAAACATGGATATGGGACCAGGCCTTTGGGTAATCTGGCAGACTGACAAGGACAATGAGGACTAAAGCTTTGGAAATGGATTATGATCAGTGGAATGAATTTATTAATTACGGACTTGGCGAAACGATGGCCACCAGGCTGGCTTTTTATTATATTAATGTAATGTTTTAACTGTTTATAATTATTATTATTATGTATTTTATTGTGTTGAATTGTAGGCATCAAACGTATGCCGGCTGGAAGCTGCCCTGAGTCCCCCTTAGGGGGTTGAGAAGGGCGGGGTAGAAGTACCCGAAATAAATAAATAAATAAATAAATAAATAAAACATTCATTAAAAACAGTAAAACACAGTATTAATAGCTGTAACATCATTCCAGTCAATTTCATATTGAATTCCATGTCCAAAGTGCTATCTTTTGGCTTTAAATCCATTTTTAAATCTCTTTTCCTGTCCACAAACATTCCGTTTTCTGTTCTTGAATTGAGAGTATAGTAACTGTTTTGGGAGACGGTGATCAGGCATTCAAATAATGTGGCCAGACCAGCAAAGATGATGGTGGAGGATCATCACTGAAGTTAGCTTTTTCCCATGAGATTTGCAGGATTTTTCGGAGACAACACTGATGGAATCATTCCAGATATTGAAAGTGACATTTGTAGATGGTCCACATTTCACAGGTATATAACAGGGTTGAAAGGACCACAGCTTAATAAACAACCATCTTGGTCCCCCTACAAATGTACCAATCCTCAAATACTCTCTGCTTTGTTAAAAAAAATGTTGTAGTCGCAGAGCTCAGATGGTGTATTTCTGGCATAATAGGTGGGCAACATTATATAAAATAAAGCCAACCTTTATTCCTTTATTTTATATAAATATGATGATCCACTCAGAGGAAAAGTGTTCTTGCCATACATCAAGGGAACCACTGACCACATAGGGAAGCTGAGGAGGAAACACAACATACAAACCACCTACAGACCCACCAAGAAAATCCAACAAATGCTATGTTCAGCAAAGGACAAGAGGGATCCTCTCACTTCTGCAGGAGTCTACCATGTACCATGCAGCTGTGGACAAGTCTACATAGGGACCACCAAACGCACCATTGCCCAAACACGAATCAAGGAACATGAAAGGCACTGCAGACTACTTCAACCAGAGAAGACAGCCATAGCAGAGCACCTGATGAACCAACCTGGACACAGCATATTATTTGAGAACATAGAAAATGCTGGACCACTCTCACAACCACCATGTCAGACTACACAGAGAAGCCATTGAAATCCACAAGCGTATGGACAATTTCAACAGAAAGGAAGAAACCATGAAAATGAACAAAATCTGGCTACCAGTATTTAAAAACTCAAAAATTACAACAGCAAAACAACAGAGAGTAAACAATCAGGCACATCAAATCACCTCTCAAAGAAAGATTCCCCCAGGCATTTCCAAGCCATTAAATGCTAATCAAGGTGGTCAGCTGAAACATTCACACCTAGCTCCAGCAGACAAGAGTTCTTTGTCCCACCCTGGTCTTTCCACAGATATATAAACCCATTTTCCTACTTCCAACAGACCTCACTACTTCTGAGGTTGCTTGCCATAGATGCAGGCGAAACGTCAGGAGAGAATGCCTCTAGAACATGGCCATACAGCCCGGAAAACCTACAACAACCCAGTGATTCCGGCCATGAAAGCCTTCGACAATACAAGCCAACGTTTATTAAGTCTTCCTTCCTACACTCATTTCAGAAGAGGCCCTACTATTCTGAAGCAATCATAAATGTAAATAAGAGTAGAATCATAGAATCATAGAATCAAAGAGTTGGAAGAGACCTCATGGGCCATCCAGTCCAACCCCCTGCCAAGAAGCAGGAATATTGCATTCAAATCACCCCTGACAAATGGCCATCCAGCCTCTGTTTAAAAGCTTCCAAAGAAGGAGCCTCCACCACATTCCGGGGCAGAGAGTTCCACTGCTGAACGGCTCTCACAGTCAGGAAGTTCTTCCTCATGTTCAGATGGAATCTCCTCTCTTGTAGTTTGAAGCCATTGTTCCGCGTCCTAGTGTCCAAGGAAGCAGAAAACAAGCTTGCTCCCTCCTCCCTGTGGCTTCCTCTCACATATTTATACATGGCTATCATATCTCCTCTCAGCCTTCTCTTCTTCAGGCTAAACATGCCCAGTTCCCTAAGCCGCTCCTCATAGGGCTTGTTCTCCAGACCCTTGATCATTTTAGTCGCCCTCCTCTGGACACATTCCAGCTTGTCAATATCTCTCTTGAATTGTGGCGCCCAGAATTGGACACAATATTCCAGGTGTGGTCTAACCAGAGCAGAATAGAGGGGTAGCATTACTTCCTTAGATCTAGACACTATGCCCCTCTTGATGCAGGCCAAAATCCCATTGGCTTTTTTTGCCGCCACGTCACATTGTTAGCTCATGTTTAACTTGTTGTCCACGAGGACTCCAAGATCTTTTTCACATGTACTGCTCTCGAGCCGTACATGTGAAAAAGATCTTGGAGTCCTCGTGTTGATGTAGCTAGGGGATCCTGAGATCTAAAGTTTGAAGAGGTAACTTTCCCAAGTTCTGCATAAGATGAGGTTATAATAAATAAGCCATTATTCTGGATTGCTATTATTACAATGATTTTTGAAAAGGTTTTGCAATAATGAAATCGAAATAGCAGTGCTACAAGACACAGAACATTTTGAAGGCAGTATTTTCAATGTCTAATGTTTTCCTTTCTTGCCTTCCTTCTTGCTTAGGAACACCGAAGCCTTGTGCTGGAACATCCTGGCAGGGGTGCTAATTATCTGGTTTTGGCAGGAACGACAGCATGTTTTCCAGAGAAAAGAAAGACCTTGGATATCTTTCTACACAATCTAAAGAGTGAAAATAGAATGAGGCAGGGGAGAAGAAAAAGAGTGCCTTTCGGTATTGCCTTTGTGAAGTATGAGCCCTTTTCTATGCATAGGTGAGGAAAAGCCTTTGAAGAATTCTCTCTTGTTAATTTCCAAAACCTTTAATCAGAAATGACGTTCTCACTCTGGGGTTATGCTGAAGAGCTGGGCCAAGAAGTGAAAGGCATTGTCAGTACTTGGAAAATCTGTTAGGTGTTAGTGTACAAATCTAGAGGAAGACTTCTTTTTGGGTTGTTGTAGATTTTTTGGGCTATAGGGCCATGTTCTAGAAGCATTCTCTCCTGACATTTTGTCTGCATCTATGGCAGGCATCCTCAGAGGTTGTGAGGTCTGTTGGAACTAGGAAAATTGGGTTTATATATCTGTGGAAAGTCCAGGGTGGAAGAAAGAACTCTTGTCTGTTGTATGTGTGAATGTTCAATGTGATGAGGACATAATATATAAAGCCAAATTTCTTAGTTCCAACAGATGTCACAACCTCTGAGGATGCCTGGAGAAACGTCAGGAGAGAATGCTTCTAGAACACGGCCATATAGCCCAAAAAACCTACAACAACTCAGTAATTCCAGCCATGGAAGCCTTTGATGAGACTATGTATTGTCGAAGGCTTTCATGGCTGGAATCATTGGGTTGTTGTAGGGGTTTTTTTGTGTTGGAACATGGCCATATAGCGCGAAAAAATCTACAACAACCCTTTGACGAGACTTCTTTTTTATCTGCCTCAACATATGTATTGAGATGGGATGCTTCCATATTATTCTCACCTGCTTGCTCTAGTTTTAGCATTTTCAGAAATAATAGCAACTAGGATCATTATGGATTTTGACTGATTGCCAGATAATACATCTGGGATGCTTGAACACTGTTGAATTAATCTATTGATCTCTTGTGTTACATTATACATAGGGTCACAGTTCAGCAATCAGGGTTCTCCTGCCATACACTGGGGACTTAAACATACCAATGTACATATAAAGTAAGCCTATGCTTAATTGCCCTAAAAGCCATGCTCTTCTAGATCACCACCAAAAAAATAATAAGATGAATCAATTTCAAAGGCATAAGAAAATTCCATAAATGAGTTGCTGTGGTTTTCCAGGCTGTATGGCCATGTTCCAGCATAATAATAATAATAATAATAATAATAATAATAATAATAATAATCCTTTATTTATACCCCACTACCATCTCCCGGAGGACTTGGTGCAGCTTACAAGAAGCCGAGCCCAAATACATCAATAAAACAACAAAAGCAACAATACAACAATAAATGAACTCAAAATCAAAGCAATAAAAACAAAGTAATAAACATTAACAAAATACCACGGCGCATTAAAACCTATAGCAGGGCCAATTGTAATAATTAAAAATTTTAAAATATGCTGGGCATGACCAGGTGAAAGGATAGGTATTTGGAGGGGGATGCGGTGTGCAGACATCCTGGATCTCTAGTAAAGTGCATTTGGGGACATATTGCTTAGAATTTCCTTATTCTGGGAAGGCACACTGGAATAACCATGTTTTCAAGCTTCTCCTAAAAACTGCCAGCGTTGGGGCATGCCTGATATCCTTAAGGAGAGAGTTCCAGAGTCGAGGGGCCACCACAGAGAAGGCCCTGTCTCTTGTCCCCACCAATTGCACTTGCAATGCAGGTGGGATCGTGAGCAAGGCCTCTCCAGATGATCAAAGAGATTGTGTGGGTTCATAAACAGAGATGCGGTCACGCAGGTAGGCGGGTCCCAAACCGTTTAGGGCTTTGTATTCTCTCCTGTCGTTTTAGCCACATCTATGGCAGGCATCCTCAGAGATTGTGAGGACCTCACAACCCCTGAAGATGCCTGCCACAGATGTGAGTGAAACGTCAGGAGAAAATTCTTCTGGAACATGGCCATACTGCCCAGAAAACTCACAACAAAACAGTGATTCCAGCCATGAAAGCCTTTGTCAACACGTAGTTCCATAAACATTTCTTGTAACCATCAAATTGTTCTTGTAACCATCAAATTGGCTGACACAATTTGAGGGCACATTCTTAAATTGCTTGTCAGATTTAAAAGCATCATTCAAGCAGTTGAGTTACCCTTTCGCTTCCTGATTAACATCGAATGGGAAATCATTTCAAAACCAAGCTGAAATCTCTGCTGCAGAGGACAATCTTCTACTTTGCTCAACATCAGAGAAAGCAAGAAAAGAAATGCCTTTTCTACCAGCAAAGTTCATGTAATACGAATTTAAAAACATTAACTGTCACCTAGCAATATTGATAGGTCAGCCAGTAATTAAAAATACTTGATGATGTTTGGAAAATGCAGTCATGAAAAGCAATTTTGAATGGAATAAATCCCACATCGTCCACCTGTTCTGCTTTGGCATGAAACAGTTTGGATTGATCCTCTGTTGTTTTATTTTCCAACTACTTTCTAAATGTCCCAGTATCTCTCTCCCCTCACTTTCCCTGCTCATCTTATGTCAGTTGCTGCGATATTGATATCAAAATGCAAAGTCAATTCACATTTAATTAATGCATTCAGTTAATGTGAAGTGGGATGATCTTGTCCTTTTCAGTAGACTCGGGAAAAGACAAACTACTGTGCTGTAGTTTGTCTTTTTTTACGACCTCATCACTTTGAGATGGGAAAGCATGGGTGACCATCCTTTTAGCTTAGAGAATCTCCCCATTATATTGTCAACAGTCCCATTCCGAGTTTCAGCCTTCCCATCACGCTTGGCCTCACACATCCTGTTTTTCATGTGTGAAATTTCAGAGACTATGAAAACTCTGATTTCCTGAGTTTTGGAGTAATGTTTTGTTTTTTAAAAAAATCACTATCCTGTTCCTGTTGGCTAATATAGCTGTAGGTGGTAGTGCAGTAGGCAGCAACATGGTCATAGGTCTAAAATGGCTATGAGCCCTGCAACAATGGGGGAAGAAGAATGGGGGAAGAAGAGGAGGAGGATACAGCACTGAAGAAGAATGGGGGAGGAAGAAGAGGAGGATACAGCACTGAAAAACATCTCTATCAGGAGAGATTGCTGCCCTGTTACTTACTAAGCTGCTCAGGGGCCAATATGTCACCCTTATTGGCCAATGGAGAAGGCTTTATTTGCTACCCCCACATCATCTCTATGTTTACCTTCAAAAGGTATCAAAAACTGGCCTTTATGCGCATACAAGTCATCAACAGTGTTCCAGTACTGATGACATAAATCATCAACAGTATTCCAGCAGTATAGGCTTAAATCCAATATCTAGTTCCAATGAGTGTAGACCAATTGAATCAATCAGATTTACCGAGCTGTTGACCTTGCCATTCAGTGGGACAATAATAATAATAATAATAATAATAATAATAATAATACTTTATTTATACCCCATCACCATCTCCCCAAGGGGACTCGGGATGGCTTACATAAGGCCAAGCCCAACAACACATCAATAAAACAACAACCAGTAAGCAAATGAAACAATACAATTAATATAACTCACATATAGGCAATAACGCACAAAAATTAAAAACCTATGGACGGGCCAGATGTAATAGATTAAAATTTTAAAATAAACACTGGGCGTGGACAGCGGTAGGATGTATCTAAGCAGGAGGGTTTTAAAGGATAGTGTAGGGAGAACAACCCAATGAGTAGTTAAAGTGCATTTGAGGACATTTTGCAGGGAATTGGTCAGAGCAGGGCATTCTTTCCTTTATTTGGTGAAGGCACACTGGAACCAGGGGCAGCTCAACCTATTATGCAAAGTAAGCATTCACAGTATAGTTTATTTTGCCCAGGGGCGCTCTTGAGGCGCTCTTGGGAGAAAATAGACCTTGACATATGTGAGTTGTTGTTACTGGGATGTATAGTTCACCTAAAATCAAAGAGCATTCTGAACTCCACCAATGATGGAATTGAACCAAATATGTCACACAGAACTCCCATGACGAACAGAAAAAATATATCAGTGATTGGTTTGGGCGGGGGGGGGGGGGTTGCCAAAATACTGTTTGTTTACCATTGAAAATTACCTAGGGCCGCCTCTGACTGGAACAGTCATGTTTTCAGGCTCCTCCTAAAGACTGCCAATGTGAGGGCTTGCCTGATATCCTTGGGGAGTGAGTTACAGAGTTGAGGGGGGCACCATAAAGAAGGCCCTCTCAGTCATCCCTACCAATCGTGCCTGCGAAGGAGGTGGGAGCGAGAGCAGGGCCTCTCCAATGATTGAAGAGATCGCATGGGTTCGTACACATAAATGCTAAAGGAAAGATGTTCCTCTCCAGCATACCATTTCCCCCGTGCTTCCAGAAACACGTTAGCCAAGATCTTCCACTATCAGATGCAGAACAGCACCATCCCTTTGTCCACCTATAACAGCAGTCAAACTGGGGGAGGGGGGGGCTGTATGGCAATTGTTTACTGGGTGGGTGGTGGAGCATAACCTTGCTTCTGACCCTCTCAGCTGCAGTTATGGCTAAGACAATCTGTCTCCCCTCTTCTCTCCCCGATAGTAAAGAACCACAATAGAATCCTTGTTTACTTAGTGGTGACTGAGAGGGATGTTTTGAACACACAAGGGATTCTGAACAGCTTCTTTTCAGAAACTAAATTAAGACATACATCCTCATAAATGCACTAACCCCAAACATGTCAGGAAAAGCATTCCAGATGTATTCTTGTTTAGTTTAATTTTTCTTTCACTTGCTGTAAGAAAGGCATTCTCTTTATTCTCCTTTCTCTTTGCTTTTATGCAAAAAAGATTGTCTCTCTTCTTATGAATATATAGTGTCATTACAAAAACAGAACATTTAAAAAATCTTGTAAAATGCCACAGAATGTGAGCTGTTCAAGATGCATAATACAGGGTTAGTCAAAATGCATAGGCCAATAAGCCATTCAATTGAATGGCTTATTGGCCTATGCATTTTGACTAACCCTGTATAATTTATTTCTATTAAGATGAACATAGTGTCCTGAAAATGGAACATTTTCTTGTACACATGTTATTCATCTCTTCAATTACAAGACCCATGCTAATTTTTTATTCGTGGACAAAACAATGTAAAATGTTCTTATGTTTGGTCTGGTTAGTCACACTTATCAGAGTGATTGTCAGTATAATAGTTGCATCTTTGAAGATATTTTTTTTTAAAAAAAAACAAATTAATAACTGTAGTGAAATTGCTACTCTATGTTAAAGTTTTGGTGTATAGCTCTATGTTTACATATGGCCGATAGGGAAGAATAGGCACAGACAGGGTAGCAACAGCAGAGATAAGATTCATTTGCATATTTGAAGCAGATTGGTCATATGCAGATTAGTGTAGGCCCAGGATTTGAAAAGGCTGCTAGGCCAAAATGACAGTTGGGGAGATCAGAGCTGAACATTCCAAAGGGGCGGAGCCAAGGTTCTGAAAGAAGCAGTTAGAGTGAGGGAGTTTGAAAATGACAGTTAGGAATCTGTGTGTGAAGAGGAGAGTTGGTTTTTGAGTGCCTGATAGAAATAAGCAGTTATGAAGATGTGTTAAAGACTTCTGATATAGTGAAGCAGTTAGTTAAAAAAGCTCGAGTTTTAAGGAACATAAAGAAGGCTAGTGTTGCCTTAGTTCAGAATATAATTCAGCCAAGGGTGTGTAAAGCAACTAACATATTTGTGAATGTGAAACATTGATAGTTTGTTCAGAAAAGTTAACCAAGTAAATGATACTGCCTGTAAGCCTCAAGATTGCAACAAAACACAAATGTAAACACAAGTGTTGGAGCCAGAAGATATAAATAAACTGTGTTACTTTGTTATACACAAGAGAGTTTCATTGCCTGCGATATAAAGTACAAAGGTTTTACAGCACACAGAAAGTCCCAGCCAATATAAAAGAAGAAACCGAATCAGTGTAAGGCAGAAAAAAGGTTTTTAAAGAGGAAATAGTCTCTCTCCCTCGCCTCAATAACTCATAAATCACTAAATTAAAAATGGCAGCAGAATATGACAAAATATTTGGCCTGGTGCATAACTATAAAACAAATGAATTCTAGTTAAGGTTGTGTATATGTGTGTGACATGACTCCATGTTTCATTTCCACAAATTTCTATTTGACAATAAATCACTTCAAAGATACTAATACTTTAAAATTATTTTAAGTGTGTGTCTTAAATATTGTAGGCCCTGTAAGATTATGATGATGATGCAATGAACTCCATACAAGTAGTTTGGAAAAGTACAGGTTACAAGTAACATCTCTAAGAAGTAGAAATACCACTGTGATGCATTAGAAAATGACTCTTACTTTATTCACCCCATCTGCCATGGCTTGTAAGGTGAGCTCTCTTGGTCCATCCACAGTTTTACCATTATCAGTAGGGCCCCAGCTGGCACTGTAGATATCTATCACTTGGGGCATGTGGCTGATAGAGGAGGCCTCTATAATGTCAGTCATAAATGGCTGATCCAGCATCCGTATACCTGTGAATATAATCAACAAACCTATAAATAATGAACTAAAACAAATGCATAAGCACAGATGGTTGCCTTATCTGAGGAGATGCTTGCATAAGAATCAAATCAAATCATTTATTTCGGTCATTGACCAGCACAGGAAATAGAGTCACATTTTCATACAAACTTGGTATGTTTGGTACATTAAAAATATAAATATAACTACTGAAGCACAATTTGGGTGAGGGAGTGGAAGGGGAAACAGGGTAAAAACATACAATGCCCAGATCCATCACCAAATTGTAGATTCAGGGAAGAAGATTACTGGACACACAGTTAACTTTTGGGACTAGTCATCCCCTGACGGATTTTGTATGCTGTTGCACAAAACTTTGCAACATTGTAGGTTGTAGATGAATTAATATCTGCAAGTAGAATGGAGGTATAAAATTGTCCTGAATGGCCTGGGTGCTTGTATATCAGAGGTAAGATAAGCCTGGCACGGATATCCCTGTAGAACGGACACTGAAGGAGCACATGTTCTATTGTTTCTACATGACCCGAGTCACAGGGGCAGAGTCTCTCTGGGAAAGGGATCTTCCGGTAGTGGCCTGCGAGTACAGCTGATGGGAGAGCGTGCCATCGAGCCAGCGTGAAAGCCCTTTGAGGAATAGGAACCTCTAAGTTTGTTAAATATGCCATAGGGGAGGCAAGATATCTGCTGTCTTCATTGATAAGGAAGGTTGGAACCGAGGCCATATTTAGTTGTCGCTCTGTGTCTGTGATACTTTGTTTAATAAGTGCTTTGGCTTGATTGTAATCCATAGCGAATAGTAGACCTGGAAAAAAATCCCAATGAGGAGATTTTTGATGCTACCGCCTGCTTCCATGTGGATTGGAAGTCATCCTTTAAGGTTAGTGGGCAAGATCAAAGGGTGCATGGGATAGTCTGAACCAGAGGTTGAGTATGGCCACCCACACCCTGGCCTCAATTCTCATAGAGCCCGTCTCTACTCGCAGGGAGGCATTAGAAATGCATTTAGGGACCTGCAAGGCCGATCTCAGAAACTTTGACTGAACCAGCTCTAATGGGGCAAAACTGGGGAAGGGGCCTAGCTGAGCACCATACAAGAGTTGGGCTAATGACTTTGCTTCAAATAGCTTGAGCGCTGCCGGTGTGAAGTGGCCCCCTCTTGTCCTAAGATATTTAAGAATGGCAATTGAGCTCCCCTGCACGGTGTTGGATACTTGATCCCCATGAGCTCTTCTGCTACCATTAGATTGGAAAACTACGCCTAGATATTTGAAGGATGTAACTTGTTCAACTTGTTCAGCAGTTTTGTTTTTTTGTAATCAAAGTAAAGACTTTGTAAGAAGTCTTTCTGATCTACTGATTTTCTGACAAGTTTCCAAAGCCAATGCTGGTCTGATCTCCTGTCGATAAAAGGAGATAAGCTTTTCATGTTTCAAGCAACAGATCACTACAGACCTTCTCCATCAAAGTCCCAATTTGAATTTGAAAGAAAAATAATTACACGCCACTGTAAAGAACCTGAACCTGAACCTGAGACTCAAAGTCTCTCCACTTCCCCACCACCCCAATTTTAGCTGCCCACTTGAGTGTGCTATAGACTTCAACTTTAACTTGTATTAAATTCTGGATATGTATGTGAGTAAAGCAATTCCTCAGCACAGTGGCAGCACCTAATACTGCCCACTCTTCTGCCCTTAAAGTAACAGAAAGGTCCACGGTGCTTGAATGAAGGACCTTCCTTCTCTCCCTCCCTTCCCTTCTTTCCCCCCTTTCCTTTCTTTCCTTTTCTTCTTTCCTTCTCCTTCCTTTCCTTCTTTCCCTCCTTCCCTTCCTTCCTGTCCCTCCTTCTTTTTCCTTTTCTTTTTTCCTTCCTCCCTCCTCTCTTTCCTCCTTCTTTCTCTTTCTTCATTTCCTTCCCCTTCATTTCCTTCCCTCCTTTCTTCATCCCTCTCCTTTCTTTCCCTCCTTCCTTCCTCCTTCCTTCTCCTTCCTCCCTCCCTCCCTTCCTGTCCATCCTTCTTTCGTTTCCTTCCTTCCCTTCTTTCCCTCCCTCCCTTTTTCCTTCTTTCCTTCCTGTCCCTCCTTCCTTCCTTCTTCCTTTCCCTCTTTCTATGTAAGATATAAATACAATATTAAATGGAAGGGACAGTCAAGAAGTAACGAGAGAAGGCGGGAAAGAGGGAAGGAAGGAAGGAGAGAAGGAGGGAGGGAAAGAAGGAAAGAAAGAAAGATAGAGAAGCAAGGAAGGAGAGAAGGAAATAAAAAAGTGAAAAGAAAAAGAGAGGGAAGGAAGGTGAGAAGGAACGAAAGATAGGGAAGGAAGGAAGGATGTAACCAAAGAGCAAAGAACGGGAGGAAAGAAACAGGTAAAGATGGAAGAAAGATGAGAGATAGGAAAAGAAAAAGAGGAAAGGAACGAAAGAGGGAAGGGAGGAGAGAAAGTGGGAGGGAAGGTTGGCCACAGCAACGCTTGGCAGGTACAGATAGTCACTTATTATAAGGTATCTGCTGTAATATGGAAGGACAACTTTTATAATGAAAGAAACCAAACATAGTCCTTTAATGTATGTCCTACCTGCCACCTTGGAATTATATGCCACTCCAACACCACAGATGTTGTTGTTTGCTGCAGCAGATACTTCACCAGCACATCTGGTTCCATGACTGCAGAGAAGGTAGAGAACATCAAGACTGGTTAAAAAAATTAAAAGAAAAAAACCCCAACATCTCATATCTCACTATGGGATGGTGCCATTACTTCTCTTCATTGCTACAGAGCAAACTTGTTTTGAAACAGAGAATACACTTTTCAGAAGTTAATTCTCATAAGGCATGGGGGACTTGCTGGGTGGGAGGGGGGAAGAGAGAGAGTCATTTGAAGAAAACCAAGTCGAAAATCTAGGCATGTTCAAAACTCAACAATACCAAAGGACTAACTTTGTAAATCAACAAGGACTGCTGTTGGCACCTACAACAATGTTCCTGGGTCCCCAGAACAGCATTTTCTAGATCTCTGTCATCAGCAAAATAAAATTTTAAAAATCTTCTGCTAGCTCTTATGAGTCTCTTGATTATAATTATCAAATCACTAGCCATCCCCTGCCACGCGTTGCTGTGGCCCAGTCTGTTTATGTGGAAAATAAAGTAATGTGAAAGTATTGGTTTCTAATCTATGTAATTTCTTTATGCTTGGGGTAAACAGTACTTCTTGTTGTTTCTTTGTCTGTGTTGATGTGGAGATTGTCTGGTTTGCCTATTCTGGAACATGCAACATATCATTGTCCTTCTTTAAGGGTCCCTTTCAGATCTATGATACTATATCTCTCTGTGTGTGAATCACATATATAAGTCTATATCTATGGCTGGATGGCTCTCTGTCAGGAGGGCTTTGATTATGTTTTCTTGCCCTGGTGAAGGGAGTTGGACTGGATGGCCTTAAGTATTTTCTGTTGGTCATTGGAGTTCTGTGTGGGAAGTTTGCCCCAATTCTGTCATTTGTGAGGTTCAGAATGTTATTTGCTTGTAGGTGAACTATAAATCCCAGTAACTACAACTCCCAAATGTCAAGATCTATTTCCCCCAGACTCCACCAGTGTTCACATTTGGGTGTATTTAGTGCTTGTGCCAAGTTTGGTTCAGATCCATCATTGTTTGAGTCCACAGTGCTCTCTGGATGTATGTGAACTACAACTCCCAAATTCAAGGTCAATGCCCACCAAACCCTTCTTGTGTTTTCTGTTAGTCATGGGAGAACTGTGTGCCAAGTTTGGTCCAATTCTAGCGTTGGTGGGGTTCAGAATGCTCTTTGATTGTAGATGAACTATACATCCCAGCAACTACAACTCCCAAATGACAAAATCATTTTTTTTTTATTGAAGGACATACATTGGGTTGTTAGGTGTCTTGTGTCCAAATTTGGTGTCAATCCCCCCAGTGGTTTTTGAGTTCTGTGATTATCACAAACGAACATTACATTTTTATTTATATAGATTGCTCCCATCAGTACTTGGCATTTCTTTCAAACTTTGCAGAACATTTATGTTGCAGTTTTGTCAGTGGTGAATGGTAGTTTCCTCATTAATGGGAGTGAATTTCTACAGGAGTCATCCAAGGGATAAGATTTAGCCCTTTGATTAGCTTTTTTAAATTTCAGACCAAATAGCCAAGCAAATTTACGACATACTAACAAAGAAGTCACAAAGTGCCAGAGTATTTTATACTGTTGATTTTATAGTTCTCATCCATCCTGAGAGTTTTACTGATGGATGACCTTAGAAATATTTCAAATAAAAGAAAAATATTACTAACAAAGAATGAATTTTCATTTTTGTTGTTTTTTTTTTGTTGAGTTTGTCCCTGAGAGAAAAATATAGATGGCAACAAAGTATAGTGAAAGCTCTTGCAAACTCACTCCAGTCCATTGAAAACATTGCATTTATATTCAACCTTTTAAAAAAATGTTTGTTTCTGTGTGCTTGCTTTGTTTTGTGTTAGTTTGCTCTAATTTTTTCATTACCTGCATCCTTTCCTTTATGCTTCAAAGGAGTACAGGAGCAAGGACAAGAGTAACGTCATTATTATTATTTTGCTTTGCAAGAGAGTTTTTCCTGAACCACAATGCACTCTGCTGACAATTATTAAACAAATGGTGGGGGATAGTACTCTTATGTTGCTAGGCTTATGTGGCCAAGTATCTGCAGCATGTGTAGCATCACACATTTTCCTAAATTACAGATCAAAAAACCACAGGCATCTCCTCTCCCTCTCAAAGAAGGAATTATTATTATTACTAGCTGTCCCCTGCCATGTGTTGCTGTGGCCCAGTCTGTTGATCTGGAAAATAAAATAATGAGAAAATGTTGGTTTCTAATATATGTAATTTCTTTATGCTTGTGGGTAAACAGTATTTCTTGCTGTTTCTTTGTCAGTGTTGATGTGGAGAGTGCCTGGTTTACCCACCCTGGAACATGCAAGATATCATTGTCCTTCTTTAAGGGTTCCTTTCAAGTCTATGATACTATATCTCTGTGTGTGTGAATCATATCTATCTATCCATCTCGATCTATCTATCTATCTATCTATCTATCTATCTATCTATCTATCTATCTATATCCATGGCTGGATGGCTCTTTGTCAGGAGGGCTTTGATTATGTTTTCTTGCCCCGATGAAGGGAGTTGGATTGGATGGCCTTAAGTATTTTCTGTTGGTCATGGGGGTTCAGTGTGGGAAGTTTGTCCCGAGTCTGTCATTCATGGGGTTCAGAACGCTCTTTGATTGTAGGTGAACTGTGAATCCCAGTGACTACAACTCTCAAATGTCAAGGTCTATTTCCCCCAAACTCCATCTGTGTTCATATTTGGGCGTATTGAGTGCTTGTGCCAAGTTTGGTCCAGATCCATCATTGTTTGAGTCCACAGTGCTCTCTGGATGTAGGTGAACTACAACTCCCAAACTCAAGGTCAATGCCCACCAAACCCTTTCAGTATTTTCTGTTGGTCATGGGAGTTCTGTGTGCCAAGTTTGGTTCAATTCCATCATTGGTGGAGTTCAAAATGCTCTTTGATTGTAGGTGAACTATAAATCCCAGCAACTACAAATCCCAAATGACAATATCATAATTTTTTGAGTGATGGTCACTCCTTGTGTTGTGAGACGTTTTGTTGCCAAATTTGGTGTGATTTCATTCATTAGTTCTTTTGTTTTTAAGGTACTCATTATGCACAGAGCATTTATATATATATATAGATTATTATTATTATTATTATTATTATTATTAAACTTTATTTATACCCCGCCACCATCTCCCCAAGGGGACGCAGGGTGGCTTAAATAAGGCCAAGCCCATCAGTACAGTAACACAGTATAACACAAAAACACAGCAAAATAAAAAAAAATAACATAAAATACAAAACCAATATAAATAAACAGCACAACAATATAAAATCAGGGGATCCGGGGATAAGGCAAGATTTAATTGCACATACCAGAAAATAAAGTGATTCTGAGGGCATTTTATGCAGGGCTTGGTATATTCAATCACTGAAGGTGCATTGGAACAGCTAAGTTTTCAGGCTCCTCCTAAGGCAGTGGTTCTCAACCTGTGGGTCCCCAGATGTTTTGGCCTTCAACTCCCAGAAATCCTAACAGCTGGTAAACTGGCTGGGATTTCTGGGAGTTGTAGGCCAAAACACCTGGGGACCCACAGGTTGAGAACCACTGTCCTAAAGATTGCCAGGGTGGGGGCTTGCCTAATATCTCTGGGGAGCGAATTCCAGCACTGAGGGGCCACTACAGAGAAGGCCCTCTCCCTCATCCCCACCAATCTCCAGATCCATTGCCCCCATATGCACCTATTAGGTTAAAAAACTTATTGTGCACACTCAATTCTGCAGTACTGCTCAAATAACATGGATGCAGGCAGAAAAGTATTGGGAGGATAGAAAATGGAAAGTTACTTAATTTTACTCGTCTGTAACTGTTTCATACCCACAATTGCTACTAAGTTACATTCAAATAACTTTTGCTACAAAAGGGTTGTTGTAGGTTTTTTTGGGCTATATGGACATGTTCTAGAGGCATTCTCTCCTGACATTTCACCTGCATCTATGGCAAGCATCCTCAGAGGTAGTGAGGTCTGTTGGAACTAGGAAAAGGGATTTATATATCTGTGAAATGATTAGGGTGGGACAAAGGACTCTTGTCTGCTGGAGCTAGGCGTGAATGTTTCAACTGACCACCTTGATTAGCATTTGATGGCCTGGCAGTGCCTGGGGCAATCTTTTGTTGAGAGGTGATTATATGTGCCTGATTGTTTCCCCTCTGTTGTTTTGCTGTTGTAATTTTAGAGTTTTTAAATACTGGTAGCCAGGTTTTGCTCATTTTCATGGTTTCCTCTTTTCTGTTGAAATTGTCCACACGCTAAGATAGAACATGGCCATATAGCCCAAAAAAACCTACAACAATCCAGTGATTCCGGCCATGAAAGCCTTCGACAATACATTTTGCTACAAATGTAACTTCCCCAACCATTCTTCCCACTTCAGCAGTCATCAGCTGCATGAGGAGAAGGATAGATTGGAGCTAATATCAGACACATGTGTCCTGCCATGTTCATTTTGATCAGCAAGATGCTTTGCATTGTCTCTGTACTATGTGCACTGGATGATAAGCCTTACCATGCGTTTAACTATGTTTGTATTTACTTGCATATTAGGGCTGATGGAGAATGCCACTTTCTCTCATTTGCTGCTCAGAGTTGTGTATCTTGATCTGCTAGATTTATGATCAGCTGCAGAGGAAGTTTATTTATAGGCACCAGAAGCTGCAAGGTCATCCCTCATAAGTGTCTTGATATCAAGGGGGAAGGAAGAGTACCTTTGGGATGTTTTGGAGACAAAAGGGGAAACCCACATAAGAATCCCAATGACCAACAGAAAATACTGTGTTTTCTGATGGTCTTTGGCGACCCCTTTGACACTCCCTCACGACCCCCTCAGGGGTCCCGACCCCCAGGTTGAGAAACATTAATGTAGTGCGTGAGAGAGTGTAGAAATGGAAATGAGACAGTGGGGGGCGAATTTGATAAAAGTGTAGAATTTTGACTTCCCAGTATCTTCAGTGTGGTCCTTTCCTTTTCCTTTTCCTTTTAACCTTCCCTGTTCTTTTGTGTCTTCCTCTCCCTTTATTCGTATTATCCATCCCAGAATATGGGGAAAGATAGGAGGGAACTGGGTAAGACAGATTCCTCTGCTTTTCCCTGCTCCCATCCCACTCATGAGAAGAAGCCCTATGTGTGTGAAACAAACACAGATGTAGAGAATATCTTCCTGTTGCGTGGATATTATAAGCACAGGAGTAACTTCCTGTTTTATATTGATAAAAGTTTGGACTGGAGTTAGGCAAGCAATTGAAATTCCTGCATGGCTAGACATTGTCCTTACCTGTTAAACCAATCATCTGTATAGCGGGGGTACGGATATGGGTCATTACTGCTGAAATCATAGCTGGCTTGTGCATTCTGGAAAACACAAAGAGAAAAACAATATATATATATATATATATATATATATATATATATGCAGGAAATTGTAGTGCATGTTCAGTTCAATATAGTGAGGCACTTGGGGCAGCCCTTATGAGATTTTCTGTTGAGAATCAGGCATGGTGTTCAAACTCTACTAGAGTCAAAAGGGACAACAAGAAAGCAACGTCATTGTAGCAGCTGGTGAGTCCATTGCCAATATGGAGCACTGAGTCCATTCCAGATTGTAGAGTCGATTCTGAAGAACCCATCCAAATTCACAAACCCAAAATATGTTTAGCACCCTGGATAGCTCTTTTTAAATTCGAAATAAAACCTAGAACAGATTTACTTGCCAGCATAATAGGGAAGTAATAGTTCCCAATATAATTTCACCTCTGAAGCTCAAACTACAAATTATCTTAGCTGCATGCCTTTGTATGCATAGTTGTGACTTTTGGCACACTGCCCATGTTATCTATGGCTTAAGTGTGTACTGAAGATAAGGCAATTTTTGCTTTGTTCTGTTCAGTTTGGATTTCTGATGTGAGATAACACCATTGAAGCTATTTATACAAGGGACTCTAGTGGCAAAACTCACTTAGGTATCTTTTTTGCACCTCTAATTAAAAAGACCGAATTGTGTTAGTATGAATATCCTTGTCTATAGTTGCTAGATTTGAAACTGGAGAGGAATCCTTTCCTTTCCGTGGGGAATGCTAGAAGTTGTGCTCCAAAAACCTTTTCCCCTCTCCAGCTTTATTTTATACAGCTTCCTGTATTCAGTATTATTCCGCTGTTCAATTATGTCTCAAATACAAAACAGAGCAGCTGCCTTTTGGCTCTACTACTACTCACCTTTGCCTAGTGCAGCAGGAATGCTGATGTTTGGTTTGCCCTTGCAGCACTCTTGAAAACTAAGCTTGCCAAAGACAACCAAACCTCTCCCCTATATTATTAAAACATAACACGATGTCCAGTAGAAAAAACCTCAGCTGCTCTTCCAGTATGGCTGTAATATACATAGTCAAAATGGTAAATAAATGACCAAATGCAGATAATTAAATTTATACATCGAATTTCTCTAGCGAATGAAGTGTTTCTGAATATGGAATTAAAAGAAACCCATGTATTATTCATAGCAAGCATTTTGGAGAGGCTAGAGGAAATTAAATCCATCCATAATTCACAGAAACCTCATTCCTTAATAAATAACAGGTTTTATTTTGCTAAAGGACAAACTCTTGTCTGTCACAAGTGTTTCTTCAACAGATCTTCAAGGGTACCTATTTTAAGATGTGCTCTGCTTGTTCCTTTCATGCATAGGTCCTTTGGGACAATCTCTTCAAGTAGGTGCATGTGAAAGCTGGTCAAACTTTACTTTTCAATAAGATATTTACAATATCGCAATAGTTGGTGGTCGGAACATGCAAGCCCCGTCACCACGACAAGGTGACAGTCCATCGAGGGAGGGTCCTGCCAGCGGACCTGATGGGATCCCTGCTGAAATCTTTAAAGAGGGAGGACCTGAGCTGACACAACAACTTCACCAGCTCATAGAAAAAATGTAGTTGACCAAGAAAATCCCAGCAGATTTCAAGAATGCCACCATCATCACCTTCTTCAAAAAAAGGGGAAAGAACAGACTGCAGAAACTATCGAGGTATCCCCCTTCTAACCTCCGCTGGGAAAATCCTCGCAAGAATCCTTGCAAACCGCCTTCTACCCCTCTCAGAAGACTCCCTCCCAGAATCCCAGAACGGCTTCCGCCCCTCCAGAGGAACAGTGGACATGATCTTCACTGTACGACAGCTCCAAGAAAAATGCAGAGAACAAAATCAACCTCTGTACATGGCATTCATCGACCTTACAAAGGCATTTGACACAGTGAATCGCAGCGCTCTCTGGACCATCCTCCAAAAAATCGGGTGCCCTGGCAAGTTTGTGATCATCCTGCGGCTCCTCCATGATGACATGATGGCAACAGTTTTGGACAGCAATGGCTCCCAAAGTGACCCATTTAAAGTGGAATCGGGTGTCAAACAGGGATGTGTTATTGTCCCAACTTTATTCTCCATCTTCATCGCTATGATACTTCACCTTGTTGATGGGAAACTTCCCACCGGAGTAGAAATCATCTATCGGACAGATGGCAAGCTATTCAACCTCAGCAGACTGAAAGCCAAAACCAAGGCTACAACAACATCTGTTATAGAACTCCAGTATGCTGATGACAATGTCGTCTGTGCGCATTCAGAAGAAGATCTACAAGCCACTCTAAACACCTTCGCAGAAGCATACGAGAAGCTCGGCCTGTCATTGAACATTGAAAAAACCAAGGTGCTGTTCCAGCAGACACCAGCCAACCCCTCTCCAATGCCAGCGATACAGCTTAATGGTGTAACATTAGAAAATGTTGATCATTGCCGAGGAGACAATCCTCCTCGGAAAACAAGGGATCGCCTAAAGTAAAAGTAAGTAAGTTGGCAGTGATGCTCATAGGTCATCCGAAACATGGAGTTCATGCCCATAACTCACCCACACTCTTTTTTAATACATATGTTGTTGTTTATGATTTGTGGTGATCCTTGGTTGAACCCATCATGGGGTTTCTGGGACTGAAAATGTGTTATTCACCTGAGCACAGCTGAGCAATAAATCGAAGCCTGATATCCAGAATATTAGTCCAATGCTCAAACTGCTGCAGTCTCTGTAACTTTCTACATCTTTAGAAAGTAATTCCTGTCAGCCTTTGCCAGTAAAATCAGTTGGGTGAAGAATGCTGGGTGCTGAAATCCAAAGAAATCTGGAGGAGTGTATCATTCATCCCTTTAGGCAATTGATAGGTATTTGTGGTACAGAGAATCATGGGTAAATATTTCAAGCTAACATCCTATACATACATCCCTGACAGTATGTTTGATTCAGCCCTGAGACTTAGAACCATAGAATCATAGAGTTGGAAGAGACCTCATGGGCCATCCAGTCCAACCCCCTGCTAAAAAGCAGGAAAATTGCGTTCAAAGCACCCCTGACAGATGGCCATCCAGCTTCTGCTTAAAAGCTTCCAAAGAAGGAGCCTCTACCACACTCCGGGGCAGAGAGTTCCACTGCTGAACGGCTCTCACAGTCAGGAAGTCCTTCCTCGTGTTCAGATGGAATCTCCTTTCTTGTAGTTTGAAGCCATTGTTCCGCGTCCTAGACTCCAGGGCAGCAGAAAACAAGCTTGCTCCCTCCTCCCTGTGGCTTCCTCTCACATATTTATACATGGCCCTCATCATGTCTCCTCTCAGCCTCCTCTTCTCAAGGCTAAACATACCCAGCTCTTTAAGCTGCTCCTCATAGGGCTCGTTTTCCAGACCCTTGATCATTTTAGTCACCCTCCTCTGGACACATTCCAGCTTGTCAATATCTCTCTTCAATTGTGGTGCCCAGAATTGGACACAATATTCCAGGTGTGGTCTAGCCAAGTAAGAACAGAGAGCACAATATTCAAGAACATAATATTATTAAAGAGCACAATAGTTTCCCAACATTTCATTTATATATCTATTTCTAAAGTAGGGTGACCATGGTCTACAGGAAATGATTTGATGATGGCTAAGCTCACCTACTCTTGCATAGAAACTATGCCATTCTAGCATTCAACACATATTATTCAAACAACAAGGCAAATAATTGGCTCATTTTTTCAGAGTGCCCTTTAAAAAACAGGTGGCAAAAGTTATATTAGGATAAGAATATAAGCATGTGTCAGAGTAGCAGCTGTGAACGGAGAAGTGTAGAGGGAGAGTTAAATAAGAAGTATTTTATGCCAAGAATGGCCAATTTAGGACTTCCAGTTGTTGCTGACTACAACTCCCAGGAGCCTTAGCCGGGGTCTGTGGGAGCTGAAGAACATCTAGAAGGCTACAAGATACTCACTCCTGTTGTTTGAAATACTCCCTGTGCTACTATCACTTTCAGTACCATGCATGAGAAATTAGAAGCAGAAAAATTGAAAGTTAACAAGTTTGGCACAGATACTGGCTATTTTACAAAAAACCAACAACAACTCTAAAGCATGGGTGGCAGAGGTGTTGAGCATAAATACAGAAGCGAACTCCTGACCTTTGATTTTTAATTTTACTTTGAATAAGGGGCTTTCTAAAATAGAAATGAGAGCCCAATGTAAAAATTAGAGGGTTTGTTGTTAAGTACACTCCATATGACCAGCACTTAGGCACTCAATTCACACAATGTTCCTTCTGTTGATTTCTTTGTAGGTTTATAGGCATGCTGTTATGCAGGTTCATTTCCTGCTCCTGAAAACAAGCTTAGCTTGCCCAAACACAGAGCTGCCAAACCGAATATATTGTGCCTTTATATCTTGGCCCTGTCCTGAAAGCTCAGACCTGATGGTGGTCTTCCCATAGACCAGGGATCCTCAAACTTTTTAAACAGAGGGCCAGGTCACAGTCCTTCAAACTGTTGGAGGGCCAGATTATAATTTGAAAAAAAGATGAATGAATTCCTATGCACACTGCACAGATCTTATCTGTAGTGCAAAAACACTTAAAAACAATACAATAGTTAAAATGAAGAACAATTTTAACAAATATACACTTATTAGTATTTCAATGGGAAGTGAGGGCCTGCTTTTGACTGATGAGATAGGATTGTTATTGTTGTTATGTGTTGGGGTTCAGCCTGTGTGTGAACCTGAACCTGATTCTCTGATTGTATTCTCTGATGCTAATGTAGAAAACAAGGTGAATTCTGAGGCCAATTTAGATGATGATGGTTTGAGTAGTGATCCTAGAGCCTTGGAAAGTGAAAGTCAAAATTCCCATGAGAACATGCATTCTGAGCCGAGTGGAGAAGTTTCACTCCCTTTTCCTCCCAGCCTTAGTTCTCCAGAGAATCTGACACCTGGTCTGCCTAATGAGGATAGGTGGGGGCAGATTTGGCAGAGGCGGGGAGAAGCACAAAGTTTACGTAGGTCAGCCAGATTGAGAGAAATGCAAACAAAAACCTAAGGCGTGTTTCACAATAGATTTCTCGGCCTTAAGTATGCCTGGCCTAAATGCAGCTTCAGACTAGGCATCGTTCCAGATTTATGTGCAAGCTTTTGCAAGTCTCCTGATTCAAGTGGCCTTGTTCCTCAGAGGTTTTCTAGTTGTTCCAAGTATGGTTAGTGGATTGCTAACAGGTTCCAGGATTCAGCAGTTTTGCTGTGGGTTTCATAATCTTGTTTATGGACATTTCTTGTTGCTGATTTTTACTGTGACTTTTTACCTTTGCCTTTTTCCTCTATTTTGTATTTATTTTTCATCAATAAAAAGGATTGTTTTCCTTGAGTCAAGTGTGGTGGAAGGTTGTCTGAGGGTCCAGTTTCCTGCTCTGGGTTGCAATGTTATGTGCTTTCAAATCGTTTCAGACTTATGTTGACCCTGAGCGAGGGCCGGGTAAATGACCTTGGAGAGCCGTATCTGGCCCCCGGGTCTTAATTTGAGGACCTCTGCCATAGACAATGGGTTGATTATGGTGTAAACATAAGGTTCAGTCTGTCAATCAAATCTAGCAAGATTCTTACATTCTTAAATGAGCTTTCCAGCTTCAATTAAAACATTGTGCTTGGACCTTTCTCTTCCTGTGTTCCCCATGACCTCAGCTAAAGAAATCCATTAAACCAGTGAAAAATACAGGTAAACATTCTAAGAAGCACAATGACATTCTCCAGTACCTTTCATTTAACATTATTTACTCTCCCTCTAGAGCGCATTTTCACTTATGTTTCCTCAACAAGATGTTCTCAGCAAAACTAATAGATCTGATCATAGACAACATTTCAACAGCAATTTACTGGATGTGTAAATTGATGGAATCCCTGCTATCATTAGCTGAGTCAACGCAAGCTCCAGAATTACATTAATCAGACACAATGGTTACTGCAACTGATTCAAGTACCACTCACTTCCTCTCTTGAAGCAAAAGAAAGAAAACTTATCTGTCATTCAAATGAGAAATGTGCAAATTCCACAAATGATACAATGTCCTTGCCAGATTTGCATTCTATCCTTTCAAGGAGTTTAACTTTGAGCGAGCAGCACTTGCAACTGGTCGAAGATCAATAAAGCGTATTTGATCTCTGGACTCTCTAATACCGTGTGGCTGTATCTCCATACTGATCTTTATGCTGATGACCTCTAAAAGCTATGTATGGAATATTAATGTCAATGCAATTGGTTTTCCCTATGGGAATTTCTTTCATAAGCAATTCGATTTCTTTTAGATAACTTTAAGAACGAGCCAGTACATCTAGTGGTTTGAGTGTTGGACTAGGACTCTAGGGGACCAGAATTTAAATCTCAGCTCAGGAATGGAAACTCAAGGGTGACATTGAGCAAAACATACATTTTCTGTCCCATAGAATGGCAATGGCAAATTTCCTCTATCAAGAAAACCCTGTGCTAACAAACAAAACAAAACCAACAAACTTGTGGCAGTATTGTGGTAGAATAGAGTTGATTCCTGAGATGCTTGTCATTTGCTTACTACTGTGCAGATGAATATTAGAAGAAACATAATAATAATAATAATAATAATAATAATAATAATAATCTTGATTTATACCCCGTCACCATCTCCCCAAGGGGACTTGGGGCGGCTTACATAAGGCCAAGCCCAAACAATACAATACATCAGTAAAAACCAAACACAACAATGATGAAAACAAAAAGTCAGAGGGAAAAACCTCTGGGGGGGGGGGATTAAAAATAGCCTCTGGGGAGAAGTGCTACATTTTAGAGAGTGGTGAAAAGGTGCCCTAAACATAGTCTGCCTCTCTTATCCCTGACTGGACTGCCGCGTCCAGTGGGTCACTACCCTATGGCCAAAAAAGAAAAATGAACTTCGGTACATGGAACGTACAGACACTGATGGACAACACTGACAGTGAACGCCCAAAACGCAGAACTGACATCACTGGAAGACGTTAACAGCGACATAGCAGCCCTTCAGGAGACCTGGAGAGCAGGAGAGGGACAGCTGAAGGAAGAAAAAGGAAGCTTCACCTTCTTCTGGAAGGTACTGCCTGAAGACCAAAGAATGCACGGAGTTCGCTTTGCTATCAGAAATGATCTGGTGAAGCATCTGACCGAAGCACTCACTTGCATCAATGAGCAACTCTCAACTCTCTGAATGGACCTTGCCAAAAACCAACAGGCGACCATCATAAGTGCCTATGCACCAAGACTAGATGCTGATGATGACATCAAGGAAAATTTTTACTGTCAGCTGGACACCATCCTATCAGAGATACCTAAGGAGGACAAAATCATCCTCCTGGGGGACTTTAATACAAGTGTTGGATGAGACTTCAACCTGTGGCCAGGGAACATAGGAAAAGACGGGATTGGAAACAACAACTTGAATGGCATCCTGCTTCTCACCAAATGTGCAGAACACAACCTTGTCATCACCAACACGCTCTTCCGCCAGAAAAACAAGTTCAAGACATCATAGAAGTCCCCCCGGTCTTCTATGTGAAAATAAGTGGCAGCCCATGGAGCTCCTTGAACAGGAGGGTTAACTGGTGCTCTGTAGGGAGCACCAGTTAACATTCTGGCCGCCACTTGTTGGACCAGTTGAAATTTCCAAGCCGTTTTCAAGGGCAGCCCCACGTAGAGCGCATTACAGTAGTCCAATCTATGAGTGACCAAGGCATGGACCACCCCGGCCAGATCAGCCTTTGCAAGGTACGGTCGCAATTGGCGCACAAGTCTCAACTATGCAAAAGCCCTCCTGGATACTGCCGACGCCTGAGCCTCAAGCGTAAGTGATGAATCCAAGAGGACTCCCAAACTGCGGACCTGTGACTTTAGGGGGAGTGTAACCCCGTCCACCACAGGTTGCCAACCTATACCCCGATCTGGTTTACGATCAACCAGGAGGACCTCTATCTTGTCAGGATTGAAATATATATCAGTGATTGGTTGGGGGGGGGGGGGCGGGGGGCGCCAAAATACTGTTTGCTTACCTTTGAAAATTACCTAGGGCCGCCTCTGTCAGCATCCCAAATAACCAAACCAAATCTAAAGTTGACCAATCTAAAGCTGACTGATTCATAACCCTTTTGGTACTAATGTTGGAGAGTGGTCCCTAGTCAAAATGGTCCCTGGTCAAAAAAATTTGGGAACTGCTCTGGAGTATTCCTGGTATTTAAGTTTCATGGTTAAATCTTAAACTCCTCACGTGCTCCAGTAGTTATATTCCTTTCCTCACTAGTGGAGGAAGTTCATTGTTATTCAGACTGATCAACTAAGTGGACACTAATGGGCTGATTTAAATAATAAAGAGCCAGATGCTGCTGCAAAGGCCAGTGTTTGTTCTTTTGTCCATTGTGCAATGCAATGGACATTTTGTTACATTCTCCAAAAAGAAGCCTCAAAAGCTATAAAAAGGACTACACATGTAAGGAAAGGCTTCTTAAATTTTTCCACTTGGGACCTCTTTTGGCCCAATAAATTTTTGCATGACCCTGGGTATATAGGTATATAAAATAGCTATAAAAGCAAACATTTACTGATAACAAAGCAGCATGTGCAAAGCTTGCCAAACAACCTAATCTTTCTTTTTATGAAGTACAGCTGAAGCATCATCTGTAAAGTCCGCTGTAAACAGTGCATAATATATTCATGTAAATGTCTAAAACAGCCGCAAGGTGACATTGAGATTTGTTTTCCAGACTCCAACATTAAGCTAATGCACAATTTCATAAGCAGTGGTCTAAGGAAACAGGGATACAACCTGTGAGATTTCAATGAAGTGGTTTTATAGGTTCCCATCCTAGTTTCACAGGTTTTGTTTTGTTTTTCAGATTAGGATTTGCTTGAGAAAGTAAGAAAAATGACCAGAACAATATCATTCTTAGGGTTTATATCCTACCTTTTGCTTGACTTAGAACTTAAGTTAATTTGTGTCAGATTCAAACAAGGTATGAAGCGATCTTCTAGTAACAGATTTATACCTTGGAAAAGTTGCCCTGACTGTGATTGGAAAAGTTAGAGTCAGCTGCCAAGACCTCTTGGAGCACTAGATGGAAGCACCACAACAACACCAACAAGAAATAATGGGATTTCTAGAGGAAATTAGGATTTGGTTAGTGAGGGGAGAAATCTCAAGGAGAGTATTGTCTTGAAAAAGAAAAAAAAACAAACTAACTAAAAGAATGGAGATACCACTTGAACAATAGGAAGAACTTCCTGACTATGAGAGCGGTTCAGCAGTGGAACTCTCTGTCCTGGAGTGTGGTGGAAGCTCCTTCTTTGTAAGCTTTTCAACAGAGGCTGGAGGGCCATCTGTCTTGGGTGCTTCTTGGCAGGAGGTTGGACTGGATGGCCCATGAGGTCTCTTCCAACTCTTATGATTCTATGATTCTATGTATGTGATTCTTCTGCTGATGATTGCTCCTAGGCTACTACTGTCAATTGGTCAGTAGTACAGCATGGTTATCCTCCCCACTTCTCTCAAACGTCTCTTGCACTGCCTTGTCCATTGCTACTTGCTGGCTCCAGCGCTCAGCAGGAGGAAGCAGCACATGTGAAGGCAAACAGTAAGATCAGAGTCAGTCCTGGAGAAAGAAGCAGCAGTCGCTGCCACTGATCACAGCACTACTAACTAGCTGACTGATAGCCATACTCCTATTATTATTATTATTATTATTATCATCTTTATTTATACCCCGCAAAATCTCCCGAAGGACTCGATGCGGCTTACAAAGGCCAAGGCTGCTGACAACAACAACATACAATACACAATAAAACTCATAAGCAAATAATAAACATCAAGCAAAACAATAAAACAGTAAAACGATGACACCGTGAATGCAATTAAAACGGAAAGGCCAGGCCAAATGTAAGACACAAAATTTAAAAGTGCTGAACTTGACAGGTAATATATAGAGGTATTTGAAGGTAGGTGCAATGTGCAGATTATCCTGAATCTCTATCAAAGTGCATTCTGGAAAGGCACACTGGAACAGCCAGGTCTTCAGGCTCTTCCTGAAAACTGCCAACGTTGGGGCTTGTCTGATGTCCTTGGGGAGAGAGTTCCAGAGTCAGGGGGCCACCACAGAGAAGGCCCTGTCCCTTGTCCCCACCAAACGCGCCTGCGACGCAGGTGGGATCATGAGCAGGACCTCTCCAGATGATTGGAGGGAGTGTGCGGGTTCATAGACGGAGATGCGGTCACGCAGGTAGGCAGGTCCCAAACCGTTTAGGGCTTTGTAGGTGAGCACCTGCATCTTGAATTGGGACCGGAAAATGAACGGCAGCCAATGGAGCTCCTTGAACAGGAGGGTCCTATGACCTTATCACATTGTCTAATGGATTTGCTAAGCATTGTGACAAATCCATAGGGTCCCGTCAGGGGGCATGGGGAACCCGTCACCCCACATTGCATGTTGGGAGTCCTGTCTCATTGGAAAGAGCCACAAACCTATTCCCTTATCCATTTAGCCAGTTAATTACCCTGAATATATGAGGATCTAGTCCACATGTGGCAGCTCTCTCCTCCTCAAGCATCCTGTCCACATCCTCAGACTGTACAAGTTCTACATCCCATGGGTGTGATTGAAAGCACATTCAGATCATACTTGTTCCTTCCACCTTTATTTAGAAGATCTCATTATATCTCCTGTCACACCTCCCAAGTATACATGTTGTTTCCAGAGGGAATTTGAAAGGGCATTTCTAAATGTCATCCATCCTGCACAATACTTCATCTGTGCCATTTCCAATTTTCTTCTCTTGGCTGTGTGTGCCTTTTCTTCCCACTCAACAGAAGGTTTCTCATGGGGAGATGTGAAAGATGTGCTAAATCACGGCAAACATGACTCCATCTATCCTCTGCCTGACTCACTGTAGCAGAAAGAGCTAACCTCCTGTTACCCTGACATCAACATCTGAGGAAATCAGTAGTGTTGGTAAACAGCTGGATCGCTAGTCTTAGATAACTGGACACCTCAAGTTCTAATGCAGGCATTTATCTCACCTCCATTCTGTTTTTTTTCTCCTGACTTTGCCATAGTGATCACCAAGATATGAAAAGGTCAGTACATGAAGTTCAGAGCTGCCATTTTGCTATCCTGCAGCTCCTATAAAATTCTCATCTCTTAATCAAAGCAACTCATCCTTTTCAAGGACAATGCAACTTTGCTCCTCCTCCAGTCTCTTTCCTGGGATCAGCCGAAATAAATCATATGTGGCATACCTCTGCTCTTGCTTACAATTACTCAGATGTTACTATGGAAAACTCTTTGTGATGCCTACATGCTTTAATTCACCAAAGGAAACAAAGAACCTTGCATTATTCTCGAATGAGTCTCACTCAACGCTTGGCCTGAAGCCTAACAATGCAAATAGAATAATATAGAACAAGTCTGGCTTTTTTCCTTTTCTTTTTACCTTTGGAGCATGTAGTTATGTCCCCCAGTTCTACTATCTCTTTATTTGCACTGTAAAACCTCACAGAGCTATGTTGACATTATGTTTCGTACTTTATGTAAGAATCAATATACAGGGTTAGTCAAAATGAATAGGCCAATAAGAAAATTAATTGTAGCCGAATTGGCCTATTCATTTTGACTAACCCTGTATATTCAGTGAATAATTCAAGAGGAGGGTAAAGAACTAATCCTTATGTATTACATATAGTGCAATAGAAAGATATTTTCCCCCTCCCAACTCCAATCTTTTTTTTTAAAAAAAAAACAACTAAATATACTTCTGCAGTTAAAAGAATAATTCACCCACTTAGTTGGACTGTACATATACAAGAAAATTAAGTTGTACTAAAGACTTTTTAGATACACTGATATTCCAAAATCCTTCAAGTTGGGTTCAGCATTATTTAAACCAGGCTGTGTAAATTATTACTCCCTAGCTATTGTTGAACTGCAACTGGAAGTTACAAACCAACAACATCTGCAAGGCAATGTTGTGCCCTTCTTGATTTAGGAAATGTGAATATATTACACTATTCTGCCTTGGTTAGACCACACCTGGAATATTGTGTCCAATTCTAGGGACCACAATTGATGAGAGATATTGACAAGCTGGAATGTGTCCGGAGGAGGGCGACTAAAATGATCAAGGGTCTGGAGAACACGCCCTATGAGGAGCGGCTTAAGGAGCTGGGTATGTTTAGCCTGAAGAAGAGAAGGCTGAGAGGAGATATGATAGCCATGTATAAGTATGTGAGAAGAAGTCATAGGGAGGAGAGAGCAAGCTTGTTTTCTGCTGCCCTGGAGACTAAGACATGGAACAATGGCTTCAAACTACAAGAAAGGAGATTCCTTCTGAACATGAGGAAGAACTTCCTGACTGTGAGAGCCGTGCAGAAGTGGAACTCTCTGCCCCGGAGTGTGGCGGAGGCAGGGGCGGCTCAACCCATTATGCAAAGTAAGCATTTGCAGTATAGTTGATTTTGCCTAGGGGCGCTCTTGAGGTGCTCTTGGGGGAAAATAGACCTTGACATATGTGAGTTGTAGTTACTGGGATGTATACTTCATCTATAATCAAAGAGCATTCTGAACTCCACCAATGATGGAATTGAACCAAATATGGCACACAGAACTCCCACGACGAACAGAAAATTATATCAGTGATTGGTTGGGAGTGGGGGCAAAATACTGTTTGCTTACCATTGAAAATTATCTAGGGCTGCCTCTGGGTGGAGGCTCCTTCTTTGGAAGCTTTTAAACAGAGGCTGGATGGCCATCTGTCAGGGGTGCTTTGAATGCAATATTCCTGCTTCTTGGTAGGGGGGTTAGACTGGATGGCCCATCAGGTCTCTTCCAACTCTATGATTCTATGATTCTACACCCTGGAACCCCATGGCTATAGTAGGTCTAAGCCTAGAACTACAAAATATTAGACCCCTGGATCTAATGGGTCACCTAAACCAGGCAGTTTATCTCTGTGTAGATGTGCCCCAGAGCTCACATGGATGGGATGCACAGACAAGCCTCGGATGCAGTATAAATCTTAATTCTTTCATTTTGCTGTAGCCAATTCTAGTTCTTTCCCCTCTTTCTTCCTGATTGTAGAGCCATTTTGATATCACCAGAGGCAGCCACACAACCAGGAAGAAGGAGTAGGGATCGGCTGGTTGCACATTTGTCTCTTTGATGTCAAAATGGGATGCCCTTGCGATGAGGAAGAAGGAAAGGGGATCACCCCACTTCTTCATGTTGCTTGCATAGGTATTACATTCTAATGTCAGCAGATACACCTGTAGTGGTCAGGAGCTTATAACACAGAGAAAGTGTATCATCTGGACAGCAAACTGGGCTGAATTGCACCTAATCTTGCTGTCCAAACTGCTATGAAGTTATAGGATACTCCAGAATTTCCAGCAAATGTCAGAGTATGTCCCATGTTTGCCTGAAGTGGGCAAAGCCAGATGAAAATTTGAATGGTATTTGATATAGAACAACTGGAAAGGATCATAGTTGTAACGGTTTGGGACCCGCCTAGCTGCGTGACTGCATATCTGTGTACGAACCCACAGAATCTCTTCGATCATCTGGGGAGGCCCTACTCAAGCTCCCACTGCCATCGCAAGCGCGATTGGTGGGGACGAGGGAGAGGGCCTTCTCGGTGGTGGCCCCTCGACTCTGGCAGTCTTTAGGAGGAGCCTGAAAACGTGGCTGTTTCAGTGTGCCTTCCCAGAATAAGGAAACTCCCAGCAATATGTCCTCAAATACACTTTAATAATGATGTTGGGTTGTCTGCACATTTCTTCCCTCTTCAAAACCTTTATTCCAATTACATGCTACCTGTTCATGCCCAGCATTATTTTTTAAAAAAATTTATTACTGCATTTGGCCCAGCCATTGGTTTTTAAAACCTTGTGTTATTGTTATTGTTTTTGCTTATTTTGCTCTGAGTTTTGTATTGTTTTGTATTATTGCTGTTATTGTTATTGTTGTGTTGTGGGCTCGGCGTCATGTAAGCCGGACCGAGTCCCTCGGGAAATGGTAGTGGGGTACAAATAAAGTTTTATTATTATTATTATTATTATTATTATTATTATTATGCATGGGTTTTAGGAGAAAAACCACCAACAGTAGGGAGCTGTAATTTAAAGGTGGATCAAGAAGAGGAAAGGAGGAGCTACTCATAGTGTATGTAGGTTAGACAAGAGAAGAGTCTAACCTACATACATTATAAGTATGTAGGTTAGATTCTTTAGTTTAAACAGTATATGTAACATAAGCTCTTCTTAAGGGCTTATGTTACATATACTGTTTAAACTAAAATGAAAATTGTGCTATTTATTTGTCGTGTCAGGGCAACCAGTCGATTATATTACATTTCTAATGAAACAAAGCAAACAAACAGACAAAATACAAAATTTGTGAGTTTTGTAGTTGGTTAAATGTCCTTTGACCAGTATCTGGCCACTTGGAGTGCTTCTGGTGTTGCTGCAAGAAGGTCCTCCATTGTGCATGTGGCAGGGCTCAGGTTGCATTGCAACAGGTGGTCAGTGGTTTGCTCTTCTCCACACTCGCATGTCGAGGATTCCACTTCGTAGCCCCATTTCTTGAAGTTGGCTCTGCATCTCGTGGTGCCAGAGCACAGTCTGTTCAGCGCCTTCCAAGTCGCCCAGTCCTCTGTGTGCCCAGGGGGGAGTCTCTCATTTGGTATCAGCCATTGGTTGAGGTTCTGGGTTTGAGCCTGCCACTTTTGGACTCTCGCTTGCTGAGGTGTTCCAGCGAGTGTCTCTGTAGATCTTAGAAAACTATTTCTAGATTTAAGTCGTTGACGTGCTGGCTGTGCTTCAATTGTACAACATTGTCTAAAATGTGCCCTGCCAAACTTTCCTGGTTTGGCAAGGTGAATCCAAAGAATACTCTGCCCTCCGATTTCTCCAACTGCTTTTAGAATGGCCTCCCCAACGCCCAACTTCACTTCAGTCACGTAAATAATTGCAATGTAAAAGTAGTTTGGACTCAAGTAAATCTGTAGGGGGGAGAAAAGAGATAAGGGATGGAGCTTTGCCCTTCCCTGTAAGTTTAGGCAAAAGCAACCGGCGCAACCTCCTCTAACGTATATATTCTTTATTATTGATAACTTTTGCCATCTTAACTACATTCCAATACTGCTTGCAACATGTCCCAGTTTTCTTAGGTTTAGTTTCCTATAAAAGGTTAGACAGAAGAATAAAACATTGTAATACAGAGAACACTGTTGACTTACATAATTGGAGGCCAGATCTGGATGAAGATAATCAATCCCTGAAAAAGAGAATTACAGTACATAAGCTACGAGGAAGCAAATAACAGCAGCTGCATGCTTCAAATAGAGATGTTTTGAAGAGCTATGAAATCCAGTTATGTGTAAATAAGCAAACTACGAGAAGCAATATTGGCCACAGAGACTGCCCAGTTAAATCCAAGCTGTCAGTCCTTGGCTTTTGCATTATACAGGAACAAAACCTACTATTAAATGTTACAGGCCAGATTTACAAGCTATGTTCTGATATGTGTTCAGAGAAGACACAGAAGTATTGGAGAACAGACGCAGAACAGTTTTTAGTTGTGCAAATGGTTGTAAATCAATACGTTTACGTACCAAACGATTTCAGCAAAATTAGACATTTTGAAATATGCAATGTAAGGCTGGCCAAATACCTATCAGATAAGATCATTCTATAGCTCAGAATCTTAGAACATACAACCATGGTGCCGATATTGCTCCACCTTAAAGGTCATGGAAAATGTCTAATGTCTAATGTAATTCTAATGTGCCTCTTGAACACAGTATTTTGCACACTGAAGCTTTTCCTTCTCTTTCCCCTGCCCCATACGATTTGGATTGCCCAACACAGTTTTCTGCAGCTGTTACCTATGGCAGCCATAAATCCCTATTCTTCACAGGCTCACTTGGAAAAGTATAAAGGTGATTTTAGTACTCTTGTGTACTTTTGGCTCTATCCATTCTCATTTTCTGAAACTAGAGTCAGGACTAGCCTTCCCATCCAGTAGGGAGAGTTAGCTACTTTCGGAAGATGTTGGGGAGTGAGGAACATCTGTGGGAAGTCAGAGAGTTGTGTGTCCTGAAGCTGAACCTATGCTCCCTAAATTAGCTTATGTGGAATGGAGAATTTGTCTAATTTGCAGATAGTGAGCCCTTGGTACCCACTAGGGCAGTGTTTCTCAACCTGGGGGTCGGGACCCCTGTGGGGGTCGCGAGGGGGTGTCAGAGGGGTTGCCAAAGACCATCAGAAAACATAGTATTTTCTGTTGGTCATGGGGGTTCTGTGTGGAAAGTTTGGTCCAATTCTATCGTTGGTGGGGTTCAGAATGCTATTTCATTGTGGGTGAACTATAAATCCCAATAACTACAACTCCCAAATGGTAAGGTCTATTTTCTCCAAACTCTACCAGTGTTCACATTTGGGAATATTGAGTATTTGTGCCAAGTTTGAACCAGATCCACCATTGCTTGAGTCCACAGTGTTCTCTGGAAGTAGGTGAACTACAACTCCAAAAAACTCAAGGTCAGTGTCCACCAGACCTTTCCAGTATTTTCTCTTGGTCATGGGAATTCTGTGTGCCATGTTTGATTCAATTCCATCATTGATGGAGTTCAGAAGGCTCTTTGATTTAAGGTGAACTATAAATCCCAGCAACTTCAGCATTACCAAATAACAAAATCGATCACCCGCAATTCCACCAGTATTCAAATTTTGGGCGCATCAGGTATTTGTGCTAAATTTGGTCCAGTGAATGAAAATACATCCTGCATATTTACATTATGACTCTTAATAGTAGCAAAATTACAGTTATGAAGTAGCAACGAAAATAACGTTATGGTTGGGGGTCACCACAACCTGAGGACCTGTACTAAGGGGTTGCGGCATTAGGAAGGTTGAGAACCACTGCACTAGGGTTTGGTTTGAGAACCCAACTTACCTGTCTGAACGTATCTCCTTCTATGAACCAGCTAGGACGTTAAGATCGTCTGGGGAGGTCCTGCTCTCAATCCCGCCTGCATCACAAATACGTTTGGCGGGGACGAGAGACAGGGCCTTCTCAGTGGCGGCCCCTCAGCTATGGAACACCGTTCCCAGAGATATTAGATTGGCCCCTTCTCTGTTAGCATTTTGTAGGAAGGTTAAGACCTGGTTATTCGAGCAGGCATTTAAAAATGGTGGGGACGAGGGACAGGGCCTTCTCGGTGGTGGCCCCTCGACTCTGGAACTCTCTCCCACCGGAGGTTAGAACCGCCCCATCTATCCTGACATTTAGGAAACGGGTGAAGCCGTGGTTGTGGAGACAGGCTTTCGATGAATGAGACAACACCCTAGGATTTTGGATGGAAGATGATGTATATTTGATTTTAATATGATGACTGGCCACCATAGTTTTAAATATACTGTTATTTTAAATGTGTTACTGTAATTGTGAACTATGATATTTTACTGATTGTATGTGTTTTTATGGTTGAAAACTGGGCTGAGTCCCTCAATGAGGTGAGAAGGTCGGTATAGAAAACTTTGAAATAAATAGAAATAAATTAAAAAGGCAGTGTAACAAATATTGGAACATGAAACAACTGGGTGATGAGATTGGATCTTGATTTTAACGAAGAGACACCATGAGTTAGGTAGTATTGACTTTGCAATGTTTGTATATTGATGCTATGGTTTTCAATTGTTTTAATCTGTTTTATGATGTTCGAGCATTGAATTTTGCTACAGTAAACCGCTTTGAGTCGCCCGAGGGCTGAGAAAAGCAGTATACAAATGGAATAAACAAACAAACAAACAAACCCATGGATTCAAGAGCCCCTGGATGTTCACATGCAATTATATACCATGGCTTTGTAAAATGGTGCCTCTTATATCAAATGGCAAAAACAGAGTTTGCCTTATAAAAATATACATTTTCAAGTCTTGGATGGTTGAATCCATGGAAGAATATCCATAAATCGTGAGGGTTGGCTGTATTGAAGTTTTTTGTTTGTTTTTTTGTCGTGTCAGGAGCAACCGCTCCTGTTGTGAGAGAATTGGCCGTCTGCAAGGAGGTTGCCCAGGGGACCCCTGGATGATTTTTTTGATGTTTTATCATCCTTGTGGGAGGCTTCTCTCATTTCCTCGCATGAGGAGCTGGAGCTAATAGAGGGAGCTCATCCGCCTCTCCCTGGATTCGAACCTGCGACCTGTCGGTCTTCAGTCCTGCTGGCACAGTGCTTTAACCCACTGCGCCACCAGGGGCCCTGTATTGAAGTGAGATCCATCCACTTATCTAGTTGTTTCCTAAAGAAGGAAGAGAGGTTTCCATCTTGCCTTTCACCCTGGATGGCAACATGTATTGGCTTGGCTCTTTGGTGAGCAGATAAGCCAACCGGAAATTGCTCGCGGACTGTGTGGCCATTCCTCACCACAACTTAAATTTGTATTGCAACAATGACCTTTGAGAATATTTTTGCAAGTTACTGTCTATATCTTTAGAGGGTAAAAGAAATTAATGGTCACCTCCAGGTTATTCTATGTCCTATATACAAGCAGTAATCTTGAACTAACAAAGTACTACTTAAAATGAAAACCTAGTCGGTGACAACAGTCGCATCTTTAGTGAAACTAAGCCTCAATATTCCTGGGTTGTGCATTTACATACATGATGCTCTAAAATAGGGACAGGGAAACTGTGGATCTTCAGATGTTATTAGACAGCAACTCCAATCAACTCTCCCCATTGGAGATGCTGAATGGGACTGATGGAGTTTGTAGTTCAGCAACATCTAGGCAGGGGTCCTCAAACTTTTTAAACAGAGGGCCAGGTCACAGTCCCTCAAACTGTTGGAGGGTCGGGTTAAAATTTGAAAAAAACATGATTGAATTCCTATGCAAACTGCACATATCTTATTTATGGTGCAAAAAAACACTTAAAAACAATACAATAATTAAAATGAAAAACAAATTTAAAAAATATAAACTTATTAGTATTTCAATGGGAAGTGTGGGCCTGCTTTTGACTGATGAGATAGGATTGTTGTTGTGTGCTTTCAGGTCATTTCAGACTTAGGTTGACTCTGAGCGAGGGCCGGGTAAATGACCTTGGGGGGCCATATTCAGCCCTCGAGCCTTAGTTTGAGGACCCTTGATCTAGAGCAGTGTTTCTCAACCCGGGGGTCGGGACCCCTGGTGGGATCACGAGCAGATGTGAGAGGAGTCACCAGAGACCATCAGAAAACACAGTATTTTCTGTATTGTCGAAGGCTTTAACGGCTGGAATCACTAGGTTGTTGTTGGTTTTCCAGGATGTATGGCCATGTTCTAGAAGCATTCTCTCCTGACTTTGGGCCTGCATCTATAGCAGGCATCCTTAGAGGTTGTGAGGTCCTTTGAAGATGGCCTGCCACAGGTGCAGGTAAAACATCAGGAGAGAATGCTTCTAGAACATGGCCATACAACCTGAAAAACCTACAACAACCCACAATATTTTCTTTTGGTCATGGGTTTTCTGAGTGGGAAGTTTGGCCCAATTCTATTGGGGTCAGGGAGAGGTTTCCCAAGGATAACGGAATACTTTTGCAATGGCTTTGTGAATAAATAGAGGGCCTGTGAAACTGTAATCTGATACATGTTTTTATTGATATTGGTTGTGCAATCTGGTTTTATATTTAACTAGCTGTCCCCTGCCACGCGTTGCTGTGGCCCACATGGGGGTTCTGTGTGGGAGGTTTGGCCCAATTCTATCGTTGGTGGAGTTCAGAATACTCTTTGATTGTAGATGAACTATAATTCTCAGCAACAACAACTCCCAAATATCAAGGTCTATTTTCCCCAAACTCCACCAGTGTTCACATTTGGGCATATTGAGTATTTGTTACAAGTTTGGTCCAGATCTATCATTGTTTGAGTCGACAGTGTTATCTGGATGTAGGTGAACTACAACTCCAAAATTCAAGGGCAATACCCACCAAACCCTTCTAGTATTTTCTGTTGGTCATGGGAGTTCTGTGTGCCAAGTTGGGTTCAATTCCATCATTGGTGGAATTCAGAATGCTCTTTGATTGTAGGGGAACTATATATCCCAGCAACTACAACTCCCAAATGTCAAAATCAATCCCCCCCCCCATCCCACCAGTATTCAAATTTGGGCATATAGGGTATTTGTGCCAAATTTGGTCCTATGAATGAAAATACATCCTGCATCTCAGATATGTACATTACAATTCATAAAAGTAGCACAATTACAGTTACGAAGTAGCAACAAAAATAATTTTATGGTTGGGGGTCACCACAACATGAGGAAGTGTATTAAGGGGTCGCAGCATTAGGAAGGTTGAGAAACACTGATCTAGAGGGTAACATTTTCCCTGGTTTAAAGTATCTAACTCACCCCTTGTCTGAAACCACTCTATGAGAAAAGATTGGCGAATGGATACTTTCCATATATGGGGTGAGTATCCTTTTTCTGAAATTTGTGGAATTGGATTTATTTATTTTTTGCTATAACGAAGATTAGTGGTGATGAAGAATGTAATAATAAACAAAAGGAAGAGATATGCTAATAAATGCATGCTGGAGCTGGAGAAAATTCTCTGTTTTTGAAATGGACCTTGAGGTATCAATTCTTATGGAAGAAACTAGCCGTCCCCTGCCACGTGTTGCTGTGGCCCACATGGGGGTTCTGTGTGGGAGGTTTGGCCCAATTCTATCGTTGGTGGGGTTCAGAATGCTCTGTGATTGTAGGTGAACTTTAAATCCCAGTAACTACAACTCCCAAATGTCAAGATTCTATTTTCCCCAAACTCCACCAGTGTTCACATTTGGGCATATGGCGTATTCGTGTAGAGTTTGGTCCAGATCCATCATTGTTTGAGTGCACAGTGATCTCTGGATGTAGGTGAACTACAACTCCAAAACCAAAGGACACTGCCCACCAAACCCTTCCAGAATTTTCTGTTGGTCGTGGGAGATCTGTGTGCCAAGTTTGGTTCAATTCCATCGTTGGTGGGGTTCAGAATGTTCTTTGATTGTAGGTGAACTATAAATCCCAGCAACTAACAGTCCCAGATGACAAAATCAGTTTTTTTGAGTGAAGGACATACATTGGGTTGTTAGATGTCTTGTGTCCAAATTTGGTGTCATTTTGTCCAGTGGTTTTTGAGTTCCGTTAATCCCACAAACGAACATTACATTTTTATTTATATAGATGAGTTTGCAATGCCTGAGTTTTTGATGCTTCTATCATAATCGCAATGGACATAGGATGTTGTGGGATGTTGTGCCTCCTCACCTGAGGCACAACATCCCACAAGCAAGTTGCAAGAACACAACTTTTAAGAGTTTGTTGCACTTTTATGGCAGCAGTTAAAAGTTAAATTAAGTTAAAGTCACTGCCTCATGCTGCTTAATGGTTGAGTAGATCCTGGAAAGATGTGTGTGGTGTTCTACATGTTGCGTAACAGCTTTTGAAGGCCTCAGATACCAAAACGCTCAGGATTTTTGTGTGGCTCCTGTGACACACATACCCCTGAATCCCTCCACTTTAAAAGAATACCACATTGTGTTGTAGTACAGTGTGATAGTAACATTACTACTACTGGTAGAAGGGAGAAGAGGGCTGTGCAGGTGTTGGAGGAGGAGCAGCAGCGAAAGTGGATTAGAGACATATTCATGGCTCCAACTGATTCTGAGTCCTTCGAGGGTTTCTCAGATTGTGAAATGGGGGAAGGAGAGGAAAGCAGGGGAGTTAAGCACGCTACTCGAGAACAAGAATCAGATGAGGAGATCCAAAGGAAGTGTATCTGTGATATACTTAGCGCTCCAACAGAAGATGAAGACTTTGTGGGTTTTGAAAGGAGTGATGGGACTGGGAGTGACGATGGGGAGGAGGATGCTTTAGACTGGACCCGTGTGCAGGAGATTAGGGACATCTGTACTCAGCCTACATCCAGTGATGACTTTGAGGGGTTTGCAGAAGAGTGGCAATCTGGGAACACTTGGGAAGACCTAAGTCTTGAAAGACGCTGGCAAAGGTGGAGAGATTGTAGGCATTGCTCAGCTGCAGGGAATGGGGCAGCTGAAAGTGATGATGAAAGGGTGGGGAGCAGTTCAGCCTCTGATGAGGAGTTATGGGATATAAGTTGGTTTAATTTCAATGGGTCTTTGCAGAAGGCAAAGTGTTTTATCGGGTTTGGATCTTTGTTACTGTCATTACTCTCAAGTTTGGGCTCTTGGACTACAGATCTCCGTGTTTCCCTGACTTCTGGGTGGAACTCCGTAAGTGCTGACTTCAACCTCTCCTTTGGCTCTGGACTGTGTTTTGATGACGACTTCACTTTTTGGACTGCTTCATCTCATTTTGGATGTGCCTGGACTTCAGCTGCTTTTGGACCTTGATTTTGCATGCTCCCACCTTGTTTTCTTGTGCTTTTTGGACCTTTTGAATTTCAAGCAGATTGCTGTAACTTTTTGTTATCCCAGATTATACTCTGGTATAATCCAGATTATATTTAAATTGGGATTTTTGCTTAGCGGTTGCTATAGACTGAGTTAAGTGTCTCTAAGCCTTTTTTGTGTTTAATAAACCTTTGTTTGGACCTTTTATACTGTGTTTGGCATTCTTGAGGCTTCTGGGTCTCAGCTAAATAATTCTTGATACCTCGCTTTAGAACTGCAAATTCACAGCAGTTAGGACTAATGACATATGTAACAATATTAGCCACGACTGCAGTTTGGAAGACTACAAATATGCATCAACAAGATCCAAGATAGCCAAGATTCAAGGTGACACAAACAATGACAGAACAAAAGTGGTGCTTCAGAACAATGCAATCACAAAAAAGGCAATTCAATTCCATCTCTGTGGCACGACTGTAATATTTGTTTCCTGTAGCTCACATGGAAGAATTCTGCAAAAGGTTCTCATTTCACATTTCTGTTTCATTTCTCTCTTTTCGTTCCCATCCAACTCATATGGCTTCTCATCACAGCAGTTTTAATATAATTGCATGGGGGGGGGGGGGGGGGGGCAACTATTACCCAGATCTTTTGAGGACCACGTGACTCCTTTGCCCAGGATGAGATTCACCATTTAAAAATAGGATATTCATTATTTCTTTTTGTAAGGCCATTTATTTCAGCTTAGAGTTTGTGCTCTTTTATTGATTGTCAGGGAATACGCGAGAAGAAAGCAATGGGGAAAGTGTTAGAATCATAGATTCTCCTGTTCACAGTGTATTATGAAATCAGCTCTTTGCATAGTCCCAGGGCTATTCTTTCATGTTTATAGAGCATTTGAATGGATGCTAATAACTGGCAACCTATTGGGCAATTCCGATTACCATTTGGCTCATAATCCTCTTACTTGCATGCACACGCAGCAGGTGGAGGTGGAGATTTTCATGTAGCCAGTTCTGCTTCAACAGTGGGAGGCTACCAGTTGTGCCCCCTCCCTCCTGACTTTCCGAAAAAAAAATGAAGACTTGGCTGTTTGAGCAAGCTTTTGAGAATGCAGCGGAATAGATAACATAGAATGATGAATGATGAACATGGAATGGCCAGACGATGTTACTGGATAACGTTTTTAACAAGATGGCACCAATGATTATATGCTTTAATGGTTTTTATTTATTTATTTATTTATTTATTTATTTATTTATTTATTATTTGCTTTATTTCTATACCGCTTTTCTTAGCCCGTTATTTATTTATTATTTATTTATTACTGCGCTTGTATACCGCTGTTTCTCAGCCTACATTGGCGACTCAACGCGGTTTACAACACTACAATAATCAACAATATTCAATATAAAAAGCATAAAAACACATACATAATATACAATATTGGGCCACCAATATCGAACCAATGCATCTCTTAACTAAAAACCCAGTCCAATTTCATCGTCTGTGATTACCAGTCCGTTAGGCGACTCAATGCAGTTTACATAATACAGGTTATCACAACAGTATCATAAGCAATTAAAACACATTATACATAACAGACAAAATCAAAAAACAATCATTATCATATTATAACGCCTCAACAGCAAATCAGAATCCATTCTCATAATCCTTGTACCATTTTCCTATGTTCGATTGTACCGTCTTCCTTATTTGGTACGCTTGTATACCGCCAATATCTCAGCCTGTGCGGCGACTCATTGCGGTTTACAACATGTTAAAAAATACAATTCACTTTAAACATTCACTTCCTGTATTCAGTTGCACTGTTTAGCCAAACGCTTGTTCGTAAAGCCAAGTCTTAACCTTCCTCCGGAACGCCAACAGCGAAGGGGCCTGTCTGATGTCTACAGGTAAGGCATTCCACAGCCGAGGGGCCACCACCAAGAAGGCCCTGTCTCTCGTCCCCGCCAAACGCGCCTGTGATGCAGGCGGGATCGAGAGCAGGGCCTCCCCAGACGATCTTAATGCCCTAGTCGGTTCATAGGTGGAGATGCGTTCGGAGAGGTAAGTAGGGCCGGAACCGTTTAGGGCTTTATAGGCTAACGCCAGCACCTTCAATTGTGCCCGGTAGCAGATTGGCAGCCAGTGGAGCTGGTGCAACAGAGGAGTGGTATCCTCCCTGAGTGCCGCTCCTGTTAGCAACCTGGCTGCCGAGCGCTGGACCATTTGAAGCTTCCGAGCAGTCTTCAAGGCCAACCCCACATAGAGAGCATTGCAGTAGTTTAAATGGGATGTAACCAGAGTGTGGACCACCGTGGCCAAGTCAGACTTCCCAAGGTATATTGTAAAGTTGATTGTTTTTAATGGCAATTTTATGAATGCCTGACATGAAGTTGTGCCAATCTGTAACCCTTGTCTTATGCCTCATGCTTCACTTCACTTCACTTCACTTTATTTCTTAATTAGTCGCTCTCCACCAAGGTGCTCCGAGCGACTTACAATTTAAAATAGCATTTACATAATATAAAAACATTCAACATAAAAACATACAACAGTGTCTATTTGACAAATTAGATCTGATCACTTTACTTAAATGCACAACTAAACAGCCAAGTCTTTAGTGCCTTTACAAAAGGTTGCAACTCTGACATTGCTCTAACATATGGAGCCAATGAGTTCCACAGAATTGGAGCATAGGTCGTAAAAGCTCTACGCCTTGTAGCTTCCAGGTGTACCTCCCTAGGGCCTGGTATGTATAGGAGATTTTCCTGGGTGGATCGAGGTGACCACTGATGGAGAAAAGGAATGAGGCAGTCCCTAAGATATAAAGGTCCTTGGCCATTTTGAGCTCTAAATGTCAGGATCAGTATCTTCTAAGAGATCCAATGTTCTATTGGTAGCCAATGCAGTTGTTGCAGAATTGGTGTAAAATGGGATCTTATAGATGATACTGCTAGCAGCCTAGCTGCCACATTTTGGACCATTTGAATATTCTGAGTTGTTGACTTCAGAAGGCCGGCATATAAGGCATTGCAATAGTCCAACCTAGTGGTGACTGTTGCATGGATTACTGCTGCCAATGCTTCTACCGAATGGTAGGATGCCAATTTCTTTGCCCGGCGAAGATGAAAACAGGCCTGCTCTCTCTTCCTACCATCTCATATGCCTTGTGTTGTCCCTCTTCCTGGAGAAAACCCACACTAGGAATCTCTAGGTCCTCCATTGCAATTTTATAGAATCATGATGGAGGACCTAGTGATTCCTATTGGAGGTGTTTTATCAGGTAAGAAACAAGTACTGTATTTTTAGTTGTGTTGTTTCCATTTTTGCAGTGGTCTTGTGCCCCTAACCCCAGCCAATATGGAGGTCTAGCTGGAGTCTGGAAAGTGTGGACCAGGAAATTTCATACCAAGATCATCTTCAAGCATTTACATCCTTTTCGGGGATGAGCTATGGTCTGCAGAAATTATGAGATCAATGTTCAACTTTTAAATGAATAGAATTAAGAAATGAGTTCAAGAACTACCACTTTCAGGATTTTGGGCAGTTCTTCTGTATATTGGCATAAATATATTGGCTGGTTGATTAGTGGACATGAAGTTATTGCTTGTATTCAACCACCTGTCTCTGTTCTGTCATCCCTTACTAGAATTAACTTCCCTTCAAGGCATATATAGACAGAGTTTGGGCTAAGAGAGTCTCAGCTATGTCCACGCTCTGGTTACATCCCAAATAGACTACTGCAATGCTCTCTACGTGGAGCTGTCTTTGAAAACTTCTCGGAAGCTCCAATTAGTCCTGCGGTCGGCGGCCAGGTTGTTAACTGGAGCTGCATACAGGGAGCGTACCACTCCTCTTTTGCACCAGCTCCATTGGCTGCTGATTAGCTCTGGGCACAATTCAAAGTGCTGGTTTTAAAGTCCTGAAAGGTTCTGGCCCAGATTACCTGTCCGAATGTATCTCCTGCTATGAACCATCATGAAACTTAAGATCATCAGGAGAGGCTCTGCTCTCAATCCCACCACTCTTGCAAATGCGGTTGGTGGGGACAAGAGACAGGACCTTCTTGGCAGTGGCCCCTCATCTGTGGAACTCTCTCCCTAAGGATATCAGGTTGGCCACCTCCCTCCAGTCCTTTAGAAGACAACTGAAGACCTGGCTCTGGGGCCAGGTGTTCAACTAGAGGCCAGCAGCAATAGGAAAAGGAAATTTCGATTTTGCAACATGGATTCTCCTGGCTCGGCTTGGTTTTACTGGCACGTTAATCTGTTAATCTATTTTTAAATTTTACTGATGATGTTATAAAATGTTTTAAAATGATTTTACTGTGATTGCAATTTTTATGGTATTTATGCTGTTAGCATCCTCTGATGCTCATTTGAGGCCACGCTGAGTCCTCCTTGTGGGGAGAAGGGTGGGATATAAATATATAAAATAAATAAATAAATAATTCAGAATGGATGTGCCAAGGCCAAGAACAAGGCACAGATGAATGGTACTCTAGGTAGATAACATGCCATCGCTTCTCCTTTGGAACATCTATATCACTAAGGAAAAGCCCCAGAGAGTCTGTACCAGAAAACAACTTGGCTGAAAAGCTTACAGTGTAAATTTGAAATTTTATCAAATGTAAACTGATACAAACATTAATATAGATCTCATGTTGATAAAACACAGTGACTTCCTACTAAAATTGTGTGTGTGTGTGTGTCCCGCCCCCAAATTCTTTCATGTTTCATGCTCTCATGTTATTACTGCAATAACAATTATAATTGAACTGAAATTGAACTACAGTTCTGTTCTGTTGTGCTAGGCACTTTCTAAATTTGTAAAATATGCTGACAGCTAGTGCATATGAACTAGAAAAAGTACTTCTGGCTTTTTTTAAGGCATCATAAACATTCATGGATTGTACCCTAGAGGAACTTTCTGTGGATGATTTCTTATTAAAATACGGCTGAATGTCTTACAAAGTTCTCATTAAACCCTGTGTGAGTCACCATATTAAGCTTTAATTTAAATTGCATTCCTCATGTTACTGAAAGGGGTGAAATTTACGCAGATGCTGTTTCAGTTTCACTTACCATCGTCCATAATTCCTATAGTTACTCCTTTCCCCGTGTAACCCAACTCCCAGGCTTCTGCCACATTCAAATCGAGTCCAGGAGTCCCATCTGCTTGCCCAGTGTTGATCTAGTGCATCAAATTACAAATGAAAAAGCACAAGACTTATTTGTTTGGCACAAAGCAGAATGTTTACATCCACAGAGATTCCATTTGATTCATCTGCTACCAAATAGCCTTCATTTGCTTGGGAATGCAGCCCAGGAAGAGGTATAGTATCCATAAACACTGGCATAAAATAAAGGTCTATTCTAAGACACAAATGGGACTGGTGGATCCCCCTGCTTAAGCTCATCTGGGGGAGCCCCCGGTGGCACAGTGGGTTAAACCCCTGTGCCGGCAGGACTGAAGACCAACAGGTCACAGGTTCGAATCCGGGGACAGCATGGATGAGCTCCCTCTATCAGCTTCAGCTCCTCATGCGGGGACATGAGCGAAGCCTTCCACAAGGATGAAAAACATCAAAACATTCGTGTGTCCCCTGGGCAACATCCTTGCATACGGCCAATTCTCTCACACCAGAAGCGACTTGCAGTTTCTCAAGCCGCTCCTGACATAACACCCCCCCCCCCCCCCAAAAAAAAGAGCTCATCTGGGAGCTGCTCTGAAATCTCACTGGAATGATAAAGGTCAGCCCTTGCGAACCACCGAAAGAAATGGCTATACCTCAGTTTGTGGACAGATTTGGTCTCATATAGAAAATAGATGTCTCTGCCTCTCTTTGACATAGCTTGAAGGCTGTGAAACCCAGATACTTGGAGCTTGATTTGAAAGTGCATTAAATTGTCAGTATAGATCCTGCTGTTAAGTAAAGTGGAAGCAAGGGAGTGAGTAGTAAAAATACCTCAAAGGGGATCAGAAGAGAAGATGGAGCAGGGAAATAGAAGAACTGGAAACTAAAAGAGCCAAGCAAAAGAGAAGGAATACCATACTTTGAGGGACTAAGGCATTTCTAAAGCCGTGTCCTTCTGATGGCCAGTGGTGCTTTGTGAACCACTGCTTTGTGAACAAGGGATCATTCATGTTGATGTCATTTTCATTGATATCTCTATATCCTCTCTTCTTCCTTCCAAAGAGTGAAGAGAGGGGAGGCCAGGGGACAGCTCCACCTTGTCTCCTGCATATGCCATCAGCTGGAGACCCCTCTCCCCAGCACCAACTGCCGCTCTGGGCCCGAGTGAAGGGGGGGGGGCAGGGGACAGCTCCACCTTGTCTCCTGTGCTATGCTAATAATCAGGCCTGTAGCGAGGGGTTTTTTTTAGGGGTTCAACCCCCTCTCCAAAATTTTTCAGGTTAAAAAAAATAAACCTGGTTTACTCATGAATTTTAACTGGTTAACTAAATCCCCATGCTAAGTCTATGAGATGCAAAAAATTAAGAGTCCCTCCAAAACTGCAAGCACTATCTCAAGCAAATATTGACAATTTATTCACACTGTCATTACTTGCAGCAATAGTCAATGTAGAGAAGCAACCAAGTTGGGGGGGGGGGTGTTGAATGCTCTCATTAAGAAGGCCAGACTTGGTGGAGGTGGTTGACAGGGGCGGAGCTACAGGCTATTGAAGGCTGCTCTGACCACTGCTGTGCTCTTTGCTTCAGTGTGAACTAAGAGGCAGGTTTCAACCACACCCAAATTTCACACACCCCCCCCCCTGAAATTTTCAAAACTCCCCCCCCAAAAAAATTTTCAACCCTCCCCGAAATTTTTTTCTGGCTACGGCCCTCCTAATAATATAATATAATATATATTGTATATACATATAATATTTATAATATTATAATGTAATGCAATATAATACTACTACTACTAATAATAATAATATGATATTATAATTATATATTTATATTACATGTAATATTATTAATAATATTACAGTATAATTGATATAGTACAATATAGCAATATTTAAAACTGATATTGTACTATGTTAATAATATATTGTGTATATATATACCTTGTAAGCCGCTCTGAGTCCCCTTCGGGGTGAGAAGGGCGGCATATAAATGTTGCATATAAATAAATAACTAAATAAATGAAAACCCATAAGTAGCAGGGAAACATCTGAAAATAAGTGGCATGCTTCTCGGCTGGAAAGGTAACATCCAGACAGATTTGAGCCCTGAGACTTTTTTAAAGAGGGGGGAGGGAGAGAGAGAGAGAGAGAAGCACTGTGCATCTCCTTTTCTCTAATACATAGGGTCAACCTCTAAATCAAATGGTTGATTAATTTGAACCACAACACCACTGCTGTTTTGTCATCTAGAAGCAGCTCCCCAGCAGAAACTTACTGGTTAGGCCACTTCTGGGAAGGCCACAACAGGGCAGCCAGATATGTAATCACCAGGAACAATATCACCAGGAAGGCTCTGTGGGACACTACTTCTGTGGACACTGGACCACACTGGATCCAGCCCAATCCAGCTATCCATAGGTCAAAAACTCAAGGAATCACTCTGGAGTTTCCTGGAAGCTCTGAATGACCTGCTGTCCTTCTTGCGATGGATTAAAGGCTAGAAGCAGCAATTTGTGTGGTGGTGGGGGTGTAGGTATGAAGGGATGGGTGTATTGTTTTGTGGTATTTGCGGGAAAAGGCACGTAATTTCATTGTGCTATTGCAAATAAAGCTATTCTATTCTATTTTACTGAGGAGCTGGCCATACATCATGATGAGTGTATTTTATTTATTTATTGATTGATTGATTTGATAGTTTTGTATACCGGTCTTCTCACCTCCATTCGAGGGACAGCTCCAACTTGTCTCGGGCCGGTTTCCAACATCAATATTACAGACCGTCATTAAAACATCATTTTTCAAATCACACTAAAACTTTGTAGACATGGCCATAGTCATATAGCTTTGTTAAAAATATTATGAGAATGCTGCTCCAACCCAGAGTGCTGTAAAGTTATATTTTTGAACTACTATGCCAGTCTTTCTGCAGTCACTGAGGCAGCAGCCATGTTGGCTGAAGGACTCTGGTTGTTAAGAGTCCAAAAAGTCACTTTTTCAAGTTCTATTACATCATTAGAATACTATATGAATGTTCCATTTAAACAATGGGGGAGAGGAGATCAGATCTGCCCCCTCCCTCCTGACTTTCAGAAAGATGGTAAAATCTTGGCTCTGGAACTTAGCATTCTCAGATTGATGATCAAATCAATAACTGTTGACCACAAGGCGGATGGTGGTGAATTTGTGATTTACCTTGACGAATTGGCTTTATGTAATTCTTGATCTGTATTTTAATGTGTTTTAATGTATTAATGTACTATGATGTTATTATGCTTTAGTTTATTTGTATATTGATTCTCTGTTGTTAGCCGGCCTGAGTCCCTCCTCAGAGGTCGAGAAGACTGGGTTATAAAAGCTCTAAATAAATAAATAATAAATAATATTAACAAATAAACAGGAAATCATTTAATATTACTAACCTCCTTGTTTATTTTCTTTCTATACAAATGGGCTAATATTACCTTAAAATGACTCAATGTTGCTTACCAAGTACCACTGCTTTGTGAACAAGGGATCATTCATATTGATGTCAATTTCATTGATATCTCTGTATCCTCTCTTCTTCCTCCCAAAGCCTATCTGCTGCACGGCTTTCTTCACCTGCAATGTTAATTTTCAAAAGAATTTCACACACCATGGATACACTTGTAAAAGAATAAATGCTATATTATTACTTTAGAAAAGACAAAGCAAAGACATAAGCAAAAGTCATTACACATGATACTAGATATTTTCTTGTAGCCCGGAGGTTCACAAACTAAGACTCGCAGGCCAGATGCAGCCCTCCAAGGCCATTTATCCACCCCTTGATTTAAATGTTAGATTTAGGGTTGCCCTAAGTCTGAAACAACTTGAAAACACACAACAACAACAATCCTAATTAACCTATCATCAGCTAAAAGAAAGCAGTGGAACATTGCCCTGTAAAAATTCACTCCCATTGCCCACTATTTTCATCTTCTAATTAGATGAGATTGTGCACTTAGATGAAAACAAATCTGTCTACTCAAAGCATGATCTGAAGTGTACGCACACATGTGTGCATGCGTATAAATAAATAAACATAATGAACTGAAGTCCATATATCTATGAATTCTGACAAAAATCCCCACCCCTCATACTCCAAAGACATTAATGCTAACAAGATCCCAAAAGATCTTTCTGTGACCATGCCCTGGAACGCATTGTTATTATCACAGAGAGTTATATATTTCGTTTGTGGTTAATACAGAACATACCGTATTATTAGTTACACAAATGATTCAGCTTTTCCCTTGCTTCTGTTCCCTGGCCTCGGTTCAAGCCAGAGAAGCATTCTAAACCAGTGTGGATGGTTTAGAATGCTTCTCTTCCTTTCCTTTCCCTCCCGGGAGAGAAGCGGTTTTAACCAGTGTAGATGGACTCCCTTCCTATTCTTTCTCTTCTGCGTCAGTCTTAAGTGAGAGAAGTGGTTTTAACCAGTGTGGATGAATTCCCTTCCTTTCCTTTCCTTCCCGCTTCAGTTTAAACCAGTGTGGATGGATTCCCTTCCTTTCCTTTCCTTTCCCTCCCAAGTCAGTTTAAACCAGTGTGGATGGATTCCCTTCCTTTCCTTTCCTTTCCCTCCCAAGTCAGTTTAAACCAGTGTGGATGGATTCCCATCCTTTCCTTTCCCTCCCGTGTCAGTTTTAACCAGAGTGGATGGATTTCTTCCCTTTGCTCCCTGCCCCCTCCGCTTCTGGAGTAAAACAACTACTTTCAAAGTAAAGACCACCCAATGAAACAGGAAATAACACTTTGCTTCGGAAGCCTTGATTCGGAAGTCTTGGAAGTTTTGCAAAGTTTTGAATTTTTTTTCTGTGAAAATCGGAATTGACTTTGGATTCAAACCACCAGCGCCCCCTATATCCGAAACTAGTTTTGAAGCATTTTTTGGATCAAACAAGCCTAATGCCTAGTAGTTACCTTGCTTTTTAATAGCTTTTGGGTGGAGCTTAAAACACTCCTCAGAGGCTTGCCTTGGTTGGTTTATTCCTTTCCCCCAGAACTCCTTGCTGGGCTCCTCCTTCTTTCTGTAGTAGAGCAATAGAGGCCTGGGTACTGTCTGGAAATCCTAGGCCTATCAATCTAACAGGCATTTCTTAGCACATACAGCTACTGCTACACTTACCACCAGTCCATAGGATAATTGAAGCTTTGGTCAGCCCAAGCTTTATAAGGAGAGAAGATTAAGGCAGATTTTAGCCATCACTTGGCACCAGAAGCAATAGAGTTTTGACCACCTCAGAGAGATGTCTTTACCCAGCAAGTGCTCCCTTTGTAATGTATGGTTTTAAGTTACCTCAGGATAGTCCCAGGTGGAGTTAACCCTTAATTCTGCTTGTTTCAGTAATTTTATTTTGTTATCTTTTCACCTCGCCTCAAAGTGCCTTTGTCTGTTAAGAGCCTTAATCTTAAAAGAAGATATCAGATAACCCCGGAGTACAGCCAGACAATATACTGTATTTTTTGGAGTATGAGACTACTTTTTAACCCAGAAAAATCTTCTCAAAAGTTGGGGGTTATCTTATATGCTGGGTGTCATCTTATAGGGCAAGTGCTGAAACTTTCAAGTTGGACTGGATAATCTGCGATCACCAGATATGGTGGGGGGAGCTCAAAAATGGCCACAGCCGTATCCCCCCATATGTGGCAATTGTATGAAAGCAGCAAGGGTGGTGGTGGTGGAGGAGGATGGACCACGGATGATGGGACTTGCAGTACCTTCACTCACTTCCTCTGACCACAGCAACACTCATCCAATTACCAATACAGACAAAACTTGGCACAGAGAGCCCCCATGACAAACTCAACATTCTGGTGTGGTGTGGGGGAGGATGGACTATGGATGAGGGGACTTGCAGTACCTTCACTCACTTCCCGAAACTGCTGTGACCCTCATCCAATGACTGATCAAGACCAAACTTTGCACACAGAGCCCCCATGATCCACTCACCAAGATTCATGGGAAGAAGTGACTTAACACAGTACCGATGACAAGGTGAGGGGGTGCCTCAACAGGAAGGTGTAAGTGTAGGGCAGAGCAAGCTACAGGCATCCAGGATGCCTGGGGTATGGAAAAAAGAGCGGTCCTGGGCTGTGCCCAAAAAAACATGCCTCTTTCACCCGTCTGGCCCGCCCATGTATCCTGTTACCGTACCTCATTCTCTGCCTCTCAGATCTCACTCCTGAGGGCTGCAGTGAAGCAGCATAGGCGTGCATGTGTAAGATCTGAGAAGCAGAGAAGGAAGTACAGGAATAGGAAAATTACCATATTGAAATCAAATCTGATGTTTTTAAAAAAATTATTTGGTGTGCGTTGGAAGAGGGTGAGTATATCCCAAACTCTATATGTTAACTGGAAAAGTTGGAGGTTGTCTTATACACCCAGTCGTCTAATACGCCGGAAAATACGGTAGTTTCCCCAAAGACTTGGGTGTGTCATCACAGTATCATCATTTGTTCACTTCTGCTCTGGTGGAAACATAGGAAGAAGGAAGAAGAAATTCTTTGTAATAAGCAAAGATTTCCACAGAACAGCTAAATGAAGCGATGGCTGAATCTTCCAAATAGCAGGGACTGGTGTATTAACATTTATTAAGTGTAGTCAAGGGCTGGACAAGAAGTACATAAATTGAACATCGAATCATTAAGAAAAGGTGACTCACAAGCCTCTGCTCATTCTCTTATACACAGGGAAACCTAATTGGTAAAGCTAGAAGCCTACAGCTGGAGACCAAGACCAGCCCTTTCCCCCTCAAAGCATATAATTAAGCATGGGAACATTGCCATGCCTCAAGGCATTATTAAGGCAGGGTACAAAGAATGGTTCAGAAAAGGATTAAAGGTTTAGATGAATGAGAAATTTTATGATGAGGATGAACAAGGTACAGCGGAAATGAAAGTGCAGCTGTTCCTTTGGCCAGAAGCCATCCATGATGGCTTTAAAAACCAATATATATCAACTTATAAAAGGCAGACAGTATGGGATGAGGTTAAGTCTCATGGTTTATTTGTCTATCCTAACCTAAAGGATTATTTACAAAGAGCCATTCACACTAGAAAGGCAGAAATCATGAGGAGGCAGTAATGGAAATAATAGAATCATAGAATCACAGAGTTGTGAGCCATCCAGTCCAACCCCCTGCCAAGAACCAGGAAAATCACATTCAAAACACCCCCATCCAGCCTCTGTTTACAAGCCTCCAAAGAAGGAGCCTCCACCACACTCCAAGGCAGAGAGTTCTGCTGAACAGCCCTCACAATCAGTAAGTTCTTCCTCGTATTAAGGTGGGATCTCCTTTCCTGTAGTTTTAAGCCATTGTTCCGCGTCCTAGTCTCCAGAGCAGCAGAAAACAAGTTTGCTCCCTCCTCCCTATGGCTTCCCTTCAGATATTTATACATGGTCATCATGTCTCCTCTCAGACTTCTCTTCTGCAGGCTAAACATGCCCAGCTCTTTAAGCTGTTCCTCATAGGGCTTGTTCTCCAGACCCTTGATCATTTTAGTTGCCCTCCTCTGGACACATCCCTGCTTGTCAACATTTCCCTTCAATTGCAGTGCCCAGAACTGGACACAGTATTCCAGGTGTGGTCTGACCAAGACAGAATAGAGGGATAGCACGACTTCCCTGGATCTAGACACAATACTCCTATTTATGCAGGCCAAAATCCCATTGGCTTTTTTTGGCGTCACATGACATTGTTGTCTCATGGGATCCTGGGACTGCCTTTTGCAACAGCTAAAATCTAGGCCCCAAGATTTCCAGGTCAATAACCTGAGACTAAGGGATGGCCCTCTGATGATGCCAAGGAGAAGGGGGTTCCTGGTGTTGTCTTTAAGTATCAAACACAGTCACTCATAGGTTGTCATTCAAACACAGAAGGACACACACAGAGAACATATTTTTCTGATAGGAAATTTACGTCTTTACTAATTGCAGTACTTGATTTATATGTATTAACTTTTGCAAACTGCACAGCAGGTAGCACAAGACTGTCATATTGCAGTTTTATAAATCAAGGCAGACTATATTTTGCATAATATGCAAACAAATTGGTAAAATATGCAAAGTATACACTTAATTTGGCACCGCTTGCTTATCGCCTAGGTGCGGCTACTGTGTTTCAGCTGTAAAACCATGTCAAAGCAAATACAAAGAGAAATACAGTACAGTCTAACACAGAGCTTTCCAAATATTTCATGTTGCGGACACACTTTTAAAATCAGGTAAAGGTAAAGGAAAAGATTTTCCCCTAACATTAAGTCCAGTTGTGTCCGACTCTGGGGGTTGGTGCTCATTTTCATTTCTAAGCCAAAGAGCCGCCGTCGTCTGTAGATACCTCCAAGGTCATATGGTCGGCATGACTAGCATTACCTTCCCACCGGAGTGGTTTTCTTAGGCAATCCCTCGTTTTCCGAGGATGATTCCAGTGTTCTTGTGGGTCCGTATGTGGCTGTGGAGCCCTATTCTTGCTCTGCATCTTCTTCCGCAGTGAGGGCATGGGTTTCCAGATGGAAGGCGGTGTCGGTCAGGGTTGGCTTGATGCGCCTTCCTCTTGGCATGTTTCTCCCTTTCGCCCTCCATTCATGCCTCTTCAAATTCTGCAGCACTGCTGATCACAGCTGACCTCCAGCTGGAGCGGTCAATGGCCAGGGCTTCCCAGTTCTCAGTGTCTATGCCAGAGTTTTTGAGGTTGGCTTTGAGCCCATCTTTAAATCTCTTTTCCTGTCCACCAACATTCCGTTTTCTATTCTTAAGTTCAGAGTAGAGCAACTGCTTTGGGAGACGGTGGTCGGGCATCCAGACAACATGGCCGGTCCAGTGGAGTTGATGGTGGAGGACCATCGCTTCAATGCTGGTGGTCTTTGCTTCTTTCAGCACGCTGATGTTTGTCCACCTGTCTTCCCAAGAGATTTGCAGGATTTTCCGGAGGCAGCGCTGATGGAATCATTCCAGGAGGTACCTATTGATCTACTCATATTTGCATGTTATCAAACTGCTAGGTGGGCAGAAACTGGGGCTAACAGCAGGAGGTCACACCACTCCCCAGATTTGAACCTGCAATCTTTTGGTCAGCAAGTTCAGCAGCTGAGCGTTTTAACCCACTGCACCACCAGGTGCTGCTTATAAGAGATACAAACACAGAGTGAGGCAAAGCATTAGAAAGAAACAGTGAATTGCTCAATACTTTACTCTTTGGGAGGCAGGCATGTAGCCGGGGGGGGGGGGCTCGGGGGGCTTCAGCCCCCCCCCCCCCCCGAAATTCTCATGGTGGTTCGCGAAAAGGCCTTACTGGTGCATTATTTAAACTGTTATGTTTATTCATATCATGATCTGATCACCATACTCAATATATCCCATATGCATGGGGGTATTGGGGTAATGATACAAAAGGTCTGCTAGGGTAGACCCTCTTTCACTCAGACTCAGCCCCCCCCCCCCTCGAAACTCAGCCCCTACCCGAACCTCCCATGAAAAAAACTCAGCCCCCCCCCCTCCCCCGAATCAAAATCCTGGCTACGGGCCTGTTGGGAGGCCTCTATTGCTTCTTGCTCTCTATTCCTATTTTTTCTCTCACTATTCCCTCCTCTCCCTGCCTTGTACCTTGAAGCTTCCCTCCTTCCTTCCTCCTCACCTCAACACTGGCTTTACATCATGCTGCTGCCAGTCTGCTAGCCTACCCTCTGTAGAGCAATACAAAGAGACTGGTGCTGCTTTAGCCATATGGCAGGTCGACAGGCAGTCAGGTATGGTGCTTCTCCCAGAGCCAAGAAACAAGGATAAGCAGGAGAAGGAAATGAAGTGAGTACGGACATGGAGGCATCAGGAAGAGAAATGTAATGTGATGGCAATTTTAAATTTTGGAGGATTTTGGAGAAGGGATGCTCAATCTATAGTTGTAATTGAAGAACAATGTTGACCTATCCTACAACATAACTAAAAGAAAGTATATTAAAATGTCTCATTGCAATGAAGTAACTAAATTTACCTGAATAGACCACAGTGCCCTTTATTATCTGCCATTTCTTCTGAAACAGATGGGAATTCACTGCTATATTTTTTTTTTTACTTTCTTACTTTGCCAGTTTATTTGTTACTTTGAGACATTTTTAATCTCAGTATTGGCACGAATTATAAGGAAAATCCAAATAAATTTATTGGATTTAATACAAGGTTTTTCATAACTTTTTTTTACAATATGGTACATAAAATATTCACACATTGCGCAATACACTTACAGTGGAGAAAACTTTGGAGTTCAGGATCAGGAAGATCTCATAAGAATATACTCATCAATTGAACTCTGCTTTCTCACCCTGCTCTATGTTACTTAGCCCTTGGTATCTACAAGAAAGGAGACTCCATCTGAACATGAGGAAGAACTTCTTGACTGTGAGAGCCATTCAGCAGTGGAACTCTCTGCCCCAGAGTGTGGTGGAGGCTCCTTCTTTGGAAACTTTTAAACAGAGGCTGGATGGCCATCTGTCAGGGATGCTTTGAATGCAATATTCCTGCTTCTTGGCAGGGGGTTGGACTGGATGGCCCATGAGGTCTCTTCCAACTCTATGATTCTATGATCCACAGGGATTTGGTTCCGGGACCACCATCCAAAATCCATGGATGCTCATGTCACATTATATACAATGACATAGTAAAATGGCAAAATCAAGGCTTGTCTTTTCAAAAACCTTATTAATAAAACATTTGCTTGTGCATGGGCGATACACCTCCCGCCAGCCAACCCAAGAAGACACTCACACAAGTTTTTTGGGATAAACCATGGCTACAACTCATTTATTGATACAAGGAACAAGAGTTGGCAGCCATGCATGGGTACTAAAACAGGATCGGGCCACCCGCTGCTGTCCAATTCTGCTTAACACACCAGGGTGCCGCTGGCACCATACAGGGCCAACATAAACTCGGCATCCATGAGACCAGCAAAGGTTCCCCCCATCCAATAGGGAGGATAACAAGCCAGATCTAGAGCCCATGCCACATGCCAATGTGGAGTTGTGACGAGTAACACAAACAGGCAACTAAGAACAAGTTAACAAGAACAAGCTAACAAGAATAAGCTAACTGGAATCCAAGACACAACCAGCATGCAGGGTAAGTGGGATGGATCAGCTGAAACAGATCGAGTGCCTGCCAGGGAGCCTGGGGCAGTCTTAAATAGGCTGCTCAAGGGGCAGCTGGCCATTGGCGATTCGGCCGGGTGGTGGAAAACTTTCCCGCTGCCCAAGGGGCTTCTGGGAGGAAGAAGCCCCCCTGGGGCCAAAATGGTGGCAGAGGACACCCCGTGCCGAAATGTCCCTGGCCCGGTAAGTCGGGCCATACCTTTTTCAAATGTGAATGGTGGAATCTGTGGATATAGGAAATCAACTGAACCTAGATCCCGACATTATCCTTCCATGCTGTAGCATTATTTATTTATTTATCGTGTCATCAGCAACCATACCATTGTATTACATTTCTGGCAGCACAAAACAAACAGATTTAAAAAAAACCACAAATTTTGCAAACTTGGTAGTTGATTAAATGTCCTTTGACCAGTATCTGGCCACTTGGAGTGCCTCTGGTGTTGCCGCAAGAAGGTCCTCCATTGTGCATGTGGCAGGGCTCAGGTTGCATTGCAGCAGGTGGTCTGTAGTTTGCTCTTCTCCACACTCGCATGTCATGGATTCAACTTTGTATCCCCATTTCTTAAGATTGGCTCTGCATCTCGTGGTGCCAGAGCGCAGTCTGTTCAGCGCCTTCCAAGTCTCCCAGTCTTCTGTGTGCCCAGGAGGGAGTCTCTCATCTGGTATAACCCATGGATTGAGGTCCTGGGTTTGAGCCTGCCACTTTTGGACTCTCGCTTGCTGAGGTGTTCCAGCAAGTGTCTCTGTAGATCTAAGAAAACTATTTCTTGATTTAAGTTGTTGACGTGCTGGCTGATACCCAAACTAGGGATGAGCTGGAGATGTCACTGCCTTGGTCCTTTCACTCCCCTATGATATCACATTATATGACTAAACTATTTCATACTGTATGAAAAAGTTCATATGTCAAAACCAAATCATGTGTAGGCATAATTTCACCCTTATAACACTACCTTCCCACATTTTGCTTCTGCTTCTCAATATAAACATTTTCTGTACTCACCACCCACTTGCTGCTTTTGTATCTCCATTCTGTACTGCTAATGTACCATAAGAAACCAATTTACCATATTCATGGGAGATATGTTCCTGAATTCACAGAGGAAAAAGAAAACCAGGGATAATAGGAAACTATGAGCTTAATTCCCAACTAGCATGTTTAGGATTTTAGCTTTTTAAAGATGTTAGCACTTTAAATTGTATTGTCGAAAGCTTTCATGGCCGGAATCACTAGGTTGTTGTAGGTTTTTTCGGACTGTATGGCCATGGTCTAGAGGCATTCTCTCCTGACGTTTCACCTGCATCTATGGCAAGCATCCTCAGAGGTAGTGAGGTCTGTTGGAACTAGGAAAAAGGGTTTATATATCTGTGGAACGACCAGGGTGAGACAAAGGACTCTTGTCTGCTAGAGCTAGGTGTGAATGTTTCAACTGACCACCTTGATTAGAATATAATGGCCTGACAGTCCGTGGAGCAAACTTTTGTTGAGAGGTAATTAGATGTCCTTCTCTGTTGTTGTGCTGTTGTAATTTTAGAGCTTTTTAATACTGGTAGCCAGATTTTGTTCATTTTCATGGTTTCTTCCTTTCTGTTGAAATTGTCCACATGCTTGTGTATTTCAATGGCTTCTCTGTGTAGTCTGACATGGTGGTTGTGAGAGTGGTCCAGCATTTCTTTAAATTGATTAATAATTGAATTCAAATAATACTCTTTACCTTCACACCAGAATTTTTAGAAAAATTAAAATTTTGGGGGAAAAAATGTGGTGGACACAGAGGGATGAAAGCCCAATATTTAGCTATACAGAAAGTTCTGTAGGTATTGCATTGCTATGCTTTTCATTAAAATTGATTTTACTTAATATATTTACTATTGTTATATTTACTATTGTTATATTTACTATTGTGTTAAATTTGGGAAGTGGTAGAAGACTCCCTACACTCTTTGCACCCAAATATCAACACCAATTTGCATACATGGATAAATAAAACATTTTCCAAGCTCTAACATTATAGTTTACTCTTTATATGCAGAAAAATCACACTTTTTCATGATCTGTGTTGTCTGAAAAGTTACAAATAAAAGTTTTATTGTTAACAATCAATAGTGGTGTGATTATGTTTGTTGCCTCTGTTGCACAGTGGAGAATTCATTAGATTCTGAAACAGTTACCAAAAAATGAGACAACAAAGCCACTGAGGACTGTTTAGGTTTACTTTACCATTAAGACCAACAAACTTTCTCTCTAAAGGAAGGCAGTCAGTGGGAGCTCTAACTGGAGAACTATGGCTGGACTTTGGTTCAGTTTGAAAGAAAGGGAAAGGAGTTTAATTCCCATAGAGACCAAATCTGCTTTTGTAGACTAGTTACTAGGGCTGGGCAATTCGTTTCGTTAATTCGTAATTCGTTAAAAAATTCGTTAATTTTTGAATTACAAAACGATTACAAAACTTATTTTTAAACCTGGAAGTGTTTTTAAATATCGAAACGGCAGGCGCCAAAAAATTTTGTATTTCCGTCCATTTCGGAAATACGTAAGATGGCCGCCTGGCTTGCTGGGAGCTCTCCTCTCTCGGCGCCGGCTGAGCAAGCGAGCGAGAGGGCGAGCGAGAGGGCGAGCGGCGAGCGAGAGGGCGAGTGAGAGGGCGAGCGGCGAGCGAGAAGGCGAGAGGGAGGTCTCCTTCTCTTTCTTTCCTTTTCTCTTCTTTCTCTCTCTCTCACCTTTCGCAGGGGGGTTCTGAGCTCTCTTCCAAAGAAGGCTCACTTGCTTCCTCTTCTCTCTCTCTCTCTCTCTCTCAATTCGAGGCAGGAAACCCCTCCATCCTGCAGCCATCTACACTGCAGCCTGGATGAGGTTTGGCACCACATTGGCTCAATGCTGTAGCATCCTGGGAGTTGTAGTTTGGCAGCCTGGGAAAAAGAGCCCCTCCTGGAAGGAACCCATCCTAGCGAGAGGGCGAGAGGGCGAGCGAGAGGGCGAGCGGCGAGCGAGAGGGCGAGCGGCGAGCGAGCAGCGAGCGAGAGGGCCCGCCAGAGTGAGTGCCTGCCTTCCCTCAATAATAATTTATCCTCCCTATTCTACTAAATTAATAATTAAATTTAAAAAAATTTAAAAGATATTTTTTAAAAAAGGGCGCCATCTTTACAAAATGTTTTGTAAATATTTACGAAATTTCGTAAATACCGAACTTTTTTTTTGGAAAATTTTGGAATTATTTTAAATATCGAAACAAAAAAACACCCCAATTACAAATCGATTTTAGAAACAAATTTTTGCGTTGTTACCCAGGCCTACTAGTTACAATGAGGGACATGAAGAGCTGTCCAGGATGCTGAATTCTGTTACAGGCTTTTATTTCAGAACTTTCCTTCAATCCTTTGCAGCCGTGGCTCTCAACCTGGGGTTCCCAGATGTTTTTGGCCTTCAACTCCCAGAAATCTCAACAGCTGGTAAACTGACCAAAACATCTGGGGACCCCAGGTTGAGAACCACTGCTTTACAGCAAAGGCCATAGCCTTACTTATTTAAGTAATTATAAAACCATATGTTGTTGTATAATTATAACCTATGCAATTATATGTTGAAGGTTCCAAAGGCTATGTGGCATAGGGAGCTGCCTACGTGCACACATGCTTACTAGCTTTGGCTCAGCTGGCAAAAACATGAGCAAAAGAAGCAGAATGTGCCTGCATGAGGAGAGGAACCTGGAAGCAGCTTGGATCTGAATAGTAAGCAGCACCTGGTTCACAAAAGAGTCAGCATGGCAGCTCGAAGGAGCAACAGGAGCCAGGTTAGGTGGGTGGATTGGGGTAGGCATCCTTCCCATGCCATGCCAGACCAAATAATTTTGCAGGCCTTATACAGCCTGCTAGCTGGTCAGTCTCTCTCTATTTATTTATCATGTCAGGAGCAACCAGACATTTGTATTACATTTTTAACAAAACAAACAGACAAAACACAAAATTTGCAAGCTTGGTGGTTGATTAAATGTCCTTTGACCAGTATCTGGCCATTTGGAGTGCCTCTGGTGTTGCCGCAAGAAGGTCCTCCATTGTGCATGTAACAGGGCTCAGGTTGCATTGCAGCAGGTGGTCAGTGGTTTGCTCTTCTCCACACTCGCATGTCGTGGATTCCACTTTGTAGCCCCATTTCTTAAGATTGGCTCTGCATCTCGTGGTGCCAGAGCACAGTCTATTCAGTGCCTTCCAAGTCGGCCAATTTTCTGTGTGCCCAGGGGGGAGTCTCTCATTTGGTATCAGCCATTGATTGAGGCTCTGAGTTTTCACCTGCCACTTTTGGACTCTGGCTTGCTGAGGTGTTCCAGTGAGTGTATATCTTAGAAAACTATTTCTTGATTTAAGTCATTGTCGTGCTGGCTGATACCCAAACAAGGGATGGGCTGGAGATGTCAGTGCCTTGGTCCTTTCACTATTGGCTGCTACTTCCCGGCAGATGTCAGGTGGTGCAATACCAGCTAGGTAGTGTAGTTTCTCCAGTGGTGTAGGGTGCAGACACCCCGTGATGATGTGGTATGTCTCATTAAGAACTACATCCACTGTTTTTGCATGGTGAGATGTGTTCCACACTGGGCATGCATACTCAGCAGCAGAGTAGCATAGCGCAAGGGAAGTCTCTCTTCACCAATGCATTATGCCCTGCTTGGAAATTCATAACAAAATTGTCACACCAAAAACAGCCCAAAATGTAAGACAAATGCCCGAGAAGTAAAAGCATTTTAATTAGAAGCCTATTATCCACTGGAATGTCTGGGGCCTTCAAATGCTAATGAAGGTAGTCAGTTGAAACATTCACACCTAGCTCCAGCAGAGAAGAGCTCTTTGCCCCACCCCAGCCATTCCACAGATATATAAACCCATTGCCCTAATTCCAACAGACCTCACTACCTCTGAGGATGCTTGCCATAGATGCAGGCGAAACGTCAGGAGAAATGCCTCTAGAACATGGCCCTATAGCCTGAAAAAACCCACAAGAACCTAGAGATTCCAGCCATGAAAGCCTTCGACAATACATTATTATTATTATTATTATTATTATTATTATTATTATTATTTTGTACTAATGTTGGAGAGTGGTCCCTGGTCAAGTGGTCCCTGGTCAAAGTGATCTCTAATTTTTTAAAAAAGTTTGGGAGCCATAGAAGAACGTACTTGAAGATACACAAGCAATAACAATTTATGACATGCCATATGTCTATAACAGCGCTCCATGCAGTCATGCCAGCCACATGACCTTGGAGGTGTCTACGGACAACGCTGGCTCTTTGGCTTAGAAATGGAGATGAGCACCACACCCCAGAGTCAGACATGACTGGACTTAATGTCAGGGGACTACCTTTACCTTATATGTCTATAAATATAATCTGTGAAGTGCTTTTTCCTTTGAAATATGAGGACTATTTCAATAGGCTCTTATCCTCAAAATAGTGGGTCTAAATATTCAGAATCCTCTTTCTCCATCCAGTATAGGTCACTAGCAAGTTGCCTATTCAGTCTGCATTACAGAAAGGTATCTACACACTTTCAGAAGGTGGCCTTGTGATTATAAAATATCAGTGAGGAAAAAATGGCACTAACGTATTGGGTTTTAATACACTTCCACTTAGGCATAATGCAGAACATATCTGGAATACTAATAAAGCAGCAGGACAGCTAGGCAGAACAAATTAACAAATTCATCAATCGTCTATATGGCTACCCCTAGGAGATTGGGGAAAGCATCCTAATATTATCAACCGAAATCATGCTGTGCCTTCCAAAGGATGCCAAGAAAATAGTCTCTGCATTTTAATGGGAAATGGTTATCAGGGCACATGAGCTGGTGTGGCTAAGAAAAACAGCCTTGCTGCCTTCAGTGTGTAACATCAGCAGGAGCCCTGCTGGAATTAGTCAAGGATGAATTTTATGATGATTATTCCAGAGGGTTTATTTTTGCACAGACAGTACAACCAATCCTCCTATTTATAGCACATAGTGGAGGTATAAAGGCATCATTATATGTGTGTGTTTGTGTTAGTGCACCTATGTCTGATACTGTTTGACAACTATATGTATTTAATGTATTGTCGAAGGCTTTCATGGCTGGAATCACTAGGTTCTTGTGGGTTTTTTCGGGCTATAGGGCCATGTTCTAGAGGCATTTCTCCTGATGTTTCGCCTGCATCTATGGCAAGCATCCTCAGAGGTAGTGAGGTCTGTTGGAACTAGGACAATGGGTTTATATATCTGTGGAATGGCCGGGGTGGGGCAAAGAGCTCTTCTCTGCTGGAGCTAGGTGTGAATGTTTCAACTGACCACCTTCATTAGCATTTGAAGGCCTGGCTGAGCCTGGGAAAATATTTTGTTGAGAGGTGTTATTTATTTGTTATTGACAGATGATGTATTACTTGCATCTCTCTAAGGCTCAAGGTGGGATACAACATATACTGATGTGCAATACATAACTAAAACTGCATAAAACCATTGAAATATAAATTAAACACATAAACATAAATGTAAAACACAAACTATTGCACATTAAAATAATCCATACCTATAAAAATATGAATTTAAAAATTGCACCATAACAATAACTGGGACCCCTTCCACAGAGCTGAATAAAAGCCCACATTTACTGCTTTGAACTGGAATATATGGCAGTGTGGACTCAGGGCCCTTCCAAGCAGCCCCATATCCCAGAATATCAAGGCAGAAAATCCCACATTATCAGAGTGTAGACATAATAATAAATAATAAACCTTTATTTATATCCCGCTACCATCTCCCGCAGGACTGGGTGCGGCTTACAAAAGGCCGAGCCCGATTACATCATAAAAACATAACAACAACAATACAACAATAAATAACTCATAACAAAGCAAAAACAATACATTAATGACACAACGCATTTAAAAACCTGAGGCAGGGCCAAGTGCAAGGGTTAAAATTAAAAATGCTGGGCATGTCCAAGGGAAATAGGATGGATATTTTAGGATAGGTAGGCGTGCAGACAATTCTAAGTCTCTCATAAAGTGCATTTGGGACATATTGCTTAGGGTTCCTTATTCTGGGAAGGCAAACTGGAATATCCACGTTTTCAATCTCCTTCTAAAGACTGCCAATGTTGGGGCTTGCCTGATGTCCTTGGGGAGGGAATTCCAGAGTCGCGGGGCCACCACCGAAAAGGCCCTGTCCCTCATCCCCACCAATTGCGCTTGCGATGCAGGTGGGATCGTGAGCAGGGCCTCTACAGATGAACAAAGAGATCGTGTGGGTTCATATACAAAAATGTGGTCACGCAGATAGATGGGTCCCAAATCGTTTAGGGCTTTGTAGGTAAGCACCTGCACCTTGAATTGGGACCAGTAAATGAACGGAAGCCAATGAAGCTCCTTAAACAGGAGGGTTCACCTCTCCCTGTAAAGAGCACCAGTTAACAGCCTGGCCACTGCCTGTTGGACCAACTGAAATTTCCAGGCCGTTTTCAAGGGAAGCCCCATGTAGAGTGCATTACAGTAATCCAATCTTAGATAAACATAGATAAACCAGTTCAAAGCAGATATCGTGGGATTTTCTGCCTTGACATCCTGTGTTATAGGGCTGTGTGGAAGGGCCCACAGCCATATAACCCAGAATATCAAGGCAGAAAAGCCCACATTTTCTCCTTTGAACTAGGGGCCCTTCTACACAGCCCTGTATGTATATAACATGTATATAGCAGTATACAAAAATGTATACAACTGAATATGCCAGAAATGTGCCAGTTAAATTAATGTTTAGGATGTCAGGGGACTAAAAATAATGTTCATATACCTATGTATCTGGGTTCAAATAAAAATCGTGCCAGTGTAAATGCTAATCAAGCTTGCTAATTGCAACATTCACACTTGCTTCAAACAGACAAGGTTCTTTCTCCAACCCTGGACATTCCACAGATAGATAGATAGATAGATAGATAGATAGATAGATAGATAAACAGACACACACACACTCCACTTGCTTAATTTCCAACAAACCTCTGAGGATGCTTGTTATAGATGCAGGCAAAATGTCAGGAGAGAATGCTACTGGAACAAGGCCATGCAGGCTGGAAAAACTCACAACAATCCAGTCATTTCGGCAATGAAAGCCTTCAACTACAGTGTATTCTGTTAATTTATTATTTTGACACATTTAAGGTATTTTGACTAGGCTCTCCTGCTAAAAAGATTTCCAGTTACACAAGGTACATGGCAAACACCAAAGTCCCTGTCTGCCTAGTAATACAAAAGGAAAAGGGGATTAAAAGGGGAAGAGAAAAGCAAGCAAACCCAGGTGCCATTATTAATGTTCTTCATACAATGAGAATTTACAATGGAAAATGGAAGACAGCATTTTTAATGTTCCTTCTGTCCAAACCAAGGATTTTTTCACACCACACCTCTATTCTGTTACAGCCACATTAGCATAGACAATGGATAGATTTTAAGGACCTCATCACATCGAGATCCTTGATGTGAGGAATCTTTAGAGCAATGGGGAAAACTGATGGGCAGTGGCGCAAACCCATCGCCCAGAGCCCTGCTTCACTTGCATGCCCATCACACACTGGAAAGCATACCTTTCTGGCTTGCTCCCATGCTGTCCCCAACATTTTCTATCTGAACATAGGCAGTCTTCCATGTTTCAGTTTCCTGTCATAGAACACTTAGTCGATGCAGTCAGGATGGAGCCCCACTGGAAGTAGCTGTGTTGTTATGAGATCTGTGTAAGTGTAACATGCACAGATATCTATAACAGCTGTTACAAAAGTCTGACTTGGGAAGTCTGACTTGGCCACGGTAGTCCACGCTCTGGTTACATCCCGCCTAGACTACTGCAATGCTCCCTACGTGGGGTTGCCCTTGAAGACGACCCGGAAGCTTCAATTGATCCAACGTGCGGCAGCCATGTTACTAACAGGAGCAGGACACAGGGAGCATACAACGCCCTTGTTGTACCAGCTCCACTGGTTGCCGATTTGCTACCGGGCTCAATTCAAGGTGCTGGCATTGGCCTATAAAGCCCTAAACGGTTCCGGCCCAAGATACCTATCTGACCGCATCTCGGCCTACGAGCCCACCAGGACTTTGAGATCGTCCGGGGAGGCCCTGCTCTCGATCCCACCTGCCTCACAGGCACGCCTGGCGGGGACGAGAGTCAGGGCCTTCTTGGTGGTGGCTCCTCGGCTGTGGAACACCCTTCCCGTGGACATCAGACTGGTTCCTTCCCTGATGATATTCCGCAGGAAATTAAAGACTTGGCTGTTCAGGAAGGCGTTCGAACAAGAAGTGCAATAATTGGTAATGACAACAGGAATGGAACAACGGAAAATGATACTGGATTGTGGTTTAAACGATGAGACGACGTGAATGGCTTTTTGTATTATTGATATTGTTGATGTTTTTGATGATGATGTTTTTAGTTATTGCTAGATTATATTTTAGATTGTGTCTTGAATTTTGAACCTTGTTCTTTCTATGTTGCACACCGCTGTGAGTCGCCCCCGGGCTGAGAACAGCGGTATATAAGCAAAGTAAATAAATAAATATAAATAAATAAAAACTGTAGATTGCAAATCACAATTTCTATGTTCCAAGAAATTCTACATTGAATGTAACATGGGAACATTCACATGATTAATTAGAGACTGTATATAAATAGAAGATAGTTTATCAATACTTTGTCAACACAGTGAACTTAGAGCTTACAAAATAACCATCCAGGTTATTAAGATCTTCCGGGGGGGGGGGGGCTGCTCTCGGTCCCACCACCCTCGCAATCACGGTTGGTGGGGACGAGAGACAGGGCCTTCTTGGTGGGGGCTCCCCGGCTTTGGAACTCCCTCCCACTAGAGATCAGATTGGCCCCTTCCCTCCTGACATTCAGGAAATTACTAAAAACCTGGCTCTGGAATGTGGCATTTGAGGACTGAACCTAGAACCTCTCTTTGTGATGAATTATGATGAACTGTGACTACGAGTATGACTATGACCATGACTGGATTGACGATTTGGCTTAGGTAATTGTAATGATGATGTTTTATTGTACTGTATTGCACTATTTTCATATGTAATGAATTTGTACTTGTTGTTCTTTATATGATTGTATTTTATACATGCTGTAAACCGACCTGAGTCCCTCGTCGAGGTGAGAAGGCCGGTATAGAAAACTTCCAAATAAATAAACAATAACTATATGCCAGGAGATTCTTCATCGCTATAAGTTTCAATTTCCCTCCTCAGTGAATTCTAACTCAATACTAAAATTCCTCAGCAATCTGAGAATTAAGCTTTCTAAAGAAATATACTTTTTCTGCTCACAATGGATTTCCCCACATGTAAATTACATAAATCTAGGAGGCTGAAAAAGTAACCAAATAATACTTAAGTAAAATGTCACAGGCCGACCTGGTTGTGACTTCCAAGGTCTTTATTTTTGCCTGGTAAATTAGAGATGTTTTAAAGGGAGAGAGAAAAAGAAAACAAAGGCCTATGAAAAGAATCAATATTTTTCTCCATTAAGTAGGCCTCTCACTGTGTTGAGCACATATCCATGGAGTCAATCTGAACAATGACGCAGAGAGAAGCCTTTGGTCCATTCAGCTAAGCAATCAATAGCGTACACCTAATTGCTCCTTTAAAACTCAAAAGAACTGTTTATGCTGGAAATTTCAGATGCTTTGTTTCCCACGAGACATTCAGAATCTGGCAGCACGTGTTTCCTCTTTCATATTACTAAGAAACGGAAGAATTTCATTAAAATGGTGACACCAGGAGGAAAGGGCATATCATTGCATTTGCTAATAAGTAATCTTCAAAAGCTGATGTTAGCAACCCAGATGTGGTTTTCCTTCATAAAGTAATCAGGTGTCCTGTTTTACAGAGGCACCCCTTTGTGAATCCTCAATTTGTAAGTGTCTGCCAAAAACGTTATTCATTTAAAGGAAAAGAAACAAGGGGACAGATGTTTGGAAGCTGCCCATTAGTAGCTAGCATCTAAGTAAGCAGACAAAATGTCATGTTGCTAGGACTCTGCCTTATTTAGGTAGAGATGAACCAAACTCCCAGTTTTATCATAAAAGTTTAATTAAAACAGCACTTATTGTATGGCTGTTTCAATAGTCCAAAATATAAAACACAAAGATAGCACTCAGCCACAGAATAAACAAAAACTGATAACAAAAACAACTCCATAGTCAAAAGGTCCAGTCCAGTGGTCAAATGCCAAGAATTCAATAAATAAAGTCCAGGGATCGAGAGTCTATGCCGTAGTCAAAAGCCAGTCCAGAAGTTCAAGGTTCCAGGGTTCCAAGATTACAGGAGACAGGTCAGGATACCGAAAATCCACAAACCTGGGGGAAAGCCAGCACCATCTACCACCAGGTTAAAACATTACTTTTCTCCCAAAGATCACTTCCAAGGCTCGCTCCTTATATCCACAAGCACCCAGCTGTAACCTATCTCTTGAATACCTCCACCCTTAATTACTTTCACCCATGAACTCTTACTTACAGATTACTAAACCCTTTAGAACTAATACATTAACCCTTCCTTCACCAAGCACCATCAACTGCATAACATATGACACAAGACATAGTAGTCCATGACCCTAATATGGTGAGATGTACTATATGTATTAATATTTAAACTATAGTGGCTGTTTCTCAGTATGCATATCAATTGCACACTTTTACAATCACTGACTCTGCACAGCAAAGAATTTTCCATAAACTGTCTTGAATACTGAAAAGGTCAAAGTTTGGTAATGCATTTTAATTTACCATTGTCACAGCTTGAACATTTTAGCACATTTCTCCTACAAATCTGAACCTCAGCACCATGCAAATGTTCTCTATACAGAATAATTGATGGGTTGTTGTTTTCACAAATACAGGCACTGGGATTAAATCCAAGACCTAAAGTTCACATTTCTACATATCACCCCTTTAGCTTTCTAAACAAGCAGATATTCACTAGAAGTATGTAGGGAGCTTGCACTGACATTGCCTAGTTGTGCCCTTGGAAATACATTTAAAGATGTTGCTAAAGGAGGTATTGTGTGCCTCTTAGTGCAATGTACATTTCATCCAGGTGTAGAATAAAAACTAGATATTTCCAGATACATTTCTAGCTTTAGCCACAGATTGGTATTGGGTACATCTGAGGAATATCTTCAAGCACACAGAAACAAGGAAACAGCTTCCATCAATGCCCAGGGAACAATACCACTTTTCTCTGATATCAAATAACAATGCAACAACTCTCGCATTCACTAGGGAATAACTAGCCTGGGGGTAAAGTTGTGCCCAGGAGCCTTTAGCTGCTCACCATCCAGGAGAGCAGAATAAACTATCACACACATAGCTAGTAGCTACAATCAGGTGGAGCTATACTGGTAGGGAGTTAAGCTTCCGGAGTTCTAGAATTGGACCTCAGCCACTGTGCTTGAACTGTACAAATAATCCATTTTGATGGGTGGATTTATTTGTATGGGACAAAAAACTCAATTTTTATGGTAGATCTCATCCATTTTTATTCTGAAATTTAACCAAACTAACATCAGGCAAAGAATTTGGAGCAAGGGTAGATATATCTGAGTGGGATAGTAGAGTGAACTGTCTTTCTTCAGACTTCATCACATCCAAACCATGTAAATATTGCATGCTATATAAGATTCTTAACAACCCACATGATGAGTCTATAGTGAACTTCATGCCTAGCTAAATCCATATATTTGCATAAGATATGCCAAAGATTGAAAACTCTGGGGAATGTAGACACTCCTTTGCTCATGAGATCGACCCTTCTCTTCACTCTTTGCCAGCATTTGCCTTCACAGAATCATAGATTACATATTTCCTGTCTTTGTATTTTGATATCTTCCTTTTGGCATTTGGCAAGCCCTACATGGTTTGGGTCCAGGTTACCCATTGGATTGTGTCCTTCTGTATAACCCGTCCCTACACTCAAGTCCTCTGGGGGACATTTAATCCATCAGCCATGACTAGGCTGGTGGTGGTCACCCAGGGACTTTTTCTTCAGCCACCCCTGGATTGTGGGATGACCAGCCAAGAGTTGAAGGCGTTGTCCGAATTTATTATAATAATAAAGACAATTTTCTTCTGGCAGGCCAATCCTTATTATTTTTCAATTATGAATTTTAAACTATGTACTGCTTGCATGGGCTGGTCCATGAGGTCCCGAAAAGTCGGAGACTTATTTTAACTGCTTATTTTAATATATATTGATTGTATATGTTTTAATTGGGTCAAGTGTTTTGAATTGGTTGTATATGTTGTATATGAGTCACATATGAGGAAGATAAAGTGGGGTAATAATAATAATAATAATAATAATAATAATAACAACAACAACAACAACAACAACAACAACAACTTCAAGCAGGTGCTAGGCTGCTGGGGATGAAAGAAGAGGAGGAACTGTTGCTGCCAGGTGTCTTCTCTTGCCTGATTTGTGAGGCCACCCAGACACTATGACCTCTGCCTCAGGTAGAGTGCCGCTCAGTCCCAGCGCCCCCATTAGCAAAAGATCTGGCTGTTTGTGATCCGTTTCCAGCTGAACCTTCAGCTGGGTCCTGCCAGATTGCCAAAGTTCCCCGAATCTGGAATTGGCAAACAAATTCATGCACACCTCTATTGTACAATGTGTTGTGACTCAGCTGGAATCTCAGAGTGATGGTGTCAATGATTCTGATGGGGATGATGGGATTCAGTCTGGTGCAAAGCAATGATGTCCCTGTGTTAGACGAAGAAGACCAGGAACAGGGGGCAGAAGTTCAGTTGTTTCCCACAGCAAGAAATGACACTGTTGAAAGTGAAACAGGTGATGGATTCAGGAAGGGAGGACGGTTCTCAGCCAGATAGTTCTCAGCCTGATAATAAGAGAAAAAGCACTAACGAGTGAATTAACCTTGATGAAGCCGGTGGTTTAGATCGAGCTGATTGATTGGAATTTAAGGTTCAAAGGAGTGTCAGGATCGCTAGCAGGCGAGAGAGGGAGGCTCGGGGCCAGAGGGACACCTTCATGTTGTCCAAAGAGTATTCAACAGGCTGTTTGAATATGCCTCAGTGTCAGAGCAACTTCCCGCTTCAACCAAGAGACTTTGGATTTATCTTGCAGCATTTCATGTTCATGTTTCAGGACTTTGTCATGTTCTCATGGGACTTTGCCTTGCCTGTGTCTTCATGGATCTTGTTTGCCTATGTTACCTTGGATTGATCTTTTGAAATATACTTTTGCTTTTTGAACCTTTTATCTTTTCTTTTAATAAACCATAAAGACTACTGCTGGTGTGTTCTTTGGTGTCTTAAGCAAGGTGATTCTACTCTGAAGTGCAACACAATGGAACTTGACCATCCATGGATTTGGGTATCCATGGTGGATCCTGGAACTAAACCCCAGCAGATATGAGGTATTCCCCCTGAATTCCAACTATCAGACCACAGAGATCAACAGGATTGTTGAGAACTAAACTCTGCCCTGGACTCTAGTTACAAAGGTAGGACAAAGCCATTTCCAGGATGGGCATCATCTGGCCATCCTCGTCCCACTCCAGTGCTTTCTCTGTATAAAGAAAAACATTTCCTTATTAATAGGAGTCATCTGGTTCTCCACAAGCAGGAAAATTACTTCTTTAAACACCAACTAATTACAATTTTGTTGATTTTTCTTAATTGACTTAACTGCAAAATGTAATTGTCTGCATTGCACAAATATCTGTGCATCTGTCAGAAATATCTTAAGCAGGCTGAGGTGGTGGGGATAAAACAAGGAGTTAATACTGGGATTCTTTCTATTTAACTTTCAGGAAAAGAAGAAGGAGAGTTTTGGGGAAATGTTCTGTATATGATAAATGCAATGAAATGTTCAGTGTATGTAATTTATTATCTAACATGTTGGAGCCCCCGGTGCCGCAGTGGGTTAAACCCCTGTGCCAGCAGGACTGAAGACCAACAGGTCGCAGGTTCAAATCCGGGGAGAGGCGGATGAGCTCCCTCTATCAGCTCCAGCTCCTCATGCGGGGACATGAGAGAAGCCTCCCACAAGGATGGTAACACATAAAAAAAAACATCCGGGCATCCCCTGGGCAACGTCCTTGCAGATGGCCAATTCTCTCACAACAGGACACTCCTGACACGACCAAAATTATCTAACATATTAATGCACAGCAAGTCATAGTGTGTGGGGGGAGGTGTTAATTTCCACAATGTAAGTATGAATAAAGCTGTTTGCATTCTCTTTTTGTTTTCACAAGTGCTCCACAAGCCTACTCTTACTGCATGTGTTGAGCCTGGCAACTAAGTAAAAACTTGGAGATATCGCACTAAAAGCAACCTAACTGCCTGTCATTCATTGGGATGTTTGTAATATGTTTGTAAATATTACACTGCAAAAGTGATGTGAGAAAGAAAATCATACAATTATAATTTCTAGCAAACGGGTGACATTTACAAGCTGATTCTTAAAGGCACTTTTGGCAGCATTTTTCAAGCCTTTGCTCTGATCAGATTAAAAAGAAAAAGAAAAACAATAAGAAACTCAACTTTTTGTTTGGTAATAACAACAATATAACACATTAATTTTGGGTTTTGTATTAAAACATAGGTCCCATAATTGCCTACCTGGCTTAATCATAAGAAAAATAATGAACCATATTTTGAAGTACAGATTGAGTATGCACAAAAATCATTTATGCTTCATATGCATTCACAAACACATAGTCTGAAGGTAATTTAAAATAATTTTGTGCATGAAGCGAAGTATACATTGAATAGGTTGTTGTAGGTTTTTTGGGCTATATGGCCATGTTCTAGAGGCACTCTCTCCTGACATTTTGCCTGCATCTATGGCAAGCATCCTCAGAAGTAGTGAGGTCTCTTGGAACTGGGAAAATGGGTTTATATATCTGTGGAATAACCCGAGTGGGACAAAGGACTCTTGTCTGCTGGAGCTAGGTGTAAATGTTTTAACTGATCACCTTGATGGCCTGGCAGTGCCTGGGGCAATCTTTTGTTGAGAGGTGATTAGATGTCCCTGATTGTTTCCTCTCTGTTGTTTTGCTGTTGTAATTTTTGAGTTTTTTTAATACCGGTAGTCAGATTTTTTCATTTTCATAGTTTCCTCCTTTCTGTTGAAATTGTCCACATGCTTGTGGATTTCAATGGCTTCTCTGTGTAGTCTGACATGGTGGCTGTGAAAGTGGTCCAGCATTTCTGTGTTCTCAAATAAAATGCTGTGTCCAGGTTGGTTCATCAGGTGCTCTCCTATGGCTGACTTTTCTGGTTGAAGTAGCCTGCAGTGCCTTTCATGTTCCTTGATTCGTGTTTGGGCAATGCTGCATTTAGTGGTCCCTATGTAGACTTGTCCACAGCTGCATGGTACACGGTAGACTCCTGCAGAGGTGAGAGGATCCCTCTTGTCCTTTGCTGAACGTAGCATTTGTTGGATTTTCTTGGTGGGTCTGTAGATAGTTTGTATGTTGTGTTTCCTCATCAGTTTCCCTATGCGGTCAGTGGTTCCCTTGATGTATGGCAAGAACACTTTTCCTTTGGGTGGATCTTCGTCTTTATTCTCGTGGCTTGTTCTCAGTCTTGCAGCTCTTCTGATGTCTGAGGTGGAGTATCCATTGGCCTGGAGAGCCCAGTTGAGGTGGTTCAGTTCATCTTGAAGGAGGTGGGGTTCGCAGATTCTGCCAAGGCTTTAATTATGCTTCTTTTTTGACTTGGGTGATGGTTGGAGTTTTTCTGTAGATATCTATCTCTGTGTGTGGGTTTTCTGTAAACAGTGTGACCCAATTGTTGATCTGGTTGACGGATGACTAGGACATCTAGAAAAGGCAGTCTTCCTTCATTTTCTTTTTCCATGGTGAATTGGATGTTTTACATTGGATCATTGGAAAGCAAAGATGTCATTAGAGCAGCCATCCATGTGGACAGTTTTGGAATATTTCGGTTTTCTGGTTTCTGCATAAAGGAAGCTCAATCTGTAATTTTGAGACCCTCATCTAGATATGGAGGGCTCTGCATATATTGTTCCCTCATGACTGTACTGAGTGCCTGTAGAAGGAAAAAGAGAATCCCTTTTTTGCATTTACATTGATATTTAAACCCCACCTTTCTTATCTTTATCCTGGGCAAGTAAACAATTTAAATAAAGTAACATGCCAGCTACCTCTGAGGATGCTTACCATAGATGCAGGTGAAAAGTCAGGAGAGTATGCCTCTAGAACAGTTTCCCAACCTGGGGTCGGGACCCCTGGGAGGGCCACGAGGGGATGTCAGAGGGGTCGCCAAAGACCATCAGAAAACACAGTATTTTCTGTTGGTCATGGGGCTTCAGTGTGGGAAGTTTGGCCCAATTCTATCGTTGGTGGGGTTCAGAATGCTCTTTGTAGATAAATCCCAGCAATTACAACTCCCAAATGTCAAGATCTATTTTCTCCAAACTCCACCAGTGTTCACATTTGAGCATTTTGAGTATTTGTGCCAAGTTCGGTACAGATACATCATTGCTTGAGTCCACAGTACTCTCTGGATTTAAATGAATAACAACTCCAAAACTCAAGGCCAACGCCCACCAAACCCTTCCAGCATTTTCTGTTGGTTATAGGAGTTTGGTTCAGTTCCATCATTGGTGGAGTTCAGAATGCTCTTTGACTGTAGGTTAACTATAAATCCCAGCAACTACAACTCCCAAATGACAAAATCAACCTCACCCCCAACCCCACCAGTATTCAAATGTGGGTGTATCGGGTATTTGTGCCAAATGTGGCCCAGTGAATGAAAATACAACCTGCATATCAGATATTTACATTACGATTCATAACCATAGCAAAATCACAGATATGAAGTAGCAACGAAAATAATGTTATGGTTGGGGGTCACCACAATGTGAGGAACTGCATTAAGGGGTCGTGGCAATAGGAAAGTTGAGAAACACTGCTCTAGAACATGGTCATATAGTCTGAAAAAACTTAGAACAACCCAGGGATTCTGGCCATGAAAGCCTTTCTCTGGGCAAAAATCACTTACTAATCAATCAAGCATGTAGATTATTTACTTTTAGAAACTATGAATGATACGAGTAAAAGTTGGTAATATTAGAGATGGTACAAAAATATACTAATGCCCCCATTAATGTTTGCAAATTACAAACTGAACACTCTCCACTTCCAACAGGCAAGACATTTTCCAAGGCAATTGGATCTCTCATCATTTTGAATGTGACAGAATCCCAAGAGTAAATAATGTACAGATGTTTCAGTATGGATATGATGGCATTTTACATCTGGTATTTTGATTTCCACATTTTCTTTGTTACAAAAGGCAAATGAATTAATGGAAGTGTACACGGTGCTGGTTTCTAGGGCTGGGCAGTTTCGTTCGTTAATTTCGTACTTCGTTATTAATTCGTTATTTTTTTGATAACGAAGCGATATTGAACCATTCAGGAGCAACTAAAAAACGAAACGAAACAAGTTTTAGGGTTGTTGTTTGTTTTATCAGTGAAAAAAAATAATTATCACACCAACAGTCAACAACAGAGGGAGAGGGAAGCTTCAGAAGTTCCCCCTGTCCCATTTGGAGGGCTTTTTAGCGTATTACGCAATTGCGTCCGCCATTAACGAATCGATTCGTAATTGTTTCGTAATTGTTTTGTAATTTCAAAAATTTCATAAATTTCAAACTTTTTTAAAGAAAAATTTCGGAATTCTTTTAAAAATCGAAACGCAAAAACCCCCTAAAAACGAATCGAGTTTAGAAACAAATTTTTCCGTGGTTGCCCAGCCCTACTGGTTTCCATTCCCCTTTAAAACCCAGCACTAGGTAATAACTATTGAAAAAGAACTGTCCTATTATGATTAAAATAGCACTTGAGATGAGGTACCTCGTATTTATCATTTTGCCCTCCAGAGGTTTACCTCTCCTAATCTTCTCCCATTTTAAAACTACACTGTTGTCATTTTTTGCTATACTTCTTATAGCTTTCTATTGAATGGGGCCATATTCTGATCATACACACAGAGAATATAGTGGACTTTGTCCAAATGTTCTCTGAAATCTTTCCTTGCCCTCTATCTTGTTTTACTTCAGTAGTTTTATGAATCATAGAGCAAAGAGCTTTTCTTTAATTAAAAGAAAACCCTTGACAGAGGGAAAGGGAGCAATGCTAGAGGGTGTATTGCAAGGAGTAAAGTGTTAGATTAAAAACTGTTCAGTCCTGTTATCACTTCAATGAATTCCCTCAAACCAGAAAAGTATAACTATCTTCCTGTACTATTGGGTTTGGCAAAAAAAATCTTAGCAAAACAAGAGCAACGAGAATTGTAAGAGGTAGAAAATGGATGGAAAAGTTGAGAGAGCTGGTATATTCAGCTTGGTGAAAAGAAAATTGTACCTCACGGATTGCTACAGAGAGGAACATACAGGTTTGGTGTCCACTGTATTAGGGACTAGAACCAGGTCTAATGGTTTTAAGTCACAGGAATTAAGTCACACGCCCCCGGTGGCGCAGTGGGTTAAACCCCTGAGCCGGCAGGACTGAAGACCGACAGGATGCAGGTTCGAATCCAGGAGAGGCGGATGAGCTCCCTCTGTCAGCTCCAGCTCCTCATGCAGGGACATGAGAGAAGCCTCCCACAAGGATGATAAAAACATCAAATCATCCAGGCGTCCCCTGGGCAACGTCCTTGCAGACAGCCAGTTCTCTCACACCAGAAGAAGCAAGTCACAGGAGGGTAAATTTCACTTGAAGATTAGAAGGAATGTCTTCACAGTGCATGTGGTTTGGCAATGAACTCAATTGCTTAGAAAAGTAGTGTGGTCTCCCTCTGGCCTGGATGTCTTCAAAAAAGCTGGACAGCTCCCTGCTGGGAATGCTTTCACTCAGAAAGTTCTCACAATGTGCTCTGTGGAGCCCTTGGGGCTCTGCAAAGCATACTGAGGGGCTCCAGGTTCCCTTCTCTTCCTTCCTTCCTCCTCCTCCTCTCCCTCCAAGCTTTCCCCCCACTTTCATGCTCTCCTCTCCCCAGCTCTCTTGCCACCAAAAGCCTTTTTCCATCACTTTCCTTGCTTCCAAAATCCTATATCCCTCCCACTGCTTATAAGGTGCTTTGATTGTACTTTTGCTGCATGGCAGAAAGGGGTTGAACTAGATGGCCCTTGGAGTCTTCCACTGAAATACTATAAGTTAATTTTGGTTAAAATTGTTCTTCATTTTAAATATTGCATTGCTCATTCTTTCTTTCCTTTTTTTGCAATACAAATATGATTTGTGCAGTGTGTATGGGAATGTGTTCATGATTTTTTCAATTAATTCACACAAACACTCTCCATCCATCTGCCATTGGCCTAGCCCGTCTGCCAAATTTTAAGACACAATGCATCAAAAAGTTTCCCCATGCCCACACACATATAAGTCATTTCTTGGATGATTTAAATGTGTGAACTTCAGCTTCAGAAACTTCAGCTTCAGAAAGGGCTCAGTGGCTGAAAAAGTTTGAGAACCCCTGCTTTAGCTGAAGAACTTGCATTGAGCAGAGGGTTGGAGCTGACTGTCTAAGGGTCCCCTTCCAACTCTATGGTTGGGTGTTAAGAAACTGGTGACAGAAAATAATAGAAGTGGGAGCAAGACAGCTGAGAAAACATAAGTAATTTCTCTATCAAAGCAAATTATTCAAAATAGATGGAGAAGAATGTTACATAATTTTGCCACAATAGCTTATAAAGCTTGGGAGTGAAAGTGTCTATGTGAAATATGGATAGGGAAGTATCATTCCCCCTCCATCATCGCTTTTCACCTTTAAACCCCAACTAGACTTTGTCAATTTTCAGAAATTGTATTTTTATTAAAGTAATATACTATTAACAATTTTACATTATTTATATGTTTTCTTCCTTAAGAAAGCCCTAAGAAGTATATGGGTTACCAGAACTCGATGGGTGAATTGAAGGCAAATGCACATATATATCTAGCTGAGATATGTATTCATAGAATCATAGTGTTGGAATAAGACACATGGGCCATCAAGTCCAACCCCCTGCGAAGAAGCAGGAAAATCGCATTCAAAGCACCCCTGACAGATGGCCTTCCAGCCTCTGCTTAAAGGGCTCCAAAGAAGGAGCCTCCACCACACTTCGGGACAGAGAGTTCCGCTGCTGAACAGCTCTCACATTTAGTAAGTTCTTCCTAATGTTCAGGTGGGATCTCCTTTCCTATAATTTGAAGGCATTGATCCGCATCCTAGTCTCCAGGGCAGCAGAAAACAAGCTTGCTCCCTCCTCCCTATGATTTCCCCTTGTATATTTATACATGGTTATCATGTCTCCTCACAGCCTTCTCTTTTAAACATGCCCAGCTCTTTAAGCCACTTCTCATAGGGCGTGTTCTCCAAACCCTTGATCATTTTAGTTGCCCTCTTCTGGACACATTCCAGCTTGTCAACATCTCTCTTCAATTGTGGTGCCCAGAATTGGACACAGTATTCCAGGTCTGACCAAGACAGAATAGAGGGGTAGCATGACTACATTGGATCTAGACACTATACTCCTTTTTATGCAGGCCAAAATCCCATTGGCTTTTTTAGCTGCCACATCACATTGTTGGCTTATGTTGTCTGTGATCTTGTGATGCAGTTAACCATGTTAGATGGGCTAAATGTAGACTAGGAAATTCTTGTTATTCCTTAAGGAAGATGAGCATTGACAAACACTAGTTTCTGGAGGAACAGACAAATAAATTAATATACTGCTAATCTTGTTTCTGTCTTGCATGTCCATGTGTGTGATGGGGACTAATGATAAAACAGTGTGGATTTGTATGTCTTTTTTAAAACATATATTTCCTTGCTCCTATTTTACATGATCTAATAGTTACAGAGAGGATTCCAGAGGGGACAAAAACTGGATATTCTGTATACAACAACAACCCCCTTCCTCCTTCACATAAACTCGATTTCCAAACTCTATATTTGCCAGCATTTCATAGATGAACACTTGGATATATGTGGCGAAACAATATCAAGAATAAAGTCAAGATGATTAATGTTATTAACAAAGAACATACAAATTAGTTGAAGCTGCAGGATTTTGCTATGTCTGAACTGTCTGGAAAGGGCAAGATTCCCCCCATCTCTCCTGTCCTCTCAAAGACAAAGAAATAAAAACAATTAAAAATAGCTGGGAAAGTTGGGCAGTGAAGGATTAATATACATAAGTTGTGCAGGTATGGCTGTACCAGGAGCTCCAATTTTGTTTGCTTTGCATTTAATGTTTGTTATAGTCCTAAGTTTCAGGGACTCTGCAGATAGGTGGCTTCTTTTGGTTGCAATCATAGGGCAAGCCACCTGTCAATTATAGTTAGGTTCCCTGGTCCCGCCCCCTTTTTGGGTTTTGGAGGGAATAGGAGCCAGTTTGGGTCAGTCCACACAGAGAAGCTTTCCATGCAGGACATAATAGCTCCTGTAGAAAGCTTCGTCTTCTACAGCTTGGCCGGGGAGATATACAGCCTACAGCTTGGCCGAGGATCATACAGCCTTACAGCTCCTTTGCGGAGGGACTTCAGTCAACCATCACTGAAACCTGAACTCCTTTTCCCCTGGAGGTCTACAAAGCTCTGCTTGGTAAGGGTCACTCGCGGAAGCCAGAAGCAGTTGGTATCAGGTGTAGGGGCTCCACACCATCAGAGACAAAGACAGACTGCCCAGATTAGGATTTCCCCATTAGTTACAGTTATGAAGATAGTGCCTGTTCGCTGTGGACAAGATTGAGAGAGAGCCAATAGACTGTTAAGAAAGCCTTAAATATATTCGATTTTAGTATGACAACTGACCACTGTAGTTTTAAATATATGTGCTTTTTAAATGTTTTATTGTAATGTGTATTTTGATATTTTACCGATTATATGTGTTTTTATAGTTGGAAACCGGGCTGAGTCCCTCTTATGATGTGAGAAGCGTGGTATATAAAACTTTGAAATAAATAAATAAATTAAAGTACCTGTTTGTTTTCATTAATAAAGAACTTTGTTGAACCTTTAAGCAATCTAAAGACTCTGTTTAAGGAAATCCAAAGGCCTTTAATCTGAGGCAGCCCCAGCGTCCCGTTGGGCACACAGAATTTATGTTCTGTCTACAGTCTTATGCACAGGCCCAGCGCGTGACAGCACATAAGCGTTGGGGTTGATATTAAACAAATGAAGATGACAGGACAGTACTCCACTTTACCCTTGATCATATGCATTTTGCATTGTACATCATCCTGTGTTTAATTGGATTTATCAGTTTATTATCTGTTTGAAGTTGTGAACTTTTAACTGCTAAGCCAATTGGGTCTTTGGACTGTAATAAGATTTTGATTTATTGATACTCATCTGATTTGCAGCTCTGAAACTTCAGCAAGACTAGGAGAGTAATCCCAGTGTGCATTCATTTATTCCATGACTCAACACTCAAAATATTGATGATAACAGAAACATCAAAAGATTCCAGAAGTTATTATGGAACAAGTAGGGAAAAACCCTATGCCTGTCCTCAAATGTGGGTCCTGAATCAATTGTATCAGTTAGATCCACTGATGCACCAACCATCAATGGTTCTTTTAGGCTAAAAGAGAGCGTCTTTCCAAGGCCACCCAGTACATTTCCTTGGCTGAGCAGGGATTTAGATCAATATTAAAATCTACATCACAGTGGCTCTAAGATGAATACAAACCTGCAATTTCTGGTTGCCAACGCATATGCTGTACTAAATTGTCCCCAAGACAACTTGAAAATAAACAAGCAGCCTTTTTAATTGGATAAATGCTCTAGAATGTCGGATTTGTACATTAGCCAATCTAATTGGACCTCATGGACAATTTCTACCAATTTCTTTGTAGTGGTTTAAATATTATTTAGCACTGAATGACAGGATTTGCAATTATAGAACTCCTTTTCATGGGCCATCAACTTTGAACACTTCCGCATCCCATGTACTATAATTAATTGAATCTTTGGAGAAATCTAAAACTACTACACTTGTTTATAAATATTTCTGGCATGTAGTAAGTATGATGCTCAGGAATTTTGAATGAAATGAAAAAAGGAAGTGTAATGTCCCATATAACTCAATCAAAGGAATACCGCTTTTCTTGTTTCTCTGCATATAAAACTGAAATTACATCAGCCAAAGAAAATAATATTTGGAGATTATTGGATATTGCAATGCATGTTTGAGAAAAAAGCTGCTTAGCTTAGTCTGATGTTGGCATTGTGTTGTACAAAAATGTCTCCTTGAAGCATATTAGTGAGTGTGTTCTAGGGGGTGGCTTTCTTTAGGTCCAAAGTTATGATTTGAATTTTTTTTTAGTTTTAAAGTCTTCTATGGTCACAGATGTTCACATATTGCTAAATTATATTTCTATAATGTGGAGTCTAACAGTGTTTGAAGTCCATGTAGTTGCAAGGACACTAGGCTTGGGTAACCAAGGAAAAATTTGGTTCTAAACTCGTTTTGTTTTTAGGGGGCCCTTGCGTTTCGTTTTTTTTAATAATTCCAAAATTTTCCTTTTAAAAATTTCGAAATATATGAAATTTCGTATAATTACGAATCGATTCGTGAATGGCGGATGCGATTGCGCAATATGCTAAAAAAAACCTCCAAATGGGACAGGGGGAACTTCTGAAGCTTCCCTCTCCCTCTGTTGTTGACTGTTGGTGTGATAAAGCAAACAACAACTATAAAACTTGCACCAGACATGCGAAAATAATTACGAAATAATTACGAAATAATTACGAAATAATTACGAAATAATTACAAAATAATTACAAAATAATTACGAAATAAATTGAAAAAAATTGTTTTGAATCTAATTTACTCCTCACACTATTCCTGCATGGCTCAATATTGGATCGTAAGCTAATTTAAATACGAATTAATAACAAATTACGAAATTAACGAACGAAACCGCCCAAGCCTAAAAGAGACACATACTTCAGGACTGGAATGATAGGCATGTCCCATCTATCACTCACTGCCTTGCAATTCTCACTGTTTTCTGCAAGGACTTCATTTGGTTATCACTCTAAGCAGCAATATGCCACTCTTGGCAGACTGGCATATTCCTGAATTACACCATACTTTGGACGATATGGGGGAACATTGCTACCCACCTGTTAGTGAATGATATTGCTAAAAAGGATGGGGGGGGGGAGCAAAAGCTATTGCAACTTGTCCTTCAATTCCATTACCCATTTAAATTAATCCTGTTGCTATCCTCGAATAAGCCATCTAGGTTTTGTTACCTTGAAAATTGGTATTTCTAGCTTAGATGACCAATGGGTATTTCTAGCTTAGAGGATCAATGTGGAATATCAGTAGAAGCATTGGACTAAGGACCCTTCTACACTGTCATTACAATGCAACTTGATCTGCTGTTGCTGTAGAAGAGGCCAGAAGCATCTCCATCCTGCTCTTCTATTGGTTGCTTCTGGATTTCTTGTGGATAGACTGCAGCCTAGTGTTGCACTCCAAGACTGGGAATCACCTCTGTACTTAACACATACTCCAGTTGAAGGTAAAACAGCAAAGCAGTTTATTGAAGAATATATGAAAAGCAATTGAGCAAAATAGTATAAAAAGCCAAAGTCCAAATATTGGGATTAATCAACAGAAATCAAAGTACATGAGTAGCATCAAAAACCAGGAAAACAAAAGCAGAACAAATCCAAAACATAAAATTGAGGAACAGTCATTGAAAACTTAGAATTATGAAACATGAACAAAAAGGAAGTATGGAACATGGAACTAGAAATCTCTTGACTTAACATATTGTAAGTTCTATACTCAAACACCAATGTTGCCTTGACTGGTCTACCTAATATAGGCAGAAAACCACGCCTTCTCTCCTGGGAAGCTGATAAGGACTTCTTGGCTAATAGGCATCTTCCCAAACTCTCCTGAGAAGGCCTGTATTGATGAAACATAAATCTCCAATCTCATTAGTCTATCCACCTGGACTTTCATTTTCATCCTCTGATCTCAGTTCTATTTCTGACTTTGCTTCCCTAGCAAACTGCCTTTCTGGAATGTGGCCTTCAGACAGAACTGGTCTCAGAGGTGTTGTTGGAGTCACCCAAAATTTTGCTTCTGGGTGACTTCAACATACCACTGTAGGCCAGTTTGTCAGGTGCAGCTCAGGAGTTCATGGTATCATGACAAACATAAGCCCATCCCAAATGGCTTCTGGACCAATGCACTCGGCAGGTCATATCCTTGGTGTTATTTTCAGCTTAGAACATACACATCTGTGGGTGGAGGTGATCAATATTTCTGAGTTCTTAGGGACAGATCATTTTCTGGTCAGGGCTAGTATCACAGTTACAACCTACCCCTACCCTGGAAAGCTAATGGAACCTTTGAGATTCCAGCAGGCCTTAGAGGTTTCTATTAGGGCTGAGCGGTTTCGTTTCGTTAATTCGTAATTCATTAAAAAATTCGTTAATTTTTCAATTACAAAACGGATGTAATTTTTACATGAACCAGTCTGGAGCAATTTTTTTAAAAATGAATTTTTAAATCGTTTCGTAAATGTTTTGTATTTCGTTATTGTATTCGTTTCGTTATCGTTTTGAGGTTGTTTCGTTATTATTTCCGCATGTCTGAGGCAAGTTTTATAGTTGTTTTTGGTTTTCTAAGGGTTTTTATAGTTGTTTTTATTTTAATTAAGCTTCAGAAGTTTCCCCTGTCCCATTTGGAGGTTTTTTAGCGTATTGCGCGGTCGCGTCCGCCATTAACGAATTGATTCGTTATTGTTTCGGAAATCGATTCGTTATTGTTTTGTAATTTTTTTCACATTTACGAAATTTCGTAAATATCGAACTTTTTTAAAGGAAAATTTTGTAATTATTTTAAATAACAAAATGCAAAAACCCCCAAAAAACGAATCGATTTTAGAAACATTTTTTTCCGTTGTTACCCAGGCCTAGTTTCTATCACTGGCACCACTGGAAATCCTGTTGAATTCCTAGTCAACAAATTGAATCAAAATCTAGCCAGGGTGGAGGATCAACTTATCTCATACAATCTGCCACACACACTTAGGTTCTCTGGGGCGTGGCTACTCCAGCCCGCCAGAACACAACCGGCGACCATCACCCAAATGATGCTCTCATTGGCCACCCCAAGACTGTGGAATGACCTGCCAGAAGAGCTCCCACAGGTGAATGAGCTGTCAGAATTTTAAAACCATCTAAAGACCTATCTCTTCTGCTTTCAAAAGACATTGTCAAAATAAAAATCTGAAGGAGGGATGGGCACATCCGATCTGATCTTGGAAGTTAAAGAGAGTTAGCCCTGCCAATGAGATGAACCATCAACAAATGCACATCTAGGAAGACTTGAGGTCTACCTGCAATTCCACATCTGTATTCCACTGAAAGCAATAGAGAGGGAATTCAAGGGCCTAAATATTCTAAAGACACCAAATCCTACCTGATACTGGAAGGTAAGGAGAATCTGTTCTGTCGCGTGCTGGGCCTCTAAATAATTGTCTTTAAATAGGATGTGTGACTTGAGCCCAGCGGGAAGCCAGGCCCCCCCGAAGAGAAGTTCTCAGAGGTTTTCCACCACAAATGGTCTTTAGATGGCTTGTGAAGTATAACAAAGTCCTTTATTAATGAACAATCAAACAGAAACTTCTCTTGTCTTCAGAAAGTTAAACAAATGATTCCAGGCTTTTATGCTACTGGTGACTTCCTAATCTTGTCCACGAAGGACAGGCAATTGTCTTCAATAACTGATTCTTTGCTTTAAAGGAAAATCCCCTTTTTAACTTCTCCCAGGCTGACTGCAATCTAATTCTTACTGATGTGGGCTCTGCTACTGGGTCGAATTGCGTCTCGAATGCCGAGTGGACCTACCAGTAAGGCTAGTAGATTCTCCAGCTGGAGTTCTTTGGTTTTTAGGGCTGTTTCATTGGAAATCTTTGGAGATCTTTGGATGCTCTTAAGACTGTTCTCCCCTGGAAAGTCTTAAGGCTTTTGTACAGGAGAAGCTTGTACATGCCCTGTACATTAGCTTTCCTTACTGAGACTAACTAAAAATGGCTCCCTTCCCTTCCCAATTGCCCTGAGCAAGGGACGAAACCAAAACTTAACGATGATGGACAGGTGACTTGCCCTACGACTGCAACCAAAGGAAGCCACCTTTCTGCAGAATCCCTGAAACCTAGGACTGCAAACAAACATTTAATACAAAGCAAATAAAGTTGGAGCTCCTGGTACAGCCATACCAGCACAGTCCTGGTTAGTATCTGATGGGAGACTATGAATGCCAGGAACTGTAGGCTACATTTCAGAGGAAGGAACTGGCAAAGCCATCTCTGAGAATTCATTGCCTAAGAAAACTTGATGAAATTCATATCATCATAAGCGGATAGATGACATGAAGGCACATGCACACCTACACACAAGGAAGTCTTCCACGTAGTAAATGAATTGCAGGTTACAGAGAGTTGAAAATTAATTTATATATTTAAAAAATAACCCCAAAGTACATAGCTTTTAAGTTTAGCAGTGACAAACACACAGAGGGGTACACTGTTTCATTTATTATCATTATGGTTTCTAATCTGTACCCCTGAAAAAATAGAGATTTACCTATGTGATAGTAATGGCAGAATTTTGTTCTGTGTCGCTATGCAACTTCAGGTCTTAGGTGGATGGTCAACGAGCTTCCAGTCACATCTGTTTTAAATTTAGAAGCCAAACAGATGGGATTTTATGAAAACAGTCCCTGATGCTCTAGACCTCAACATTTGTTTTGGCACATCCCTGTGTTGCAGCAAGGTTTCTAAATTTTCCTACGAACACGGCATGACGTCATTGCGAGGCTCATCTGTCACAACGTTTGCTGCGTTGGATCCAAGAGTCTTGTTTTCTGATAGAGCAGGACACTGGATCAGGCCATTAATTAACACTAGGAGGAGATGTGTGAGGCTGAAAATAAAATGTGAGCCCTCTGCTAAAAAGAGACCGAATTGAAAGAATAAGGTGGGAGGGATCCAGTTATTGTTCAGCCGAACACTGCAGTGTTACATAACATACCAGCCAAATAGTCTTCGTTGCTTATTTTGCTACAAGACCTATAACATCCAAATATAATTATATCTGGCAATGCTCAGCTCTCGAGGGATTTCAGGATAGAAATAATCTGTGTATGCTACATGACGGTTTACCCTCCTGGAGAACAAAAGAGCTGTGAATCAACTCCTCAGAAAATGGTTATATAGGTCAGGTCAGCAAAAATTTAAAATTCAGCTTGTGATGCAGTTCTAGAAATTTATTTCCCTCTTTTATGCAGTTCAATGACATTGCGACGCAGAAACAACACACACGCATACTGTTTAATTCTATGCAACAAAGGGCAGACATTTAATAACAGCTTTTATAGTAACACAAACAAAGCAAAAACTTTGATAGTAGCATGCTAATTTAAAACTGTACTGTTGCCTTTCCCACATTTGATAACACACCTAACACATGATGCCTACAAATAATTGTGTTGTCACAATTATATTTATGTATTGTCGAAGGCTTTCATGGCCGGAATCCATGGGTTGTTGTAGGTTTTTCCGGGCTATATGGCCATGTTCTGGAGGCAATTTTTCTCCTGACGTTTCGCCTTCATCTATGGCAAGCATCCTCAGAGGTAGTGAGGTCTGTTGGAACTGGGAAAAATGGGTTTATATATCTGTGGAATGACCAGGGTGTTCTTGCCATACATCAAGGGAACCACTGACCGCATAGGGAAACTGATGAGGAAACACAACATACAAACCACTTACAGACCCACCAAGAAAATCCAACAAATGCTACGTTCAGCAAAGGACAAGAGGGATCCACTCACCTCTGCAGGAGTCTACCGTGTACCATGCAGCTGTGGACAAGTCTACATAGGGACCACCAAATGCAGCATTGCCCAAACACGAATCAAGGAACATGAAAGACACTGCAGACTACTCCAACCAGAGAAGTCAGCCATAGCAGAGCACCTGATGAACCAACCTGGACACAGCATATTATTTGAGAACACAGAAGTGCTGGACCACTCTCACAACCACCATGTCAGACTACACAGAGAAGCCATTGAAATCCACAAGCATGTGGACAATTTCAACAGAAAGGAAGAAACCATGAAAATGAACAAAATCTGGCTACCAGTATTTAAAAAACTCAAAAATTACAGCAGCAAAACAACAGAGGGGATACAAACAAGGACATGAAATCACTCTCAACAAAAGATTCCCCCCATGCACTTCCAAGCCATTGAATGCAAATCAAGGTGATCAGCTGAAAAATTCACAGCTAGTCCCAGCAAACAAAAGTCCTTTGTCTCACCCTGGTCATTCCACAGATATATAAACCCATTTTTCCCAGTTCCAACAGACCTCATTACCTCTGAGGATGCTTGCCATAGATGCAGGCGAAACGTCAGGAGAAAAATTGCCTCCAGAACATGGTCATATAGCCCGGAAAAACCTACAACAACCCAATTATATTTATGTTTAGCTGTGTCCCTCTCAAAACAAAATCTGGATAATTACAGCCATAGAAACATAGCATTATAGAGTTGGAAGAGGAAGAACTTCCTGACTGTGAGAGCCGTTCAGCAGTGGAACTCTCTGCCCCGGAGTGTGGTGGAGGCTCCTTCTTTGGAAGCTTTTAAACAGAGGCTGGATGGCCATCTGTCAGGGGTGATTTGAATGCAATATTCCTGCTTCTTGGCAGGGGGTTGAACTGGATGGCCCATGAGGTCTCTTCCAACTCTTTGATTCTATGATTCTATGGAACAGATCTCAAGGGTCATACAGTCCAGCCCCTGACATACAGAAATACTCCATCAAAGCACTCCCAACAGAGGGCCATCCAGCCTCTGCTTAAAAACTTCCAGAGAAGGAAACTCCACAGTAAGTGTAATTGCACAGTAAAATTCTTTTCTGACTTAAGTTTAATTAAGGAAAATGTTTGGGATCATGCACTGATGAAATTAAAAAGAAGTAATCCTTGCTAATGGAGCCCCTGATGGTGCAGTGGGTTAAAGTGCTGAACTGCTGAGCTTGTTACCGAAAGCTCACAGGTTCAAATCCGGGGAGTGGCGTGAGCTTCCGCTGTCAGCTTCAGCTTCTGCCAACCTAGCAGTTCAAAAACTTGCAAATGTGAGTGGATCAATAAGTACCGCTTCGGTGGGAAGGTAACATTGTTCCATGCAGTCATGCCGGCCACATGACCTAGGAGGTGTCTACAGACAACGCCGGCTCTTCAGCTTAGAAATTGAGATAAGCACCACACCATAGAGTTAGACACAACTGGACTTAATGTCGGGGAAAACCTTTACCTTTACGTAATCCTTGCTAACCTGTATTTCGCCAACTTGCCTATGTACTTGTAGATGCATTGTGAAAGGGGGAATTCGATATCTCCTTGCTCAACACCTTTTGCTCTGGATAATCACCTAGGGATCCCTTTAGCAAGTTGAAAATAAGCAAAATCCAGTAGTAAAAATAATATTGCAGGGGCTGAATCAGTCACATTTTGACAGTAAATACAGATGGAGATTGACATGTCCACCTGCACATTACTGATACAGTTTTATTCAGTTAGTTTCTATATCCAAGTGGACATTCAAAACTTGCTCTCCAGAGTTGTAGTCCAGCCTACAAACCATTGCACCACACTGGTTTTCATGTCACGCTGACATGAAATGGAACCGGGTGTTAATTATTCTGAATGGCACCACTGACCAAAGGATCCCTGCCCTTCTTCTAAGTCGAAACCTTTAAATTTTGTATCACCTCTCTCCTATTAGTCAAACATAATTATTTTCCTTTAGTTTTCAAATATTTAACTGTCAATTAATTCACCTACACTCCTGGGTTACGACTACATTGGCCAGTACATTCGTGGCCAGTCCAAAACAGAAATGATCCAGCTGACCCTGGAAATGACCACACACATCTTTCCAAGCCTGCTGTTTGGTGACTACATGTCATGAATACTTCAAAAGCATTAAAATGTTATTTTATTTTGTTCACATTGAGACAGAGTATACCACAGAGCAGTAAAGAGAAAAAAGTAGACACACATAGTACATATAACTATATTAGGTACACAAACAAAGGGGATATTGCATTTTTACTCAACAGTCACACGCATATAAACATTTACCTACATGCATACATTGCCATCTCTTCTTCCTTCTCCCGGAAAAGAGAGCTGCATGAAGGCCAGATTGCATTCCCTGCAAATCTGCCATTCTGCGAATATACCTCCTTCCTCCATCCCTTGGAGAAAATGGCAGATGGACCAGACTCCTCCTGTCTGCCACAATTTTGGAATAGTAAAGTGTCTCTTGTGTAGCATATTTCTTGCTGAAGTTGTTCCAAGAAGTTGTAAATGAATGACAGGGTTTTTTTTCCAGCTAAAACTTGCTGTCTCCATCAGTTTCAGATAGATGTTGGCTTTTCTTCCTAAGTGATAATAGTTTCCCTTCTTAAGGAGCATTGTATTTGCTTCCTTAACTAATGTTGGTTTTGTTACAGTAGGTTGTAGCTTATGATGGTAATTATTATGTGAAGCTGGTAATGTAGGTCAACCAGCAATCTAGGACCACAGCTGATAGGGTATAACTGTATGGGTTTTTTAGAATACTGTTCTGGAGAGCTTTTTCTCTGAGGAGATCTATGCTCAAAGGCTTTGCTCAGAGGAGCAGGTAAGAGCCGTTATGCTACTCTAAAGGAGGCTATGGTGGAATAGCTGTTTTCTCAAGGTTTATGTTTTGCTTTCTCATTTGACTTAAGATGAAGAATTGAAGATGCCTTATTTTGTGTTACTTACAAAGATTATGTAAGTTTCTTGCACTGGTTTTTTGTATGCAACATTGCAAGCTTGTGTTTCATCTCTGCTATCAAGAGGACAGATTTTTCTGTTCATTTCTACTCTTGTCTGCATGTCTTGAGCATGGGATGTGGCTAAGATCTGCTTGCTGTGCAATAGGTTTTTAATCTTAATGTAAGGAGACACTGTGTTGACAATAAATAACTCATGAACAAAGCAATAAACAATAACAGTAACACCACGACGCATTAAAAACCTATGGCAAGACCAAATGTAATAATTAAAATTTTAAAATACTGGGCATGAAAAGGTGACATATAACTAGGATGGGTATTTGAAGACAAATGGAGTGAGCAGACAATCCTAGATCATTAGTAAAGTGCGATTAGGGACGTGTTGCTTAGGGTTCCTTATTCTGGGAAGGCACACTGGAACAACCACATTTTCAGGCTCCTCTTAAAGACTGCCAGAGTTGGGGCATGTCTGATGTCCTTGGGGAGTGAGTTCCAGAGTCAAGGGGCCACCACCAAGAAGGCCCTATCCCTTGTCCCCACCAATCACGCTTGCGATGGAGGTGGGATCGTGAACAGGGCCTCTCCAGATGAACGAAGAGATTGTGTGGGTTCGTAAACAGAGATGCAGTCACGCAGGTAGGCGGGTCCCGAACTGTTTAGGGCTGTGTAGGTAAGTACCTGCTCCTTGAATTGGGACCGGAAAATGAACGGCAGCCAATGGAGCTCCTTGAACAGGAGGGTTGACCTCTCCCTGTAAGGGGCACCAGTTAACAACCTGGCCACCGCCCGTTGGACAGTTGAAATTTCCAGGCCGTTTTCAAGGGTAGCCCCACGTAGAGTGCATTACAGTAATCCAATCTGGAGGTGACTAAGGCATGGACCTGCAGTTTGCTTATTGGCTTAGGAACTTTGCTGTTGAAGTCATCACTTGTCATGGCATTCTCATGTACCATAGCTTGTCCCTGTCTTGTTTCCCACAGCTGCTCACCTTGTAAACAGATTATGTTAAATTGTGGAAGGGAAACAAATCAGAAACAACTAGATATGGAGATGCCAATCCATAGTTTCACCCTGGTCATTCCACAGATATATAAACCCATTTTCCCCATTTTTCCTACTTCCAACAGACCTCACTACCTCTGAGGATGCTTGCCATAGATGCAGGTGAAACGTCAGGAGAAAAATTGCCTCCAGAACATGGCCATATAGCCCGGAAAAACCTACAACAACCCAGTGATTCCGGCCATGAAAGCCTTCGACAATAATCCATAGTTTGTTGGCTTGACTCTACATGGTTCATGGCTTCAGCAATAAATCATAATTAACATAAATAATGGTTAACTGTGATAGACAGAAATGCCCATTGTGTTGAAATGGTATGGGATTTGCATGATGCTAGTTCACTTAATGTTAGTGTTGAAAGTCTCTGCATGTCTAAGTGTTATAAATTACTCTCTTTGTACCCAGATTTGTGAAAAGTAAATGTATTTTTAGAGGAAATGTATCTGATAAGTATCTCCAATATTAATCAAATAACTTTCGTGAGCAAGGGGAAATACAGAGTAATCGTGGTGCAGAAACCACAGTAACAAAACCCGGCTGTTGCCTTCTGAGTGCATTGTGTGCTGCCAATGTGATTAATGAGATAATGAAAAAAGTTGCAGTTTGATCAGACCGCTAATAGGTAGTAGCAGGAGGTAAAGTTTTCTGTTAAATAGGCAGATTTTTCTACTTATAGATTTGCTTTTCTCCTTATTCATTATACATTTCAATTACTTTAGTATTCAGTTCTCTTTTTTTCTGAGATTGCCCCAGTGTACAATTTCAAGTGTTACCCAGCACTATAAGCATATGATTTCCAAAACACGTCTCAGTGTGATTACTGTGTATTGGTTATCTTAGCTGGATTTGTCATTATGTTAACACTCGGAAGCTCAGTTTTCAAAATATATTAATATGTAACACAAAACAGAGAGAGGGGGAGAGAGGAGGAGGAATATTGTATACAATATAGTTCAGATTTTGTACCAGGTAAGATCCCACCTTGCACAGGCAGAGCATAACATGCATAACATGCATAACATGCCAGATTAGAGAGATGGGCCAAAACTAACAAAATGAAGTTCAACAGTGACAAATGCAAGATACTCCACTTTGGCAGAAAAAATGAAATGCAAAGATACAGAATGGGGGACAATGCCTGGCTCGAGAGCAGTACGTGTGAAAAAGATCTTGGAGTCCTTATGGACAACAAGTTAAACATGAGCCAACAACGTGATGTGGCGGCAAAAAAAGCCAATGGGATTTTGGCCTGCATCAATAGGAGCATAGTGTCTAGATCTAAGGAAGTAATGCTACCCCTCTATTCTGCTTTGGTTAGACCACATCTGGAATATTGTGTCCAATTCTGGGCACCACAATTCAAGAGAGATATTGACAAGCTGGAATGTGTCCAGAGGAGGGCGACTAAAATGATCAAGGGTCTGGAGAACAAGCCCTATGAGGAGCGGCTTAGGGAACTGGGCATGTTTAGCCTGAAGAAGAGAAGGCTGAGAGGAGATATGATAGCCATGTATAAATATGTGAGAGGAAGCCACAGGGAGGAGGGAGCAAGCTTGTTTTCTGCTTCCTTGGAGACTAGAATGCGGAGCAATGGCTTCAAACTACAAGAGAGGAGATTCCATCTGAACATGAGGAAGAACTTCCTGACTGTGAGAGCCGTTCAGCAGTGGAACTCTCTGCCCTGGAGTGTGGTGGAGGCTCCTTCTTTGGAAGCTTTTAAGCAGAGGCTGGATGGCCATTTGTCAGGGGTGATTTGAATGCAATATTCCTGCTTCTTGGCAGGGGGTTGGACTGGATGGCCCATGAGGTCTCTTCCAACTCTTTGATTCTATGATTCTATGATTCTATCTCCCCACTTTCACTGGGCAACTGCTTCTACTCCCAACAAGAAGGCAGCTTCCTATCCTGTTTCCCCAAAAATAAGCCCCAGATTTTCAGGATGCTCGAAATATAATCCCTATATATATAAAAATGCTCTGTGCATAATGAGTACCTTAAAAACCAAAGAACCAATGAACGAAATCACACCAAATTTGGCAACAAAACATCTCACAATACAAGGAGTGACCATCACTCAAAAAATTATGATTTTTTTATTTGGGAGTTGTAGTTTTAGGATTTATAGTTAATCTACAATCAAAGAGCATTCTGAACTTCATCAACGATGGAATTGAAACAAGCTTGGCACACAGGACTCCCATGACCAACAGAAAATACTGGAAGGGTTTGGTGGGCATTGACCGTGAGTTTGGGAGTTGTAGTTCATCTACATCCAGAGAGCACTGTGGACTCAAACAATGATGGAGCTGGACTAAACTTGGCACAACCACTCAATACACCCAAATATGAACACAGATGGTGTTTGGGGGAAATAGACCTTGACATTTGGGAGTTGTACTCAGTGGGATTCACAGTTCACCTATAATCAAAGAGCATTTTGAACCCCACGAACGACAGAATTGGGGCAGACTTCCCACACAAAACCCCCATGACCAACAGAAAATAAAGGCCATCCAATTCAACTCCCTTCATCAGGGCAAGAAAACGTAATCAAAGTCCTCCTGACAAAGAGCCATCCAGCCATAGATAGACAGACAGACAGACAGACAGACAGACAGACAGATAGGGAGTTGTAGTTGCTGGGATTTATAGTTCACCTACAATCAAATAGCATGATAGAATTGAACCAACCGAGGCATACAGGACTCCCGTGACCAACAGAAAACACTAGAAGGGTTTGGTGAGCATTGACCTTGAGTTTGCGAGTTGTAGTTCACCTACATCTAGAGACTACCATGGACTCAAACAATGATGAATCTGGACCAAACTTGGCACGAATATTCCATATGCCCAAATATAAATATAGATGGAATTTGGGGAAATAGACCTTGACATTTCGGAGTTGTACTTACTGGGATTTATAGTTCACCTGCAATCAAAGAGCATTCTGAACCCCACAAACGACAGAATTGGGGCAATCTAACCACACAGAACTCGCATAACCAACAGAAAATACTCAAGTCCATCCAGTCCAACTCCTTTCACTGGGGCAAGAAAACATAATCAAAGCCCTCCTGACAAAGAGCCATCCAGCCATAGATATAGAAATAGACAGGCATGTAGCCGGGGGGGGGGGGGCCTCGGGGGGCTTCAGCCCCCCACCCCCGAAATTTTCATGGTGGTTCGCGAAAAGGCCTTAAAGGTGCATTATTTAAACTGTTATGTTTATTCATATCATGATCTGATCACCATACTCAATATATCCCATATGCATGGGGGTATTGGGGTAATGATACAAAAGGTTTGCTAGGCTAGACCCTTTTTCACTCAGACTCAGCCCCCCCAACCCCCCCCCGAAACCCCCCCCTGAAAAAAATTCAGCCCCCCCCCCCCCGAAACGAAATCCTGGCTACGGGCCTGGAGATAGATATAATTCACACACACAGAGAGATATAGTATCATAGATTTGAAAGGGACCCCTGAAGAAGGACAATTATATGTTGCATGTTCCAGAGTAGGCGAACCAGACACTCTCCACATCAACACTGACAAAGAAACAACAAGAAATACTGTTTACCCTGAAACATAAAGACATTACATATATTAGAAACCAACACTTTCTCATTACTTTATTTTCCAGACTGGGCCACAGCAACGCGTGGCAGGGGACAGCTAGTTGTTTTTGTTTTTTTTAAAAAAAACCATTAAAAAGTCAATTTAGAAAAATAAGTTATCCCCTGAAAATAAGCCGTAATCCGTCTTTTGGAGCAAAAATTATTATAAGACCCTGTAGTAAAGGACACACACATCCCAATACAAACACAATCTTTTAGTGGCCAGGTATGAATGTGGGCACCCAAGCAGCATCTGGCTGCATTCCTGGCTCTCCAGAGACTAAGTTAGACATCTAAAGGTGGGAGCAGCAGTTCTCTTTTGCTGTAGCCAGATGGTACCCAAGCAGCTTGAACTGTCTCTTGGGGTTCATCTGTAAAATATATTCAGTAGGCTTGGTTGATTTAAAAAAATGGTTCAAAACTCGTTTCAGATGTGGTTTGATTCAGAATTGAATTCCGATTTTTTCCCCAATTTTTTTTTTGGAACTTTCCAAAATTTCCAAAAATTCCGAATTGCTTCGTTAATGGTGGACGTGATTGCGCAATATGCAAAAAAAACAACATAGGCATTTGATTCCTAGTGTCTTCTTAGGCAACTCACAGCAAAGAAAGAAAACAAGAAACAGCCCTGAGAGCTTTATGGGCTTTTTGAGCAGAATTCAAAAAGTTAGGGAAGTATATGCAGGAAAGTATGGGATTTCTAGTGTTTACCTTGGGAAGTCAGATCTGGCCACAGTGGTCCACGCTCTTGTTACATCCCGGTTGGATTACTGCAACGCACTCTACGTGGGGTTGCCTTTGAAGACTGTTTGGAAACTTCAACTAGTCCAGCGGGAAGCAGCCAGATTGCTCACCGGAGTGGCGTACAGGGAGCATACCACCCCCTTGTTGCGCCAACTCCACTGGCTGCCGATCCAATTCCGAGTACAATTCTGGCCCAGTGTATTTGTCCAAACGGATCTCCCTCTACATCCCACCTCGAAGCTTAAGATCTTCTGGGGAGGCCCTGCTCTCGACCCCACCACTCTCACAAGTGAGGTTGGCGGGGACGAGGAGCAGGGCCTTCTCAGTGGTGGCCCCCCACCTGTGGAACTCACTCCCCGGGGAGATTAGATCGGCGACCTCTGGCATTCCGGAAAAAACTGAAGACCTGGGTTTGGGATCAAGCCTTTGGACACACTGGCAACTAAATGAAGGATCTAACGATAGACAAGGACAAATGGAATGGAATGAATATATGGACTCTGAACCCGAGCATGAGATTGTTTTTTAATATTTTATTATGCACTGATGTTTTAATTTAACTGTTGAATTGTTTTTGTATTTTATATTGCTGTCAATTGATTTAGGCATCTAATTGTGCCTCCTCTGTAAGCCGCCCTGAGTCCCCCCCGGGGTGAGAAGGGCGGGGTATAAGTAAATGAAATAAATAAATAAATAAATAAATAAATAAAAACATGAATATGGGACCAGGCTTTTGGGTAACCTGGCAGATAGATAAAGGACAATGACGGTTAGAATTGATAGGATTTGACAATGTGGAATGAATTTACGGATTCTCAAGCTGGGCATGAGATTGGTTTTATTGATTGTGATGTATAATTGATTGTTTTAATTGTTTATAATGGTTGTTTATATATGTTTTGTTTTATTGTTTGTGTAGGCATCGAATTGCGCCTTTTGTAAGCCACCCTGAGTCCCCCCTCAGGGGTTGAGAAGGGCGGGGTAGAAATGCTTGAAATAAATAAATAAATAAATAAATAAATAAAATAATAAAGGCACTCATTTTTGTTTCTGTGCTCCCCTTCCTTCCATATTGCTGCATATTCTCTGCTGCAGGTCCTTTGTGGGTGCATCTACATTATACAATGGTTGCAGTTTGACGCATCCATAATTACCCTAATTCTTAACTATAAGTTGTTTGTAAGCAGGGGCGGCTCGTCCATTACGCGAAGTAAGCGGTCGCAGAACACTTTTTTTTGCCAGGGGTGCAGAGGCACCTCTGTATATGCCCCTCGACCACCACTTGAGGAGCGCCCCCTCAGCTCACAACAGCCCTAGCAGTCCGGGGGGAGCCTCGGCTTTCTTGCCTCGCTGCCGGGCGATCCTCTTTCCAAAGGGGTCGGGCTCTTGAGCCTCGCCTAGCCCCTCTCGTTCCTGCTCCTGGCCACCGGGTGCGCGAGCAGAGCTGGCGCTCAATTGTTGTCCGCGTTCAATCCCTTCCCCACGACTGGCTCCCTTTCCAGATACCCCAGCACTCCACCCGCCTCCTCTCCTCTCCCCAATCCACGGGTGGGCCAAGGGGTGGAGCTGCCGCACCTGGCCCGCTTCGGGTCTGGAGGCGAGTCTGAAGACCCCAGCATGCGCACCAAAAGTCGCCTATTCTCCTAACTTTCTCTTCAGCCATTGGGACCGAAAGAGAGGGGGGGGGGAGACCCCTCCGGCTGGAGGTATCTCCCACCTCCGCTCCCTCCTTTGTTTTTGCGCCTACTTTCAGGAAAGTTGGGCATCTCCACCTCTCTCTCTCTCTCTCTCTCTCTCTCTCTCGATCCCAATGGCTGAGGAGAAAGTCAGGAGAAGAGGTGACTTTTGGTGCAAATGCTGGGGTCTTCAGGCACACCTCTGGACCCAAAGCGGGCCAGGCAAGGGAGCAAATGCGGCAAGGTGAACTATTACTGGGATGTATAGTTCACCTACAATCAAAGAGCATTCTGAACTCCACCAATGATGGAATTGAACCAAATATGGCACACAGAACCCCCACGATGAACAGGAAATATATATCATTGATTGGTTGGGGAGGGGGGCCCCAAAATACTGTTTGCTTACCGTTGGAAATTACCTAGGGCCGCCTCTGTTTGTAAGTCAGATGTTTGCAACTCAGGGACTGCCTGTACACAGTTATTTTGTAGCTGTGTAGGCAGGAAATTGGAAGAAAAAAACAATAACAGTAGGGGCAAGCCATGCTGCAAAATGAAAAGGAATTGATCCTGACACATTCTGGAAGTAAATGGCTGGAAGCAACCACAACTCAACATTCTTGATAACTTCCACAGCAGCCTATGGCTTTTAGTGTCTTGTGTTTCATTTTCATTTTCTCTCAACTCCTCTTGGGCATAGAAATGTTTTCTGATATTTGGCTCGTTCCCTTCAGTTATGGCTTTCAGGTAAAAGAATATAATTGTCTTCACTTCTCTAGTTCAATAAGAGAGTTGATGCTGTGCAGGCTGTGGTCCCATTGTGCCTCACGACTTGAGAATTGAGACCGTTCGAATTGCCGCTTTTTGTTTGTTTTCCACTTCAGCTTCAGTCCCCACCCACCAACCAAGGTATTTGGTGTGAATTATGAACACAATTGTATTATAACCCTATGTACTTTTTCTTTTATGCCTCTCTCTTCCTCGACTATATATATTGAAAGGAATACAAAAGACAGAAAACTTCTAAGTCTTCCATTCTAACAAAAGCATTATTCCATCTCTTAAATACCTGTCATCTTTGGCAATCACTCAACTGTACTCTGAAAATGGGTTTTAAAAATATGTTTCGGAATGTTCTGGAACTTATTTTCAAGGAATACTCCATACTGATTTGAAACTTCTGTACATTATCCCAAGAGGTTCAGGACTAACATAAAGTCCTCCATAGCTACATTTAGATCTCTTTTTAGCACATCTGCATTAAGGGTGAGAATTCTATGGCCCTCCAGACGTTGTTGAGTAACTTTAAAACTTGTGCACCAGTTGCGCCCATACCTTGGGAAGTCTGATCTGGCCACAGTGGTCCACGCTCTTGTTACATCCCAAATAGACTACTGCAACGCACTCTACGTGGGGTTGCCCTTGAAGACTGTTCGGAAACTTCAACTGGTCCAGCGAGTGGCAGCCAGACTACTCACCGGAACGTCATACAGGGAGCACACTACCCCCCTGCTGTGTCAGCTCCACTGGCTGCCGGTTCAGTTCCGAGCACAATTCAAGGTGCTGGTTTTGACCTACAAAACCCTGTACGGTTCCGGTCCAGTGTATCTTGCCGAACGTATCTCCCTCTACATCCCAACCCGGAGTCTGAGATCATCTGGGAAGGCCCTGCTCTCGACCCCACCGCTATCACAAGTGAGGTTGGTGAGAATGAGGAGCAGGGCCTTCTTGGTGGTGGCTCCTCACCTGTGGAACTCACTCCCGGGAGAAATTAGGGGGAAATTAGGGCATCAACATTCTTCCTCTCCTTCAGGAGAAAGTAAAGACATGGTTGTGGGACCAGGCCTTTGGGCAATCTGACAACTAGATAAGGACAACCAAACGACTAGGACTGACAAGACTGACAATGTGGAATTGGAAATTGGACTATGAGATAGCGAACGCTGACCGTCTATGAGGAGTAATTGGGTTTGTATTGTTTTATTGGTTTTAGGGTTGTAATGCAGGAATTGTTGTTTAACTGTTTAACTGTTTAATTGATGTTATTTTGTTTTACTACTGTTATGTGATGCTGGCATCGAATCTGTGCCTTTGTAAGCTGCCCCGAGTCCCCTTCAGGGTGAGAAGGGCGGGGTAGAAGAAACCGAAATAAATAAATAAATAAATAAATTTAGTTCCCAGCATTTTTCACTATTATCTGTGTTGGTTAGGAGTGATGGGAGCTGTAACTCTGGAGAGCCCCATGACCTCCAACCCTAAGACTGGACCTCCATAAACTTCATCAATATGCTTTTTTTTATTGTTATAGGAATTCTTTCTTATATCATATCATATCTATATCTATATCTATATATATTCATTCTTGACCATAAGAGCTGTTCAACAGTAGAACTCTCTGCCTCGGAATGTGGTGAAACTTCTTCCTTGGAGGTTTATAAACAGAGACTGGATGACCATTGGTCAGGGGTGCTTTGATTGTGCTTTCCATTCAAGGCAGGAGGTTGGACTCTATGATTCCTACAAGGAAGTTTAAGTGGGTGGCAGATGGGAGGGGGGAAGAGCACAGAGAAGCTATGGAGTCTTTTGGAGGACACGAGACTTTGATTTTAAAAAAATAATCAGATTAAGTAGGACACAAGATGCTTTTACTGCTTTTAAATGTATCCTTTCTTACTTGCCCATTTCTTATTTGCCTGTTTATTTGCTTGCTTGTTTTGGATACAAATTTTCCAAGTTTAATTCCCGAGTCTTCTGGCACAGAATGAAGCTTCAGTGCATTGCTGCTTGACCCTATGTTTCCAGACATGAAGATAAATCTCAGAGTGAGAATTACTAGGTGAAAAAATATGATTTCTGAGTCGAAGTTGACTTTAAAGCTGGCATGAGGGCCCTCAATGTTGGTGTGTTCAGTTTGTGCAACATAAATGCACTGAAAAAGCATGAAGCAAAGGGACAGGCTTATTGTCACAATGCCAGGGCTCTGTCTTATTCAGAGGCAGAGATGAATCAAACAAACACCTAGTTTGTGTTAAACAGATTAATTAAAACCGCACTTACTTTCTGGCTGTTTTACTAGTCCAAAATATAAAACATAAAGATAGCACTCAGCCACAGAATAAACAAAAACTGATAGCAAAAGCTACACCGTAGTTAAAGGGTCCAGTCCAGTGGTCAAACGCTGAGAATTGAATACATAACGTCCATCATCATCATCATCATCTTTAATTACTTATTAATTGCCCTCCATCCGAGAATGCTCTAGGCGATTTACAGCTAAATTGTAAAAGATAAAATACATACATACAGAATTTAAAAATTAACAGAGATCTAATGCTCTAGTAAAAAGCCAGGTCTTAAGTGCGAGAGTAAAAGGCCCTAAGTCACGCATGGCTCTCATGTAGGGTGGCAAGGAATTCCATTAGGCAGGGGCAGAAATAGAAAAAGCCCTGCGTCTGGTACTTTCCAAGTGCACTTCTCTAGGACCCGGTATGTCAAGTAAGTCGCGTTGGTCTGGACATTGCGACCTCCGATGATGGGAGAAGGAGAGGCGGTCCCTAAGGTACGATGGACCCTGGCCGTAAAGAAGTTAAAGGTCAGAACTAGCATCTTATACAGGCCACGGTACTCAGTTGGAAGCCAATGTAAATATTGCAGCACTGGTGTTATATGGCATTTCATGGGATTTCTTGTGAGTAACCTGGCTGCCGCATTCTGAACAATACGGAGCTTTCAGGTCATGGACATCAGAAGGCCAACAAGATCAAGAATCTACTGTAGTCAAAAGGCAGCCCAAAGATTCAAGGTTCCAGGATTCTAGGAGTTCAGGAAACAGGTCCGGATACAAAAAATCCAGACCTGGGAGAAAACCAGCAGCATCCACCACCAAAATATGACAAATACTTTCCTCCCAAAGATCATTCCCAAGGCTCGCTCCTTATATCCAGAAACACCCAGCTGCAACCTATCTCTTGCATACCTCCACCCTTACTTGCTTTCACCCATGAACTCTTACTTACAGATTACTAAACTCTTTAGAACTAATACTTACATTAACCCTTCCATCACCAACCACCATCAATTGCAGAACATAATACATGACACTTATAAGCTTTCTTGTGCCAGCACCACAAGATATGGGGACATGGAAGGGGAGTCCACAAGAATAAGCATTGGGTACTTAAGTTTCACTTTCTCCCAAATGGAACACAAGAAGTCTTGAGAAGAACCTCTACCTCAAAGGGAGGGAGGGAAGTAGTGTCTCTGTATTTATCATTTAATTGGATTATGTTATGTTTGAATGTTTTGTGTGTGTCCTTTCTTTTTTGTATCTTTTGTATGCTTTTCTTTCTTTCTTTCTTTCTTTCTTTCTTTCTTTCTAAAAAATCAATAAAATATTACTAGAAAAAGAAATAAGCAAGGCATGTAGCCCGGCAGGCATGTAGCCTGCCACCCCCCCCCCCCCCCGAAATTCTCATGGTAGTCCGCGAGAAGGCCTTACTGGTGCATTATTTAAACTGTTATGTTTATTCATATCATGATCTGATCACCATGCTCAATATATCCCATATGCATGGGGGTATTGGGATAATGATACAAAAGGTTTACTAGGGTAGACCCTCTTTCACTCATACTAATCCCCCCCCCGAAACTCAGCCCCCCCTGAACCAAACTCACCCCCCCCCCCCCGAATCAACGGGCCTGAAGCAAGGAACATTGATGTAGTTATTGTTGGTGAAAATGATATACAATTCTCAGCTACTCTGATGCCTTTGACAAAACTACAAGTCCCACAATTCCATAAGGTGTAGCCATTGTAATTGAAGTAGAATCATACTTCTAGAACTCTGCACTGTGAAATGATTCCATTTGGGAGATACATTTGATTATATTAGATAATTTCTCAACCCCCTGGATATAGAACAGATTCACCATCCATGAAGACATTAAACATAAATATACACAGAAGAGTCCCATTGGATGAGATGAACCACCTATCAACTCTGTTTCATGAAGTGACCCACAAATGTTCTCAGGAAATTCATAAATGGAACATGATGACAATAGCTCTCTCCTACTAGTAGTTCAAGGTTAATGACCTCCAGATCCTGAAAGTAGCCTGTTTAGCCATTATGGCCAGTAGTGGATGGTAGCTTCATCCTCCATGGATTTCTGTAATTCCTTTTCAATGCTGCCCAAGGGATTAAAAAATATATTATAAGATAGTCATCAACACTAATGGAATAAAAGTCACTTACCCTGGGATCTTTTTCTAAGCGAAGCTGGTGCTGAAGACTGCGCCGCCGTCGGCCTTTGGCCAAGCCGTTATGAAAAAAATGGTATCCATCTTCTACAAAGGGAAGCTGTAGGAAGTTTGGAAAGGGAGCTGTTAAAGATGGTCATTCTAAACATCTATAGTCTAATTCTTATCAATTATGGGTAGGCAAAATGAAGCTCCAGAGTCACATGCACTGCTGGCTGTGTTCGTGACCTTGACTCCAGCACCCTTTTGGTCATTAGTGTTTTGTAGCTTCACACCAACTCTGGCTTATGGTAACTCTAAGATGCTTATGGCATTTTGCTGGCAAGATTTATTCAGAGGGCATTTGCTGTTGCGTTCGCAGAATCATAGAATCCCAGTTTACCTATCCGAACGTATTCTCCCCTATGAACCATCAAGGTTGTTGAGATCTTCTGGAGGGGCCCTGCTCTCGGTCCCACCACCCTCGCAATCGCGTTTGGTGGGGACGAGGGACAGGGCCTTCTCGGTGGTGGCCCCTCAGCTATGGAACTCTCTCCCGCTGGAGATTAGATCTGCCCCTTCTCTCCTGACTTTCAGAAAGCTGGTAAAATCTTGGCTTTGGAATATAGCCTTTGCAGAATGATGATCGAGTCAATAACTGCTGACCACACCGGCGGATGGTGACGAATTTGTGATTTTACTTTGACGACCTGGCTTTTTGTAATTGTATGATCTGTATTTTAATGTATTTTATGTATTAATGTATTACGATGCTATTATGTTTATCCTACTTGTGTATGAATTTCCTGTTGTTTCCCGGCCTGAGTCCCTCTTCGGAGGTCGAGAAGACCGGGTTATAAAAGCTCTAAATAAATAAATAAATAAAATAGAGTTGGAAGAGAACTCCTGGGCCATCCAGTCCAACCCCTTGCCAAGAAACAGGAAAATTGCATTCAAATCTCCCCCATTCAAAGTTCTTTGGAGGTTGAGAGAGTTATGCTTGCCTCAAGTTGACAACTAACCTTCCCATGGCTGAATAGGATCTGGTTTCACAACATGGTTTCCCAGCATATTTTTTATTATTTAAGAAAGCAGTTTTCCATGTTTCTCACACTGGGAAATTATGTAAATTAGATATGCTCTCTGTATTTCATATAACAGATATTTCTCTGTCTGACTCACTAGAAAAAAAATCAATGTATTTCTTCTGAACCAGTCTTCTTCTCTTCCCTTTTTGTGTTTGAAGACAGGCTCTGCAGGAGAGATTCGGACAGACTTCTAACATTGCGATAGATATTCTTTCTGCCCCACTCTATGCTGTTACAAGGGATTTCCAATTGTGCTGCAGATCTTTCTGCTTTTCCTAGCTCAGAATAATGCATATCCATCTGGTCAATTACTCATTTTCAGATCCATTTATGTTATCCAACTATCTTCTGTCCAATAAGAGCAACCACAACAACGATAAAGATTATGACCCAATCTGGCCAGTTCCTAATGGAATTCTCCGATTTTTGATACACAATGAAAAATGTGAAAGAACAGGGTGTAATGCAATTGTTTGTTCCTCTGCCAGATGATTAACACTGAAAAATGCTTTGCCATGTCCCCTGGGCCTCAGTAAAAAGCCACAGAAGCCATTTAAGTATCTCTGTTTGTTTGTTTTTTACTAGCTTTTGGATAGGGTCCTGCAGTTCCTTTGAAAGCTGGAGTTCTTCTCCATTAGATAATTTGTAATTTCAAAACATAACTGATGGGCCCTCTCCCACCTCTCTCTCTGTATGTCTCTATATATGTGTGTTTGTGATATATATATATATATATATATATATATATATGTGTATATGTATACACACATACACACACACACACACGTATATATGTGTGTGTGTGTGTGTGTGTGTGTGTGTGTGTGTGATGTTTGTGGGATTAACAGAACTCAAAAACCACTGGGGGAATTGACCCCAAATTTGGCCAGCAAACACCTAATAACCCAATGTATGAGTTTATCATTTGGGAGTTGTAGTTGCTGGGATTTATAGTTCAGCTACAATCAAAGAGCATTTTGAACTCCACCAATGATGGAATTGAACCAATCTTGGCAGATAGGACTCCCATGAACAGCAAAAAACACTAGGAGGGAGTGGTGGGCATTGACCTTGAGTTTGGGTGTTGTAGTTCACCTACATCCAGAGAGCACTGAGGACTCAAACAATGATGGAAATGAACCAAACTTGGCACACAGAACTCCCATGACCAACAGAAAATACTGGAAGGGTTTGGTGGGCATTGGCCTTGAGTTTGGGAATTGTAGTTCACCTACATGCAGAGAGTACTGTGGACTGAAACAATGATGGAACTGGGCCAAACTTGGCACAAATATTCCTTATGCGCAAATATGAACACAAATGGAGTTTGGGGGAAATAGACCTTGACATTTGGGAGTTGTGGTTACTGGGAATTATAGTTCACCTACAATCAAAGAGCATGCTGAACCCCATGAACGATAGAATTGGGGCAAACCTTCCACACAGAACCCCCATGACCAACAGAAAATACTTAAGGCCACCCAATTGCCTTCACGAGGGCAAGAAAATGTAATCAAAGCCCTCCTGACAAAGAGTCTTCCAGTCATAGATATAGATAGATAGATAGATAGATAGATAGATAGATATGATTCACACACACACAGATATAGTATCATAGATTTGGAAGGGACCCCTAAAGAAAGACAACTATATGTTGCATGTTCCAGAGTAGGCAAACCAGACAATCTCCACATCAACACTGACAAAGAAACAACAAGAAATACTGTTTACCCACAAGCATAAAGAAATTACATATATTAGAAACCAGTGCTTTCTCATTACTTCATTTTCCAGATCACCAGACTGGGCCACAGCAATGCGTGGCAGAGGATGGCTAGTCTATACAAAATATAAATGTAATGTTCGTTTGTGGGATTAGCATAACTCAAAAACCACTGGGTGAATTGCCGCTAAATTTGGCCACAAGACACCTACTAACCCAAGGAGTGACCATCACTCAAAAAATGGATTTTGTCATTGTAGTTGTTGCGATTTATAGTTGTAGTTGTTGTGATTTATAGTTTACTTACAATCAAAGAGCATTATGGACTTTACCAATGATGGAATTAAACCAAATGTGGCACACAGGACTCCCGTGACCAACTTTGGTTTTCTCGATGTTCAATGATAGGTCGAGCTTCTCGTATGCTTCTGCGAAGTTGTTTAGAGTGGCTTGTAGGTCTTCTTCTGAATGTGCACAGATGACGTTGTCATCAGCATATTGGAGTTCTATAACAGATGTTGTTGTAACCTTGGTTTTGGCTTTCAGTCTGCTGAGGTTAAATAGCTGGCCATCTGTCCGATAGATGAAGATGGAGAATAAGGTTGGGGCAATAACACATCCCTGTTTGATACCTGATTCCACCTTAAATGGGTCACTTTGGGAGCCACTGTTGTCCAAGACAGTTGCCATCATAGAGGAGTCGCGGGATATTCACAAATTTATTAGGGCACCCAGTTTTTTGGAGGATGTTCCAGACAGCACTGTGACTGACTGTGTTGACTGCCTTTGCAAGGTCAATGAATGCCATGTACAGATGTTGATTTGGTTCCCTGCATTTTTCTTGGAGCTGTTGTGCAGTGGAGATCATGTCCTCTGGAGGCCTGGAATCCCTAAGTGTTGTTATGAAGATATCATTGGAAAGGAAGAGCGGAATTTCAGATATTATACTAAACTCCATAGATACAATTTTTTGGATATAGCAAAGGCTGGTAGCTCCAACACCAGCTTGGCAGTGGATCTTTAGATATATGTGGTTAAGTCCCTATTTATTGTAATTACTAGTGGCTCCTGGGCTATTTTCCACTTGAAAACTGACCTGAAAGTATTCTTACTTACTTCTTACTTAGGCAATCCCTCGTTGGATGAGTAAGATGGTCTTCCATTATGGGTTTCCTTGTGGGTCCGCATGTGGCTGTGGAGCTCTATTCTTGCTCTGCATCTTCTTCCGCAGTGAGGGCATTGGTTTCCAGGTGGAAGGTGGTCCTGGTCGGGGTTGGCTTGACGCGCCTTCCTCCTGGCACATTTCTCTCTTTCACCCTCCACTCGTGCCTCCTCGAATTCTGCAGCACTGCTGGTCACAGCTGACCTCCAGCTGGAGCGCTCAAGAGCCAGGGCTTCCCAGTTCTCAGTGTCTATGCCAGAGTTTTTAAGGTTGGCTTTGAGACCATCTTTAAATCTCTTTTCCTGTCCACCAACATTTCGTTTTCCATTCTTAAGTTCAGAGTAGAGCAACTGCTTTGGGAGATGGTGGTTGGGCATCCGGATAATGTGGCCGGCCCAGCAGAGTTGATGTTGGAGGACCATCGCTTCAATGCTGGTGGACTTTGCTTCTTCCAGCACACTGACGTTTGTCCGCTTGTCTTCCCAGGAGATTTGCAGGATTTTCCGGAGGCAGCACTGATGGAATCGTTCCAGGAGTTGCATGTGACGTCTGTAGACAGTCCACGTCTCACAGGCATATAGCAGGGCTGAGAGAACAATAGCTTTATAGACAAGCACCTTGGTATCCCTACGGATGTCAAACACTCTCTGCTTCATTCGGGAAAATGCTGCACTTGCAGAGCTCAGGCGGTGTTGTATTTCGGCGTCGATGTTGACTTTGATGGAGAGGTGGCTGCCAAGGTAGCGGAAATGGTCAACATTTTCTAATGCTACATCATTAAGCTGTATCTCCGGAAAGTATTCTAGAACATGTGTAGACATGGCATATTGTCTTTTTTTTTCTAATCTCTGATCTCTAAACTCTCCAACTCCCTTCAACCCTATCATTTCCAGTGCAGCGTTGGTGTGATCAGTGGGAGATGGGATGCGAGGGGTGAAAAATGTCCCTAATGCCCACTTCTATTCTATAGGAAAAAGGTATGGGAACTATTTTTTAGGAAAAAATGAAACAGCATATAATTGTTTGAGTTATTTTTAAAAAGAGGGAAGACTTGGCAACGTATAAAGGGCTCGTTTTTAGCAAGAGCAGCATATGGTTACTGAGAAACATGAAATGTCACTCATCACATTTTGCTGCTGAATGGCTCCATACCAAACGTGCTGCATCCAGAACATGCTTAATTATTTAGATAACAAAAGTAAATACAATTCCAGCAGCAGATGACATTCTCAATGTTTTTTGCTGAGAACATGACTGCTATTTTTATTTGCTTCATGCATCCTCTCATCAAGTTTCAAAGGGATCTGGCCGAAAGATAAGAGCTATGGATGAGTTTGCACGTGATGTTTATCACATAGCACTGAACTGATGGCTTTCATGCGTGTGGGGAAAAGCATACAGAGCACATGTGGCACAACCTACATTATCACCAGCTCAAACGTCCATCTAGTCAGTTGCAAGGCATTGAATGGTGAACAGAAATAATATAAATAGTAAGAGGGAGGCAAGAATCTAGGATAAATCACCAGACAGATCCCCATCTGAAATCAAGCTTCAGCACTCCAGGAGTTTAAAGGGAAAATCAACTCCCAGTGTTCTGCTCCTATAGAAACTGAAGGACAGCCTTTGATGTACAGAAAAGTGATTTTAAGTTTATGGTTCCTAAATTCCAAACAGACCATGATCTCTAGTTCCCATAAATCATAGAATCAAAGAGTTGGAAGAGACCTCATGGGCCATCCAGTCCAACCCCCTGCCAAGAAGCAGGAATATTGCATTCAAATCACCCCTGACAGATGGCCATCCAGCCTCTGCTTAAAAGCTTCCAAAGAAGGAGCCTCCACCACACTCCAGAGCAGAGAGTTCCACTGCTGAATGGCTCTCACAGTCAGGAAGTTCTTCCTCATGTTCAGATGGAATCTCCTTTCTTGTAGTTTGAAGCCATTATTCCGTGTCCGTTACACTGTGAAGGCTAAGGATCACATTGTGAAGGCTAAGGTTGAGATCACATTGAAATGTCCTTCAGAGAATGAGGGTGAACCTCTGAACATGGTTCTGGGGCCATGAAACTTACTAGAGGCTATTCTACACTGACCAGAAAAGCAAGATTGACCCGGCATCTGGGATGCTGTGCCAAAAACACTTTGGCATTTCTGTGCAACCACCAGAGGGGTCACTCCGGTGTCATGGCTGTCCACAGCAGCAATATGCCACTTAGCTGAACTTGAGCACTGTTGGCTGATGTCTGATAGTGCTACCTCACTAAGGAGGCTGGAATGATAGAATCATAGAATCAAAGAGTTGGAAGAGACTTCATGGGCCATCCAGTCCAACCCCCTGCCAAGAAGCAGGAATATTGCATTCAAATCACCCCTGATAGATGGCCATCTACCCTCTGTTTAAAAGCTTCCAAAGAAGGAACCCCCACCACACTCCGGGGCAGAGAGTTCCACTGCTGAACGGCTCTCACAGTCAGGAAGTTCTTCCTCATGTTCAGATGGAATCTCCTTTCTTGTAGTTTGAATCCATTGTTTCGTGTCCTAGTCTCCAGGGAAGCAGAAAACAAGCTTGCACCCTCCTCCCTGTGGCTTCCTCTCACATATTTATACATGGCTATCATATCCCCTCTCAGCCTTCTCTTCTTCAGGCTAAACATGCCCAGCTCCTTAAGCCACTCCTCATAGGGCTTGTTCTCCAGACCCTTGATCATTTTAGTCGCCCTCCTCTGGACACATTCCAGCTTGTCAATATCTCTCTTGAATTGTGGTGCCCAGAATTAGACACAATAGTCCAGGTGTGATCTAACCGAAGCGGAATAGAGGGGTAGCATGACTTCCCGAGATCTAGACACTATGCTCCTATTGATGCAGGCCAAAATCCCATTGGCTTGTTTTGCCACCACATCATATTGTTGGCTCATGTTTAACTTGTTGTCCACGAGGACTCCAAGATCTTTTTCACACGTACTGCTCTCAAGCCAGGCATCCCCCATTCTGTACCTTTGCATTTCGTTTTTTCTGCCAAAGTGGAATATGTTGCATTTGTCCCCATTGAACTTCATTTTGTTAGTTTTGGCCCATCTCTCTAATCTGTCAAGATCATTTTGAATCCTGCTCCTGTCCTCTGGAGTATTGGCTATCCCTCCCAATTTGGTGTCATCTGCAAACTTGATGATCCTGCCTTCTAGCCCTTCATCGAAGTCATTAATAAAGATGTTGAACAGGACCGGGCCCAGGACGGAGCCCTGCGGCACTCCGCTCGTCACTTCTTTCCAGGATGAAGAGGAAGCATTGGTGAGCACCCTCTGGGTTCATCCATGTAACCAATTACAGATCCACCTCACCATAGTTTTGCCTAGCCCACATTGGGCTAATTTGTTTGCCAGAAGGTCGTGGGAGCCTTGTCGAAGGCCTTACTAAAATCCAGGTATGCTACATCCACGGCATTCCCCGCATCTACCCAGCTTGTAACTCTATCGAAAAAAGAGATCAGATTAGATCAGATGAATAGTAAGAGAGAGGCAAGAATCTAGGATAAATCACCAGACAGATCCCCATCTGAAACCAAGCTTCAGCACTTCAGGAGTTTAAAGGAAAATCAACTCCCAGTATTCTGCTCCTATAAAAACTGAAGGACAGACTTTGATGTACAGAAAAGTGATTTTAAGTTTATGGTTCCTAAATTCCAACCAGGCCATGATCTCTAGTTCCCATATAGAATTATACGTTATTGTTGTGTGTATTCAAATTCTTCCTGACTAATGTCAACCCTAACATGAAGGAATCATGGGTTTTTATAGAGTGGAGAATATGTGACTTGCCAACATCATTCAGTCGGTTTTCATGGCTGAGAATGGAATTGAACCCTTATCTGGAGAGTCACAGTCCAACACTCAATCCACTACACCAGGTTGGTTTTCAGGATGGTATCTGCTGATCCTTATTTCCCTCCTTGAAACATCATAGTAGTACAAGGCGGCCTCTGAATGCTTCTCTTCCTTGGGCTTCTCATCCATCTTAGACTGTGACGATTCAGCTGTAGGATTGGTCACTGGTCTATAAACTTAATAACCAATCCAACCCCCTTTTTATCAGGGCACAGTTGTTGCTTCATCTCAGACAGCCCAGATAATGCAAGGACAGGCCCTCACTCCCCAGAACTATGATTGGTTGATTTTGTGTACAATTTAAGACATTCAGGTACTTTGTCTCCCTGCTGTGCCTATTTAGCTTCCCATACATAATTCAGCAGAAAAAAACTCTTTCCCCCATTTCTTCTTCCTTCACAAGGAACAAAAACCATCAGCAAAAAAGGATGAGTATAATAAAACATGCTGTTCACCAAATTATAATAACGCAGAGAGAGTAGCAGAGAAGATTTTAATTAATTTATTTAGACGGGGAAATATCTATAAATAAATCCTAACTCTGCTCTGCCAAAATTATGAAGCTCACAAAAGGTAGAGGGAGTATGGTTGCTGAACCAACTGTATATTTAAAAGTACCACTGGAACTGAGATACTTAAAATGATTCTTCAAAAGATTTCTGCTGCCACCATTTCTATAATAATCAGGCTGAAGTAATATTGAGAGTTTTTTCAGTAACACACACTGTGCCACTATAGTTTCTTAGAAGCTGCTGTGAAGGTGACTTCAGTAATACTTTGACCACAAAGGTATTCACACTGAAGCTGGTATAAGTTGAATAAAATAACAAGAATGTTTATTGAACAGGCTTGAAATATTCAGGTACAAATGCTTAATGGTTTCAGTAAAATACTGTTATAAAAAGTTTGTGGTTGCATTAGAGTAAAGATCTTAAAAAACTTCTGGGTTACAAGTCTTCAAAAGTTCCACCACAGAAAATTACTTCAGGAATGAATCTCTGAAAGTAACTCCCAAAAAAGCCCCCTAAGGAATCTAGCCAAAAACCCTGAACTAGACTTCCTTAGGAACTGAACAGACCACTAATGGGGTACTGCTCCACAAAACAGTATTCCGGCTATCTCCTCAATAGCTACTCTGAATACTACACAAAAGACTAACCCAATCTTCTTCTTCAAACCCAAACTCGCTCTGACTAACACCAACACTTCTTCTCTCTAACAGCTCCAAACCCTAACCAGCTAAACTGGGACTTTAAGCCTCAGTTTAAAAGACACTTTTTTCCTCTAAACCACTTAGGTTCTGCCCCCATCTTTCTAGCCAATCCTAGCCTTCTAACTTTCCCTCCAAGTCTTGAACATGCCCCCTCAAGGCAAACCTAACTAAGACGGCTTCTCCTTGTCTCCCTTTTCTAAAATGGATGCCGTGGTTTCACCAGTCCCACTTCCTTAAGCTTTAGGCAGCCAGCTAAGGTAAGGGATTCATAACAATGAGCAAGATGTCAGAGTACATGAAGAAGCAGTGTAAGTTGGATTGCCACTTCTAAGGAACGCAGTGTTGTGTGATAGTTGAGATCACCCAATGGCAAGTCAGGGGCTTCAACCAATGTAATGGAGATTATTCTTTTAAGCAATGACTGGATGTTATTACTACACTGCTTTGCTAAATGAATTTGACTCTGTTCAGGACTGGCTCAAGATGTCTTGCTGAAACAAAAGACAAAAATTTATTCCATGTGCTGGACCTGATAATATTAGTAATCTACGTTTCCTTTGGCATTGACAAAAGGCTGCCACAGGGCAGCACTCTATCTGGCTACATGTGATGCTACAGGCCACACACGGCCCTAAAGCTTTGACTCTCCCACTAGCACTCCCTCTGGTGCTAGCTCTTAACTTAAAATGCTGCTCTTATGTCAAAGCAAAACCGAACTGAGTGACATCTTTTAACTCAAAATACTCTTAAGTTGGGATGATCTTAAGTAGAGGTACCACTGTATACAATTTCCGATAAATTGTCTATAATGTATAAAAACGTTATTAGAAATGTGGCCAATATGAAGAGACATTTTATCTTATGTGTTGAAGATGTGAAAAGATTTAAAAGTTCTTGGTTCAAATATATAGTTTGATGCAAGGAATCTTAAAGGTTAACATTCAACTAATACCAAAGCAATTTCTTTTGGGAATTAGGGATGAACTATTGAAAAGGAGCCATGGACATTGTCATGGAATCCATGATAATGACCATAGGAGTAAGATTATTGTATGAACAAAGATGAAGGAATTTGATATTACCTATTAGGAAGGAATAGTTGTTGAAATTGACTGATTTAGTAGAAATTGACACATTCTCTTTTTTATTAGAGTAAAAATCACTGGCTTCCTGTGGCATTTAGTGAGACTATAAATCCATCCATCCATTTTTTAACTGCAAAAGTAACTATAATTAGCCATTATAACACAAAGGGTGATGTTTTCTATTATTATTGTTATTATTATTATTATTTACAATCATAATGAATTTTGGTTATACATAGTTGTTGGAGGAAAGAACAAATTAAAAATACCATACCTCATTTAAACTTTTAATCCTCGCTACTGGCCCTAGCCACTGTGATTTATTTTCTGTGTTTAATTGCGATTTTATATTGTTTTTTGTATTTTTTTTTAGTTTATTGTCTTTGTATGTTGTTATTAGTATCTCTGTACTGTATTGTAGGGCTCGGCCTCATGTAAGCCATCCAGAGTCCCCTTGGGGAAATGGGGGTGGGGTATAAATAAAGTATTATTATTATTATTATTATTATTATTATTCCTTTTAACTAACTATTCCAAAACTGCTCCAAATGCCAACGTCTAGGAAATGAAGGGTGCTACTGAGTTTACATCATGTTTGTGAGCTTCGTACAGGCAACTAGATAAACCTTTAGTCTAAGTTAGTAGGGATCTTCTTATATACTCATGGAAGCCAGATATGCAGGATGCTGAATTACAGCAAGATTGGGATCTGTCTTCTACAGAATCATACCATGGGTTCACCCAGCTGAATATTCTCAGCCGCTCAAATCTCTTGGGAAGACAGGCGGACAAAGGTCAGTGTGCTGGAAGAAGCAAAGACCACCAGCATTGAAGCGATGGTCCTCCGCCATCAACTCCGCTGGACCAGCCACATTGTCCGGATGCCTGACCACCGTCTCCCAAAGCAGTTGCTCTACTCCGAACTCAAGAACAGAAAACAGAATGTTGGTGGACAGGAAAAGAGATTTAAAGATGGGTTCAAAGACAATGTTAAAAACTCCGGCATAGACATTGAGAACTGGGAAGCCCTGGCCCTTGACCGCTCCAGCTGGAGGTTAGCTGTGACCAGCAATGCTGCAGAATTTGAAGAGGCACGAATGGAGGACGAAAGGGAGAAGCATGACAAGAGGAAGGCGCATCAAGCCAACCCTGACCGAGACCGCCTTCCACCTGGAAACCAATGTCCTCACTGTGGAAGAAGATGCAGAGCAAGAATAGGGCTCCACAGCCACATACGGACCCACAAGAATACTGGAAGACAATCCTCCTCAGAAAATGAGGGATCGCCTAAGTAAGTCTCAACTGCAGCCAACATCAAGTAGGATTCTTTTCTATTCCTATTCGGAGAGCCTTATTATTTCGCAGGTATCTTCCATCCAAGTACCTTCAGATTCTGATCAGATCGGTTATGTTCAAATGGAATTGGGTTTTCAGTGTCTGGTGCAACGCTACCAACTTGACTTCTGCTTCTACACAGTTGGTCCCTGGGCTTGCCAAGGGACAGAACTATTTTCAGCAGCTCATTTTATAGGTTATTTCAATCAGGCACATGTCTAATTAATATAGCCACTGAAGCACACATGGTGGTGAGATATGAAGTTTTCTTCTTTTCCCCCAACTCCAAAATTAATCAGCAAAGAATTTCCACATTTCCTTTTATTTTCTTCTTCCATTCTATTTTGAATCTGTCAGATTTAAATCTGTCGGAATATACCAATTTTGATGGAGCCAAACATATAGTCTCTTAGCAAACAAAGGCACTATTCCAGAGCTAATATCTACTAACTTGCTGAGAAACTAATTAAAAATGTTTGTTTTACTTGACTGATGTAATAAAGGACCCCATAGCTTATCAGTGCAGAGATTAATCCTAATTTAGATGGATAATAAACAACTGCCATTTATTTATTGCATTATTAACCAATAGATGCTTGAATTACCAAGGTCAATGTGAACCGGCTCTATTAATGAACAGTGCCCTCTTTGCCCTGAGAAAGGAATGGCCTAACCAAGATTTGAAAGCCATCTCCAAAAATATTCTTTACAGTTGGTCACTATTTACTAGTGCTTTCCTGTCTTTCAAATTCACATATCTCAAGCCTACCTTGAAATGTTAAAAATATAAAATATATTTAGCAGTTTTGTATACCGGTCTTCTCACCTCTGTCGAGGGACTCAGGCCGGTTTCCAACAGTAATATCACAAACAGTCATTAAAAAACATCATATTACATATTAAACTAAAAACATTAAAATAGCAAAATGCAGTCAAATAATTACAATGGTCAGTCGTCACAATAAAATCATTGTTCGTCATTCGTCAAAATCCATCCATATCACAGAATATTGACTCACTCGTCGAATGCCATTTTCCAGAGCCAAGTTTTCACCTGTTTTCTGAATGTCAAGATAGAAGGGGCAGTTCTGATCTCCAGTGGGAGAGAGTTCCAGAGCCGAGGGGCCACCACCGAGAAGGCCCTGACCCTCGTCCCCACCAGACTTGCTTGTGAGGCCAGTGGGACTGAGAGCAGGGCCCCTCCAGACGATTTTAACAATCTAGATGGTTCATAGGGGAGAATATGTTCGGACAGGTAAACTGGGCCGGAGTCGTTTAGGGCTTTATAGGTTAACACCAGCACTTTGAATTGTGCTTGGAAGCTAATTGGCAGCCAGTGGAGCTGATGCAACAGAGGAGTAGTATGCTCCCTGTACCCCACTCGTGTTAGTATTCTGGCTGCAACTCGTTGGACTAGTTGGAGCTTCCGGGCAGTCTTCAGAGGCAACCCCACGTAGAGAACGTTGCATATACAAAATAAAAGCTTAGAGGAAATGAGTCAATTTGTATTGCACATGCAAGGGTGACCACCCTTAGATCTAGTCCAAATACAGATTCACACAGTGTTGGGATAAAAAAAAAGTCACAACTTGTTTATTGATAATAACTACAAACAGGGTTGGCAGCCATACATGGATTCTGGATCAAGGTATGGGACAGTCCGCTATTGAACCAATGAACCCCAGGATTGATGGGGGGTGCAGTGCTAGTTTCTGTCCATGACACTTGGGATCACCTGCACCCCCACACAACATACCCCTCATTGAGAGGGGAAAATTTTCCATACTGGATGCAGGACCCCTGCCAACAGCCCCCAGGTTGTGATGTTGAAAACTAAAACAGCGAAACCAAACATCAACAACAAGAACATCAACAACAACAACAAGAACCGAGGGTGAGAGGGTGGGGAGAACTCCAAGGCAACTGGGTAAAGGCACCAACTTAAATAATCAGAAGAGCATTTGACCCCAAGAGTTACAGATGGGAAATATATTTGATGCAAGTACAGAAAGAGAGACAGTAGGATAATGAGAAAATGATATAAATACTAACCTACTAATGATCTAAATGAAAGTTGTAGAACCTTCTTTGTAGATATTAATATTATTATTAAATAATTTAAGAAAAGTGTTAAAGTGAATCTGCTATGAAAAATTCAGTTTAATTTCCATTGAAGAAACTGGAAAAGGCTATATGAAGATCAGAGACAAGGTGAAAAGACAGAAGAAGGGACCTAAAATTTAAATTAAATGAAAATTCTTCAAATCGTCAACATCTATATAAATAAAAATGTAATGTTCGTTTGTGGGATGAACATAACTCAAAAACCACTGGGCAAATTGACACCAAATTTGGCCACAAGAAACCTATCAGGCCAACAAGTGACCATCACTCAAAAAAAGTTATTTTGTCATTTGAAAGTTGTAGTTGCTGGGATTTATAGTTAACCTACAATCAAAGAGCATTCTGAACTCCACCAATGATGGAATTGAACCAAACGGGGCACACAAAACTCCCATGACCAACAGAAAACATTAGAAGGGTTTGGTGGGCATTGACCTTTTAAAGCTGCAGGGGAGAGAGAGAGAGAGAGAGAGAGAGAGAGAGAGAGAGAGAGAAACGGAGGGGAAGCCCTCCAAAGCAGTTTTTAAAAGCGGAGGGAGAGAAAGGAAAGGGAGAGTAAGGAAACCTTCCAACTCACTTCCTGATTTGTAAGAGAAATGGCGGAAGAAGCTTCAAAATACAAGGATACTTCCGGGTTTCCCAAATTGCTTCGAAAGCGCTTCAAAAAGGAATTTTATCGGAACTCATTCCGAGTAACGAAGATTCTGACTGAACCTAACCAACCCTAATAGATATATATGATTCACACACACACACACACACAGATATAGTATCCTAGATTTGAAAGGGACCACTAAAGAAGGACAATGATATGTTGCCTATTCCAGAGTAGGCAAACCAGACAATTTCTACATCAACAAAGAAACAGCAAGAAATACTGTTTACCCACAAGCAGAAAGAAATTACATATATTAGAAACCAACACTTTCACATTACTTTATTTTCGAGATCACCAGACTGGGCCACAGCAACGTGTGGCAGGGGGCAGCTAGTATTATATAATCATGACCCATTAAAGACCATTTCTCATTAACGAAGTGATTTTGAATTTGCAAAAGCTTATACTGTATTTTCTGTCAGTTTCTGTTTGCAAAAACTCCTGATTCTTTTCACTGCAACTGATGCAACTGAGACGAATGGGAAAGGGAGCCTGCCATGTATTATTCAATCCTGTTTAAATTATTTAACGGAAAGGTTGCTGGCAGGAAAGCCACCTGGGGACTACTGTACAAAGAATAATTAGTATTGACCCATCCCTAGCATTTTCCATTATCTCAGTGCATATTTGAAGTGAAAAATATCTATTAATGAGCACAGCTTGGTAATAACTAACTTTAAAATATATTTATTCGCAATCAGCTCTTCTTTCCATTGAAAAAAAAGTGTAACTATGGCACACTACATTATATGTTTAAGTTGAGAATTTTTGAGACATTGTAACTGTAGCAGTAAAGTTATTTCTATAGTTATTGGAATGTAGTTTCACGGCATGGTGGAGGAGACAGTTTAAGTGCAGGATTAAAACTAACAAAATGAAGTTCAACAGTGACAAATGCAAGATACTCCACTTTGGCAGAAAAAATGAAATGCAAAGATACAGAATGGGGGATGCCTGGCTCGAGAGCAGTACGTGTGAAAAAGATCTTGGAGTCCTCGTGGACAATAAGTTAAACATGAGCCAACAATGTGATGTGGCAGCAAAAAAAGCCAATGGGATTTTGGCCTGCATCAATAGGAGCATAGTGTCTAGATCTAAGGAAGTAATGCTACCCCTCTATTCTGCTTTGGTTAGACCACATCTGGAATACTGTGTCCAATTCTGGGCACCACAATTCAAGAGAGATATTGACAAGCTGGAATGTGTCCAGAGGAGGGCGACTAAAATGATCAAGGGTCTGGAGAACAAGCCCTATGAGGAGCAGCTTAGGGAACTGGGCATGTTTAGCCTGAAGAAGAGAAGGCTGAGAGGAGATATGATAGCCATGTATAAATATGTGAGAGGAAGCCACAGGGAGGAGGGAGCAAGCTTGTTTTCTGCTTCCTTGGAGACTAGGACGCGGAACAATGGCTTCAAACTACAAGAGAGGAGATTCTATCTGAACATTAGGAAGAACTTCCTGACTGTGAGAGCCGTTCAGCAGTGGAACTCTCTGCCCCGGAGTGTGGTGGAGGCTCCTTCTTTGGAAGCTTTTAAGCAGAGGCTGGATGGCCATTTGTCAGGGGTGATTTGAATGCAATATTCCTGCTTCTTGGCAGGGGGTTGGACTGGATGGCCCATGAGGTCTCTTCCAACTCTTTGATTCTATGATTCTATGATTGTACATGTCTGTTTTTTCTTGTTTTCTTGTGGCATTGCGGGTATTGAAGGTAGGATATGATACACCCACAGCATTCCCTGTATCTATCAAGCTTGTAACTCTATTGAAAAAAAGAGATAAGTTTAGTCTGGCATGACTTGTTTCTGAGAATCCTTGTTGACTTCTAGTGATCACAGCATTCCTTTCTAAGTGATTGCAAACTGCTTCCTTAATTGTCTATTCTACAATCTTCCCTGTTATTGGTGTCAGTCTGACTCAACGATAATTGTTTGGGTCCTCTTTTTCCCCCTTCATGAAGATAGGGACAATATTTGCCCTCCTCCAGTCTGCTGGGATTATTCCTGTTCTCCAAGAATTCTCAAAGGTTATTGTCGGTACTTTCTGAAATTACTTCTACCAGTTCATTCAATACTCTTGAATGTAGTTCATCTGGGATCTGAAAACCTGGCTTTTCTGATGCACTTTTGGAGAGTGGCCACATTATCATAGACAGTTGTTCCCTCTCAACGGTTTTTGTCCCCAGAGTATATTTCCCCACCTGTATGAAGGTCTATATTTATGACCCCATTCCTTCTGAGTTTCTCCCCAACAAACAATCTGCTCCATCCCTATCTCATCCTGATTTTAGCATTTTTAGTATCTTAATTTTATCTTGCACATGTGGCCCGCTCATTGTTATGTTATGTTATTTTATTTTACTGTGTATGATTTTGCTTTATCATTTTTGTACTCATATGTTGTATGTATTTTACTGTGTTGTTATTGTGTTTTGGTTTTACTTTATTGTAATATGCTGTTGGGCTTGGTCTCATGTAAGCCGCCCTGAGTCCCCATTGGGGAGATGGTGGCGGGGTATTAAATAAAGATGATGATGATGATGATGATGATGATGATGATTATCTGGCCCCGGATACTTGAATTAGTTTAGAGTAGCCACGTATTCCTGGACTATTTCTTTACTTATTTTGGATTGCATTTCCCCTATTACATTGCTCCATATTGCTCAAGTTGAACACCAATCTCGTTTTAGAAGAAGGAGATTGGTGTTCAACCTAAGCAATACTTGCTGAAATCTCTTCTAGTACATCATTCTGAGGATGGAGGGCTGGCCAAACTCTGTAACTGAAAATTTCCATCAGTGTCTTGGGGCCATTACTGGATGGTTGCGTGCCAGCAGGTTGAGGGTGAACCCACCGAAGACCGAGATCCTTTGGCTGGGCCGTCTGGGTGGAAGGGAGATCCAGCTGCCTACCCTGGATGACAAGACACTATGTCCATCACCTTCTGTAAAAAGTCTTGGTGTCTTATTGGACCCTCTGCTCGCAATGGAGGCCCAGGTCTCTGCTGTGAGCAGATCTGCGTTTTTCCATCTACGTCAGGCTAAGCGACTGGCTCCCTACCTATCTAGGAACGACCTGGCTACGGTGACCCAGGTGATGGTCATCTCGAGGCTTGACTACTGTAACGCCCTCTACATTGGCCTTCCTTTGTCAGTGATCCAGAAACTGAAGCTGGTGCAAAATGCGGCGGCTCGTCTTCTTCCCGGGGTGCCGGCGAGGTGTCGTATCACCCCAATTCTACAACAGCTGCACTGGCTACCGATTGAGTACCGGATTACTTTCAAAGTGCCGGTACTAACCTTTAAGACCTTATATGGTCTGGGGCCGGTGTACCTGAGGGCCCACTTATCCCACTACCAACCCCAGAGATTACTTCGGTCCAAAGACCAGAATTTGCTTGAAGTTCCCAACATCCAGACTTATCATCTGTCCTCTACTAGGCAGAGAGCCTTCTCGATTGTGGCCCCTTATTTATGGAATGCCTTGCCGGTTGAAACCCGAACTATCCGAGACCTACTTGCTTTTCAGAGAGCCTGTAAAACCTTTCTCTTCCGACAAGCTTTTGATGGGTGAATAACTCGGGACAGGGAGCCCCCGGTGGCGCAGTGGGTTAAAGCACTGAGCTGCTGAGCTTGTTGATCAAAAGGTGGCAGGTTCAATTGCGGGGAGCGGTGTGAGCTTCCGCTGTCAGCCCTAGCTTCTGCCAACCTAGCAGTTCGAAAACATGGAAATGTGAGTAGATCAATAGGTACCGCTCCAGCGGGAAGGTAACGGTGCTCCATGCAGTCATGCCGGCCACATGACCTTGGAGGTGTCTACGCACAACGCTGGCTCTTCGGCTTAGAAATGGAGATGAGCACCACACCCCAGAGTCAGACATGACTGGACTTAATGTCAGGGGACTACCTTTACCTTTACCTATGTCTGTTCTTGTTTTATTGTATTTTAAAGTTAATTGTATTGTTTTAATCTACTGCTGTAAACCACTCTGAGCCAAATTGGGAGTAGCGGTATACAAGTGAAATAAATAAATAAATAATAAATAAATAAAATAAACATTAATGGGACACTAGCTCTGTTCCTTAGTTCGCCTAAAAAACCTAGTGAGGGTGCTGTTGTTTTTACTACATAGGTAGTGCAACTCATAATCCAGACCTTACAAACAGAAGCAATTCTGATTCCAGACAAGGAAGGAATAGCACAAGTACTAGGTAATGTTATCAGAGGGGTGAAGTTAGGGCATCAAAACACATACCCTGGAACAGAGTTTCCCAGAAACCCATGCCATGCTGTGACTTTCCAAAAGTCATTGTTTGTCTTTCAAAAATATTTATTTCGGTCATTGACCAGCACAGGAAATAGTGTCACATTTCCAGACAAACCTGGCATGTTTGGTACATTAAAAATATAAATATAACTACTAAAAACACAATATGGGTGAGGGAGCAGAAGGGGAAACAGGGTAAAAACATACAATGCCCAGATCCATCACCAAATTGTAGATTCAGGGAAGACGATTACTGGACACACAGTTGACTTTTGGAACTAGTCATTCCCTGGCGAATTTTGTATGCTGCTGCACAGAACTTTGCGACATTGTAGGTTGTAGCTGAATTAGTATCTGCAAGTAGCAGGGAGGTATAAAATTGTCCTGAATGGCCTGGGTGCTTCTCTATCAGAGGTAAGATAAGCCTGGCACGGATATCCCTGTAGAACGGGCACTGAAGGAGCACATGTTCTATTGTTTCTACATGACCCGAGTCACAGGGGCAGAGCCTCTCTGGGAAAGGGATCTTCCGGTAGTGGCCTTCGAATACAGCTGATGGGAGAGCGTGGCATCGGGCCAGGGTGAAAGCCCTTCGATGAATAGGAACCTCTAAGTATGTTAAATATGCCATAGGGGAGGCAAGGTATCTGCTGTCTTCACTGATAAGGAAGCTTGGAGCCGAGGCCAGATCTAGTTGGCGCTCTGTGTCTGTGATATGTTGTTTAATAAGTGCTTTGGTTTGATTGTAATCCATAGCTAATAGTAGACCTGGAGAAAATCCCAACAAGGAGATTTTGGATGCTACCGCCTGCTTCCATGTGGATTGGAAGTCATCCTCCATGGTTAGTGGGGCAAGGCCAAGGGGTGCACGGGACAGTCTGAGCCAGAGGTTAAGTATGGCCACCCACGCCCTGGCCTCCACTCTCATAAAACCCGTCTCTAGTCGCAGGGTGGCATTAGAAACACATTTAGGTACCTGCAAGGCCGATCTCAGAAACTTGGACTGAACCACCTCTAATGGGGCCAAACTGGGGAAGGGGCCCAGCTGAGCCCCATACAAGAGTTGGGCTAATGACTTGGCTTCAAACAGCTTGAGTGCTGCCGGTGTGAAGTGGCCCCCTCTTGTCCTAAGATATTTAAGAATGGAAATTGAGCTCCCCTGCGCGGTGTTGGATACTTGATACCCATGAGCTCTTCTGCTACCATTAGATTGGAAAACTACACCTAGATATTTGAAGGATGTAACTTGTTCAATTTTATGACCATCTATGCTCCAAGAGTAAGTCCTGGGCCTATTAGCAAAAGCCATGATTTTAGTTTTATTGTAGTTGAGTTGGAGCTGATCTGTGTTGCAATGTTGTATTAATGCTCTCAAAGCTCTTTTGAGCCCAATGGGTGTTGGGCTCAAAGTACAGCAGCATCATCTGCATAAAGCAGGATGGAGATGTGTCTTCCCGCCAGCTTTGGGGGGTGGAAGTCCATGTTTTGAAGCTGGTCCACTATGGAGTTTATATAGAAGTTGAACAGCAAAGGGGCCAGGATGCAGCCTTGCTTGACACCCTTGCATGTTTCAACAGCCTCAGTGAGGTGGCCCTGTGGGTTGCATCTTACTTTGAGTGTGGTCTTTTCGTGAAGTTGGCGTATTAGATATAGTAGACGGCGATCAATTGTGGAACTCTCCAGTTTTTCCCAAAGTTTAACTCGCGAGATGGAATCAAATGCTGCTTTAAAGTCAATAAAAGCAGCATATAGTGAGGTTATGTTTTGGGAGGAATATTTTTCCACAAGGTGTTGCAGCACTAGGCACTGATCTATGGTGGATCGACCTTCCCTGAATCCAGCTTGCTCCTCAGCTAATATGCTTTCTTGTTCCAACCAATCTTGGAGTTTCCATTGTAGATGTCTAGCATATAGCTTGCTGATAGTGTTAAGGAGGCTGATTGGTCGATAGTTCGCAGGATCATCCTTTTTCCCTTTCTTTTTATAGATGGGAACAATGATTGCAAGCCCCCAATCCTTGGGGATTTGGCCATGGTTGTCAATACATGTAAAAAGTGAGGCTAGGATGGGGGTCCAGAAATCCAGGTTGTTCTTGATGGCCTCTGCTGGGATAAGATCTTCTCTTGGGGCCTTGCCTGATGGTAGTTGGGCAACCAGGTTCTTAATTTCTGTAGCTGATACAGGTGGCCATGGTGGAAGGTTCTCTGTATCAAGGTTGGGGCAGTCCCTTCCAGTAGAGATGTCCATATAGAGATCCTGGAAATATGCCTCCCAAATCCCCGGAGGGATGTGGGAATCCACAATAGGTTGATCAGATCTTTGGGCATTTGATGTAATGTGCCAGAAAGTGGCTGAGTCTTTCTCTTTGACAGCTTTAATAAGCTGAGCCCAGTTGTTTTTCATAGCTTGCTTTTTCTTATATGCAAGCATCTGCTTGTAATGCCTCTTTTGTTGAAGGAGGTCTTGCGCTGCTGATGGTGAGGTATTGGATATGAAGGCCTGATAAGTGGCAACAAGAGCATTTTTAGCATTGACGCAATCTTTATCAAACTAGGGCTTGGAGTATTGCTGTTGCTGCTTCCTTGATGTAAAATTGTTAAACCTTAGGTGCTCCTGTATTTCTTGAGTGATGTTTATATAGTTGTCAAGTAGTATGTTGGGGGATGTTGACGATGTCAAGGCAGTCTGTAGCCCCATTAGTCGATCAGAGGCCAGATATTCTTTGGTTCAGACAGAGAGTCCATTTGGCCCTGACATGGGTTCCTCCTGGAGGTGGTAGGGAGGGTTGAAAACATTCCACTGTGTGGGTATTTTGGGTGAAAGAATTTAGGTGCAGCAGGACAGGAAAATGATCACTATCAAACTTGGGCTTAACTTCCAAGGTTTTGGCATATGGAAGAAGGTCCCTTGAGATGGCTATATAGTCAATGGCGCTCATTTTAGAACCAGAAAGATATGTAAATTCTGCTGGGTGATCACCTTCCAGAGCACCATTTAAGATGTGGAGATTCAATCGTGTTTGTTTGTCTATGTGCACAAGGACTGCAGAGGTTTCTGAATTCTCCTCAAATATAGCAGCTGTGTAACCTATCTTCATAGTCATAGACATAGTCTGTAAAGATGAAAAATGACTGCTTGCAAAAAGTAGAACAATTTAGAGTGGAACAACCAGCTGGAAATAAATTACAATGGGTTGCTTGAAATTTACTTACACACAAAGTATGCTCCAAATCGTGCCTTTAATTTTCCCCAAACAAAAAGCATCCTGTGAGAAACAGCTCTTTTGTTCTGACAAAAGTCCAAAGAATAGGCCTCAGAAATATGCCTGCGTTTTTCTGATGATGTAAGTTAGAAGAAAATGTTCTGGTAGCTTGAAAGCTGCCTACACAACTCATTTGCTCCCCTTTCTAATTTCCAAGATGAAATCATTATACTTGAAATGTGAGTTGACCCAGTTTATTTAAGGGGAGGCACAAGTGCTGTTGAAGTCCAAGAACATCTAAAAAGCCACAAATAACTTGTCCATTCTGGTTTTGATGGAAGAAGGGAAGTTACCAAAAAACAAATATGCTAAATGTGGATTTTAGAGATGTGATATGGCCGCTATATAAATGGGGTTGACTGTGAAACAAGAGGGAAGGCTTGACATGATAAAGAGATGGCTTTGATGTAACTCCCAACTCTTGTAAAAGTGGGGAAAATGGGGAGAAGAACCCCAGGAGCCTTACCCTCAAGAAAAGCTCATTGAGAGATGAGTATACTCAGTGGCCACACACTCTTGGTTAATCTATATATATAAAAAATGTAATGTTTGTTTGTGGGATTAACAGAACTCAAAACCTACTGGACGAAATGACACCAAATTTGGACACAAGACACCTAACATCCCAATGTACGTCCTTCACTCAAAAAAAATTGATTTTGTCATTTGGGAGTTGTAGTTGCTGGGATTTATAGTACACCTACAATCAAAGAGCACTCTGAACTCCAATGATGGAATTGAACCAAATGTGGCACACAGGGCTTACATGACCAACAGAATACACTAGAAGGGTTTGGTGGGCATTGGCCCTGAGTTTGAGAGTTATAGTTCACCTACATCCAGAGAGCACTGTGGACTCAAACAATGAAGGATCTGGACCAAACTTGGCACGAATACTCCATATGCCCAAATATAAACACAGATGGAGTTTGGGGAAATAGACCTCGAGATTTGGGAGTTGTAGTTGCTGGGACTTATAGTTCACCTACAATCAAAGAACATTCTGAACTCCACCGATGATGGAATTGAACCAAACGTGGCACACAAAACTCCCATGACAAACAGAAAACACTAGAAGGGTTTGGTGAGCATTGAGTTTGGAAGTTGTAGTTCACCTCCATCCAGAGAGCACTGTGGACTCAAACAATGATGGATCTGGACCAAACTTGGCACAAATATTTCATATGCCCAAATATGCACAAAAATGGAGTTTGGGGGAAATAGACCTTGACATTTGGGATTTGCAGTTACTGGTATTTATAGTTCACCTACAATCAAAGAGTCAAAGCCATGGTATTCCCTGTAGTCACCTACGGATGTGAGAGCTGGACCTTAGGGAAGGCTGAGCGAAGGAAGATAGATGCTTTTGAACTGTGGTGTTGGAGGAAAGTTCTGAGAGTGCCTTGGACTGCGAGAAGATCCAACCAGTCCATCCTCCAGGAAATAAAGCCCGACTGCTCATTGGAGGATACTAGAGACAAAGTTGAAGTATTTTGGCCACATCATGAGGAGACAGCAAAGCCTAGAGAAGACAATTATGCTGGGGAAGGTGGAAGGTAAAAGGAAGAGGGGCCGACCAAGGGCAAGATGGATGGAAGGCATCCCTGAAGTGACTGAACTGACCTTGAAGGAGCTGGGGGTGGTGACGGCTGACAGCGAGCTCTGGCGTGGGCTGGTCCATGAGGTCACGAAGAGTCGGAGATGACTGAACAAATGAACAACAACACAATCAAAGAGCATTTTGAACCCCACCAACGACAGAATTGGGGCAAACTTCCCACACAGAACCCCCATGACCAACAGAAAATACTTAAGGCGATCCAGTCCAACTCCCTTCACCAGGGCAAGAAAACATAATCAAACCATCCAGTCATAAATATAGATAGATAGATATGATTCACACACAAACACACAGATATAGTATCATAGATTTGAAAGGGAGCCCTAAAGAAGAGCAATTATATGTTGCAGGTTCCAGAGTAGGCAAGCCAGACAATCTCCAAATCAACACTGACAAAGAAGCAGCAAGAAATACTGTTTACCCGGAAGCATAAAGAAATCACATATATTAGAAACCAACACGTTCTCATTACTTTATTTTCCAGATCACCAGACTGGGCCACAGCAATGTGTGGCAGGGGATGGCTAGTTGTTGAGTAAAGAGAAAGAGGTCCATGGAATAAACAAAGGATAGCACATCCTGAAAAAGTTCAATACTAGCGAGTAGGGCTGTACAAAATTTTGATTGTCCATCATAAGTTAGATCTAATTTGTTAGATCAAATCATACAACACAATATTCTACACATGGGCATCAGCCACACCAATAATTTAAGAATTGAAACTTTCACCTGGGACTGTTAAAACTCTCTGTAACAGTTTTAATTCACAAAGCAACCAAGCACTACTGAGAGGCGAAGCCAAACGTGTTGACATGCCTCTCAGCCATTCAGGAATGGGGGAGGGGGAGAGGAGGCAGAGTCGTTGCCATTGTTCTTTAAATTCCCAAGCACCACGTCACAGACTCTATTTGTGATTGGGAGGGGGAGTTAAAAGAGCTCCATGTCATGCCAGGCTAAGTTTGTACTGCAGGGAAGGTAATATTATATCATGCTGACCTATTTGTGTGTATTGGCAACCAACAACCACCACACAACAAGTTGTTTCAGTCAGGCAAAAGCCTTTTTTGCAACATTTTCTAGTGCTACTGCTATGTTATCTGTGTGCACTGAGCCAAAAAGCACGCCATGGCAGCGAAAAAGATTCAATACTTTTGACAAAAATTTAAAAATTCCCCAAAAATCAGGAGATATGCTAATCTTTCACCCCAATGAGTGAGAAAGAGATCTGGAAGCCCCCCTTCTGTGCAATTATTTAACAAAATAGCAACAAATAATTTCTTATTCCCATTATAATAATGAAACGGACACTTGTGATATTTTAGAAACACTTTAGAAATGACTTGCTGGCACTCCCTTATTTTGTAATGAGTTGTTCTTGTTCATTCATTCAGTCATTTCCGACTCTTTGTGACCTCATGGACCAGTCCACGCCAGAGCTCCCTGTCGGCCGTCACCACCCCCAGCTCCTTCAAGATCAATCCAGTCACTTTTTAATTAGTATTGAAACATTTTTTTCATTGAACGCGCAGGCCTACTAGCTATTTTCTGATATTCCACATGGCAATAATTTGTTGTAGGTCTCAAACTGTCTGAAGAGTCACAGACCCTTGCCATCTGGATCATCATTCACATGGCTGTGTTAACAAAAACTACCCAAATGGAGAGCTGCACAAATAAAGCCTTGTTTTCACAGAAAGGAGAGCAGTAAACAGTTTTGTGGACCGAAAGGGACATGTGTAACACTGGGATTTGTTGCCATTTTTCACATACACAAGAAGCCTTTGTGAGGGAAGGATGCTCAAGTGTTTGAGATAATTCTTATAAATGTATACAAGCCAGCAGTTCCCAAAGGTAACCGATTTACAAGGGCATTAAAGGAGGACAAAAAAGGGCAGTCTAAAATGCATTTTGATTAGACTCAATTTATTACTTTGACTCTGCGAGGCTAAAAGGAATAAAGCATAAATAAGCTTTGTAAAAGGGAATAATCTGAGACAGCAAGAGGTAAATTGCAGCAATCTATTCACTATTATACCTGACCTTCAATGGTCTCTGGGGACACCTCTACACCACCATATAATCCAGATTATCAAAGTTGATAATCAACATTATCTGTTTTGAACTGGATAATATGAATCTATACTGCCATATAGGAGCACCCAGTGGTGCAGCAGGTTAAACCACTGAACAGCTAAACTTGCTGACTGAAAATTTAGCAGTTTGAATCCAGGGAGCAGGGTGAGTTCCTGCTGTTAGCCCCAGCTTCTGTGAACCTAGCAGTTCGAAAACATGCAAATGTGAGTAGATCAATAGGTACGGCTTCAGCAGGAAGATAATGACGCTCCATGCAGTCATGCCGGCTACAAGACCTTGGAGGTGTCTACGAACAAATTGATTAGACTCAATTTATTACTTTGACTCTGCAAGGCTAAAAGGAATAAAGCATAAATAAGCTTTGTAAAAGGGAATAATCTGAGACAGCAAGAGGTAAATTGCAGCAATCTATTCACTATTATACCTGACCTTCAACGGTCTCTGGGTTCACCCCTACACTACCATATAATCCAGATAATCAAAATTGATAATCAACATCTGTTTTGAACTGGATTATATGAATCTATACTGCCATATAGGAGCACCCAGTGGTGTAGCAGGTTAAACCACTGAACAGCTGAACTTGCTGACTGAAACTCCAGTTTGAATCCAGGGAGCAGGATGAGTTCCTGCTGTTAGCCCCAGCTTCTGCGAACCTAGCAGTTCGAAAACATGCAAATGTGAGTAGATCAATCGGTACTGCTTCAGCAGAAAGGTAGAATCATAGAATCAAAGAGTTGGAAAAGACCTCATGGGCCATCCAGTCCAACCCCCTGCCAAGAAGCAGGAATATTGCATTCAAATCACCCCTGGCAGATGGCCATCCAGCCTCTGCTTAAAAGCTTCCAAGGAAGGAGCCTCCACCACACTCTGGAGCAGAGAGTTCCACTGCCGAATGGCTCTCACAGTCAGGTAATGACGCTCCATGCAGTCATGCCGGCTACAAGACCTTGGAGGTGTCTATGAACAATGCCGGCTTAGAAATGGAGATGAGCACCACCCCCAGAGTCGGACACAACTAGACTTAATGTTAAAGGGAAGCCTTTACCTTTACTATACTGCCATATAATCCATTTCAAAGCAGATAATCTGCATTTTATATAGTTATGTAGAAGGGACCTAAGAGTTAATTTTTTAATCCTTTCTAGACATTGAACTAATGTACTCTGACATGATCCATGTAGAAAATCAAACCCTAATGGTCAGCACAATTAAAATCAAAACCATGGAACTGTTAGTAGTATAATTCCTGCAATGCACATTGAAAATAATGACGAAAATAATGTTCCCTTTCATGATTTTATAGTAAACTAGCTGTCCCCTGCTACGCGTTGCTGTGGCCCAGTCTGGTGATCTGGAAAATAAAGTAATGAGAAAGTGTTGCTTTCTAATATATGTAATTTCTTTATGCTTGTGTTGATGTAGAGATTGTCTGGTTGGCCTACTCTGGAGCATGCAACATAGAATTGTCCTTGTTTAGGGGCCCTTTTCAAATCTATGATACTATATTTGTGTGTGAGAGAGTCGTATATATCTCTCTATATCTATGGCTGGATGGCTCTTTGTCAGGAGGGCTTTGATTACGTTTTCTTGCCCTCGTGAAGGGAGCTGGATTGGATGGCCTTGAATATTTTCTGTTGGTCATGGGGGTTCTGTGTGGGAAGTTTGGCCCAATTCAATCGTTGGTGGGGTTCAGAATGCTCTTTGATTGTAGGGGAACTATAAATCCCAGTAACTACAACTCCCAAATGTCAAGGCCTATTTCCCACAAACTCCATCTGTGCTCATATTTGGGTGTATTGAGTGCTTGTGCCAAGTTTGCTCAAGATCCTTCATTGTTTGAGTCCACAGTGCTCTCTGGATGTAGGTGAACTACAGCTCCCAAACTCAAGGACAATGCCCACTAAACCCTTCCAGTATTTTCTGTTGGTCAGAGGAGTTCTGTGTGCCAAGTTTGGTTCAATTCCATCATTGATGGAGTTCAGAATGTTCTTTGATTGTAGGTGAACTATAAATCCCAGTGACTACAACTCCCAAATGACAAAATCATAATTTTTTGAGTGATGGTCACTCCTTGTGTTGTGAGACGTTTTGTTGCCAAATTTGGTGTGATTTCGTCCATTGGTTCTTTTGTTTTTATGGTACTCATTATGCACAGAGCATTTAGATAGATAGATAGATAGATAGATAGATAGATAGATAGATAAAGCAAGTGGTACGTTCTCTTCAAAAGCATATCTCAAATATATCAAAAAATCTTTGGGCAAGGCATATCAGGGCAATGAATACCTTGAAACAGAGCAGTGAGTAACAATCAAAGGCCTTCCAGATGCTGGATTCCAAATCCTATCAACCCAAATCACTATGGTCAATAGTCAAGGATAATAGAAATAGTATTTGAACAATATTGAAGGGCCATAGATTACTCACTCCTATTGAATAAATCTAAACAAAATGTGTTAAAGACCATCTTTCCAATTTAATGAAAAGTATTCATAGCCAATTGTCATAATAATAATAATAATAATCTTTGTTTATACCCTGCCACCATCTCCCCAGATGAGACTTGGAGCGGCTTACATGAGGCCAAGTTCGGCAATACATTACAGCAAAATAAAATACAGAACAACAAAAATAACACCACAATAAAATAAATAAAACATTCAAGCAAAATAAACAGTGCAAAATAACATAATGGAAAATCAATGGAAAATCAAATACAGTGGGCGGGCCAAATGCATGACATAAAATGATAAAACTCTGGATGAGATAGCAATGAAAAAGGTATATTTGAGGGGGAAGGAGCTTGTAGGGGACAGAACGGTGGAGTTAGGCCTTCAATAATGTGGGGGGAAAGCACAATATGAGGACAACACTGTGGGTGAACCAACAGGAATGGAATATATGGTCACTCTTCAAAGGCACATCGGAAAAGCCAAGTTTTTAGATCTTTCTTAAAGGCTGCTAGGGTGGGGGCTTGCCTAATCTCACCAGGGGCCACAGGGGAGAAGTCTCTCTCCCTTATTCCCACAAGTCATGCCTGTGATAGAGGAAGATGCGAAAGGAGGGCTTCCTCAAGGATCGATGGGATCGTGCAGGTTTGTGATAGGAGATGCGGTCATGAAGGTAGCTGAGTCCCAAACTGTTTGGAGCTTTATAGGTGATAACTTGCACCTTGAATTGGTACCGGAAAATGAATGGCAGCCAATAGAGCTCCTTAAACAGGGGGGTTGACCGCTTCCTGTATTTCACCCCAGTTAGTAGCCTGGCTGCCGAACGTTGGACCAATTGGAGTTTCTGGGCCATCTTCAAGGGAAGCCCCACATAGAGTGCATTGCAATAGTCCAGTCTAGAGGCAACTAAGGCATGGACCATCATGATCAAGTCAGACTTCATGAGGTATGGTCACAGCTGGCGCACAAGTTTTAATCATGCGAAGGCCATCCCAACCGACACCTGTGCATCAAGAATCAGCGCTGAATCCAGGAGGACCCCCAGGCTGTGTACCTGTGACTTCAGGGGGAGTGCAACCCCGTCAAGCACAGGTTGACACCCAATACCCCGGTCAGATGTGCAACTGACCTGGAGGACCTCTATCTTGTCAGGATTGATTCTCAGCTTGTTCATCCTCATCCAGATAATCACAGCGGCCAGGCACTGGTCCAGTATCCAAGGGGTTTCTTGGATTCTGATGGAAAAGAGTAGTAGAGTTGGGTGTCATCTGCATAGAGATGGCACCGTATTCCAAAACTCCAGATGACTTCTCCCAGCAGTTTTATGTAGATGTTAAATAGCATGGGGGACAAGATAGAACCTTGCAGGATCCCACAGGTCAAAGGCGGGGGTTCGAGCAGGTGTCCCCCAGCTTCACCAACTGGGAACGACCCTCCAGGAAGGACCGGAGCCACAGCAGAACAAGTCCCATCCAACGAGTTGACCCAGAAGGATACTATGAACGCTGGTATCGAAAGCCGCTGAGATGTCCAAGAAAACCAGCAGGATCACATTCCCCTATCTAGTTCCCTACAGAGGTCATCCACCAAGGTGATCAAAGCCATCTCAGTACTGCTCCCAGGCCTGAAACCAGACTGTGATCGATTTAGAAAATAGGTGTCATTGAGGAATCCCTGAAGCTGAGAGGCTACAGCACCTTGCTCAGGAAAGGGAGGTTGGGAATTGATCTGTAGTTGTTGAACACAGTAGGATCTAGGGAGGTCTTTTTCAATAATGGTTTTACTACTGCCTGCTTCAAACAGGATGGGAATTTCCCTTGGCCCAATAAGGCATTTATTATAGCGACAAACCTATCCAACAACCCATCTCTGGCCAGTTTAGGAAGGGCAAGGGTCCAGAGCACAAGTGGTTTTAGTGCGATATAGAGATTTAAACTTTCCTGAAATTCAAAAGCTACTGGCCGGAGGTAGGGAATTTTAAAAACTGAAATTTCTAGGAAAATTGAAAACTAAAATGTTGTTTTTCCAGGTAAATCAAGGCAGTGTTTTACGTCAGGCAAGGTGTATATACCAAGGGTATGTGTTCTTATTCGTATCCGTCTTACTTTTGTGCCTATATAAAATTATTTATGTCCTGGGTGACTATTCAGACAGACATGCTGTTTTATATTATGATAAAACTGAGAGAAAGCTTTTCCTTCATGAGATGGAAGACTAATTTGGCTTAGTTGTCAAGTAGGAGCATGTCAGCTGGGATTTCACAACTTCTTCATGTTATATAAAACATATTCAAAGAAACAGACGTGTTAGTTTGGAACAGTATGCAGAGGGATCTTGTAGCACCCTTGAGACTAAGTGAAAGAAAGAAGTTTGTTATATAAGCTTCATCAAACGCAGTGCATAAGTATGTTACATACAGCCTCATCAGATGGGGGAGGAGCTCCCGGTGGCGCAGTGGGTTAAACCCCTGTGCTGGCAGGACTGAAGACCGACAGGTCGCAGGTTCGAATCCAGAGAGAGGCGGATGAGCTCCCTCTATCAGCTCCAGTTCCTCATGCGGGGACATGAGAGAAGCCTCCCACAAGGATGATAAAAACATCAAATCATCCAGGTGTCCCCTGGGCAATGTCCTTGCAGACGGCCAATTCTCTCACACCAGAAGCGACTTGCAGTTTCTCAAGTCGCTCCTGACATGACAAAAAAAATCAGATGGGGATAATATCATGTGATAGGGAATGGGTTGCCGAGAGGGAGCTGTGCGCAGGGCAACAGATTTGCGTTGTGGCTCGTAGAAGCCAGGCAAAGCAGGATGGTTCACCTGAGCTTTCTGATAAGGTCATTAGTAATGATCCAGACTTCATAGCATAGACGTCTATCTATAAGTTAGAGATGCTAACCATGGCTGTCTTGAGTCCCATTGTCATCTGCCCATCATGTCCAGGAAGATACTATTGGTATTATACCCAAATTCCGCCGATAAAAGTCTGTTCCCAGGCAATTCACTCCATGCATCAGTGGAAGTAACTGAGCACTTTACCACACAAAACCGGCAAACCAGCATGGTAGTTGGATGCCTATTGCATTACTTCATGCCCCCGGTAGCACATTGGGTTAAAACCCTGTGCCGGCAGGACAGGTCACAGGTTCAAATCCGGGGAGAGCGTGGATGAGCTCCCTCTATCAGCTCCAGCTCCTCATGTGGGGCCATGAGGGAAGCCTCCACAAGGATGATAAAACATCAAAGCATCCGGGAATTCCCTGGGCAATGTCCTTGCAGATGGCCAATTTTCTCACACCAGAAGTGACTTGCAGTTTCTCAAGTCGCTCCATGACCAAAAAAAAAAACCAAAAAACACGCACAATAAAGTGATTCTTACTTTAGTTTATATGGTGTGTGATTTATGCATACAACTCAGTGCCAGAAGCTGTACAATATAAATCCACACATTATCTCTATTTTTAATTCAAAACAAACATTGGTTTGACAGGATTCAAATAAAATCCATGAATTACTGAGCATGCGTGGCATTCCCTGAAGTTAAACATGAACTGAGATGGAGACAAAATCATTCCCTTTTCCAAGGGAGCTAAAAAAAATTGTTATGAAAGAATCACTCATATAGATATACTAGCCCTCCCCTGCCACGCGTTGCTGTGGCCCAGCCTGGTGATCTGGAAAATAAAGTAATGAGAAACTGTTGGTTTCTAATATATGTAATTTCTTTATGCTTGTGGGTAAACAGTATTTGGTTATGTTTTCTTGCCCTGGTGAAGGGAGTTGGACTGCATGGCCTTAAGTATTTTCTTTGGGTCCTGGGGGTTCTGCGTGGGAAGTTTGCCCCAATTATATCATTCATGGGCTTCAGAATGCCCTTTGATTGTAGGTGAACTATAAATCGCAGTAACTACAACTCCCAAATGTCAAGGTCTATTACCGCCAGGCTCAATCTGTGTTCCTAGTTGGGCATATGGAATATTCGTGTCAAGTTTGGTCCAGATCCATCATTGTTTGAGTCCACAGTGCCCTCTGGATGTAGGTGAACCAAAACTCCCAAACTCAAGGTCAATGCCTACCAAACCCTTCTAGTGTTTTCTGTTGGTCATGGGAGTCCTGTGTGTCACCTTTGCTGGAGTTCAGAATGCTCTTTAATTGTAGGCGAACTATAAATCCCAAGAACTACGGCTCCCAAATGACAAAATCAAAATGTTTTGAGTGAAGGACATACATTGGGTTGTTATGTGTATGCTGTTCAAATTTGGTGTCCATTGACCCACTGGTTTTTGAGTTATGTTAATCCCACAAACGAACATTGCATATATATTTTTTCTTGACTCACTCCCATTACAATCAATCGAAAGAACATTTATAAATCACAAGCTAATTGTTTTTTCATTATCCATTTCCTCCCTGAAATGCTCCTTGCTATGGACCACTCTGAGAAAGCAAAGACAGCTTAACAAGTAAGGCAAAAAGTCCAGGAGCTTTCTCTCTGGGGATGTTAAAGTGTTTCTGAGATATGTGCAGAAACATGCTACTCAGGAAAAACTATGTGGGGGTTTTTCAAAGTGAGGGAAGCAGCTTTGCCAAGGCAAAGATGCATGCAGAAAGGAGAAACCAAGGACTGAATTTAATCTCTTGCAGAGTCAGGGAATAGTGGAGAAGAATGATACACCTTGTAAATAATGCATGTTGGGTATTTTTTTTTTAAAAAAAACCCTCTTTAAATAGAACATACAGGGCTGGGAAAGGAGGAGGTGGGATAGCTCGGAGACTCTCAGCCTCCTGTTTAGAAATAGCAGGGCAGCAATACTGAATTTTCCTGGTTTGTTACCTACTTGCATGCCAAGTAACAAGTAGTGTTCTTTAGGCCTGTGCGGTTTCGTTCGTTAATTCGTTATTTCGTTATTAATTCGTTATTTTTACCACATCCGACGCGATTTCAAAACACATTTTCAAACCCGGAAGGGTTTAAAAATATCGAAACAGCAGCCCCATATATTTTACGAGCTTCAGCTCGTGTCGTTAATGGGATGGAGGCTGCTGAGTGCTGCTGGTGCCTGGGAGCCAATCCGGCGCTCCCAAGCACCCCAGCAGTGCACCGTGGCAGGAGCCGGAGCCGATTGGATGGCGCGCGCACGCTCACCCTTACAACCGGCCTCCGCGCGCCATCCAATCGGCTCCGGCTCCTGCGCCCTCCTCCTCCTCCTCCTCCTCCTGACACTTCCTGCAACACAGCTGGGAGGAGGAGGAGGAGGAGGAGGAGGAGGGCGCAGGAGCCGGAGCCGATTGGATGGCGCGCGCGCGCTCACCCTTACAACCGGCCTCCGCGCGCCATCCAATCGGCTCCGGCTCCTGCGCCCTCCTCCTCCTCCTCCTCCTCCTGGCACTTCCTGCAACACAGCTGGGAGGAGGAGGAGGAGGAGGAGGAGGGCGCAGGAGCCGGAGCCGATTGGATGGCGCGCGCGCGCTCACCCTTACAACCGGCCTCCGCGCGCCATCCAATCAGCTCCGGCTCCTGCGCCCTCCTCCTCCTCCTCCTCCTCCTGGCACTTCCTGCAACACAGCTGGGAGGAGGAGGAGGAGGAGGAGGGCGCAGGAGCCGGAGCCGATTGGATGGCGCGCGCGCGCTCACCCTTACAACCGGCCTCCGCGCGCCATCCTATCGGCTCCGGCTCCTGCGCCCTCCTCCTCCTCCTCCTCCTCCTGGCACTTCCTGCAACACAGCTGGGAGGAGGAGGAGGAGGAGGAGGAGGGCGCAGGAGCCGGAGCCGATTGGATGGCGCGCGCGCGCTCACCCTTACAACCGGCCTCCGCGCGCCATCCAATCGGCTCCGGCTCCTGCGCCCTCCTCCTCCTCCTCCTCCTCCTCCCAGCTGTGTTGCAGGAAGTGCCAGGAGGAGGAGGAGGAGGAGGAGGAGGGCGCAGGAGCCGGAGCCGATTGGATGGCGCGCGGAGGCCGGTTGTGTGAGTTTTCAGGGCTGTATGTATGACCATGTTCCAGAAGCATTCTCTCCTGACATTTTGCCCACATCTATGGCAGGCATCCTCAGAGGTCTGTTGGAAACTAAGCAAATGGAGTTTAAAAAATGTTTTGTAAATATTTACGAAATTTCGTAAATAACAAAACATTTTTTTGGAAAGTTTTGTAAATATTTTAAATATCGAAACAAAAAAACACCCCAATTACAAATCGATTTTAGAAACAAATTTTTTCTTGATCAAACAGGCCTAGTCTTGGTATGTTCCTCACATTATTATGGAGTCGTTATAAATTCCTGGTAAATATCTATTTAGAAATAATTTCCACTGAGTTCAGTGGCACTTGCATGTACAACATTGGCAGATGAAATCTCAAATGGAAACAAACTAATCACATGGTCTTATTTTCCTTGACAAATAGGAAGTGTTCCTCAGATAAGTTATTGCTAGGCACAATAGGAGGAAATTAACTCCAAGTTTCAGTGCTTTGTAGCAAAGCATGTGGAATAAGACCAGCATTAAGTTCAGGTCACACCCTTGTAATTTTTTAACATTTACATGAAACCGCTGGGTGAGATCATCCAGAGTTTTGGAGTCGGGTGCCATCTCTATGCAGATGACACACAACTCTACTACTCTTTTCCACCTAACTCCAAGGAAGCCCTTCGAGTGCTAGACGAGTGCCTGATCGCTGTGGCTGTCTGGATGAGGACGAACAAGCTGAAGATTAATCCCGACAAGACAGAGGTCCTCCAGATCGATCATAAACCAGACTGGGGTATAGGGTGGCAACCTGTGCTAGACAGGGTTGTACTCCCCCTGAAGTCACAGGTCCGCAGTTTGGGGGTCCTCCTGGATTCTTCACTTAAGTTTGAGGCTCAGACGTCGGTGGTGGCCGGGATGGCCTTTGCACAACTAAGACTCGTGCACAACTGCGACCATACCTCAGGAAGGAGGATCTGGCCAAGGTGGTCCACGCCTTAGTCACCTCTAGACTGGATTACTGCAATACACTCTACGTGGGGCTGCCCTTGAAAACAGCCCGGAAATTTCAGATGATCCAACGGGCGACAGCCAGGTTGTTAACTGGGGCTCCGTACAGAGAGAGGTCATCCCTCCTGTTCAAGGAACTCCACTGGCTGCCATTCATCTACCGGACCCAATTCAAGGTGCAGGTTCTTACCTACAAAGCCCTGAATGGTTTGGGACCCGCCTACCTGCGTGATCGCATCTCTGTATACAAACCCACACGATCCCTTCGATCATCCAGGGAGGCCCTGCTCTCGATCCCACCAGCAACCCAGGCGCGATTGGTGGGGACGAGAGAGAGGGCCTTTTTGGTGGTGGCTCCTCGACTCTGGAACTCACTCCCTAAAGACATCAGATAGGCTCCAACCTTGGCAGTCTTCAGGAGGAACTTGAAGACGTGGCTGTTCCAGTGTGCCTTCCCGGAATAATGATCCCATAGCACTTTGTCCTCCAAAGCACTTTACATTTTTGAAGTCTGCTCGTATGCCCTTTCACAAAAACCAATATCACCTTTCGTCCATGTCTCAGCATTATTTCCAATTTTAACTTAACATTTGGCCTTCCCACTGTTTTTAATTATGTGTTGTTTTATTGATAATGTTGTTTCTCTTATTGTCTATGTGTTTTTAATTGCTTGTATTGTTGTTATTATTGCTTGTATTGTTGTGTTTGGGCTCGGCCTCATGTAAGCCACACCGAGTTCCTTGGGGAGATGGTGGCGGGGTACAAATAAAGTATTATTATTATTATTATTATTATTATTATTATTATTATGGACAAGGGCATTATGTCAGGAAGGAAAGCAGAATGTCTTTATCAAAATATTCAAAACCTAAATGCTTCTACCTTCTCCCTACTCTCCATCCCAAAATGTTACAGCTCATTGTATTTATTTATTTGCTATATTTATATACCACCCCTCTCAGCCTGCAGGCGACTCAAGGGGGTTCAAATTTCCTGTCCATTTCAGATGGGTGCAGGGGTGGCAATGGTGAGCAAAGGAATGGAAAAGAAATGGGTTTCCTGAATTCATAGGTGAAGAAGAGAGATTGTTTGCAATGAGGATGTGTCACACATCCAGTGAGCTCTGCATTTCAAAAGAGAGACTTTCCCCTAGCATCCCTTCCCACAAACTCCTTGCCATATAATCACGTTGGCAGCTCGTAAAATATTCTGTTGTGGTATCTATTTTATTTATTTATCATGTCAGGAGCAACCAGACAGTTGTATTACATTTTTAACAAAACAAACAAACAAACAGGCAGACAAAACACAAAGTTTGCAAGCTTGGTAGTTGATTAAATGTCCTTTGACCAGTATATGGCCACTTGGAGTGCCTCTGGTGTTGCCGCAAGGAGGTCCTCCATTGTGCATGTATCTATGAAACTACAACAGAATGGCCATTTCTAACAGCCCCTCGGTCCTCAAAGCCCATTTTTGAGGCACACTTAGAGTATCCCATAGTACAATTTACTTAACATCTTTTTCACTCAACACACATACACACATACTTTGGGGAGCTAAATCCCACTGAATCTAAAAGGGAGACATCAACCGATGGCAATAAATATTGGATCAGGTCCTTCTTACATAACCTCTGGCAAAGAAAGAACTGCAAGGATCACATTGTCTCACCCATGGAACATATTTGAAGGCAGCTAGCTGTATTTTTCTAAGAACTTCACAGGAACCATACCACCTAGAAACATTTTATGAGGCTAAATATTCTCCTGTTAGAAGGGATTTCAGATTAATCTGATGTACAATGATTCCAGAATCAGCCAAAGAAGAGAGAGGGAGGGAGAATGAGCTTGTTGTTGTTGTTGAAGTTGAAGTTTAAGCTACAAAGCAACCAGAAAGATGCTCTGAAAACAACGTGGAGCCACTGACTAGTTAACACCCATCTGTACGGCAAACATCTTGCCTCATCTTAAGATCTCCTTCTTAGGTAACAAACAAGGGTTCTGCCATTGTGCTACATGTTATTAAATTATAGAAAGGTTTTGAAATAAAGCCAGCTGCAAAAGGCAGGTTTATCTCCAGGCTGGGGAATTTGGAGGGGTTTCCTGAGTTTATATATCATCTTGATCAAAAAGTAAAGGCTGCTGCCTGAGAACACTCCAGCAGAGGAGACTAAGTTAGGGAGTATTTATATCTTGCTGGAAATCAATAGATGCCAATGACCTGGAAGGAGGAGGAGGGGAAGGAGGATGAGAGGAAGAGGAAAAGGAAGTAGAAGAAAATGAGGAGGAGGAGGAGGAAGAAAGAGAAGAAGGAAAAGAAGAGGAGGAGGAGGAAGGAGAAGAAGAAGAAGAGAAAGAGAACGTAAGAGAAGAATGGGAGGAGGAAGAAGGAAAAGGAGGAAGAAGAAAGAGAAGAAGAAGGGGAGGAGGAGGAAGAGAACGGGAAGAGGAAAAAGAAAAAGAATACGGAGGGGAGGAGGAGAAAAAGGAGAAGAGGAGGAGTATGTAAGAGAAGAAGAAAAGGAGGAGGAAGAAATAGAAGAAGAAGGGGAGGAGGAGGAGGAAGGAGGAGGAGAAGAAGAGGAGGAGGATGTAAGAGAAGAAGAAGGTGAAGCAGAGGAAGGAGGAGGAGAAGAGGTGGATGTAAGAAAAGATGAAGACGAGGAAGAAGAAAGAGAAAAAGGAGAAGAGGAGGATGTAAGAGAAGAAGAGGAGGAAGAAGAAAGAGAAGAAGGGGAGGAGGAGGAGAAGAGGAGAAGGAGGAGAGGAAGAAGATGTAAGAGAAGAAGAGGAGAAAGAAGAAGAAAGAGACGAAGAAGGGGAGGAGGTAGAAGGAGAAGAGGAGGAGGATGTAAGAGAAGAAGAGGAGAAGGAAGAATAAAGAGAAGAAGAAGGGGAGGCAGAGGAAGGAGAAGAGGAAGAGGAAGAGGATGTAAGAGAAGATGAAGAGGAGAAGGAAGGAAGAGAAGAAGAAGGAGAGGAGGAGGAAGGAGGAGGAGAAGAGGAGGATGTAAGAGAAGAAGAGGAGGAGGAAGAAGAAAGAGAAGAAGAAGGGGAGGCAGAGGAAGGAGAAGAAGAGGAGGAGGATGTAAGAGAAGAAGAAGGGGAAGAGGAAGAAGGATGTAAGAGGAGGAGAAGAGGAGGAGAAAGAAAAAGAAAAAGAAGGGGAGGAGGAAATGGAGGAGAAGAAGAGGAAGAGGATGTACGAGAAGAAGAGGAGAAGAATAAAGAGAAGAAGCAAGGGAGGGGGAAGAAGGAAGAGGAGAAGGGGAGAAGGAAGGAAAGGAATAAGAGGAAGAAGAAGAAGGAAGAGGAGAAGGAGAGGAGGAGGAGGAAGAAGGAGGAGGAAGAAGGAGAAGGAGGAGGCAGAAGAAGACAACCTACTAGGTCTAAAGATGCACTTTGCAATGCTCTGAACCCTAGAGAGTCCTGCTCTTTTTGGGAAGGGGTATTTCCATCCTGAGTGGGTTCAAACTGCTGTCTTTTAGAGACGAGAGCAAAGGAGGAAACACCCAAGAGCATCTTCTGTATTCCTCCCAACTTGGTGGACATCACAGAAATGGGAGCTTCAGATGGCAAGCATCTCCAGCCATCACCCCAAAGGCTGTGCTAAAAATACCTAGACGAGGCACTTGGGAGAGTTTCCAGGAACTCTTGTCCAAAACAAAATCTCTCCTCTGCCACCCAAATCTCTCAAACTTTGCCTTTCACAAAGCCAACCCCTGCCCAATGCTCCCCTGGGCGTGTTGTCCTTACCTTCCTGACCCCGTGGAAGCCATAGGCTGCTGCCACTTGGCCGGCTTGGGCTTCTCCCCCGTGGTGAAACTCCACCAAGAAATGGTTGGTGTAGACGGCTGGGTCGGAGGCGGAGGCCAAGGCGAGGAGCCCCACCAGGAAGAGGCCGGCCGCCTTCCATCGGGGCGCAGGCTCTGCCTTCATGGCTCCGTGGGGCGAGGGGGGTCCAGGGGACGGGGAGGGAGCTCTGCGCCTGCCTCTCTCTTCTGTCTCCAAAGAGGGGAATCCGGCTCGTGGACTTATGCCGCCCTGCGCGTGTGCGTGTGCCGGGATCTGCATTTTCCAGCTCCTCCTCGTGGGGCAACACGGCGCGGCCGCCAAAAGGAAGCACCAACCGGGGCCGAGGCGGGAGAAACGCCGAGGGGGGGTTGGGCGAAGGGCCTGCCAATCACAGCCCCCTCCCTTTGGATGCGCGAGGGGAGGAGGGAGGGAGGGAGCCTTCGCGCTGCCGCCGCCGCTGACTGATTCAGCACCTTGGAGAGCGCCTCCATCCCCAACCCAGGAGAGAGGAAAAGCCCCCCGGAGCCAATGGGAGGGAGGGAGGGGATGGGAGGGAATGCGAGGCGGGCCAATCAGCAGCCGCGCTGTCACCTTTTTGTGTAACTCGAGGCCAAAGCGAGCAGCACTCTTGCTCCATCTCTGGAAGAAAGCACCTAGTGACCACATTCCTCCACCCATTGGGACTCCTACTTCCCCTCCCTCTGGGGCCCTCCCCTGCTCAGAAATGGAAGGGCTTTCCTCTATACTCATAGTCAGCCTGTTCTCCCTCCCTTCTCTTATTTTTCTTCTAACCCCTTTATTTTATTTTATTTTCATGCAATTATAGAATCCTAGAGTTGGAAGAGACCCAGGGGCGGCTCGTCCAGTACGCGAAGTAAGCAGTCGCAGAACACTTTTTTTTGCCAGGGGCACAGAGGCGCCTCTGTAAATGCCCCGCGACCGCCACTTGAGGAGCGCCCCCTCAGCTCACAACAGCCCTAGCAGTCCAGGGGGAGCCTCGGCTTTCTTGCCTCGCTGCCGCTGCCGGGCAATCCTCTTTCCAAAGGGGCCGGGCCCTTGAGCCTCGCCTAGCCCCTCTCGTTCCTGCTCCACCTGGCCACCGGGTGCGCAAGCAGAGCCAGCGCTCAATCGTTCTCCGCGTTCGATCCCTTCTCCGTGACCGGCTCCCTTACCCAATCCCCCGGCACTCCACCCGCCTTCTCTCCTCTCCCCAATCCGCAGGTGGGCCAGGGGCGGAGCTGCCGCGCCTGGCCCACTTCGGGTTTGGGGGCATGTCTGAAGACCCCAGCATGCGCACCAAAAGTCACCTCTTCTCCTGACTTTCTCTTCAGCCATTGGGACCAAGAGAGAGAGAGAGAACCCCTCCGGCTGGAGGTATCTCCCACCTCCGCTCCCTCCTTTGTTTTTGCGCCTACCTTCAGGAAAGTTGGGCATCTCCACCTCTCTCTCTCTCTCTCTCTCTCTCTCTCTCTCTTGGTCCCAATGACTGAGGAGAAAGTCAGGAGAAGAGGTGACTTTTGGTGCACATACCGGGGTCTTCAGGCACGCCTCCAGACCCAAAGCGGGCCAGGCAAGGGAGCAAGTGCGGCAAGTGTAGTTACTGGGATGTAAAGTTCACCTACAATCAAAGAGCATTCTGAACTCCACCAATGATGGAATTGAACCAAATATGGCACACAGAACTCCCACGACAAACAGAAAACATATATCAATGATTGGTTGGGGGGGGGGGCAAAATACTGTTTGCTTACCGTTGAAAATTACCTAGGGCCGCCTCTGAAGAGACCTCATGGGCCATCCAGTCCAACCCCCTTCCAAGAAGCAGAAAAATCACATTCAAAGCACCCTCGACAGATGGCCATCCAGCAGGTAATTTTCAACAGTAAGCAAACAGTATTTTGCCGCCGCCCCCCCCCCCCCAACCAATCATAGATATATATTTTCTGTTCGTCGTGGGAGTTCTTTGTGCCATATTTGGTTCAATTCCAACATTGGTGGAGTTCAGAATGCTCTTTGATTGTAGGTGTACTATTGTTGTTGTTCATTCGTTCAGATGTCTCTGACTCTTTGTGACCTCATGGACCAGCCCACGCCAGAGCTCCCGTCACCACCCCCAGCTCCTTCAAGGTCAGTCCAGTCACTTCAAGGATGCCATCCATCCATCTTGCCCTTGGTCGGCCCCTCTTCCTTTTGCCTTCCACTTTCCCCAGCATCATTGTCTTCTCTAGGCTTTGCTGTCTCCTCATGATGTGGCCAAAGGACTTCAACTTTGTCTCTAGTATCCATCCCTCCAATGAGCAGTCGGGCTTTATTTCCTGGAGGATGGACTGGTTGGATCTTCTCGCAGTCCAAGGCACTCTCAGAACTTTCCTCCAACACCACAGTTCAAAAGCATCGATCTTCCTTCGCTCAGCCTTCCCTAAGGTCCAGCTCTCACATCCGTAGGTGACTACAGGGAATACCATGACTTTGACTATGCGGATCTTTGTTGCCAGTGTGAGGTCTCTACTCTTTACTATTTTATCGAGACTGGGCTTTGTATAGGTGAACTATACATTATTATTATTATTATTATTATTATTAAACTTTATTTGTACCCCGCTAGCATCTCCCGAAGGACTCGATGCGGCTTACAAAGGCCAAGGCCTCAACACACAATATAACAATAAATCCTAAAGCAAATTAAAACAATTAAAGCAATATAAACAACAAGCAATAAGCATCTTCTCCTTTAGTGAGGGCATTGGTTTCCAGGTGGAAGGCGGTCTCGGTCAGGAAACTTCCTCTTGGCAAGTTTCTCTCTTTCGTCCTCCATTCGTGCCTTTTCAAATTCAACAGCACTGCCGATCACAACTGACCTCCAGCTGGAGCGCTCAAGGGCCAGGCCTTCCCAGTTCTCAGTGTCTATGCCAGAGTTTTTAAGGTTGGCTTTGAGCCCATCTTTAAATCTCTTTTCCTGCCCACCTACATTCCGTTTTCCATTCTTGAGTTCAGAGTAGAGCAACTGCTTTGGGAGACGGTGGTCGGGCATCTGGACAACATGGCCGGTCCAGTGAAGTTGATGGTGGAGGACCATCACTTCAATGCTGGTGGTCTTTGCTTCTTTCAGGATGCTGACATTTGTCCGCTTGTCTTCCCAAGAGATTTGCAGTATTTTCCGGAGGCATCATCCTCAGACTATGAGGGATCACCTAAGTAAATAAGTAAATAGGACTAACATTTACTAGAAAACCTCCCAATTGAAGAGTAAGAAAGAGATTCTCCAAGAAAACGATATGAACTTCACATCAAGCAATTACTTTTCTTGGATACATGTATAAGTTAGATAACAGGGGAGAAATATTTAAAGCCTTTGCTTTTTTTAATCAAAGTGAAATGCTGAAAGGTTAATTGAGAAAATACTCTAATTATTGGGTCTCTTAGGTGTATCCAAAGAGAAAACCACTCCATGACAAATGAATTATTCACTATGCAATTGGTTAACTAAGAAAATATTGTACCTAGAGACATAGGTAATTTTAAAGCAGCTAGCCATGCACTGAGAAACTTAATTTGAAAGCATGCTACATATAGATGTTAAATGGGAAAACTCATATTCCATTTTTCTATTGCACTGAAATGGGATTTTTAAAATAGACAATTATTGTGGCAGAGTTTGTCTGAATTTACAGAGCAAAGGCACACAATGGTGAAGATAAGAAGGGAGCCCAATTTGCACACAGAACAAAAAGAACTTTGGAACTCCCTCCCAAATAATATCAGATCTGTTCCCTTCCCTCCTGGCATTCCAAAGAAAACGTAAGACCTAGCTCTGGGGTCAAGCCTTTGAGCAATAAATACAGCAATTGAATGTGATTGTCTTATGTGACCAGTAATGGACTGATCCTGGATCATGATTTTAAACTGGCAATTTCAAATTTTAATTTTAAGTTTTGAATATTTATAATTGTTTTATTTGTCTGTTTGTTTAGTGTTAATGGTTAGTTCAATGCCCAGCATCTAATGATTGCCTTTTGTAAGCCATCCTGCCCCCCCTCCCCGGGAAGGGGGAGAGAAGAACGGGGTATAAATGCTATATCTATCTATCTATCTATCTATCTATCTATCTATCTATCTGTCATGTCAGGAGTGACCTGGTGTGAGAAAATTGGCCGTCTGCAAGGATGTTGCCCAGGGGACGCCCGGATGATTTGATGTTTTTGTCATCCTTGTGGGAGGCTTCTCTCATGTCCCCGCATGAGGAGCTGGAGCTGATAGAGGAAGCTCATCCTCCTCTCCCCGGATTTGAACCTGTGACCTGTCGGTCTTCAGTCCTGCCGCCACAGGGGTTTAACCCACTGCGCCACCAGGGGCTCATCTATATAAATAAAAATGTAATGTTCGTTTGTGGAATTATCAGAACTCAAAAATCACTGGATGAATTGACACCAAATTTGGCAGCAAAACACCTTCTAATGTTTTTCAAACACAAAAACCTTAAAAAATGAAGGGGAAATAAATTAAAACTCCCAAAAAAAATGCCTTGCAGAGCATGCACAAAAGCCCCTCTCCCCGTCTTGCGAGAAGAATGAAGCACCAACCATTGTGAGGGAAGAGAAGCCTTGCCATGGACTCTCTTTCCATGCAGGAAGAGAGAGTCCTTTTTTTTTCTTTTGGGGAGGGGAGAGATTGAGGAAAGGAAATAAGGAAGGAAGGAGAACGCCTGGCCCAAAGGAGGGGTGGGGGCTTTGCAAGGCAAGCCCTGGCAGCAGCTGGAGCCACCGCAGTGGCTCCATGAGGCCCACGTGGCTACCAGGCAACTCTTCCCCCAAGACCAGAAGATTGCAAGGCAAGCCTGACTGCAGGAGCGGCTGCACACACACCCCTCCCCCGGTTGGGTGAAGGGGGTGTGTGCAGCCGCTCCTGCAGTCAGGCTTGCCTTCTGGGGGAAGAAGGGAAGGCCAGCAACTCTCCCACTTGGGCTCCACATCCCCCCTTTCACCCCCTCCCCCCCCAAAAAAAACCCTTTAAAACCCCTTACAAACTGTCCCAGAGGAAGGAGGGGGAAGAAAGGGAAAGGAGAGAAGAAAGGAAGAAAAGGATTGGTTAAGAAAAGAGAAGATTATGAATGGAAGGAAAGGTAGAAGGAAAGAAAGAGGAAGGAAGGGAAAGGAGGCAGGGATGGGAGAGGAAAGGAAGGGAAGGGGAAGGGAAGGAACAAAGAAAGAAAGGGGGAAACTGGTGAAGGGAAGAATATAGAATCAAAGAGTCCTAGAGTTGGGAGACACCTGGTGGGTCATCCAGGCCAACCCCATTCTGTGAAGAAGAAGGAAAATCACATTCAAAGCACCCCCAACAGATGGCCACCCAGCCTCTGTTTCAAAGAGGCTTTTTTGAGTGTTTTGGCCAGCATGACTATAACTGAAAAGCCTTGCAGCTTCAGTGGCTGCTTCTCATTACTTTATTTCCCATGCCACCTTGCACCTTAACAGCCTGACTTCTACTAGCCAGTAGAAAACCATTGGTGGGAGGAGTTCCCTAGCCCAGATTGCTTCATGTCTGCAAATCCTCTGTTTTCTGAGCACCACAGAAACGTATGGCCAGGTACGACTAGTAAATAAATAAATAAACTGTTGGGGAAATTTCTATTTACTGGTGGGAAATTTCTTGGGGCTGCCAGGGTGGAGGATGTTTTACCCATAAATTTATGTTTTAAATGGTCTTGACTGTACATTGGAGAGAATATAAGGACTTATTAAAATATTAGTATGGGAAGATAACAGTGTAGGATTAAACCAGCTAAAACAAAATCCTGCAGCTTTGCACTTAAGCTTTATACAACTTCCTCTTGAAATTGCATTGAAAAATAGCAGCATGGTGATTCATGTCGGGCAGCTGGGTCATCTAGGGGCCACACAAACTGCTCAAAATATCAAATGGGAATAAAATACACAACCTTTAGTGCCTCAAAGTGCATTTCTGGTTTTGAAAAATTGATATTTTTAAAACGTTAAGAGTGCAATGGAGAGCAATGTTTCTTTGTCAGAAAATTGACAGTCTGACGTTAGGTAGAGTCAAGGGTCATAAAACAGCCTGGATGGAGGGCAGTATACAATCCTAGGACTGTCCTTTATCTTTTACTTGTGATGGTGGGGAATGAGAAAGCTCTCCCCAGATAGCCTTAAAATTTGGGCAGGGTCATGATGCCTACAACAAAACTGTATCGGGCTTTATAAGCACTTTCAATTGTGCCCAGAAGCAAACCAGTAGCCAGGGAAGCTATTTCAACAGGGATGTTCTATGTTCCTTGTAGCCAGCCCCCAGTCAGCAGTTTGGCCACATCATTTTAGACCCACTGCAATTTCCAAACACAGTCTGATGCATATAGTAATCCAAAGGGCAATGGTTAGTTTTCACATATAAATGCATAGCTGGTGACTAGCTTTAAGTGTACTTTAAGGGACTGTGGCACAGCTGGCTGGGAGTCAGCTGCATTAAGATCACTACTTACTGAAAGGTCATGAGTTTAAAGCCAGCCCAGGTTGGAGTGAGCATCCGACCAATTTGTGTAGCTTGCTGTCAACCTTTGCAGCCCGAAAGACAGTTGCATCTGTCAAGTAGGAAATTTAGGTATGCGGGAAGGCAAAAAAATTTTGAATAATTTTTTATTAATCAGTTTAAAACATAACTACATGGAAAGAGGGGAAATATTCAGGAAGAAGATAGAAAAGTAGGAAATACAATCAGTAAAAACAAATACCAAAAAAGAAAAAAGGGAAAAAACCCACAAAAATACAAAAATCAAAAATAAAAATAAAATAAAATGACTTCCATTCCAATCTCAGGATCTTCTTATCTTTTGTTTCGTTGTTATTTACCTCTTCTTTGTTTCCTTCTTTTTCCTATTTTTTTCATAGTCATAAAAAAAGAACCCAATCTGTCTTTTTTTATAGATTTCCCGGTATTTTTCTTTAACAAAAAAGTTAATTCATCCATGTCTCTTATTTCTTTGACTTTGTTCACCCACTCATCAATCGTGGCTTTGCAAAAATAATTCTAGCTGCTGTCGTGATAAATGTTAAGTTTGTCATCATTTTCATCCAGTTGTAATTCCAAGTCCATAAAGCCTAGCAAATAATATTCTGGTTTTTTCTTAAACTTTTTGTTTAGAATTTTTTGTGTTTCCTCATGGATTAAATACCAGTATTTAGATGTTTCCTTGCATGTCCACCACATATGACAGAATGTACCTATTTCGTCACAGCATTTCCAACAGATGTATTTTTATACATACGGCTTAATTTTTTTGGAGTGATGTACCACCTGTGGAACATTTTAAACCAGTTCTCCTTCAAATCCATAGCATAAGTATATTTTAACTTTTTGTTCCACATTTGTTCCCACTCCCTAAATTGAATTGGTCCTTAGGTTTTCTGCCCATGTAATCATACAAGATTTGACCTGTTCTTTTTCTGTTAGCCATGTTAATAACTTGCGATAAATCGTTGTTACTATTTTCTTTTCCCTCTTCAAAATTTTGTCCCATATGTTTTCATCCCAGTCAAATCCTATTTTTATGTCTTGTTTGTAATAGTCATTGATTTGTAAGTAATGAAGCCATGTTATGTTTTCGTAGCTTGTCTTCAATTGTTCAAAAGTCTTAATATCTGTTGTGCCCTTAATTAAAATGTCTTTGTATGTTGGCCATACTCTCCAACCTAAAAGTCTCCTTTGATGGGCCTCCATTGGAGAAACCCATAGTAGTGTCGTTTTATTAAAAAAAAATGTACCTCATCCAGGATCTTAATAGCGAGGCTCTAACAAAATGATTGCCATTTTTTTCTTTAATTTCTCTATCATACCAGATGTAGGCATGCCAACCTACCCTCAAATCGTGACCCTCCAAATTTAAGCATTTCTCTTTCTTTAAGGTGGGAAGGAAAATGTAACTAATGTATGAGGCCATAAAAATCTCCAGCAAGCATGCAAAGAATGAGGTAGTACTTCATCGGTGTCACAAATGGTCGGTAAATGGACAGCTCCCCTGGTGGCCAAAAAAGCCCTCAAGACAAACGCTGGAATGTTAAATTGCCTCTGTGTCTGTCTATATATGTTGTGTGTCTATGGCATTGAATGTTTGCCATGTACATGTACATTGTAATCCACCCTGAGTCCCCTGCAGGGTGAGAAAGGCAGAATATAAATACTGTAAGTAAATAAATAAATAAGTGAGCATATGTGCTCATGACCAATGGCTGAGGACTAGATCTCTAGATTCAAGACCAAGCATAAACTATTAACCCAAGATTCATAGAACAGTCCAGCAAAGCATGAGCATAATCTAGCAAATATAATAATTTACTGCATCTATGTACGGTTTGGTAACTGCACAGTGGCAGATAGGATGGCACTCCAAAGGGTCGCCACTTCTGCATAGAGAATCAGTACTTGTCCTCTCTCCTCTTTGGAAGAACTTTATAAGTCCTGCAGCTCAGAGCATTCTTGGGGATCCATCTCACCCAGCATCAGGCCCGTAGCCAGGATTTTGTTTCGGTGGGGGGGGGGGGGGGCTGAGTTCGGTTTGGAGGGTCTGAGTTTGGTTCGGGGGGGGGGGGGCGCTGAGTCTGAGTGAAAGAGGGTCTACCCTAGCAAACCTTTTGTATCATTAACCCAATACCCCCATGCATATAGGATATATTGAGTATAGTGATCAGACCATGATATGAATAAACATAGCAGTTTAAATAATGCACCAGTAAGGCCTTCTCAGAATTTTGGGGGGGCTGAAGCCCCCCAAGCCCCCCCCCCCCCCCCCGGCTACATGCCTGCCCAGCATATTTTTTTTGAATTATTATCTGGCAAATGGTACAGGATGACAAAGGCAAGGACAAACAGACTGAGAGCTTTTATCCTTGAGCTGTAGCTACTATATTGAAATCCATGGCTTTGCATTGATGTGGCATTGGGGGCTGTGTGGTGGTGGTGAGAATGTGAAGGGATGGGTGTGTTGTTTTGTGATGTGTACTAAGAAAATCATTTAATTTCATTGTACAATGTATACTGACAATAAAGACTAGAGCTGTAATCACAGGCAACAGTTTCAAGGAGAAAGATCCAGGGCGACTAAAATGATGAAGGGTCTGGAGAACAAGCCCTATGAGAAGCGGCTTAAGGAGCTGGGCATGTTTAGCCTGAAGAAGAGAAGGCTGAGAGGAGATATGATAACCATGTATAAATATGTGAGAGGAAGCCACAGGGAGGAGGAGGGAGCAAGCTTGTTTTCTGCTTCCCTGGAGACTAGGACGCGGAACAATGGCTTCGAACTACAAGAGAGGAGATTCCATCTGAACATGAGTAAGAACTTCCTGACTGTGAGAGCCGTTCAGCAGTGGAACTCTCTGCCCCGGAGTGTGGTGGAGGTTCCTTCTTTGGAAGCTTTTAAACAGAGGCTGGATGGCCATCTGTCAGGGGTGATTTGAATGCAATATTCCTGCTTCTTGGCAGGGGGTTGGAATGGATGGCCTATGAGGTCTCTTCCAACTCTTTGATTCTATGATTCTATGATTCTAGGTAAACATATATAGCATGTCCTACTGTTCATTTGGAATCCATTCTTGTATCAAATGTAAATAAGAATGCATTAAATCAGTGTTTCTCAACCTGGGGGTCGGGACACCTGGGGGGGTCATGAGGGGGTTTCAGAGGGGTCGCCAAAGACCATCAGAAAACACATATTTCTGATGGTCTTAGGAACCCTTTTGGCAGAGAAGGCTGAAGATCTCTCTGCCTGTCCTCATCCTTGTTGGTGTTGGTGAATGACAACTCCCAGAATTCAAAAACACCCCCCCCCCCAACCCCACCAGTAGTTAATGTTGGCCATGTCGGTAGTGTGCCAAGTTTGGTGCAGATCCATTTTGGGCTGGGTTCAGAGTGCTATTTGATTATAGGTTAACTATAAATCCCAGCAATTACAACTCCCAAATGTTAAGGTCTATTTTCCCCAAACTCCACCAGTGTTCACATTTGGGCATATTGAGTATTCATGCCAAGATTGGTCCAGATCCATCACTGTTTGAGTCCACAGTGCTCTCTGGATGTAGGTGAACTACAACTCCCAAACTCAAGGTCAATGCCCACCAAACCCTTCCGGTTTTTTTCTTTTGTTCTTGGGAGTTCTGTGTGCCAAATTTGGCTTGATTCTTTTGTTGGTGGAGTTCAGAATGCTCTTTGATTATAGGTTAACTATAAATCCCAGAACTACAATTCCCAAATGACAAAATGAATCCCCCCTAACCCATACCATATTGGGCATATTGGCTATTTGTGTCAAATTTGGTCCAGTGAATGAGAATACATCCTGCATATCAGATATTTACATTATGATTTATAACAGTAGCAAAATTACGAGGTACCAATGGAAATAATGTTATGGTTGGGGGTCAACAACGGCATTAGGAAGGTTGAGAACCACTGCATTAAATTGTATCAAAAGTCCAATTTAATGGGCAACCTTGAAATCAAGAAACCTCTGGTTTATTTGCAGCACTTTCTTTCAGGAAAGCACTCTCAACTTTTTCAAAACACGGACAGAATGAATGAAGCTACCCATCTCCTTATTGTTGAATTTCTTCATGTATAAAGCACAGTGCCTTTGGAAGCAGGGGAAGCTTCCTTGAGATTTCAGCTTCTTTTTGATGGAAAGTGAGCTATTTACAGGAGAGAATAAAATGTACTCCCATAGAACCTAACAGCGTTTTTGAGCAAACCAGCTCAGCTGCTGAGCACTAAACCCAAAAAGCAACCTGGCATGTTTCCCATAATCCATTTTGAAAATGGACTGCAGACTTTAATCCATGCTAGAAAGAACCAAGTGAAAACAGCAAGGATTAAAGGTCGACTGAGCTACTTATTTTTCCCTGAAAAGCTCATTTTCAGAGACAAAACAAAACTACAATTCAGAGAAAATAACAACAGCAACAAGTGAAATGAAGCAGATGAAGATTTGTTCCAATTATTCAGACTGTTATTTGTTTTTTAAAGCAGAGGATGGCAATTGCAGAATGGAAGACAACTATTTTTCACATCCTCCACCCCAGCAGGTGATACTTGTGTACATGACATGAGTGGGATTTTCAGATGATTTTCAGACATTTTCAGTGTCTTGAGAGTATTAATTTATTTGGGAAGCTTGGAGGTTGTGGGGGCAAAAACAGCTGCATTTTCCAGTGGTTTTAAGCCATGGAAGATGGGCCAAACATCACCTTCAAATAATATGGGTTTGTGGGTTTTGAGGAGTGTCAGAAGGTCACAAATTGGGTGTCCATAAGAATATATGTGACCCAATGGCTGTACTTTCCCCACTCCTGTATCCTGTATCTGTGTTGCAGATACTCCAGGACAGGAAAAACCCTCTGACTTTAAAAATCACACTGTTGGATGGAAAACAATCCTTTCAATCACTCTCAACAAAAGATTCCCCCCAGGCACTTCCAAGCCATTAAATGCTAATCAAGGTAGTCAGTTGAAACAGTCACACCTAGCTCCAGCAGACATAAGTTCTTTGCCCCACCCTGGTTATTCCACAGATATATAAACCCATTTTCCTACTTCCAACAGACCTCACAACCTCTGAGGATGCTTGCCATAGATGCAGGCGAAACGTCAGGAGAAAATGCCTCTAGAACATGGCCATATAGCCCAAAAAAACCTACAACAACCCAACAATCCTTTTATTGAAGATAATTAAAAAGCAGTAAGGTAAAAACACTTTAAAGAAATAGGTAAATCCAATTAGGTAGGAAGATAAGCAGGAACAAAGTAGTCCAGGGTAATAGTCCAGCAAAGTCCATAAAAACAAAGTCAAAATTTTCCCAAAAAATGCAAGAAATCAGGAAACATGAACCCAAGGCAGGAATATAGAAGCATAAAATCCAAGAATCAAAACCATAAAACAAAGGCACTTAAACACGAATTTGCCAAGCAAAACTTCCATGAACAAGAATGAGAACTTGACTTGATTCCAAACGATACTTCATCTGACTATGTATCTTGTACTTGGGACTTTTATCTCCTCATTAGCTACATCTCTAGCATTCAGAAATTGGTGTCGTTTTAACTGAGAATTTCTTATCATTTTCTCTCGGAGCCTGGCAGACCACTGAAACCACTGTTAGGCTCTCCTGTTTTGACTAATCTCCTCCCGTCTATCTATTTTCTCATTATCTATTTGCTCATTCATTTCTGCAGATGGGCCAGGTGCAGAGCTGTTTTCATGTTCCCTATCATGGTAACAATTCAGAAAGCACACCATCATCCCTATACCCTTCAGGGACATTCTCATGGGAAACCACACTTGAAACAGAGATCTCCTGGTCATTCTCTGCATCAAGATCACTGACCATACCATTGCCATCTTGAAGCTCATCTTGAAACTCATTGACATCATTCCCCATATCCAAAGCACCCTGATCCTGGTACACAATCACAGACTGAATTCCAACACTCTGCTCCTGAAACAAAGAATATTAAGTTTGTATTCATATTTTATTTTTCAATCAGTTCCACACTTTCCTCTCTAAGGTTCCTACCAAGTTTCTATTTGTTGTTGTTGTTGAGTGCCAACACATTATTTCACACCTATCACAGAGGGGTTCTTCACAACACTTGCCTTTATCTTCCTCTGAAGCTGAAAGTGTGACTTCTCTAGAGTCATAGCCCAGTCCTCAACCCACTATACCACACTGGGCCATGTGTCTGATTACTGTATAGATATTTTAGACTGTCTTTGGAATGTGATTTGTACTTTAGCTGCTTACATTAAAATGCAAATCAAATAAATATATGTACATTCAGGAAAATCATAGTCACTAATGTCAATTGAGAACAGAATATAAAAGGTGGATATGCATGCCATATGATAACTGGGTCTATAGTTTAAGAAATAGTTTGAGAAATTATACCACTTGAACATCTTATGCCCAGGGATTTTGTCCTAATTTCTGAGATTAATGCAAAAAAAGCAATGTTATCTTCCAAATAATCATGGTGTCATCCTGTACATTTCATAAATTCCCCAAAATTGCCTTGAAAGTCATCACAACCCAGACTAAAGCAGAGGAAATAGCCATAGATCAGGTAGTCTAGCATTGTAAGTAGCATTGCAATTTATGCTACTTAGTACTTTGAACCCAGGAAAGGGATAAGTGGATGAGATTCCACTGAATCTGCTCATGTAGAACTGTTGCCGCATATGGCATATGGGCATTTTATGCTGGTTCTTGGAGATAATGTATATTATCTGAATAATGTACAGAGCATGACTGAGATATGGATTTTTCAGTCAGTTCCACACTTTCCTCTCTAAGGCTCCTATCAAGTTTCTATTTGTTGTTGTTGTTGTTGTTTACACTTAAAATTGCAACTCTGCTGGGGCATCATGCCATTATAATGTCTGGATTACATTCGCAATTGTAATTTTAGCATGCTTACACATATTAAGTACTCCTTATGCAAGCGGTTCCTCACTCAACCATAACAGTTCATCATAAAGCATGCAGCACTACCACAACAGAGAATGACCACCTGAAAAGTGACTACAGAAGTCTAGAATGGCCACTATATTGCCACCATTAGACAGCATATTTGCTGCTGTACTAAATGCACCTGAGACCAGTGGTTTCTCCAAGGTGTGTTGAAGATGAGGTATATTAACTGGGAGTGTATATAAAGAGTTATAGAATATTTACACTTTCTCTGTGGTGTTTGTTGTTCATTCGTTCAGTCGTTTCCGACTCTTCATGACCTCATGGACCAGCCCATGCCAGAGTTCCCTGTTGGCCATCACCACCCCCAGCTCCTCCAAGGTCAATCCAGTAATCCATCTTACCATCCACCCATCTTGCCCTTGGTCGGCCCCTCTTCCTTTTTCCTTCCATTTTCCTCAACATAATTGTCTTCTCTAAACTTTCCTTTCTTCTCATGATGTGGCCGAAATACTTCATCTTGGCCTCTACTATTCTTCCCTCCAATGGGCAGTCGGGCTTTATTTCCTGAAGTATGGACTCTCTGTGGTGTAGGCATGTTTAAAAAACTGGAAAGTATCATAAGTTGGATCAGTTTTGTATGATTCATACTTACGACACAATATCTGGTGTGCACCAAAAATTAAGAAATCAAAGCTTAAGATACCTTTGTTTCTTAAACTTCAATTTTTCGTAAAGCCCCTGTGACACATTTAAAATTCACAGATCAACCAAGTCCTGTTGAGAAAGTGTTGGCACGCTTCTCAGTCAATCATCTTGAAATGAATTTGAGTTAATTTTTTTTATAATGGTAAGCTACCTTGACTGCACCACAGTCTGGGTGCTGGGGAAATGCTCTTGCTGCTGCCAGCCAGCTGCATTTCTTTACATTTCAAATTGAAAATATATTTTATTTTTGTTGAGTTATATATAATTTTTATATTTTATTTTTATTTGAGTTATAAAGCAAGAAGTTATAAAACCATCAAGAAAGCTTTTGAAGTCTATTATTATTAATATTTGGAGCCCCCGGTGGCACAGTGGGTTAAAGCGCTGAGCTGCTGAGCTTGATGACTGAAAGGTCGCAGGTTCGATTCCGGGGAGCGGCATGAGGTTCCGCTGTCAGTCCCAGCTTCTGCCAACCTAGCAGTTCAAAAACATGCAAATGTGAGTAGATCAATAGGTACCACTCCGGTGGGAAGGTAACGGCATTCCATGCAGTCATGCTGGCCACATTATCTTGGAGATGTCTACGGACATCGCTGGCTCTTCAGCTTAGAAATGGAGATGAGCACCACACCCCAGAGTTGGACCTGACTGGACTTAATGTCAGGGGACAACCTTTACCTTTACCTGATTATTAGTATTGCCGAGCTGACCTCAGTCTTTGTCAGTCTCTGTCCCACTGTCTCAGCCTCAATATTTGAGTTAGAAAGTGAAAATGTATAAAGCCAGCAAGCCGAACCCTTTTGGAGTATATTATTATTAATATTGTGGAGCTGACTTCAGTCTTTGTCGGTCTCTGTCCCACTGTCTCAGCCTTAATATTTGGTGTACCAAATGAGAGACTCCCTCCTGGGTACACAGAAAACTGGACAACTTGGAAGGCACTGAACAGACTGGGCTCTGGCACTACGAGATGCAGAGCCAACCTTAAGAAATGGGGCTACAAAATGGAATCCACGACATGTGAGTGTGGAGAAGAGCAAACCACAGACCACCTATTACAATGCAACCTGAGCCCTGCCACATGCACAATGGAGGTCACCAGAGGCACTACAAGCAACACCAGAGGCACTCCAAATAGCCAGCTACTAGTCAAAGGACATTTAATAGAATGCAAAGTTTGCAAACTTTGATTTTTTTTGTTTTTAAATACAACACAACTGTTTGATTCGCTCCTGATACGATAAATAAATAGCCTTAATTTTTTAGTTAAACGAGTCACAGTTTTGATTGTGCCCTTCTGCCTGGAAGAAGGGAGTTGGACAAAATGGCCCTTGGGAGTCCCCTCCATCTCTAGGATTTTGTGAAAATGTATAAGTGGTGAATACTGGTTTCTGCTATTGGTTAATATAACAGACATTCAATGTTGTTTTTTAAAAAAATGTTTTTGTCAAAACCTTTTTTAAAAATCTCTAAAATCAGTAGATGTACTATTTATTTATTTATTTATTTATTCAACTTGTATACCGCTACTCCCAATTTGGCTCGGAGCGGTTTACAGAAATAGATTAAAACAATACAATTAGCTTTAAAACAACCATAACAATAACAATAGGTAGCAAGGACAGACATAGCCCGGGTTGTTCACCCATCAAAAGCTTGTCGGAAAAGAAAAGGCTTTCCGAAAAGCAGATAAGTCTTTACAGGCTTTCCGAAAAGCAGATAAGTCTCGAATGGTTCGAGTTTCCACTGGCAAGGCATTCCATAAATAAGGAGCTACGATAAAGAAGGCTCTATGCCTAGTAGATGACAAGTGATAGGTCCGGATGTTAGGAACTGTGAGCAAATTTTGGTCTTCAGACCGGAGTAATATTTCTGAAAATTGGGGAATGATCCTCTGTTACCTTGTGTCATTGTATATAAAATTCAAGGAGATACCTCTTATAGCTTTAAAAAATGTTTATAAAATCTTCAAAAATTTCCTAAAAATCCATTGATCAGCAAAACATTCTGAAATTTGGTAGACTAAGAGTGGTAAATCTGCCCTACAACTGTAGCATTTTCCACCCCAATAGCTGTAGAAATGAGGGGTAAAGGAGGCCCTGAAGTTTCTCCACTTGTACAATAACTATAATGAAATAATAATGAAAATTTCGTTACTCTTGTTATAGTAATGAAATTTTTGCCAAGTACACTTTAGAAACAATTTAGAAATGGACCGCCAGTGTCCCCCATTTTGTAATGACTTTAGAAACTTTTTTAATTGATCTCTCATCTCTACTGCGATGAACAATGAATGTGCACACTTACTATTTGTTTACACAGTATCCACTTGTTCTGTATTATCCCAGAGCAGAGAAAGAAAGAAAAATGAATAAGTGGGGAGTGTCTTAATTTCTTGAGTATCAGGAAACCCCTAGTATGGAGAACCCAGTCTACTTACCGCCCATTGTCATTGTGCTTACTGTAATTTTTACATTGTTATGTATTCACATGTTTTATACAGGGCGCATACCACCCCCCTGTTATGTCAGGTCCACTGGCTGCCAATCCAGTTCCAAGCACAATTCAAAGTGCTGGTTTTGACCTACAAAACCCTATACGGCTCTGGCCCAGCGTACCTGTCCGAACATATCTCCTTCTACGTCCCACCTTGGAGTTTAAGATCCTCTGGGGAGGCCCTGCTCTCGGCCCCACCTTTATCACAAGTGAGATTGGTGGGGACGGGGGACAGGGCCTTCTCAGTGGTGGCCCCTCGCCTGTGGAATTCACTCCCCAGGGAAATTAGGTCATCAACATCCCTCCTCTCCTTCAGAAGGAAGTTAAAAACCTGGATATGGGACCAGGCCTTTGGGTAAGCTGGCAGATGGATAAAAGACAATGACGACCAGAGAAGGAAAGGACTATGATAATGCTGGATGGATTATGGATTTATGATTTGGCGAACGTTGACCACAAGATGATTTTATTGCTGCTATTGTATTAATTTGATTGTTTTAACTAGTTATAACTGTTGTTGTTATATTGTATTTTGTATATTGTATTTTGTGAACTGTTGGGCATCGAATTGTGCCTTTTGTAAGCCGCTCTGAGTCCCCCTTAGGGGGTTGAGAAGGGCAGGGTAGAAGCACTCGAAATAAATAAATAAATAAATAAATAAATAAATAAAATGTAATTATGATGATGTTGTCTGTTGTTTGCGTTTTCAGTTTGCATTTTTGGTTTTTATTTATTGAAATTGTTGTTTGGGCTTGGCCTCATGTAAGCCACTCCGAGTCCCCATTGGGGAGATGGTGGCAGGGTATAAATAAAGATTATTATTATTATTATTATTATTATTATTATTATTACCAAGCACTGAGATTACAAGGAGTCATTATGTTAACACTGTGTCACCTTTCCATGAACCAGCATGCCTTTTGTGGGCTTTAGAAAAAGGCACCAATCAGTTTGCAAGCTGACTAATGCATGGAGAAGCCACCTGGGTGGCAATATATAATAGGTTTCCTGTGGCCCAGGTCTGTCAGCAAACAGAACCATACTTCCACAGGTCTGATAATGTATTTCTTTTTTCAAAAAGGAGAACTTTTTTGTGTTAGTGCTGAACCGAATTAACATGGCTTTACTAAAGAAAAGACTGGAATTTCAATTAGTTTTGCATGACTCATAAAAGAATAAAACTGGATGGGCATTATTCCAAGGAAAACCCAAACACCAGAAGCTCACAGGCATTTTTATTTTATTTTTATTTTTCAGAGCTCTTTGTGGAAGAGACTTCAATAATTTGAGCACTGAATACCATGGTAAACATGTAAGAAGCTGATTTCTGGAAAGGCAGGAGGGGTAAGAGGAACACACAAAACAACTTATGTTGTGCTTATCAAAATTGTGTTCACATTATGGCAGCTTTCTGATGGATTTATATATTTTTTCTGAATTACTTCATTGAGATGTACTACAGAGGTGGCATAGTGAATCCAAAAGGGCCACATAACACCTTAGGACCCTCCTCTGGGGGGCATGGAGCCCCCCATACTCCTCCTAATTTTTGAATAAAAATTAGAACATTTATCAGGCATTTTTTGTCCCCAAATCTCACTATATCCCCAGAACCCTACAGTCGCTCTCAGAAAGACAAGAGGAAGTAATGTGGCATTGAGAGTGATTGTGCACCAGTTACGCCCGTACCTTGGAAATCTGATCTGGCCACAGTGGTCCATGCTCTTGTTACATCCTTAATAGACTACTGCAATGCACTCTACGTGGGAGAACTGTGTGCCAAGTTTGGTTCAGTTCCATCATTGGTAGGGTTCAGAATGTTCTTTGATTGTAGGTGAACTATAAATCCCAGCAACTACAACTCCCAAATGACAAAATCTTTTTTTAAGTTAAGGACATACATTGGGTTGTTAGGTGTCTTGTGTCCAAATTTGGTGTCAATTCGTCCAGTGGTTTTTGAGTTCTGTTAACCCCAAAAATGAACATTACATTTTTATTAATATAGATTATAGAAATTGTCTATAGTAGGACTTAAACATTCATGGGTTTTGCTATCAATAGTGGGTCGTAGGACCAATTCTCAGTGGATAACAAGGTGACAAAGTACAATAATTAAAACAATTCTAAAATGCCGCTCTAACTTTTTCCTTTTTTCACAGAGTAACACTCTTCTAATCTTAGAAAATGTGTAGCTCTGTTCTTCTTGCCCTTGTGAAACCCCAGTTGCTATCATCTCAGTTAACATTGAAGGCAATGCACCCAATTATTCTTAATGACCACTGTAGCCAATGTAGCTTTGAGATATTCTTCATTTTGTCCAGGAGGGTGTCCTCTGTTCTTTGAAGGGGAAAGGGTGCATGTTTCTTGGTTAACTAACAATGTAACATGCTACAAAGGTCTTTGGTGTTTCTCATTTCAGTCTTGATTGTTGCTGTTTTTTCCCCCCTTTTTCCAGAATCTAGTGGTTTCATTCTGTGAACAAACCAATTAATTTATAACAGGATTTGCCTGCTGAATTTAGGATTCTTTTTGCATTTGAAAATCCATTTCTGGATTCTTGGATAGGGATGATTGAATATTAACATAATTATTAGGCTTGGGCTGTTTCGTTCGTTAATTTTGTAATTTGTTATTAATTCGTATTTAAATTAGCTTACGATCCAATATTGAGCCATGCAGGACTACTGTGAAGAGTAATTAAAAATTGAAATAATTTTTCCAATTTATTTCGTATTGTTTCGTAATTGTTTCGTAATTGGTTCAAAACTGTTTCAAAATTGTTTCGTAATTGTTTCGTAATTATTTCCGTATGTCTGGTGCAAGTTTTATAGTTGTTTGTTTTATCAGTGATAAAAAAATAAATTATCACACCAACAGTCAACAACAGAGGGAGAGGGAAGCTTCAGAAGTTCCCCCGTCCCATTTGGAGGGTTTTTTAGCATATTGCGCAATCGCGTCCGCCATTAATGAATCGAGTCGTAATTTTACAAAATTTTGTATATTTCGAACTTTTTTAAAGGAAAATTTCGGAATTCTTTAAAAAAACGAAATGCAAGGGCCCCCCTAAAAAGGAAACGAGTTTAGAACCAAATTTTTCCGTGGTTACCCAAGCCTAATAATTATTAATATTGACTGCATAATTTGCATAATTGCACACTTTCTTACATACACTGCATAGAAATAGTGGTATTAGTTAACATGTAAATTCAAAAAGCACAGTCAGCTGTTGACTTGACAGGTACACTAGTATTGCTTGTTACACAGCACGTGTTTTAATCCAGCATCCTAATTCCAAAAAAACCCAGATGCAAAATAGTCTCAGACTAATAGTCAAGGTAAACAGAAAATCTTTACTCTCTTTACTTTGCAGAGATGAAACAAAACTGGCAATGCTGCACACAAAAATCAGCAGTGCAACATATATATTTACTAGGCCTGGGTAACAACGGAAAAAATTGTTTCTAAAATCGATTCGTTTTTTGGGGGTTTTTGCGTTTTGATATTTAAAAGAATTCCGAAATTTTTCTTTTAAAAATTTCGATATTTATGAAATTTCGTAAATGTAAAAAAAATTACGAAACATTAACAAAACAAATACGAAACAATAACAAATCGATTCGTTAATGGTGGATGCGACCGCGCAATATGCTAAAAAACCTCCAAATGGGACAGAGGGAACTTCTGAAGCTTCCCTCTCCCTCTGTTGTTGACTGTTGGTGTGATATTATAATTTTTTTTTCACTAATTAAACAAAAAACAACTATAAAATTTGCCCCAGACATGCGGAAATAATAACGAAACGACCTCAAACCGATAACGAAACGAATACATAACGAATCCGAAGCATTTACGAAACGAATTTAAAAATTCGTTTCGTTTTTAAGTTGCTCCAGAATGGTTCGTTATCGCTTCGTTATAAAAAATAACGAATTTTTAACGAATTACGAATTAACGAAACGAAACCGCCCAGCCCTAATATTTACACAGTCTTTGTAATAAACATAAAATAAAATATCTTTTGAGCAGCAAATGGGAAATCAAAACAACCTGAAGTAAATAGTAGGGCTGGGTAACCACGGAAAAAATTGTTTCTAAACTCGATTCATTTTTAAGGGGTCCATCACGTTTCGTTTCTTTAAAGAATTCCAAAATTTTCCTTTTAAAAATTTCGAAATATACGAAATTTCATAAATTTCGAATCGATTCGTTAATGGCGAACGCGATTGCGCAATATGCTAAAAAAACCCTCCAAATATGCTAAAAATATGCTGAAAAAACCTCCAAATGGGACAGGGGGAACTTCTAAAGCTTCCCTCTCCCTCTGTTGTTGACTGTTGGTGTGATAAAACAAATAACAACAATAAAACTTGCACCAGGCATGCGAAAATAATTTCAAAACAATTTCGAAACAATTTTGAAACAATTTCGAAACAATTACGAAACAATTACGAAATAAGTTGAAAAATTGTTTCGAATCTATTTAACTCCTCACACTATTCCAAAATGGCTCAATATCGGATCGTAAGCTAATTTAAATACGAATTAATAACAAATTACGAAATTAACTAATGAAACCGCCCAGCCCTAGTAAATAGCTATTTCACTGTCAGCATCTCCTGCTGGTACTCCACACTGGTGAAACAACTCCAGCAGCAGCTCACCAGAAATCCAGCACCCACCACAATGTATTCAAAAAAACTCTAACAGTTATAGTTGTGTGGCACAAGATTGTTGCTTGAACTACTTAGCCAGCTGAACAAGATCATTACAAATAATAAGGTGTTTTTTTCACATATACTTGTGTCCTGCAAGGACTTACCATAACATCTATATACTGTATATATAAATGCTCTGTGCATAAATAGTACCTTAAAAACAAAAGAACCAATGAACGAAATCACACCAAATTTGGCAACAAAACATCTCACAATACAACGAGTGACCATCACTCAAAAATTATGATTTTGTCATTTGGGAGTTGTAGTTGCTGGGATTTATAGTTCACCTACAATCAAAGAGCATTCTGAACTCATCAATGATGGAATTGAACCAAACTTGGCACACAGAATTCCCATGACCAAGAGAAAATACTGGAAGGGTTTGGTGGGCATTGACCTTGAGTTTGGGAGTTGTAGTTTACCTACATCCAGAGAGCACGGTGGACTCAAACAATGATGGACCTGGACCAAACTTGGCAGAAGCACTCAATACGCCCAAATATGAACACAAATGGAGTTTGGGGAAAATAGACCTTGACATTTGGGAGTTGTAGTCACTGGGATTCACAGTTCACCTACAATCAAAGAGCATTCTGAACCCCATGAGTATTTTCTGTTGGTCATGGGGTTCTGTGTGGGAAGTTTGCCCCGATTTTGTCGTTCATGGGGTTCAGAATGCTCTTTGATTATAGGTGAACTGTGAATCCCAGTGAACACTAAACTCAAATGGTTTGGCATACATGGAAATGATAGATACTATGCATGTAGCATTTACAAGTGTGTCTAAAAGACACCTACACTGAAATTTAAGAAATAGAAGATTTCTAGTCTGATGAGCATGAAAGCATCATTATTATTCATACATATATGTATTTGTGCGGCATCAAATTGTTGCCTACTGTAAGGCCACTCTGAGTCCTCTTCGGGATGAGAAGGATGGGCTATAAATGTGGTAAATAAATGAGTCTCACCATCATGGCAAGCCCCAATATCTTTATTTTACTATATTTATTTTATTTCGGTTACTTCTACCCTGCGCTTCTCACCCCGAAGGGGACTCAGGGCGGCTTACAAAGGCACAATTCGATGCCAGCACATAACAGTAGTAAAACAAATAGCATCAATTAACAGGTAAACAACCATTCCTGCATTACAACAATAAAACCAATAAAACCAGTAAAGCCAATACAAACCCAATTACTCCTCATTGACGGTCATAGTCCAAATTCCATTTCCACATTGCCAGTCCTGTCAGTCCTAATCGTCTGATTGTCCTTATCTAGTTGTCTGATTGCCCAAAGGCCTGGTCCCACAACCACGTCTTTACTTTCCTCCTGAAGGAGAGGAGGGATGTTGATGCCCTAATTTCCCCCGGGAGTGAGTTCTACAGGTGAGGGGCCACTACTGAGAAGGCCCTGCTCCTCGTCCCCACCAACCTCACTTGTGATAGCGGTGGGGTCGAGAGCAGGGCCTCCCCAGATGATCTCAAACTCCCTATATGGATGTGCCTTGAGGGTCCCCTCCAACTCAGTAGAGGAAGCAAATGGATGTCAGGAGAGTTTGGATGGTGCCTTTCTGCCTGGATTAAGAGGGTCAAGCTAGATGTCCCTTGATGGGGTCTGTACTATAATTTCTGTTCCTAGGTTATAAATGTAATTTGCTAATTGGATCTGTCATCAAAACATGACAAAAGTTTATTACATTGCAAAAACGTTGTCTTTGTGAAAGGAACATCATCCTACATGTAGCAGTACATTTTGCTTTGTTGAGTCTCCACCAATTTAACACAGTTTGTGCCACACGAACAAAGTTTCTGGAGTAGAACAACTACTTTCAAAGACCACACAATGAAACAGGAAATATCACTTTCAAACCAGGAACAGATTTTCTTTATTATTAAAAAGGATTTTTATAAAAACGTTGAAAATTGTCCAAAATTCCATGGATAAATCAAACATTCTGAAATTTGGTGAGGTAACAGTGGTAAATGTGTTGTATTGCCGTAGCAAGTTTCATCAGGATAGCTCAAAAATGAGGGAGAGAGACGCACCTGAAGTTTCTCAACTGCCAGTGATTTGTCCTTATTGCGCATGCACGACTGCCGTTATTGAAGTAATTATGAATATTCATAAGTTTCATTAGAGTTCTGAACTTTTTTCCCAAAAATTCAGAAAGAACTTTAGAAATGAAGCACCAGTGCCCCCTACTTTTGAACACAGTTTAATGGATTGCACGTGCCTACCCTCTATGGTTAGGGGTTAGAGGGGATGACTCTTGTGGTCTCTTCTAACTCTATGATTGTACAGTTACTGAAGTGGAATGTTTATATACTTCTCCTTCTCCCTTTCCCCTGAAAGCCTGACCACTTGAGGCAGCAGCACTGATGACACTCAGTACACTGATGACACTTGGCTTGTGCTGAAGATGGAAGGCCGACCGGACTCTGTACCCGATTATTTCCATCAGTGCCTTCAGGCCATTACTGGATGGCTGCGTGCCAGCAGGTTGAGGGTGAATCCAGCAAAGACGGAGATCCTATGGCTGGGTTGACCGGGCAGTGGGGATATCCAGCTGCCTACCCTGGATGGCAAGCCGCTACGCCAATCATCACTGGTAAAGAGTCTGGGAGTCCTTTTGGACCCTCTGCTGACGATGGAGGCCCAGGTCTCCGCCGTTAGCAGAACCGCCTTTTTTAATCTGAGGCAGGCTAGACGGCTGGCTCCCTACCTGTCCAGGGACGACCTAGCTACGGTGATCTAGGCTACGGTCATCTCAAGACTGGACTTCTTTAATGCCCTCTACATTGGCCTTCCTCTGTCGGTGATCTGGAAGCTCAAGTTGGTACAAAATGCAGCTGCTCGGCTTCTTGCGGGAATTCCGATGAGATGCCACATAACACCAATCTTACTACAGCTGCATTGGTTACCAATTGAGCTGTAGTAAGTGATGGTACTCACCTTTAAGGCCTTGCATGGTCTGGGGCCGACGTACCTGAGAGACCGCCTCACCCCCTACCAATCCCAGAGATCCCTCCATTCTGAGGACCAAGATCTGTTGGAAATTCCCAATGTCAAGACTTTGCATCTAACAGCAACCAGACGCAGAGCCTTTACAGCAGTAGCACCATCACTCTGGAATACTCTGCCACCTGAAGTCCGTGCCTTGCGGGACTTATCAGCTTTCCGCAGGGCATGTAAGATATATCTGTTTCGACAGGCCTTTGATTTTTGATATTGCTGTTTCTAAATGGTTTTAAATTGTTTTTAAATTGTGTTAGATTTTAGCCTGTTCTTGTAAGTCACTCCGAGCCCCAGGTGGCATATAAATTCAAATAATAAATAAATAAATAAAATACCACGACCACATCTCATTATATATATATTTTAAGGAAGGACTGAAAGATACTAATCTAAGAAAACTTAATTAAATTGCCAAAGGAAAAGAAGCAGTGATGGAACAGAGAGATACAACTAATGCAGCTAGGCTAAAAAACACGTGAGCGGCTTTCTTCTTCTGATTGGCTCAGGCACCAGGGCTCCTAGGGAAACCAGTGTGGTTGCCACTCTGAGCTCCACAATTAGCCGAAAGAAATGGAAAGCAGCCATTTTCAGCCGCTGCATGTTTTGCTGCAGCTGGAAAGACATGGCTATGCCGCCCATGCCATTACAGGCGACCCAATGCCCCAAAATGCCAATACATCCAGAGCCCGTTTTGAAAAATGGAACAATGCGTGCCTCTACCAAGCAGTGATATTGTATCACATTAATAATGTCTTTGAAAAGTAAGCATTTATTTCTTTAGCAAAGATTATACATAGTTAGCATTACTGAAACCCATCATAAAGTGCTTGCCCACTGGTTTTCGATTTCTATGAGTCAAAAGATATAATGTCTTAAAATAAGGGTGGGATTTTTTGTCATCTTCATGTAGTTTTGCCATACATCTTGAGGGATTCTAACACAGTAATTCAGATATAAATTTCACTCCATTATAAAGCAATGGGAGATGTGTTTTCTCCCAGAGCTTTGCTTGTTCTATTTTTGAATTTGCAGTCTACCCACTGCTATAATTTGGCTGCGGGCACATTTTTACCTGTCACTCCTACCTACAGTTAGTTGCTAAGATGTAGTTAAGGTTTCCACAAGAAAAGAAATTGGATGCAGGCCTGAGTCTAGGGTGAGATTTGAGGCATTTGTCCCATTAGCTATCCAATGATCATGCATAGGCAGATGTGGATGGATAAGGAAACATAATCACTTTTGTAAGTGACAGCTTTCAAGATATTACCTAATCCGGTGGCTCTCTAGATGTTGTTCTTGAACTGCACTACTGTCATGCAAGCCTCATAGGATAAAGCAGTCAGAAAATAGACACATGCCGAAGAACAAAACAGATGTAAGAAATTCCTGATTCCACTCAGTTCATTAAATTTGTGAATTTCTACACCCCAAAGGGCTTCCAGAGCAATGTACAACATTTGATTGAAAACCACAAAAATTACATAAATATTCAGTGTTATTTAACTGAATGAAGGATAGAAAAGCATCCACATTTCAAAAATTGTAGTAATCTAGCCTAGGCAATTTTGCAATAGCCACATCATCTATGGGAGCCCTCGGTGGCGCAGTGGGTTAAACCCCTGTGCCGGCAGGACTGAAGACCAACAGGTCACAGGTTCGAATCCAGGGAGAGCGTGGATGAGCTCCCTCTATCAGTTCCAGCTCCCCATGCAGGGACATGAGAGAAGCCTCCCACAAGGATGATAAAACACCAAAACATCCGGGCGTCCCCTGGGCAACGTCCTTGCAGATGGCCAATTTTCTCACACCAGAAGCAACTTGCAGTTTCTCAAGTCACTCCTGACACTACAAAAAAAAATCACCTACAGAGATTATTGCCTTCCGTGCCAGTGGGTAATAATAAATTTACTCTATGGCCCAGGAAGCTATCCAAGGTGCTGAACCAATTTGAAGGTGGAGTTCATCATTTTAGTTTAAACCTGATTTAATCCACCTTTAAAGTCTACACATTTGGAAGTTGGTTGTCAATGGATTTTAGTGGTTCTCAACCTGTGGGTTCCCAGGTGTTTTGGCCTTTAACTCCCAGAAATCCCAATAAAGAAGAAACCCTGACCTATCTCAACCAAGGTCAGTCTTATGAAATCCGTCTACTTGAGAATAGGAAATTGGGAGAGTTTCAAGATTTAAACACAAAATATGTAAGGACATGAGAGAAGCTGATAAACTGGCAGGGGTTTCTGGGAGTTGTAGGCCAAAACACCTGGAAACCCAAAAGTTGAGAACCACTGGTCTAAACTAAAACCCATTGACAACCAACGTCCAAATGACGTGAATACAGCAGGTGCTACTGTCCAGTCCATTACTACTATTAACTTTAGAGGAAAGTTACTCTCACTGGTGACAATGTGAACTTGCAACCTACAGATGTTGATCTAGGGATGGTCATCTGGACTGGATATAATCTGTGGGGGAAAAAGGTCAAATGCCTCTTAATCATCCATTGTGGTTCCAGTGAAATTTTATTTTTATTTATTTACTTTATTTTTATCCCTCCTTCTTCGTGATGTAAGGAATCATGCTTACTGTTCATACTATTGCTTATTGAAACCCTAATGTGCATCCACATAAAATGTGTAGTGACTTGTATAATTTGCTTCTTGATGCAAGTCTCTTTAACAGTTTAATATGATGGAGACAGGGGTGGCTCAACCCATTATGCAAAGTAAGCATTTGCAGTATAGTTGATTTTGCCTAGGGGCGCTCTTGAGGCGCTCTTGGGGAAAAATAGACCTTGACATATGCGAGTTGTAGTTACTGGGATATATAGTTCACCTACAATCAAAGAGCATTCTGAACTCCACCAATGATGGAATTGAACCAAATATGGCACACAGAACTCCCACGATGAACAGAAAATATATATCAGTGATTTGTTGGAGCGCCAAAATACTGTTTGCTTACCATTGAAAATTACCTAGGGCCGCCTCTGGGTGGAGATGTCATTTTCTCTATCCCTTCATACACCTCTTTTTCTGCCTGTCTGCCTGGTATGGGAGAGGATATTGCCCAGCGTACCTGTCCGAACATATCTCCTTCTACGTCCTGCCTAGGAATTTAAGACCTTTGAAGAGGCCCTGCTCTCAGCCCCACCCTTGTCACAAACGAGACTGGTGGGGATGAGGAACAGGGCCTTCTTGGTGCTGGCCCCCTGCCTGTGGAATTCACTCCCCAGGGAAATTAGGTCATCTTCATCCCTCCTCTCTTTTAGAAGGAAATTAAAAACATGGATATGGGACCAGGCCTTTGGCTAATCTTGCAGCCTGACAAGGACAATGACGAAAATACCACACCAACCACCATGTCAGACTACACAGAGAAGCCACTGAAATCCACAAGCATGTGGACAATTTCAACAGAAAGGAGGAAACCATGAAAATGAACAAAATCCGGCTACCAGTATTAAAAAACTCTAAAATTACAACAGCAAAACAGCAGAGAGTAAACAACCAGGCACATCTTAACACCTCTCAACAAAAGATTTTCCCAGGCTCAGCCAGGCTTTCAAATGCTAATGAAGGTGGTCAGTTGAAACATTCACACCTAGCTCCAGCAGAGAAGAGCTCTTTGCCCCACCCCGGCTATTCCACAGATATATAAACCCATTGTCCTAATTCCAACAGACCTCACTACCTCTGAGGATGCTTGCCATAGATGCAGGCGAAACGTCAGGAGAAAATGCCTCTAGAACATGACCCTATAGCCCGAAAAAACCCACAAGAACCTAGTGATTCCAGCCATGAAAGCCTTCGACAATACAATGACGAAAATAGCTATGGAAACAGATTATGATAAGCTGAATGGAATCACTAAGCACAGAACTCAATGAGACGATGGTCACCAGGCTGGCATCTTTTCTAGTAGATTTTATTGTATTAACTCAATGTTTTTAACTATTTATAATTACTGTTTTGTTGTGTGTTCTATTGTGTTTAATTGTAGGCAGCAAATATGTGCCAGCTGGAAGCTGCCCTGAGTTCCCCCAGGAGGTTGAGAAGGGTGGGGTAAAAATACCCGAAATAAAATAAAATAAAATAAAATAAAATGTGATACTGTCATAAATTGAATAATTCTTGCTAGTCACATTGCGCTTCACAGTTCTGGCAATATTTATCCTAACTGTGCAGGAAATACATAGTAACATCAAATAAAATCCAAAACGCTGTGAAACATTTTCAAAATATGACTTTTCCTTTATTGGTGTTCTGGCCAGTATCAACCAAAGACAGCTCTACTCTATTATCTGAGGGTTGACATTTAGTTATTGATATACAAGAGCATCTGTAGAAATAACAAGGCATTGTCTGCAGTGCAAGAAATATTATAAAACTCTGACTTGCTTCAACCTGCCCTGACCCATGGTTTTCCATCTTATTATTGTTCTTTCATTTCTTTGAGGGGAAAGTATATGATGTTTGCTGTCTGCAAACAGTGGTTGAGGCACAAGTCCTATCTGGTCTTCCCACACTCTCTTTTTCACTGAGACCTAAACTATAATATTTTAAATGCCTGGATGCTGTTGCTTAATATACTTCATGCTAGCCATGTATCCACGCCCTCCCCTACCACTAAAAAAACAGCTTATGCAAAACCAGAGGAAAACAAAGACACAGGTTTGCAGAAAATCTACATATCATCACTTGTATTGATTCTTCCCTATGAACCATCAAGATTGTTAAGATCTTCTGGAGGGGCCCTGCTCTCGGTCCCACCGTCCTCTCAAGCGTGTCTGGTGGGGACGAGGGACAGGGCCTTCTCAGTGGTGGCCCCTTGGCTCTGGAACTCTCTCCCACTGGAGATTAGAACTGCCCCTTCTCTCCTGACTTTTAGAAAACAGGTGAAAACCTGGCTCTGGAAACTGGCATTTGATGAGTGAACTAATAACTCCTGACTACATGGACAGATGTGAGCTATGATTTTATTTTGACGACTTGGCCAATGTAATTATATGATTGTATTTTAGTATTTTAATGTTTTAGTGTATTATGGGATGTGATGTTTTTAAATGATTGTCTGTGTTACTGTTGTGAACCGGCCTGAGTCCCTCTGCGGAGGTGAGAAGATCGGTATATAAAAGTTCAAAATAAATAAATACAGGAATAATAATTTTAATAGACATGGTAATATAGTACATTTCACACAGATTGTGGGAACATTATACAATGTATTTTAGGCCATATTTCCCAGAATTTCCCATCTATCACAAGCACAACTGCTATGCTCTTTGTCCACCTTAGTGTAGGAAATGATATCTGTGCCTACCTCAACCTACTGAGCATTTGCAAACTCTTAAGTGATATTAAGGCCTCTCAAGCTCTCCTTCTTTCTGGCTCTAACCTGAAAGCAAACTTAGTCCAGTAGGAGATATAGCCACTACCACCATATCACATTATGAAATTTCCCAGTCATAGGACACTTCAGCCTCTTTTCAAGTCTGTAGAGCAGTAGTTCTCAACCTGTGGGTCCCCAGGTGTTTTGGCCTACAACTCCCAGCCAGTTTACCAGTTGTTAGGATTTCTGGGAGTTGAAGGCAGAGGCTGCCCTAGGTAATTTTCAACAGTAAGCAAACAGTATTTTGGCAGCCCCCCCCCCCCCCCCCCCACCAATCACTGATATATATTTTCTGTTTGTCGTGGGAGTTCTGTGTGCCATATTTGGCTCAATTCCATCATTGATGGAGTTCAGAATACTCTTTGATTGTAGGTGAACTATACATCCCAGTAACTACAATTCACATATGTAAAGGTCTATTTTCCCCCAAGAGCACCTCAAGAGCACCCCTGGGCAAAATCAACTATACTGCAAATTCTTACTTTGCGTAATGGGTTGAGCCACTCCTGGTTGAAGGCCAAAACATCTAGGACCCACAGGTTGAGAACCACTGCTGTAGAAGCACTGAGCTCATCACATGACTTAAGGTAGATCCGGCCATCATGCATAGTCCTCCTTAGTTGAAAAGAGACACAAGTGTCCTGAAAGGAGGGAACTCCGGCAATTGACCTCACCATAATGAGAAATGTCCACCTCATATGATACTTCAGCCTCTTTTCTAGCATGGAGAGGCATGGACCTCATCACATCTTCCAGGGTTGAAAAGAGGCAGAAATGTCCGGAAAGGAGGGAACTCCAAACATAGGTCAACAATTGTGTTCAGAGCTCCGATCTCTTATCGCACTTTACTTCCATGTTTACAACTGAAAAACAGGTGGAATGGCAACCCTCAAAACTTTCCCGTCCTGATTCATTGTTCAACCATCAGCAGTCTCTTGTATCTAATGGGGTTTAATGTAGAACAATAGGATCTGATGGAAAGCAATGGTTTTAACCTGGAGCACTGTCTCTTGTATCTAATGGGGTTTGATGCAGAACTATAGTATCCCATGGAAACCAGTGGTTTTAACCTGGAGCATTATCTCTTGTGTCCTATGGGGTTTGGGGCAGAACAATAGGATCTCATGGAAAGAAGTGGTTTTAAACTGGTGTCAGTCTCCTTTAATGTAAGGGGCTTTGGGCAAGGCAAGGGATCTCTTGGTTTTCAGATATTGTTGCTTCTCCTGATTAAAAACAAAAAAAGTACCGTAATATTGACCTTGTGATGAACGTGAGATGAATGTATTGCCAGCTCTTAAGTTTCCACGTGTGAGTGTGATGGGGAGAGAGAACTCCAAATGGGACTGCTGATGATATAACAGGGGTGATTCTCAACTCTTAAAGGGATGGTCACACATACTTTATTTATACCGCTTTTCTCAGCCCTCAGGCGACTCAAAGCGGTGAACAACATTGATACAAAACATCACGAAACAAATATAGGGCAATTAAAAACAATTGTAACATAAATAATTAAACATCAGTAACCATTAGCGCCTCAACAGTAAAATCAGAATCCAGTCTCATTATCCATTATTCCGTATTCCTATGTTCAATTACACTGTTTAATCAAATGCTTGTTCGAACAGCCAGGTCTTCACTTTCCTCCGAAATGTCAGCAGGGAGGGGGCCAATCTGATATCTACAGGCAGGGTGTTCCATAGCCGAGGGGCCACCTCTGAGAAGGCCCTGTCTCTCGTCCCCGCCAAGTGTGCTTCTGATGCAGGCGGGACAGAGAGCAGGGCCTCCCCAGATGATCTTAGTGTCCTAGTCGGTTCATAGGAGGAGATGCGTTCGGAGAGGTAAGTAGGGCCAGAACCGTTTAGGGCTTTATAGGCTAACGCCAGCACTTTGAATTGTGCCCAGTAGCAAACTGACAGCCAGTGGAGCTGGCGCTCATCAGTGTGATGAGATGGTAATCATCTCTGCCTGGCTGATGACATAAGTAGGCACTACTTGCATGGAGGCCAACCTCTTCCTATTCGGGGACTGACGCTGCATAGCTACCAAAAGGGAGAGTCCAAGAAATCTAGAAGTACTGCTGTTCTCCCTCTTCTCCTTTCAGAGCAGCCATGCTCAAAGGGGGCAGGGAGCAATTTCAAGGAGGTGAAGTAAGGCCAGAGAGCTGCTGAAACCAGCAACAGGGATGTTACAATGATGTTGGCCCAGTGTATATCTCATCAAGCAGGTCTTGGCCATTCCTCATGAAGGTTTCTGTGATTCTCAGTAGCACATGGGAGGCACAGAAATGGCAACACAGCCTTTATTAAGATAGTGGCACAATTTTGAGCTCAATGTGTTCTTCCTTGCCATTGTTGATTAAAGATACAGGAGAACTGCATTGCTCCTTTGTTAGGTTTTCTGATGGGTGTCTTACCAGTTCTTTGTGGCTGCAACTGAGTTTGTTTAATATTCTCACTTCAGCTGATCTCCAGATGTGTGGTTTCTGGGATAGTGATTGCTTTCATATGCATCATTTCATCTGCTGTTATTCTCCTTGAAAAATTATACAGAAGGCAAATCCAGCTGCTTTGATCTATGCATAGCAATTTTCTCCCTAAATGTGAACATTCAGTATGGCTCGGCCTCGTAAATCTTTCAGCAGTTTGTTTAACAACAACATTCTTTGTTTTATTGCTGGTAAAATATTTTGCTGCAACTAAGTAGTGGATAAACCTATAGCTTTTCATACGAGGAAGGACATGACAGCAAGGGCATAAATAACAGCGGCTGAACTTCTGCTAGGCAATAAGTAAGTTCTGGGGGCTAAGTAAATCTTAGGCTTGGCAGCAGATATGTTAGATGGCATTGCCTTTCAAAATGGAAGAGATATTACTGAGATTTCATTGATTCTCCTTTCTGTATATCATAGAATCATAGAATCCTAGAGTTGAAAGAGACCTCATGGGCCATCCAGTCCAACTCCCTGCCAAGAAGCAGGAATATTGCATTCAAAGCACCCCTGACAGATGTCCATCCAGCCTCTGTTTAAAAGCCAAATTATGGGCAAATTTCAGTGGTAAGCAGCCAGCTAACAGAAGATTACCAGCTATGTTAGTCAAAAGATAAATTGAAATGAAAATGACATGGCCACGGTGGTCCACACTCTGGTTACATCCCGTATAGACGCTCTCTACGTGGGGTTGCCTCTGAAGACTGCCCGGAAGCTGCAATTAGTCCAACGAGCGGCAGCCAGATTACTAACAGGAGTGGGGTACCGGGAGCATACTACTCCTTTGTTGCGCCAGCTCCACTGACTGCCAATGAGCTTTCGAGCACAATTCAAAGTGCTGGTGTTGACTTATAAATCCCTAAACGATTCCGGCCCAGTTTACCTGTCCAAACCATCAAGGTTGTTAAGATCTTCTGGAGGGGCCCTGCTCTTGGTCCCACCACCCTCACAATCGTGTCTGGTGGGGACGAGGGACAGGGCCTTCTCGGTGGTGGCCCCTTGGCTTTGGAACTCTCTCCCACTGGAGATTAGAACTGACTTTTAGAAAACTGGTGAAAACATGGCTCTGGAATTTAGCATTTGATGAGTGAGTCAATAACTCCTGACCACACGGACGGATGGCGATGAATTGTGACTTCATTCTGGCGACTTGGCCTTATGTAATTATATGACTGAATTTTAATGTGTTAGTGTATCATGGGATGTGATGTTTTAATCTACTGTTTTATGAATCTTTTGTTGTGAACCGGACTGAGTCCCTCTGTGGAGGTCGAGAAGACCAGTATATAAAAGTTCTAAACAATAAATAAATGAAAAGATGAATATATCAATTGCAGATTGTTTAAATGTCTATGTACCACCATCACCATCACCCCAGTGCTTATACATGAGTGCAGTAGTGAAGAAGGTGTGAATGTTTTTCAAACTCACAGAACAGACTTCCTGACATATAACTATTACTATTGCATAACTAACATAATTAGAATGGATACAGTCAGGCCCGTAGCCAGGATTTCGATTCGGGGGGGGGGGGGGGCTGAGTTTGTTTGGGGGGGGGGGGTGAGTCTGAGTGAAAGAGGGTCTACCCTAGCAAACCTTCTGTATCGTTACCCCAATACCCCCATGCATATGGGATATATTGAGTATGGTGATCAGATCATGATATGAATAAACATAAGTTTAAATAATGCACCAGTAAGGCCTTTTCGCGAACCACCATGAGAATTTGGGGGGGGGGGGTGAATCCCCTCAAGCCCCCCCCCCCCCCCCCAGCTAACATGCCTGGATACAGAGATTCCCAGCTTGACCTCCCAAAACAGAGGTATTGGAAATATTAGTCTCCGTTTTTGTGATCGACAAGGGAACCATTCCCCTTGATCACAGTAGTTGCTGTCCAGTAATAGAGGGACTTTCAGAGTCCCTATGTATCTCTTAAATTAGGAAATACATAAAGATTGTGAATGCAAAACAGTCATGAATCTATAACTCTAGGATATGTGTTTATTAGGCCTGGGTAACAACGCAAAAATTTGTTTCTAAAATCGATTTGTATTTGGGGGGGTTTTGCGTTTCGATATTTAAAATAATTACAAGATTTTCCTTTGAAAAAGTTCAGTATTTACGAAATTTCGTTTTTAGAATATTTTTTGAATTTTTTGAAGAATAAAAGAAAGATATTTTTCAGAAATATTTAAAACTGGAAAATTAACAATGCTTGCCCTGTTGTGGAGCGAACACAGCCACAGGACAGGGACAAACGCGCACACACAGGCACACAAGGGTCTTTTCTTTTTTTAGAATATTTTTTGAATTTTTTGAAGAATAAAAGAAAGATATTTTTCAGAAATATTTAAAAAATGGAGAATTAACAAAATGCTTGCCCTACCCTGTTGTGGGGCGAAAACAGGGCAAAGCCTCCCCGCTGCTCCCAGCAATGAATGAATGAATGAATGCAAGCACAAGCCATGAATGAATGAATGCAAGCAAGCAATGAATGAATGAATGAATGCAAGCAAGCAGCCAAGAGCCAACCAAGCCTCCCTCCCGCACCTCCCGTCTCCTTCGCAATGAGCAATGCGGCCACGCGGAGCCGCTTTTAAAGGGCAACCCGCCCAATAACAATCAGCCACGGTGCTTGGGAGCGCTGGATTGGCTCCCGGCGCACCCAGCATCCTCCATCCCTAAAACGTCATTTCCGAAACGGGCGGAAGCTCGTAAAAAAGATGGAGGATGCCGTTTCGATATTTAAAAACACTTCCGGGTTTAAAAATAAGTTTTGTAATCGTTTTGTAATTGCTAAAAATAACGAATATTTAACGAATTACAAAATTAACGAACGAAACCGCCCAGGCCTAGTGTTTATAACTTCCCAGGTAACTTTTGGGCATAACATCTAGTGCTAATCTTGTGTATGTTTACTTTTCAATAGGTCTCCCTGTGTTAAGTGGAGCTGATTCCTAGGCTAGCAAAGCAAACTGGATATCTATGTGATTTAGTAGCATTGGCTACTGCTATTAATCAGTAATATCAATATTTGTACAAAGATCTAATGGAGCAGAATCTTTCATGGCTGTCAGGGTCAAATGAGACACAATATTAATTGCATGAATTCAATTAATGGCCATGATTTTTCTTGTGCATGTGACTGCATCCGGATCAGCTTTAACATCATGCTGCAAGCTACAATCCTCACCATAAACTCAAAAAAGTGTTCTTCTCTTAAAATGCTTTTTGTATTTCAAGGGAAATTGCCTTTGGCACCAGTGGAGGTGCCCTATGAAGTTCAAATAGCAGTTTGAAAGAAGCAATTTTGATCTAGATGTGGCAAGGAAAGAAACACTATAATGCTACTCCCCAATCCTTCAGGGGCCCTGTGGTTGCTCAGGCTTCCTCCTTCCTACTATTTACATAATGAGAATTCATGTAATTAATGTTTAGTTTGGCCCTCAAGCAGCCTTCCAAAACACAGAGTACAATGCCAGGAAGCAGTAGATTTCCATCTGTCCCTGCAGAGTTTTGAGGGTGAAGGATGTATGTGACTGAAAGTAAATGAGTGGAGATGAGAAAATACACATCATAAAAGACAGAGGCAATGGGAAGCTTCCCTGCAAACACCAGAAGACTTGCAAACTCCATCTCAACAAAACTCCAAAGAGGTTTCTCGCTTTCTTTAACATCTATTTTCTTCTCACCATGCTGACAATACACAGTGCTGAACTCTTGTTTGGAACATGAGTCATACTTGGCATGTATTCTTTTGGTGGTCAGTTTTGTTTATCATCAAGAAATGTATTAGGCTAGATGGAGGTCAGTGTCTATCACAGCCATCAGTCTTTGCTTGCTTAAGAGGAAGGACACTGGGGTGAAGAGTGAGACCTCCTTTCTACATGCAGCCAAAGGAGAAGAGCTTTCAAAACCACTGCCTGCTAAACTATTCAATAGTGAAGGAGAAAATCAGTGAGCAAGGACATCTTTACATGTCCCTCCCTCCTTTGCTTTTTTGCCTGCAGGCACCAGAAAAACAGCAGGCATACAGGGTTCCTTGCAGTGCCATGTGTGCCCTCCCTCTTTCCCCCAACATATTGGGGAAACGGGACAAAGTCCATTGGTGTTTTCTTCCCATCAGATGAGGAGAAGGGCGGCAATGTGTATTGCCGAGTTGTCCTTTTCCCCATCAGATTAGGAAAATGGGTTAAAAATATTGGAGCTATCCAAAACATACCCAAGCATGGTGGCCGAGGAAACTTGCAACACGTCCTCGGCACTTCGAGAATCAATGGGATGGGGCCTGCTGACCATCATGTGACAGCGCTCAGTAGGCCCCATCAGCAAAGTGCTGCAAAAGGGGCAATTTGATCCAGTGTGATGAGGTGGTAAGCTGGGTAGATGCGGGAAATGCCATAGATGTAGCGTATCTGGATTTCAGCAAGGCTTTCGACAAGGTCCCCCACGACCTTCTGGCAAGGAAACTAGTCCAATGTGGGCTAGGCAAAACTACGGTGAGGTGGATCAGTAATTGGTTAAATAGACGAACCCATAGGGTGCTCACCAATGCTTCTTCTTCATCCTGGAAAGAAGTGACGAGCGGAGTGCCACAAGCAGGGTTTAGTCCTGGGCCCGGTCCTGTTCAACATCTTTATTAATGACTTAGATGAAGGGTTAGAAGGCAGGATTACCAAGTTTGCAGACGACACCAAATTGGGAGGGATAGGCAATACTCCAGAGGACAGGAGCAGGATTCAAAACGATCTTGACAGATTAAAGAGATGGGCCAAAACTAACAAAATGAAGTTCAACAGGGACAAATGCAAGATACTCCACTTAGGCAGAAAAAACTAAATGCAAAGATACAGAATGGGGGACAATGCCTGGCTTGAGAGCAGTACGTGTGAAAAAGATCTAGGAGTCCTCGTGGACAACAAGTTAAACATGAGCCAACAATGTGATGTGGCGGCAAAAAAAAGCCAATGGGATTTTGGCCTGCATCAATAGGAGCATAGTGTCTAGATCTAGGGAAGTAATGCTACCCCTCTATTCTGCTTTGGTTAGACCACACCTGGAATATTGTGTCCAATTCTGGGCACCACAATTTAAGAGAGATATTGACAAGCTGGAATGTGTCCAGAGGAGGGCAACTAAAATGATCAAGGGTCTGAAGAACAAGCCCTATGAAGAGCGGCTTAAATAGCTGGGCATGTTTAGCTTGAAGAAGAGAAGGATGAGAGGAGATATGATAGCCATATGTGAGAGGAAGCCACAGGGAGGATGGAGCAAGCTTGTTTTCTGCTTCCCTGGAGACTAGGACATGAAACAATGGCTTCAAACTTCAGGAAAGGAGATTCCATCTGAACATGAGGAAGAACTTCCTGACTGTGAGAGCCATTCAGCAGTGGAACTCTCTGCCCCGGAGTGTGGTGGAGGCTCCTTCTTTGGAAGCTTTTAAACAGAGGTTAGATGGCCATCTATCAGGGGTGACTTGAATGCAATATTTCCGCTTCTTGGCAGGGGGTTGGACTGGATGGCCCATGAGGTCTCTTCCAACTCTTTGATTCTATGATTCTATCATTCCAGCCTCCTTAGTGAGATAGCACTGTCAGACATCAGCCAACAGTGCTCAAGTTCAGCTAAGTGGCATATTGCTGCTGTGGACAGCCATGAAAACTGGAGTGACGTCTTTGGTGGTTGCACAGAGATGCCAAAGTGTTTTTGGCACAGCATCCCAGATGCCGGATCAGTCTTGCTTTTCTGGTCAGTGTAGAATGGCCTTTAGTAAGTTTCATGGCTCCAGAACCATGTACAGAGATTCACCCTCATTCTCTGAAGGACATTTCAATGTGATCTCAACCTTAGCCTTCACAATGTGATCCTTAGCTTTCACAATGTAATCTCAGCCTTATGGATTTTGCAATATCTCTTGAGGAAAGACACAGGAGGTGGCAGTCATGATCTCTGTTGCAAGCAAACCAAATCTAGGGGCATTGTCTCTTTGTAGATGAAGATCTGAAGCAAAGCTACAATGACTTCTTCAAGACTAAAAAAGTGATCAGTAATTATAAATTTCTGATTCAACAGGGAATGGAAGTCAGGTTTGTAAAATCCAAATCTAGGAAACCTATGTCAAAGTGGAGAAAAGAGGCAAAGTAGTGCTTGCAAGAACATTTTTTTCTGCTGATGTGCAGTTATAGCAAATGGCAGAAGTTGTTTGACATTTGGAGAGATTAGCAGATGTGGTTGTTGATTTTACAACAGGACTTAGACCTCAACTGACACTTTTATGGAAAGCATGAGAAAAGAGATTAGCACTCTATATCTAATCAACACCAAGCTGTTTTCATTCTGAATTTCAAGCCTTGGGCTTCAGATGTTATCGAAAGTCCATGCCGTGGTGATCAAATAACATGACGGAGCTTTTCAAGGATTACTGTAAAAAGGACACATGGAAAAACTTTGTTTTAATGTACCAGTTTATTTTTGAAATACAGAATGACACAAATATAACATTTATATGGACAATTTCCTTTGAAACTTGCCCATGGCCAAATAGAAGGCTATTACTGATCTTTTTTCGCAACTTCCTATTGTTATTCTATTTAAAGATGTTCCAAATATATGAAGTTGCCTCACAGTGAGGCAAGTTATTAGCCTATTTACGTCTTCCAAGAAGACCAGGCCTCATCTACAAAAGTTCACTATGAACCCTCCCATTAAAAAACAACAAAACACACATAGAATAATAGAATCATAGAATCAAAGAGTTGGAAGAGACCTCATGGGCCATCTAGTCCAACCCCCTGCCAAGAAGCAGGAATATTGCATTCAAATCACCCCTGACAGATGGCCATCCAGCCTCTGTTTAAAAGCTTCCAAAGAAGGAGCCTCCACCACACTCCGGGGCAGAGAGTTCCACTGCTGAACGGCTCTCACAGTCAGGAAATTCTTCCTCATGTTCAGATGGAATCTCCTCTCTTGTAGCCATTGTTCCGAGTCCTAGTCTCCAAGGAAGCAGAAAACAAGCTTGATCCCTCCTCCCTGTGGCTTCCTCTCACATATTTATACATGGCTATCATATCTCCTCTCAGCCTTCTCTTCTTCAGCCTAAACATGTCCAACTCCTTAAGCCACTCCTCATAGGGCTTGTTCTCCAGACCCTTGATCATTTTAGTTGTCCTCCTCTGGACACATTCCAGCTTGTCAATGTCTCTCTTGTGTTGCCCAGAATTGGACACAATATTCCAGGTATGGTCTAACCAAAGTGGAATAGAGGGGTAGCATTACTGAATTACAGAATCCAGTACCAAAAAGGCTGAATATTACAGGGAAGGAAGTCAAGAAAGCCTACAAAAAGAACAGTCTTCCAAAGCATAATTAATATGTGTTCTACTCCCAATTTGAAGGGGGTTATTTCGTTCTCAGGCTATGGTAGCATGTTCCAATCAGCTATTTTTTTTAATCCTTTCTTCCTGTATAAGATAACAATACTTGCAAAGACCAACTAAAACTGAGCTCCCAGGAAAAAACACTGCTACAGGAAAACAAAAAAAGAAGGCTGAATAAACTGAAGAGGAAAGGAGATTGAGAGGAGTGAGAAGATTTTTCACTTTCTCCCTTTCATAAACCCCAATGACTTATTAATTGGTCAAAGATTACCTGAGACATTATGCAATAGTATACAGTAAGATGTGCTTAGCTGAACCCTAGTTTTTGGACCATTGTTGATTACATACTAACACATAATCTACTAAGTTTAATTAGTCAACCATAGTCCCAAAAATAGGGTTCAGTACTGGGGGGGGGGGGGGGGGGTTGGGGGGTGTTGGAAAACAATTCTACTCAGAAGGAAACTCCCACTATCATATACTGTCAATCTCCTCCCAACTTTCCTATCATTGTGTCCTCAGATGCTTATACAGATGCTTGAAAGTAGAGGGTCAACCTCCATCCCAAGCATACTAACCTCCATCCCAAACATATTGGAGGACTGAAAGATGTCCACAAACACTTCTGGGAGTGATGACTGTAGATAGGTGAAACTATGAAAGTGAACCTAAAGATAAGGGGGTGTTAGTGTAATTTATGTATTCAAGATCATAGACTCATAGAATCATAGAATCAAAGAGTTGGAAGAGACCTCATGGGCCGTCCAGTCCAACCCCCTGCCAAGAAGCAGGAATATTGCATTCAAATCACCCCTGACAGATGGCCATCCAGCCTCTGTTGCATGATTCTGATGTATTGACTTGTCCAACAAACCAGAGCTTGAAGTGATGCCTGCTGAAGCAAAAGCTATTTGTTCTAAGTCTCTGATGTTGACAGGTATTTGCAAGATTATTTTGAATAATGGGTTTATCAAAAACTCCTGTAGAGCCTTGCCATGGCCCCTTCAGTAGAGCTTTGCCATGAACCCTTCCAGACAGGTCCAAAAATAAGGGACCTGTTGCACTTTTACCTGAGACATCCAAACGATGCCTCTGGTAAAAGCAAATTAATCTGGAAGAAAGAAGGGGTTCCCTGCTTTATTCCGAATTAATTAGACACCTGGTAGGATCTGGGTTCTTAGGTAAGATCCAGAACTTAGCAGGCATGAGCCTAGTGTGGATTGAACCCAGGGACCATATCACGTGATCTGCGGGCCCAATCCACATAGCCATCTAAGGCGTTCAGGCTCAATGAGTGCACCCACCCCCTCCGCAAACCCTCAAAATAACCACTTAAAAGAAAGAAAAACTTACCCAGCCACTATTAAGGTACTCCTTCAGTCTTCTTGGTGCATCATTTCTCTGTGCCAGGAGGACTGAAGGAGTACCTTAATAGTGGCCAGATTTTTTTGGATAAAGAAAGAAACTACGGTTACAGGTAAGCAACCTATAATTTCCTGTCGTAGTCAACTGTGAATACGCACATATGGTAGACTAGCAAGCTGGCTGGTGGGCGTCATGCCATCGCAGAGAAGAGGACTGCCCTTCCAAATGAAACACTCCTCTTGGAGGAGACATCCAATTTGTAGTGGGACACAAAGCTAAGTGGCATGGACCATGTGGCAGCATGGCAACTCCAGACCCCTGGCTCTCGAGGGCCGCACACTTTGACACATGAAGCCATTGCTTCAGACTTGAACCTTTTTAGAGAAATTCCTGTGAGAACAACACCGTTTAATGTGGTGCCCCAAAAGTGCCCCAAATCCAGAATTCATGGCCAGCTCTGTTTGCTTTTCAGTTGGTTCTTGGCTCCATTTATATAAACGACATTTATTTATTGCTGAAATGGGGTTTTGCTGGACTCTGAACCAGTCCACCTTCTCCAAAGAGTTTGACCTATATTCCATTGGTGGATTGTGGAACTGGTGCATTCCTAACCTCAAGGTGTGACGAGAAGCAAGATCTGAAAATCAGACGCAATCAAAAAGATTTTTTCGGATAAAGAAAGTTTTTCTTTCTTTTAAGGGGTTATTTTGGGGGACTTCTGGGTGGCTGCATGCCATCCAGGTAGTTACCAGGACGATATGTAGCCACCATGCCAAGGAAACCCTGGGTTTTGGGCAACATGTGGGGACGAAAACCCACACCGACATAGGTTTTTAAAACTCGCTTCAGCGTGGATTTTACCCCTGCCTGGAAGCACCCTTAATGAGGTATAGTTTAGAAAAGCTGTGTTTTCCCTTTGTTTTTTCCCTTTGTTTGTTTTCCCTTTTCCCTGTGTTTTCCAGTGGAGTTTCATACTTCTAATCAATATTGCTGTGTTCCTTCAAGATTTACCTTACCAAACTGAGGTAGCTAGTATAGGAAAATATAAAGCCAATATAACTAGTCCCAACATGTCTTACAGGCAAAGCAGTTGGGAGAGATCAATGGCCAGACTGTACTATTCTGTGAGAGAAGCCAGAAGGATGCTTGGGACAGCTGAGCTTCTATGCTGTCCTCCATGGCTACCAGCCTACAAGTGCTCATATGAACTTTAGTAGCCATCGCTCTTCCACTGGAACCATTTTCAAAAGAAAAACACAATAGATCAATATACATTTTCTGAGGCAAGGCTACTCAAGAGCTTTAACTGGCATTCTTTATATAATCTGTTAAACAAGTGTTCTACCATGCCAGAAAATTTTAGAAATATTTTAAATATACCATCGCGAATCGCTCATAGTTGCAGTGCTGAAATTGGCTTCATTGAAGTCATGCATCAATTCTTTTCACAGCTCTGCCAATTACTAGTACACAGACATTATTTACCTTATAGATTTCCCTTCCTAAAATTAAAGCAGCCATGCTCAAAAATGTTCAAAATTAATTTAATATCAATTAAATGGATAGCTTTAACTCTGTACCACTATACTTGGGAGTGAGCTCCGAGACATAGGATTGCCCCGTTAGCTGTTGTCCTCTTTCTCTTGATTATGTGTGCATTTATTTTGGGGGGGGGGGGGGGTTTGAAGGGGAGTAAAAGATAGTTTAAAATCACAATTGTGTCTCGCATCAGTGGCTTTCTTGGAAACGTTCCAGGAAGTGAGAGTCAGTCAGAAGCAATTGCTGCCAGAATTGATTTAAAATTATCTCTCTCAGGCAACCTATCTGGCTTTCCCACTTGACTCCTCTCAGCAAGACAGAAAGAGTCCCAATTGCTACCATGGTCAGTCTATTATTGAAAATCATAAAGTTGGAAGGTATGCCCATCCATTCCACACACACACACACCCTGGCCATCATGTGACGTGTATTATTTGTTCAAAAGCTACCACCTTCGGAGAGATTGTATTCCATTCTCAAATCATAAGGAAGTTCTCTTCTATTTAATAAATCTTTATTGCAGTGTTTCTCAAACTGGGGGTCGGGACCCCTGGAGGAGTCACGAAGGGGTGTCAGAGGGGTCACCAAAGACCACCAGAAAACACAGTATTTTCTGTTGGTCATGGAGGTAATGTGTGGGAAGTTTGGCCCAATTCAATCCTTGGTAGGGTTCAAGTGCTCTTTGATTGTAGGTGAACTATAAATCCCAGCAACTACAACTCCCAAATGTCAAGGTCTATTTCCCCCAAACTCTACTAGTGTTTATATTTGGGCATACTGAGAATTCATGCCAAGTTTGGTCCAGATCCATCATTGTTTGAGTCTACATTTCTCTCTGGATGTAGGTAAACTACAACTCCCAAAACCCAAGGTCAGTGCCCACCAATCCCTTCCAGTATTTTCTGTTGATCATGGGAATTCTGTGTGCCAAGTTTGATTCAGTTCCATCATTAGCGGAGTTCAGAATGCTCTTTGATTTTAGGTGAACTATAAATCTAAGCAACTACAACTCCCACAGGCAAAATCAATACCCTCCCCCAATCTGTTACTATTCATAACAGCAGCAAAATCAGTTATGAAGTAGCAACAAAATTAATTTTATGGTTGGGGTCACCATAACATGAGGAAGTGTATTAAGGGGTCGTGGCATTAGGAAGGTTGAGAACCACTGCTTTATTGTATTATGTGAAAAAACATGCTATCTACAAAATTCAACAATCAAAATACAAGTATTATTTTCCCTAAAAACTACAGCTAAAAACCACTTCTTACAAATCAGCTATCCTCGTGAACCAGTTGCCAAACAAAGAAATCATTCCATCATTGAATAAATCAGTCAGTAGTAGATATGTAAATGAGAATGTATTTATTTACTCTAATCGTATCCTGCCTTTCTCTACCCCGAAGGGGACTCAAGGTGGCTTTACATATGATAACTATTCAATGCCTTTGAACAACAAACACTTAAAATGCATTCCTGACTTCCTGAGAGCCGTTCAGCAGTGGAACTCTCTGCCCCGGAGTGTGGTGGAGGCTCCTTCTTTGGAAGCTTTTAAACAGAGGCTGGATGGCCATCTGTCAGGGGTGATTTGAATGCAATATTCCTGCTTCTTGGCAGGGGGTTGGACTGGATGGCCCATGAGGTCTCTTCCAACTCTTTGATTCTACGATTAAGTTAAAGATTTTAAATTAAAATTAAATACACATTAAAAACATATAAAACATTACAATCACTATTAAAAATCATGCCATCCACAGTCGTAATCCAGGAGCATTCCAAAAGTCATTGCACATAATTCTGTAGCTATTATTGGACTGTAGTTAATCTCCAAAGGCTTGACCCCAAAGCCAGGTTTTCACTATCCTTTTGAACAAAAAATCTTTTGCACACCCACTATGTTTAACGATTCAGAAACTTGGGACATATACATTTTAGAATCTCTATTATAAGAAATTTACCAAACCATTCACCAAACTGTTCCAAAATGAAATACACAGGGTAAGAAGAATTTTGTACATAAAATTACTCAGTCATGATTGAAAAATGCAAGTTTTTATAGAAGTATAGTGGCATTTGACCACAAATGATGTTGTTTGTAAAAACTTTGAAAATTCCCCAAAACTTTGTGAGTGACTGAAACTTGATGGGCTAACAATGGTAAATGTGTTCTATACTCATAGCAAGTTTCATGCTAATAGCTCTAACAATGAGGGAGAAAGGCACCACTGAAGTTTGCCCATTGGCACAATTACTTCACAAAAAATAGTTAACCTGTTATAGTTAGGATATGAATTCCGTCCAATTTTGGAAACGCTTTAGAAATGATTCCCGGCCTCCCCAATTTCATAATGAGTATTGAAACAGTATTTCTACAAAAATAATTTTGAAAAAGACATGAAACATGGTGCATAAGACTCAAAACATCTATGCAATATATTGCTCATATAAATTTTATTTATTAATTTTGTTTTTTACTAGAACAATTACATGAAACTACATTTGCAGTCTTTAGATCCTTCTGCTGCAAATGTAGTTTCACGTAATTGTTCTAGTAAAAAACAAAATTAATAAATAAATTTTATATGAGCAATATATTGCATAGATGTTTTGAGTCTTATGCACCATGTTTTAGAGATCACAACAGAATGATACTTTGTATTTATTTATCGAGTCATCAGCAACCAGTCAATTATATTACATTTCTAACAGAACAAAGCAAACAAACAGACAAAATACAAAAATACAAAATACAGAATACAAAATTTGTGAGTTTGGTAGTTGATTAGATGTCCTTTGACCAGTATCTGGCCACTTGGAGTGCTTCTGGTGTTGCCGCAAGAAAGTCCTCCATTGAGCATGTAGCAGGGCTCAGGTTGCATTGCAGCAGGTGGTCAGTGGTTTGCTTCTCTCCACACTCGCATGTCGAGGATTCCACTTTTTAGCCACATTTCTTAAGGTTGGCTTTGCATCTCGTGGTGCCAGAGCGCAGTTTGTTCAGCGCCTTCCAAGTCGCCCAGTCTTCTGTGTGCCCAGGGGGAAGTCTCTCATCTGGTATCACCCATGGATTGAGGTGCTGGGTTTGAGCCTGCCACTTTTGGACTCTCGCTTGCTGAGGTGTTCCAGCGAGTGTCTTTGTAAGCTAACAACATTCACAATTATTCACACCCAGGTTCAAAAGCGACGTTCCCAACAGTTGGGAAAAGTAATAAATTGGCAAGAATTTTGCACAATTTTCTTCTGATATCTGTGTTGTTCAGGAATTCTTCTGTAGAATTTTTTTTTAATACAAATGGATTTCCTGCACAGAAAACTGGGGTTTTCACACAAAAAAAATACCTTCCATTGTATATTTTCTGTGTAATACTTTAGAATATGATTCAAATATACCATGAAAACCATTTTCCCTTACAATGGAAAAAATATTTCCCTTTGCATGCAAAGATGAAATATTCATGGTTTTACTTTTTAGCACGCCTTGATGTTGTCAAAATTATGCCCCACTTAGATCAGTAGTTCTCAACCTATGGGTCCCCAGACATTTTGGACTTCAACTCCCAGAAGTCCTAACAGCTGGTAAACTGACTGGGATTTCTGGGAGTTGTAGACCAAAACACCTGGGGACCCACAGGTTGAGAACTACTGACTTAGAGAGTTACAGATTCTATTTCCAAGGCGGTTAGAATGTAATGTAATATAATGTTTATAATGTACTATATACTGTATATACTCGAGTATAAGCCTAGTTTTTCAGTCCTTTTTTTAGGCTGAAAAAGTCTCCCCCGGCTTATACTTGAGTCAATGTTATTTATTATTTTACCCTGTTGTTGTTGTTGTTACATTTATTATTTTATTATTGTTGTTATTATTACATTTATTATTTTACTCTATTATTATTATTTTACTCTATTTATTATTATTGGGGGACATGTAAGCATATTTACATTGAAGAAAGTTTGAATAATGGTTTAATCAGAGTTGGACAGTCTTATCTTGAATTACAGTTTTATGTAAATATTCAAAAACATTTAACCTACTAATGCCTAAATTAATATAATTATAGGTATCTATTTTTATTTTGAAATGTACTCGTAGCTGCTGCATTTCCCACCCCCGGCTTATACTCGAGTCAATACACCTTCCCAGTTTTTTGTGGTAAAATTGGGTGCCTCGGCTTATATTCGGGTCGGCTTATAGTCGAGTATATACGGTAATTATTTTTTTCTTCTTTGTTTGGATATTCTCATAATCTGTTCCTGAATGAGATATAATAGAATGCATTCTGTTTTTCTTTACATACATGACTCCTGATTCCTGATTCATTCTTCATTCATTTGGCTCCAACATCTCAAGTGCCCCTTAGAATCAAAGAGTTGGAAGAGACCTCATGGGCCATCCAGTCCAACCCCCTGCCAAGAAGCAGGAATATTGCATTCAAATCACCCCTGACAGATGGCCATCCAGCCTCTGTTTAAAAGCTTCCAAAGAAGGAGCCTCCACCACACTCCGGGGCAGAGAGTTCCACTGCTGAACGGCTCTCACAGTCAGGAAGTTCTTCCTCATGTTCAGATGGCATCTCCTCTCTTGTAGTTTGAAGCCATTGCTCCGCGTCCTAGTCTCCAGGGAAGCAGAAAACAAGCTTGCTCCCTCCTCCCTGTGGCTTCCTCTCACATATTTATACATGGCTATCATATCCCCTCTCAGCCTTCTCTTCTTCAGGCTAAACATGCCCAGCTCCTTAAGCTGTTCCTCATAGGACTTGTTCTCCAGACCTTTTATCATTTTAGTCGCTCTCCTCTGGACACATTCCAGCTTGTCAATATCTCTCTTGAATTGTGGTGCCCAGAATTGGACACAATATTCCAGGTGTGGTCTAACCAAAGCAGAATAGAGGGGTAGCATTACTTCCCTAGATCTAGACACTATGCTCCTATTGATGCAGACCAAAATCCCATTGGCTTTTTTTGCTGCCACATCACATTGTTGGCTCATGTTTAACTTGTTGTCCACGAGGACTCCAAGATCTTTTTCACACGTACTGCTCTCGAGCCTGGCATCCCCCATTCTGTATCTTTGCATTTCGTTCTTCCTGCCAAAGTGGAGTATCTTGCATTTGTCACTGTTGAACTTCATTTTGTTAGTTTTGGCCCATCTCTCTAATCTGTCAAGATCGTTTTGAATCCTGCTCCTGTCCTCTGGAGTATTGGCTATCCCTCCCTTCTCATTGATAACTGTTTTTCTCTCTGCTTATCCTCCTATGGAGCCTGTCCCTTAGATTGACAAAAGGGGGAAAATCCTTACAGAATATTCTTGCATATTTTATTTAATTTTATTGCCCATTCACTTCCTAGCAAAGAGTAATACTACCACAGCCCTTGCACATTGATTTCTTGTCCAAGTATGCACTTATCAAATGTAAAGGTCAAAAGATCCATGTTTCCATCTGAAATTGATTAGAAATAGCATGAACTACATCACAAGGAAGCTGCCCTTTCTTGATTCATGTTAAATAGAAATGATACAGTTATTGTTAGCCTTTTTCCAGGGAACATTATCTTATAATAAGGTTTGTTTCCAATTTCTAGTATGGTAGAGCTCAACTAAAATACAGGGCAGTATGCCTCAGAGAAGATTAGGAAACTTAATGCCTTCTACAACATTAATAGAATAGGGGAAAATATTATGGATTGGATCCATAATATGGTTACAACTGGCACACTGAAATGGATGAGATTTATAGTAGTCATTATCTCATGGATTAAAGTAGGTCTACTCTGAGCATGACTAAATCTGGATGCAAACCACTACAAAGTTATCAAAGTTGCTTCCAAAAGAAACCGTTGTGATTTTGTACTAACTCTTATGTCCCCTGCTCCAAAAAAAAAATGGTAATTAGAGGGCAGAAAGAATTAATTTAGATATATTTATTTGAGTTGGATCTACACTACCATGTAATGCAATATAGACTCATATAATCCCATTCAATGCAGACAATCTGCATTCTGAAGCTGCATTACATGGAAGTGTAGATCCAGCTTCAGAGGTAGACTGTACTGAGGCTGATGCAGTTTACTTTCAAGCAAGTGTGTATAAGCTTACTGCTATGCAGCATTTAACCTATATTAAATTAATATCAAGCATTTTTGAGTTACATGACATCACTTTGGTTCATTTTAGAAAGATCACCACCATCATCATCATCTTTAATTACTTATTAATCGCCCTCCATCCGAGGTGCTCTAGGCAATTTACAAGCTAAATTGTAGAAGATAAAATACATACATACAAAAATTAATAATTAACATAGATCAAATGCTCTAGCGAAAAGCCAGGTCTTAAGTGCTAGAGTAAAAGGCCCTAAGTCACGCATGGTTCTCAAGTAGGGCGGCAAGGAATTCCATAAGGCAGGGGCAGAAATAGAAAAAGCCCTGCGTCTGGTACTTTCCAAGTGCACTTCTCTAGGACCCAGTATATAGAGTAAGTCGCATTGGGCTGGTCGTTGCTGCCTCCGATGATGGGAGAAGGAGAGGCAGTTCCTAAGGTACGATGGACCCTTAGGGCATTGCAAAAGTCCAGCCTAGACGTGACCGTGGCATGGATGACTGTTGCCAGAGTTTCATTAGATAGGTAGGGAGCCAATTGCCTCGCTTGTCATAGAAAGATAATAAAGTGGGCCCTTAGTATCCACTGGAGTTTCATTCCAGGACCCCACCCCATGAATACTGGGATCTGTGGAAGCTCAAGTCCCAGTCTACAAAATTGCATAGTAAAAAGGTGTGCTTTATGTTAAAGGGCAAAATCAAGATTTGTTTTCTTAAATTTTTGGAAGACGGGAATATTTTCAAGATGTGAATGATTGAATCTGTGGATACAGAATGTGAATATGGGTGGAGGGGGTGGGTGGGCAACAGTATTACAAAGTTGTGAACTTGCATATTCAGTTAAAAGAGTTGAGCAATAAATTTGCCTTTTTCTATCTAATATTGTCAAAATCAGGGTTTTGTAATCTGCTTAATCTAGAAAAAAAGCTTTAGTTTTTTGCTTTAGTCATTTCACATTATCTTCTTTTGACTGAACTTCCGTTGATTCATTTAGTCCCATTCATTTTTAGTCAAGATTCTAGAGATGTAAAGGGTATGTTTTTACAAAAAGTATACAAACTCATTCTTCACCTGTTGCTTTCCTGCAACAGACACCTTGGTGTGCTTAATCGTACAGTGGACCCTCGGTATCTACTTAAGTTTGGTTCCAGGACCCCCATGGATAGCAAATCTATGGATACTCAAGTCCTACTACAGGCAAAATCAATGTTTGCTTTTTACTTTTTTGGTAGGGGATATTTTCAAACTGTGCATGGCTGAATCGATAGAGGCAGAACATGTGGACACAGAGGGCTGAGTGCATAGCTGGTCCTCATAGCACAGTGGTTCTCAACCTGTGGGTACCCAGATGTTTTGGCCTTCAACTCCCAGAAATCCTAACAGCTGGTAAATTGGCTGGGATTTCTGGGAGTTGTAGGCCAAAACACCTGGGGACCCACAGGTTGAGAACCACTGTCATAGCATATAACACAAATTATATACCTCAGATTCCTGGGGTCCATTCATACTAGACATTTGTAGCACTATGGTGCCATTTTGACTGTTATGATTCCAACTTATTTGCAATTAAAATTGGAAGGACAGTTGGGATTCTCAGCTAAGGACCTCCTCTAGTGCTTCTAAGTTCTTACCAAACTAAAAACCTCAAGGGTTCAAGAGGATGTTGCCATTGTATAGGGTGAATGAGTCTCTGGCCTCCTTGAAAATAAAGATGTATATTATGCTTGGATGGTGCACTAGAATTATAGAAAATGGTCTGGAATACTCATAGAAACAGTCCTTTAACCAGAAATGAATGAATGAATGAATGAAGTAGCAGTGTGGAGTTTCTCCAGGATTTAACAAATTTTTTCGGGTTTAATTGAGTTTCTTGTCTGAACTAGAGCATGTTTCTTGAATCAATAGCTGAGAATAATCCAATTTTATGTAAACCCCATTCTTCCAGTGAGTCTCCTGTAGACAGGATTAGCAATTGGATCGAAGTCTTCAAGTCTTTGCAGAGAGGATTTGATTCATTTCTTACATACAGAGTAAACAGCAGGATCTAGATGTTGCTTATACGTCAGACAGTGTCTCACAAGTACTCACCCATTAACTGAAAATATGACTGTTCTCCTTTAGGCACATTTCACAGGTTTTAGTCAATGACATGACAGGAAAGCTGTGCATGAAACATTAATCAATTGTGCTTCCTGAACTACAGGTCAAACCTAGGTGAATCTCCAAAAGTCCCCTGGAACAGACGTCATTCTAGATATTCAGTTTCAAACTGAATAAAACACAGAAATGCTGGACCACTCTCACAACCACCATGTCAGACTACACAGAGAAGCCCTTGAAATACACAAGCATGTGGACAATTTCAACAGAAAGGAGGAAACCCTGAAAATGAACAAAATCTGGCTACCAGTATTAAAAAAAAAACCTCTAAAATTGCAACAGCGCAACAACAGAGAGGAAGCAGGTAGGGACATCTAATTACCTCTCAACAAAACTTTGCTCCAGGCACAGTCAGCCCATTGTATGCTAATCAAGGTGGTCAGTTGAAACATTCACACCTAGCTCCAGCAGAAAAGAGTCCTTTGTCCCACCCTGGTCATTCCACAGATATATAAACCCCTTTTCCCTAGTTCTAACAGACCTCACTACCTCTGAGGATGCTTGCCATAGATGCAGGCCAAACGTCAGGAGAGAATGCCTCTAGAACATTGCCATATAGCCCGAAAAAACCTACAACAACCCAGTGATTCCAGCCATGAAAGCCTTCGACAATACATTGAATAAAAGTGATGGAAGACTAAAAAGACAAACAACTAAATAGAGTTATATTTACAAATTCCAGTCTATCAGCAATGGTCTGAACAAAGGCAACAGTTTCTTGGCACATTAAATAAATCGTAAACATGTATATTCATTGCAGTGACTTATGTAACAAAAATATTTGCGTCTTTCCAGCTTTATGACAACATTTTACCATTTCTGTACTCATGTCAACCTGCTAGACTAAAACTTTTCTCCACTAGACATTACAGATTTGTGAAATTCTGGACATTGTTTTGTCAGCAATTTGGAGATATGGATAACTGAAATACAATATGAGCAGAGTCCCTCAGAAGCATTTACAAATTGAAACACAAGCCTCCAAATCTTTCAGATAAATCTGGAAAACTCCATAGATTATCAAAATGTCCTGAAACTTGACAGACTTGCAGTTGTAATTGTACGTTTTATTGATTTGCCCAGTTGTAAATAAAATCTACTCGTGTGGCAAGTTTAATCCCGACAGCCAGAAAATGATGGAAAAACAAGTCTCACAAGTTTCCCCATTGGCACTAATGGAACAAATCTTACAGAAACAATAACAAGACTCTGGATTTTGAATAATGAATCAAAACGGCTCCCTTCCAAATCTTCCCTAAATGAAATTTTTGATCCAAAAATCAAAATGGAACTGAAACGGATTTCTGCTGTTTCATACACCTCTACTAGACATGCATTTGCTTGCTTATTTATGATAATATTTATTATGATTCATTTATTTGACCAGTCATATGACAATTTCAAAATACAACACGAATAAAAGACAAGGCAAGAAGCAGAGGACAGCAGCTGACCTATTTACAGTCAGAATCTTATTTTCCTGGTTCTTCTTTCAGGAAATGTGCTCTTTTCTTGATAGCTTTCAGAATAAAAAAGCTTACTCTGATTATGGTGGATCTTTTTTGTCCTTGCAAAAAGGATATCAGAAGATCATTTCTGTTGGGGGGGCCTGCCGTTGGAAACTTGCTTATTTATGCTTATATACAAAAGCTGCCCTCTCCTTTGTCTTACTGATCATTCTATATGAACAATGTTAAACAATAAATGTGACCTTGTCATCATTTAAAAGTGTGAAATATTTCCATTACAGGGTTGTTGTAGGTTTTTTTGGGCTATATGGCCATGGTCTAGAGGCATTCTCTCCTGACGTTTGGCCTGCATCTATGGCAAGCATCCTCAGAGGTAGTGAGGTCTGTTGGAACTAGGAAAAGGGGATTACAAATCTGTGGAATGACCAGGGTGGGACAAAGGACTCTTGTCTGCTGGAGCTAGGTGAGAATGTTTCAACTGACCACCTTGATTAGCATATAATGGCCTGACAGTGCATGGAGCAAACTTTTGTTGAGAGGTGATTAAATGTCCTTGTTTGTTTCCTCTCTGTTGTTGTGCTGTTGCAATTGTAGAGTTTTTTAATACTGGTAGCCAGATTTTGTTTATTTTCATGGTTTCCTCCTTTCTGTTGAAATTGTCCACATGCTTGTGTATTTCAATGGCTTCTCTGTGTAGTCTGACATGGTGGTTGTGAGAGTGGTCCAGCATTTCTGTGTTCTCAAATAAATTGCTGTGTCCAGGTTGGTTCATCAGGTGCTCTGCTATGGCTGACTTATCTGGTTGAAGTAGTCTGCAGTACCTTTCATGTTCCTTGATGCGTGTCTGGGTGCTGCATTTGGTGGTCCATTTGCTGTGTCCAGGTTGGTTCATCAGGTGCTCTGCTATGGCTGACTTCTCTGGTTGAAGTAGTCTGCAGTACCTTTCATGTTTCTTGATGCATGTCTGGGCGCTGCATTTGGTGGTCCCTATGTAGACTTGTCAGCTGCATGGTACACGGTAGACTCCTGCAGAAGTGAGAGGATCCCTCTTGTCCTTTGCTGAACGTAGCATTTGTTGCATTTTCTTGGTCGATCTGTAGATAGTTTGTATGTTATGTTTCCTCGTCAGCTTCCCTATGCAGTCAGTGGTTCCCTTGATGTATGGCAAGAACACTTTTCTTCTGGGTGGATCTTCGTCTTGACTCTCGTGGCTTGTTCTCAGTCTTGCAGCTCTTCTGAGGTCTGAGGTGGAGTCTCCATTGGCCTGGAGAGCCCAGTTGAGGTGGTTCAGTTCATCTTGGAGGAGGTGGGGTTCGCAGATTCTTTTTGCACGGTCTGCCAAGGCTTTAATGGTGCTTCTTTTTTGACTTGGGTGATGGTTGGAGTTTTTATGTAGATATCTATCTGTGTGTGTGGGTTTTCTGTAAACGGTGTGACCCAATTGTTGATCTGGTTTGTGGATGACTTGCCATAGATGCAGGCGAAACGTCAGGAGAGAATGCCTCTAGACCATGGCCATATAGCCCGAAAAAAACCTACAACAACCCAGTGATTCCGGCCATGAAAGCCTTCGACAATACATTTCCATTACATTTCACACATCCTTCATCGTTGTGTCTGTCTGTCTATCTGTCTGTCTGTCTGTCTGTCTGTCTGTCTGTCTGTCTGTCCATGGTGGCTTCAGTCTGTGCACCTGACTATGTGGAATAGAGATCTCAAAAGCTTATGCAGAAATAAGCCAGTTAACAACCAGTCAAAGCAGTTAACACCCTCAGCAAAAACTCCAAATGAAAAACACAAATCTAAAATATGGAACACATTACAAAGGCCCAATCAAATATAACAAAACCAGAAGTAGAGAAGAGAAACAAAATCACAAAATTTATATGCAGACAGTATTTTTGTAAGCTGCCTTGAGCTCCACGCTAGGAAAAAGGCAGCATAAGCATAATAAAATAGAATAGAATAAACAATACATTTCAAATATATTTAATTTGATGCTTGGATAAGAAGAGGGTGGCCAGCCATTTAGTTGCAGCCATGAGGGAGTTTCAAAGCCGGGATGCCACCACTGAGAAGACTCTGCTATTGGTGGTAACTCATTGGCTACACTAGCAACACTACTCTAGTAACCACAGCCAGAGCCTCCCAACCTGAGCTTAAATGCTCAGTAGGGTCTGGAGAACAAGCCCTATGAGGAGCGGCTTAAGGAGCTGGGCATGTTTAACCTGAAGAAGAGAAGGTTGAGAGGAGATATGATAGCCATGTATAAATATGTGAGAGGAAGTCACAGGAAGGAGGGAGCAAGCTTGTTTTCTGCTTCCCTGGAGACTAGGATGCGAAACTACAATGACTTCAAACTACAAGAACATGAGGAAGAACTTCCTGACTGTGAGAGCCGTTCAGCAGTGGAACTCTCTGCCCTGGAGTATGGTGGAGGCTCCTTCTTTTAAACAGAGGCTGGATGGCCATCTGTCAGGGGTGTTTTGAATGCAATATTCCTGCTTCTTGGCAGGAGGTTGAACTGGATGGCCCATGAGGTCTCTTCCAACTCTAGGAGTCTATGATTCTAGGGCCAATGATGTGGCTCTCCAAGCAGTTCATGAAGAAAGGAAATTCCCCTTAGATTATGTACTCTGAGATCCCCAAGATGTGTTACTATAAACATGTGTTTAACATAAACATAGTTCTCTATACTCTTGAAACCAATGTTAAATATTAAAATTGGGGGCAGCATTAAATATTACTGTAAAACTGTCATAGACAGATTATATTAAAAATGGGACAATTGCAAACTAATTGCCTAGGCTCATGATGGCGAACCTATGACATGTGTGTCAGCACTGACACACGTAGCCATTTTTGATGACACGCAACTGCATGCGGCCGCATACACAGAAGAATGGGGCCGCATCCCGAGAAGGTCATTTCATCCTCAGCTCCTGCACCAGCATTTTTCTATAATGCCGAGATATATGATATTATGGGGAAAAGCAGGTAAGTTAAATAATTAGCTTTTTGGTTTATTAAATACAGTTATATATTACAATAATATATTTTTGTTATATTGGTTTTTTCTTGACGTGACACCCCACCTGAGTTATGCTCAGTTTTTTGGCGTGTTTTGACACACCAAGCTCAAAAGTTTGCCCATCACTGGCCTAGGCATACATTTTACAAACTATATGGGGTATCAATTGGTTAGAAAATTTTACTTTTATGGACTCTAAATCTCACAATCCCTCAGCCAGTAATGACTGGGGCATTTAGAGGACTTGTAACATGCAAAAGTTAACTTTCTGAAGCACTGATGCTTTCAAAGCAATGTTACCTTGTACTTCATGATTTTTTTATCCTAATTTATATTTTCTGACTGATCTAGACAAAGGCTTCTCAATATGTTTTTCGTTTAATGTCTAGAAAGTCTTCTCCACAAATGAATGAAAATGTAGTCACTGTGACCAAAAGCAATTTTAAAAATTTAGAAACATAAGACAAAGGCTTGTTTAAATGGAATTGAGATTAAATGCCAAGGCAGCCCTCAGGGCAGAAAAATGAATGCTGTTCCATCTCATTTGCAATAGTTCATTGTACCATTTCTCAACATGCTTCGGTATCTTCTGATTAATTTTATCCAAGAAGCTCATATGCATACATGGAGACAATGAAGAGTGATTTTTATGTGTTTATTAAGAATGTCACTCTTGTCCTTGTAATATAAAACCCATCTCTTCCCTGATGGTTAGTCAGAGAGCTTGTACGAACGTCCTATAATTGATAGCCTATCTGCTGGGCACTTGTGAGTAACATCAAATGTTCCCTTGTGTACATAAGAGAAGCTATTGCTGAAAGGAGTGGATTTAATAACTCTTTAATCATATTTTGCCATACAACTATTCTGGTTTTGTACTAAATTGTCACAGTGCAACATTTTGTTTGCCCTGTTTGGATATAGATTCAAGTATTCCTTTGATGGACTAATTTAATTCATCCCATGCTCTTAAAGCACAGTTCCTGGGGTGATGGGGAATGATTTGTTTGCCAAGACAAACTCACTGAAGTATTCCTACAATTTTACAACAATCTTTATTTCTACAGAAACCCACAGGTAACACATCCTGTTGGGAGTACTGTTAATCCCAACGAAAGATGCAATATGGTTTCCAATGGTATTTTGCAAAGGAGATTATAGTGCTATCTGAGTAACTTCTTGATTCGTGCTTGGGCAATGCTGCGTTTGGTGGTCCCTATGTAGTTCTGTATGTATGTATGTATGTATGTAGTTCTATGTAGTTCAAAAAAACCAAGATTATGGCAACAAGAATGATTGACAACTGGAAAATAGAGGGAGAAACCGTGGAAGCCGTGACAGACTTTGTATTTCTAGGTGCAAAGATTACTGCAGATGCAGACTGTGGCCAGGAAATCAGAAGATACTTACTTCTTGGAAGGAGAGCAATGTCCAGTCTCGATAAAATAGTAAAGAGTAGAGACATCACACTGGCAACAAAGATCCGCCTAGTCAAAGCCATGGTATTCCCTGTAGTCACCTACGGATGTGAGAGCTGGACCTTAGGGAAGGCTGAGCGAAGGAAGATCGATGCTTTTGAACTGTGGTGTTGGAGGAAAGTTCTGAGAGTGCCTTGGACTGCGAGAAGATCCAACCAGTCCATCCTCCAGGAAATAAAGCCCGACTGCTCATTGGAGGGAAGGATACTAGAGACAAAGTTGAAGTCCTTTGGCCACATCATGAGGAGACAGCAAAGCCTGGAGAAGACAATGATGCTGGGGAAAGTGGAAGGCAAAAGGAAGAGGGGCCGACCAAGGGCAAGATGGTTGGATGGCATCCTTGAAGTGACTGGCTTGACCTTGAAGGAGCTGGGGGTGGTAACGGCCAACAGGGAGCTCTGGCATGGGCTGGTCCATGAGGTCATGAAGAGTCGGAGACGACTGAACGAATGAACAACAACAACAACAATGTAGTTCTGAAATTTGATTGGCTGCATGGTATGTGCACAGGTTTATTGCACGCAAAAATCAGTATGATAGTGGTAAAAAAAATAAAGGCATGTTGCAGAAAAGTTAAGAGACTGATTTATGTTGTTTATGTCAAAAGGGCAAGGTATAAAATAAATATGATAATGATAATGATGACAGTTATGTAGACTGGGGATACAAAGCAAATCTCTCCTTGACCCCTGCTAGTACGTGTGAAAAAGATCTTGGAGTCCTCGTGGACAACAAGTTAAACATGAGCCAACAATGTCATGTGGCGGCAAAAAAAAAAGCCAATGGGATTTTGGCCTGCATCAATAGGAGCATAGTGTCTAGATCCAGGGAAGTAATGCTACCCCTCTATTCTGCCTTGGTTAGACCACACCTGAAATATTGTGTCCAATTCTGGGCACCACAATTCAAGAGAGATATTGACAAGCTGGAATGGGTCCAGAGGAGGGCAACTAAAAGGATCAAGGGTCTGGAGAACAAGCCCTATGAGGAGCGGCTTAAGGAGCTGGGCATGTTTAGCTTGAAGAAGAGAAAGCTGAGAGGAGATATGATAGCCATGTATAAATATGTGAGAGGAAGCCACAGGGAGGAGGGAGCAAGCTTGTTTTCTGCTTCCTTGGAGACTAAGACACGGAACAATGGCTTCAAACTACAGGAGAGGAGATTCCATCTGAACATGAGGAAGAACTTCCTGACTGTGAGACCTGTTCAGCAGTGGAACTCTCTGCCCTGGAGTGTGGTGGAGGCTCCTTCTTTGGAAGCTTTTAAACAGAGGCTGGATGGCCATCTGTCAGGGGTGATTTGAATGCAATATTCCTACTTCTTGGCAGGGGGTTGGACTGGATGGCCCATGAGGTCTCTTCCAACTCTTTGATTCTATGATTCTATCAAGATTACATCTTCGAACTGAAAGAAATATTATTTCTTTCTTATAAAGCCAAATTAAAGATGTCCAATGGCTTTGGGACCAAACATTTGCAACCTGGCAATTTAAGTTGACTAGGTAATGACCCTCTTGTTAATTACAGCTGCCAACAATTGCACTTTTTTATGGAGAACCCATTGGCATCATGAAAAAATGTTTGTTTTTTGCCTACAGGGAAAATTAAAGGATCTGTTAATTGCATTGGGTTTTGATTACCCTAATGGACCATTATCTGCCTAGGCACCGGGTAAGGTGCTTGACCAAAGAGGTAGGGGGTGGAGCAGCCTGTGAAGCAGACAACTTACTTCTTGGCTAAAACAAATTAAACAGAACAAAGACTTTTGCTCAGAAGTAGATAATCCCAGCAGCATTGCTATGTTTCACCACATAAACCCAGACTAAGAAAATTCTTGTAGGTCATGGATAGAGATTTAGCTATCTCCAATGCCCAAATGTTTTGAGTTCAAAACACAGCACAGACAGCAAATCGCCATGGGAGAGTTATTAACTATTTATTTTAGCTCTTTGTCCATCAAATGGGAATAGTTGGGTACTTCAAATGAGAGGCTGCAGATTGAGACACCGAGAAATGGAATCTGCACATGTTTTTCGAGTAACATGGTGCATTGAGAGCAAGCAACTGAAGATAACTTCCAGGTTTGCAGCTGTTTGTCTCAAGGAGTCCTGAAATTGGAAGAGCATTTGGAGATATATCCAATGCCAGAAATTCTTCAGTTGGGGTGCTGCCAAGCTAAAATGTTAATAGTTTGGTGTTGTATTCATTCTTTAACAACCATAAATGTGAATCTCTGAAGGTTACTGTGATCATAAGTCTAGCTGTTCTGTCACGTGCTGGGCCTGTAAAGAATTGCCTCTGGAATAGGATGTGCAACTTGAGCTCAGTGGGAAGCCAGGCCCCCCCGAAGAGAAGTTCTCAGAGATTTTCCACCACAAATGATCTTTAGATGGCTTGTGAAGTATAACAAAGTCCTTTATTAATGAACAATAAAACAGAAACTTCTCTTGTCTTCAATAAAGTTAAACAAATGCTTCCAGGCCTTTATGCAACTGGTGGCTTCCTAATCATGTCCACGAGGGACAGGCAATTGTCTTCAATAACTGTTTCTTTACTTTAAGGGAAATCCCTTTTTAACTTCTCCCAGGCTGACTGTAATCTAAGCCTTACTGATGTGGGCTCTGCTACCGGGTCGAACTGCGTCTCGAGCACCGAGTGGACCTACCAGTAAGGCCAGTAGATTCTCCAGCTGGAGTTCTTTGGTCTTCCAAACTGTTTACCCTCCGAAATTCCTCAAAGCTTTAGGGCTGCTTCCCTGGAAATCTTTGGAAATCTTTGGATGCTCTTAAGACTGTTCTCCCCCGGAAAGTCTTAAGGGTTGAAGCTTGTGTACAGGAGAAGCTCATACACGTCCTCTAAATTAACTTTCCTTACTGAGACTAACTAAAAATGGCTCCCTTCCCTTCCCAATTGCCCTGAATAAGGGGCGGAACCAAAACTTAACGATGAAGGACAAGTGACTTGCCCTACGACTGCAACCAAAGGAAGCCACCTTTCTGCAGAATCCCTGAAACCTTGGACTGCAAACAAACATTTAACACAAAGCAAATAAAGTTGGAGCTCCTGGTACAGCTGTACCAGCACACTAGCTTACTATCTCCTAACTACTGAAAATGATGCTAGCCATCTCTGTAAAAACAGAATGTTTTGCAAAACTCCAAATTCCCTCATACCAGAAGCAACTTGCAGTTTCTCAAGTCACTCCTGACACAGAAAAAATTCCCACAATCAAACTGTATGTTTGGAGAAACTATGGAAGAACTGAATGTTTCCTCAATATTTTATAATGCTATCTGAATCTATTCTTCCCCGTGTTTATTTGCCTTTTCTCCAAAATGGGATTTCAAGTCCAGACTGTAATTGCCTGAATCACTGCAGTACGGCAGGGTAGGTTATGTGTTGTAGTTCTGCCTATGTGGGACTTTATGATGCCTCTCCCAATTCAGGATCTCATTCACACTTTCCATTTTCATTAATTAGCTTTATGTCTCTTTTCCAGGGACCATTATGTACCAGGAAGCATTATGTTTACCATTATGTTCTGGGAACAGCAAATAACAGCAACAGAATAAAGGGCAACTCAAGGACAGCAGTGCTACTGGGTGATTTTTGCTTCTCGTTTTGATTACATCTGGAAGCTGCGGAGGTTCAGCAACCAGAATGAATGCAAGTGCTAACCAATTGGTGCTCTATAAAACCAAATCATTATGAAAAAGAAAAATTATCAAAGTTAAATTAAATGGAGTCATTTCTGCTTCATGGGCTCCGAGAAGACAATTATCTCAGCCTAATTTCTAAAAGAAACTAATTAGAAATCATTATTTGGGCTGAAAAGAAAATTTCACAAAATTGTCAGCTCTTTTAGTTATGCAGTGCTTTCTAATGAATATCCTAAATATCATACACTGTTGCTAAAGAGTTGATACTATTGTTTGGTACCTATTTCTTGAATGACGAATATTCATCATAATTCCTAGGACAATATATCCTCCAAAGTTGTAAAAACTCCGACAACAATGCCTGGCACTTCCAAGCCAAGCTAATCAAGGTGGTCAGTTGAAACATTCACACCTAGCTCCAGCAGACAAAAGTCCTTTGTCCCACCCTGGTCTTTCCACAGTTTATATAAACCCATTTTCCTACTTCCAACAGACCTCACTACCTCTGAGGATAGATGCAGGTGAAACGTCAGGAGAAAATGCCTCTAGAACATGGCCATATAGCCCGGAAAACCTACAACAACCCAGTGATTCCAGCCATGAAAGCCTTCAACAATAAATGGAAAGATGTTTGAGATAATCCCTTTAAACTCAATCCCAAATCTCCAAGCGTTTGATGTTGCAGCTACAAGGCATATCACGTTAGATTCAATACATGGTGCTTTCCTTATATGAAAGATGCAATTAATGACATCAAGGGCCATGCACATAATTTTTCCTCCCTTTCTGTAATTGTTGTATACCTTCAATTCATTTCTGACATATGGTGACCATAAGGCAAACCTAGTATGGATTTTTATTGACAAAATGTGTTCAGAGTGGAGTTGCTCATGCTTTCTTGTGAGGCTAAGAGGGTATGTTTGCAGATGACACCAAATTGGGAGGGATAGCCAATACTCCAGAAGACAGAAGCAGAATTGAAAACGATCTTGACAGATTAGAGAGATGGGCCAGAATGAACAAAATGAAGTTCAACAGTGACAAATGCAAGATACTCCACTTAGGCAGAAAAAAATGAAATGCAAAGATACAGAATGTGGGATGTGTGGTTCGAGAGCAGTACGTGTGAAAAAGATCTTGGGGTCCTTGTGGATAACAAGTTAAACATGACCCAACAATGTGTCGCGGCAGCCAAAAAAAAAAAGCCAATGGAAATTTGGTCCTGCATAAATAGGCAGCTAGTGTCTAGATCCAGGGAAGTCGTGCTCCCACTCTATTCTGCCTTGATTAGACCACACCTGGAATATTGTGTCCAATTCTGGGCACCACTATTCAAGAGAGATATTGACAAGCTGGAATGTGTCCAGAGGAGTGCAACTCAAATGATCAAGGGTCTGGAGAACAAGCCCTATGAGGAGCGGCTTAAAGAGCTGAGCATGTTTAGCCTGAAGAAGAGAAGGCTGAGAGGAGACATGATAGCCATGTATAAATATGTGAGAGGAAGTCATAAGGAAGTCAACATGAAGGTGAAAATCCTTGCCGTTGTCATGTATGGGCAGAAATGGGCAACTACAGAGGATTCATGGGCCACTTTCCCAATCCAGTGCTTTCCGAGGCCTGCATGAATTATATTTTAGAAATCTAGAGTGGCTGGATTTATACTGCTGGTTTTCAGCAGCAATTTACCTTCTTTTGAGCATACAAAAGATCTATCTGGGAAATCTAGAGGTGCTGAGAACCACAGAAACATCCTTGGGGGAGGCCACCTGCAGCACCAGCATTGCACTGTGCCTGCCCACCCCTGGGAATTAATATTGAGCAACTGCCCAACTAATCCTATTCATCTGGTCTTTTTGATTAGCAAGTATTTTGCATCTTGACTCTATTCTCTTATGCAATTTTTACAAAGAACCCTTTTCTGGGTAATTTCTTTTCATATACCTTTGCACTAAAGCACTGAGTGATGCTTCAGCTTGAACAAATCTGCCGCTACCCGCATGGAAGTAGATTGTGACAGGTGCACTCTGCGGCATGACAGTTCATCAAATCAGAAACAACTTTCATCTCCCTGTACAAGGAATAAAACATCAAAGGAAAAAAATGGCTTTCTAGTTCCTTCCAGTAGATGTCAAGAGGCTTTCAGGTCACAATGACATTGCTTTCCCAGCAAAGCAGGAAAAAAAAGACAGTGTGGTATTTCTCTCTTATTATCTATTTATTCAAAAGCAAAGCACACACACACACACACACACACACGCACCCACCCCCACCCCCCCACCCCCCCCCCCCCCCCACACACACACAAACCAATTGGTGAATCCATGGTAGAATTTCAGGTCAGGTCTCCCAAGGCTGTTCTGTTCAATGTGTGCCATAATCTGTCTGCAATATCCCCCACAATTCTCCAATATGCATTGCAAGTACACCCAGGTTAGTAAACTGTGGCAAACCTAAGCTTCGTGTTTAGGGAAACTATGTGTAAATTGCAATGTAATACATCACTAGCTATTTTGGACAGAAAGAGCAAATTTATTAATCTTGATTGTTATATATAACCAATCTATCCACCAAATGGATCTGTTGGAAACATTTATGTGACAATACAATGGAGATTTATTTACCAATTTCTTCTTCTTTCTAAGCTATTCTCCCAATGGAGAGGTTATCATTGTGACTGTCATTTCCACAGGGCTTTGTTTTGGGTATTTTCAGGTCTCAGACTGGCAGCACGCATGTCTTCGTTCATGATGCCCATCCATCTTTTATTTTGCCATCCACATGGTCTATCTATTTACTTACTTAATTTTTATCCTGTCTTTCTCCTGATATTCTGTAGGTGGCTAACTATGAATATAACACAACACTAATTGTTGTTTATTCGTTCAGTCATTTCTGACTTTTCGTGACCTCATGGACCATCCCACGCCAGAGCTCCCTGTCGGCCGTCACCACCCCCAGCTCCTTCAGAGTCAAGCCAGTCACTTCAAGGATCCCATCTATCCATCTTGCCCTTGGTCAGCCCCTCTTCCTTTTTCCTTCCATTTTCCCCAGCATCATTGTCTTCTCTAAGCTTTCCTGTCTTCTCATGATGTGACCAAAGTACTTCATCTTGGCCTCTACTATCCTTCCCTCCAATGAGCAGTCGGACGTTATTTCCTGAAGTATGGACTAGTTGGATCTTTTCGCTGTCCAAGGCACTCTCAGAATTTTCCTCCAACACCACAATTCAAAAGCATCTATCTTCCTTCGCTCAGCCTTCCCTTTGGTCCAGCTCTCACATCTCTAAGTTACTACAGGGAATACCATTGCTTTAATTATGCGAATCCTCATTGTCAATGTGATGTCTGTACTCATCACTATTTTATCAAGATTGGTCATTGCTCTCCTCCCAAGAAGTCAGCATCTTCTGATTTCCTGGCTGCAGTCTACATCTGTAGTAATCTTTGCACCTAGAAATACAGTAAGTTACTGCCTCCATGTTTTCTCCCTCTATTTCTCTGTTATCAGTCATTCTTGTTGCCATTATCTTGGGCTGCATCTATGGCAAGCATCCTCAGCGGTAGTGAGGTGAGGATGGCTCTGAAGATGTTTGCCATAGATGGAGGCAAAACATCAGGAGAAAATGCCTCTAGAACATGGCCATATAGCCTGGAAAAACCTACAACAAACCACAAATAAAGTTATTATTATGCCATGTGGCTAATACAATTAGTTTGCTGATTATAATATCAATAAAGTTATGGCACATCTTTCCCTTAAAAGACTTTCCTTTTATGGTACACTCAATCTTGATGTAATCTAGTTTTTCATTGCATCAAAGAGGCATTTTTAAACATATTGTAAGCTTTAGCCCTTGAATTATTTGCACTGTGCCCTTTTGGTTTTGCACCTGGATTTTATACAGGAGAATATGCAATTTTTGGCACATGGTGCTTGGAATATACATTGTGCTTACCATCTCCTCGCCTCCATTGCATCTCTCACACATTATTCCCATATGTTTTGTCTGCTGGGTGAATTTTCCCTCCTTCAATCTGTGACCTTTTTTTGGCCCGTGCAATTAAACAGATCTTTTTGGGTACCGTAACCAAGGCAACAGTCCAAAGTGTTATATAGTTGAAAATCCTTGACAAGCATCAGGTATATCACAATAATGGCATCATGGTTAGCAATGATCTTTTTTTTTTTAAGGGAGAAAACTCCCCTAAAAGAATTATAATTGTTAGCCATGACTCCATTATTGTGACTTCCCTGATGCTAATCATCAAAAGTGAAGTATTTACTTCATCTCCATGAAATTATCCAAGCATATGATACAGCCAAATGGCTGGTGTCTGAGAGCTTTCTACTGGCTCACAAGAAATTTATCCACTATGGGACTATATGTTGTGTGGCTAATGCAAATGATAAGTCTTTTCCTTCCCCACTTGAGATATTTCAGAATAGATATGCCAGAAGGAAATGCATAGAGTCCATGGACCTCATCAGAATGGTGTATGGCTCTGTTCCATGCATTGTGGATATGTACTTACTTACTTACATAGGTGATCCCTCATTGGACGAATAGGATAGTCTTCCATGGATCTGTAGGTGGCTGTGGAGCCCTATTCTTGACCTGCATCTTCTTCCGCAGTGAGGGCATTGGTTTCCAGGTGAAAGGCGGTCTTGGTCGGGGTTGGCTTGGCACGCCTTCCTCCTGGCACATTTCTCTCTTTCACCCTCCATTCGTGCCTCTTCAAATTCTGCAGCACTGCTGGTTACAGCTGGCATCCAGCTGGAGTGCTCAAGGGCCAGGGCTTCCCAGTTCTCAGTGTCTATGCCAGAGATTTTAAGGTTGTGGAAATGTAGCCCCATGGGAGTCCCAGGGAGGTCATCACATGATGTAAGGGCACATCCAGTACCACTCCCATTTGGTTCAGTTTCTGCAGCACATGGAAATGGAGCCCTACACTCATCTTCAGGAGTCAGGTGATACAGCCTTAAAGTGGGTGAAAGCAGAGGAAAGACAAGTAAGGACATGGGATATCTGACCATCCCTCTAGATGGGGAAAGACAGGAGAGAATAGGGTAAAACAGGCCCGTAGCCAGGATTTTGATTCCGGGGGGGGGGGGGGGGGACACTGAGTCTGAGTGAAAGAGGGTCTACCCTAGTAAACCTATTGTATCGTTACACCAATATGAGATATATTGAGCATGGTGATCAGATCATGATATGAATAAGCATAACAATTTAAATAATGTACCAGTAAGGCCTTTTCGCAGACCACCATGAGAATTTGGGGGGGGGGGGGGGGATGCCAGAGGGAATGCCTGGGGTAAAACATTCCCTCTGTTTTCCATCCACTCCATCTGGTGAAGTCCCATTGGACATTAATATTCCATTCTCCTAACATGATGGGATCTTTGGAAGATCAGGCATATGACAGCCTGCAAAATCCACACAGAAGTGGTAAAAATAGACATACACAGGCAATTCTGTAGAAGTTAGTGGCACTTTTGAAAATATCCATGTCTTGGTGTGCATTGCCTCCTTAGCAAGTTCATTGTTTATCTTTGTCATCTCCTTCCTCCAATAATGATTTGCGTCCATTGTGGCTGATGGGATTTAGGACAGAGTAGCAAATAGTGAATGAAAAGAAGCAAGAGTCCTTCTGTGTATATCCACATGGAGAAGGAGAAACAGACATTTAGATTCAAAGCAAAAATCAACACTTAAAAAGATTGTTTTCTGCTTCCCTGGAGACTAGGACGCGGAACAATGGCTTCAAACTACAAGAGAGGAGATTCCATCTGAACATGAGGAAGAATTTCCTGACTGTGAGAGCCGTTCAGCAGTGGAACTCTCTGCCCTGGAGTGTGGTGGAGGCTCCTTCTTTGGAAGCTTTTAAACAGAGGCTGGATGGCCATCTGTCAGGGGTGATTTGAATGCAATATTCCTGCTTCTTGGCAGGGGGTTGAACTGGATGGCCCAGGAGGTCTCTTCCAACTCTTTGATTCTATGATTCTATAAAGGAAAGGAAAGAACGGGGTAATTGAAGGATGAAGGCAAGAGAATGGGGAAATTTATGGCTGGAGACAAGAAGTGTTGCTGAAGGAAAAGAAGAGTCGGCCAGAAATAAAAAGTAGGCAAGAATTTGGAAAAACAGTGGAGTTGATCAGCAAAGGAGATTAGAGCAAAGAGGAGATGGCAGAGGGGAGGGAGTTGATCTGGTGTTGGTGAAAAGAGAAGACAGGAAGAATGGGGACAGGATGGCGATCAGAGGAAAGAAAGAAGAAGTACTTTCCAATTCATAAGAATTGAGAATACACAGATAACAAATAAAATCTTGAATATAAGGAAGGAGATGAAAGTGGAATACTACCTCCTGGGTATTTTCGACTTTGATATTGAAATGAATAAGGACAAACTCCTCTTCCATATGGCAACGGCAGCAAGAATAGTGGTGGCCAAAAAAATGGAAAAATAAAGAGATACCAACGACAGAAGAATGGATGCTTAAACTCTTAGATATAATGAATATGGACTCTCTAACAGAGCATCTGAAAAATACACAAACGACAGGGAAAAGCAAGATTGACTGGTCCCCAGTCAAAAACTACTTCAACATCAAACAAATATAGAAAGGAGTGAGAGAAGATAAGAAGATAACACCAACACCAATTACTAACATTATCTATGGGAATATAATCAGTAAACTAGTTCACTAACTCTCCCTCCCCAAACTATCCATCCCCTTTGCACATCCCCCCCCCCACTCCCCCCTCTTTTTTTTTCTTTTCTCTCTTCCTTCTCTTCTTTCCCCTCCCTTGTTTTCCTACCCTACCTTTACTTACCTTAACCCTACCAAACCCTCGAGTATCACATTTTATGTAAACATTAGGGCTGGGCGGTTTCGTTTCGTTAATTCATAATTCGTTAAAAATTTGTTATTTTTTTTATAACGAAGCGATAACGAACCATTCTGGAGCAATTTAAAAATGAAACGAATTTTTAAATTCGTTTCGTAAATGCTTCGGATTCATTATGTATTCGTTTCGTTATCGTTTTGAGGTCGTTTAGTTATTATTTCCGCATGTCTGGGGCAAGTTTTATAGTTGTTTTTTGTTTAATTAGTGAAAAAAAAAATAGAAATATCACACCAACAGTCAACAACAGAGGGAGAGGGAAGCTTCAGAAGTTCCCCCTGTCCCATTTGGAGGTTTTTTAGCGTATTGCGCGGTCGCGTCCGCCATTAACAAATCAATTTGTTATTGTTTCGAAATTGTTTCGTTAATGTTTTGTAATTTTTTTAACATTTACGAAATTTCGTAAATATCGAACTTTTAAAAGAAAAAAATCGTAATTCTTTTAAATATCGAAACGCAAAAAACCCCAAAAAACGAATCAATTTTAGAAACAAATTTTTCTGTTGTTACCCAGGCCTAGTAAAGATATGTTGATGATTGACACCCTCTCAATGTATACTCTAGTTAAAATCCTCAATAAAAATAATATATATATAAAAAGAAAACTGCACTAAAGATATAATGGATCAAATTCCTGTTCTGGAGCATATACGTGCATGAATACAGGTGTTTTGTTCTTGCACAAAAGCAGGTATCCGTGAGAAATAGAATGACAAATCTCTGTTATTCATGATCCATGTATACAATAATATGTCCAAGAATCTGGATCTTTTTACCAAAAAAAAAATCTGTATCTGAGGGGTAAAAAGGTTACAGTGAAGCTACCAAGTGGATGGTTGAGTCAAAAATGACACTCATTCACTCAACAATCTGCACTACTCTAGAAAATGGAGCAGGGATGCATGACAACATTATAGAAGAAGAGTCAGTTATGATATTCATAATCAGATATGAGTGGTAGTAATCCAACCTTCTCAGCATCTCCATTTGCCCTTCGTAGTCCAGTTGTTTTGCTGCCTCAAATTGAATCACTCAAGTGGATAATTACAGGTCAGGATATTACTTTCAAATCAAGCATCAGTGACATGATTTGGTAGGAGGAACTCTACAATCCTAAAAGCAAGTCTTTTTCAGCCTATACATTCTTCTGATAATTTCATCATAAATGGAAGCCCAAGAGTTCATTGGAGTGTAAGAGTAAATCAATAACAAAGGCCTTAGAAATAATATAGTTAAATTATCAGGATATAATAACTATTTGGAGATGTTCATTATGTATGGCAACAGATATCTCAAGGACAGGCTGAGACAGAATTAATAATGGTTTAGTAACCGGTTGTTGTGAGGGGACAATGGCATTGCTCATTCAAATAACATTTTTGACCCTCAATGAAATGTTGTTTCTAGCACTGCAGTAACTTAAACATTATTTATTTATTTATTTATTCCGCGCATTTCTATCCCGCCCTTCTCAACCCCCGAGGGGGGACTCAGGGCGGCTTACAAAAGGCACAATTTGATGCCAACACAAACAATAAGATAAAAACATATATCAACAGAAATGATAAAACAATTAAAACAATCAATCAATTATACATCACAATCCATAAAACCAGTCCAATGCTCAACGTTCACCAACTCAGAGTCCATAAATTCATTCCACATTGTCAAATCCTATCAATTCTACTCGTCATTGTCCTTTGTCTATCTGCCGGATTACCCAAAGGCCTGATCCCATATCCATGTTTTTAGTTTCCTTCTAAAAGAGAGGAGGGATGTCGATGACCTAATTTCCCTGGGAAGTGAATTCCACAGGCGAGGGGCCACCACTGAGAAGGCCCTGTTCCTCGTCCCCACCAATCTCACTTGTGATAGAGGTGGGGCCAAGAGCAGGACCTCCCCAGAAGATCATAAACTTCAAGGTGGGACGTAGAAGGAGATGCGTTCGGACAGGTACGCTGGGCTGGAACCGTATAGGGTTTTGTAGGTCAAAAACAGCACTTTGAATTGTGCTCGGAACTGGATCGGCATTCAGTTAAGACTGGACTGTTGGAGACTTCTCTCTATGTTAAGTGATCTTATGTGTGTGGAAAGCAGAATTGAGGAGTTGCACAATGTCCGTATTCACCAAGAGGCTACTATGATGTTATTTTTGTTGTAGTTCAGCCCATGATTGTGACTGATATCAATGTGGACGTGGATCATGGAAACTCTAGGCCTGTAAGCCAACATGGGATTTTAAGTCCTGAAAATGTGTCTCCAGCAGTTAGTGAAAGTCACATTCCAGAGAGTTGCCAAGATGGTGCAGAGGAGCCGGTCTCTAGGGGAAAAAGTTCAGAGACTGAAATCTCAGGTGCAGAGAATAGTGAGTTGCAAGATAATGAGTTGGTTGTTAGGAGACTTCATTTTTGCAAACTTTGATCTGCTCAGCTGAATCTCTGAAGGTCACAGTGCCTGTTACAGAAGAAATCCTTATCAGAAACTCAAGCAAGAAGGCATTACTTCATGTCTATATTAGAGAGGGTGGGAACATTTTCCAGCCAGACTGGTCAATGTCGGTAATTGAGACAACAGTGCTTGCCAAGTCCTGGTCAATTCTAGTTCCATGTCTTTGCTTCTGTGTCATGCTTCCAAGTTTGAAGGATTGTTCCTGGATTTTTGTATTGGATTCTATACTGCCTTGCCTTTCTGGTTTTTTTGTATTCTTGTACTGGAGGTCCTGTTGCTTTGGGATTTTGGATCACTCTTGTACTTTGAACCCTGTGGACTATTTTAAATGTATAGACTTTGAAGTTTTTACTGTTTTTTGTGAACTGCTTTTCATATAATCTTCAATAAATGGTGGTTAAGTACAGAGGTGTTTTCTGGCCTGGAGTGCAACCATTTTGTCAACTGCACAGCATTATCAACAGAACTGACTGATGCATATCATGGTCAAAACCGTATTGCTGCTTGTTACGCATCAGGGTCTTCCACTGGTGCTGTTATACAACTTGGCAATTCATTGATAGGGTTCATTGAACCTTTGCTACTTTATTATGGATGCTTAGAGTTGAGCATGATTGACCACAATGGATCTCAGTCAATGTTTAGACATTCAGAAAAAAGAGGCAGACAAAGTTACTGGGGGGATGAGAACAGAGAAAAACGTATCCATGCAGTATGTGCAACTACTGTATTTTTCATGTCTTGCTCTCTGTAATATTACACATTGGGGAATACATGAAAATGTCATTTGCAAAGGGTCCATTCTTATTGGAGGGTATTGCCTTCATTTGTTTCCCCTGTCACTACACCTTTGACATTTAATATTTCCAAGCATTTAAAGTAACATTTGTCTAAGAAAGTGCACAAATGAGTATGTGAGAACCATCTTATTTTAATTCAACAAAGCCAACACAGTGCAGGAGTTTGAGTGTCGGGCTAAGATTCTGAGAGATCATGGTTTGAATCCCTATTCCACCATGAAAACAAGATAACTTTGAAAAAGACACACTCCCACCAATTCATTGGAAGACAATGGCAATGCCTTCTGAATAAATCTTGCCAAGAATACCCTTGAAAACATTGAATGTTCAGCATTTACACAAATGACTAGCCACTGCCAGAAAGGACAGAGAGTTTCATCTATGCTGATGATCGTGCCATTACCGCTCAAGCAGGGAGCTTTGAGATGGTTGAACAGAAGTTCTCCAAAGCTCTAGGTGCCCTTACTGCCTATTACAGGGAAAACCAGCTGATTCCTAATCCATCTAAAACACAGACATGTGCTTTTCACCTTAAGATCAGACACACATTTTGAGCTCTGAGGAAGAAATCCCACTGAAGCATTGCAAACACCCAAATACTTGGGAGTTACCCTGGATCATGCTCTGACTCACAAGAAGCATTGCCTGAATATCAAGCAAAAAGTGGGCACTAGAAACAATATCATACGAAAGCTGACTGGCACAACCTGGGGATCACAACCAGACACAGTGAAGACATCTGCTCTTGCACTATGCTACTCTGCTGCTGAGTACATATGCCCAGTGTGGAACACATCTCACCACGCTAAAACAGTAGATGTGGCTCTTAATGAGACATGCCGCATTATCACAGGCAGGCATGTAGCCGGGGGGGGGGGGGGGGGCTTGAGGGGGTTCAGCCCCCCCCCCCCTGAAATTCTCATGGTGGTTCACGAAAAGGCCTTACTGGTGCATTATTTAAACTGTTATGTTTATTCATATTATGATCTGATCACCATACTCAATATATCCCATATGCATGGGGGTATTGGGGTAATGATACAGAAGGTTTGCTAGGGTAGACCCTCTTTCACTCAAACTCAGCCCCCCCCCCCCCCGAAACTCAGCCCCCCGAACCCCCCCCTGAAAAAAATTCACACACCCCCCCCCCCCCGAAACGAAATCCTGGCTACGGGTGTCTGCGCCCTACACCACTGGAGAAATTGCACCACCTGACATCTGCCGGGAAGTAGCAATCAATAGTGAAAGGACCAAGGCAGTGACATCTCCAGCCCATACTCTGTTTGGGTATCAGCCAGCATGACTTAAATCAAGAAATAGTTTTCTAAGATCTACAGAGACACTCGCTGGAACACCTCAGCAAGCGAGAGTTCAAAAGTGGCAGATTCAAACCTAGAACCTCAATCCGTGGGTGATACCAAATGAGAGACTCTGCAAGTGGTCTGCAAACACTTAGAAACAAATGCGGTTATCGCTAATAGTCAACATGGATTTGTCAAAAACAAGTCATGCCAGACTAATCTGATCTCATTTTTCCATAGAGTTACAAGCTGGATAGATGCGGGGAATGCCGTGGATGTAGTCATTAATAAAGATGTTGAACAGGACCGGGCCCAGGACGGAACCCTGCGGCACTCCACCCATCACTTCTTTCCAAGATGAAGAAGCAGCATTGGTGAGCACCCTCTGGGTTCGTCCATTTAACCAATTACTGATCTACCTCACCATAGTTTTGCCTAGCCCACATTGGAATAGTTTCCTTGCCAGAAGGTCATGGGGGACCTTGTCGAAGACCTTACTGAAATCCAGGTAAACTACAACCACGGCATTCCCTGCATCCAGAGGTGGCCCTAGGTAATTTTCAATGGTAAGCAAACAGTATTATGGTGCCCCACCCCCACCCCACCCCAACCAATCACTGATATATATTTTCTGTTCATCGTGGGAGTTCTGTGTGCCATATTTGGTTCAATTCCATCATTGGTGGAGTTCAGAATGCTCTTTGATTGTAGGTGAACTATACATCCCAGTAACTAGTGCTCGCATATGTCAAGGTTTATTTTCCCCAAAGAGCGCCTCAAGAGCGCCCCTGGGCAAAATCAACTATACTGCAAATGCTTACTTTGCGTAATGGGTTGAGCCACCCCTGCCCGCAGCTATCCAGCTTGTAACTCTATCGAAAAAAGAGATCAGATTAGTCTGGCATGACTTGTTTTGATAAATCCATGTTGACTATTAGCGATGACCACATTTGTTTTTAAGTGTTTGCAGACCACTTCCTTAACAATCTTTTCCAGAATCTTGCCTGGTATCGACGTGAGGCTGACCGGACGGTAGTTGTTTGGGTCGTCCGTTTTTCCCTTCTTGAAGATTGGGACCACATTGGCCCTCCTCCAATCTGCTGGAACTTCTCCCGTTCTCCAAGAACTCTCAAAGATGATTGCCAATGGTTCCGAAATGACTTCCGCTAGTTCCTTCAGTACTCTTAGGTGTAGTTGATCTGGCCCTGGGGACTTGAACTTGTTTAGAGCGGCCAGGTATTCCTGGACGACTTGTTTCCCAATTTGGAAATGTATTAATAGAGGAATAAGACAACATGGCATTTCCCCCTGTCATGGCCCTTTGCCCAAAGATGGTGGCCCAAACAGAAGATAACAGCCTCAATGCAAAAGGAAAACACTCAAATGTGCCTCCAGCTATCAGAATCACACGTGAAGCCCCCACTCAGCCTTGGGCAGCACTTCCTTCTTTGCCTGCCCCATTCAGAACCCTTGCCTGCCTTGATTTCGTCTCCCTTCATGGGGTCACTCCAAGTCTCTCTATCTGCCCTGCTGCATTGCATGCCCTGTATCTTTGGAGCAAGAGCTCTTATTAGGATAGGCAACATGATGTTAGCAAGTAAACTGCTTCGAGTTGAAATTAGTATGCTGCCTTTCATCAAAGCATGCCCTTGATCTAAAATATCCTACAAAATATTAATCAGCAAGCCATCAAATTTATATTCTCCCAGATGGTGCTGCCATTCTAAAATGAAATGTCCCAGGGATGGCAATCAAAAAGACAATGTTCTTTCAGAGCAGTGGATGTGTTTGTGCTGAGGTTGCTCTCATCTTCTGGCAGCAATACAAAGTGGTGTATGTGTGTGTTTATCATCAATTCTGGCAGGTCAGGCTGGCACTCTACTACTGCTGATTGCTTGACTGCGGCGATGCCATTCTGCCAAAGATTGGCATTCCACTGGCTTATGTTCCTACGAATCATGTTGAATTATGATGAGTCCCCAGACAGAGACACATTAGGCATGGAAGCCAATGACTTTTTGCATCTGATTTCTCTCACAGGACAAAATGGACATTCCATCTTGCACGTATTTACTCTCCAAAGTCCATAGGACAATGAAGAAGCCCAGATCTCAGCATCATGGTGTTGCTGATTCTAGGAAAATTTTAAAAAAAGAAGTGAATTTTACAGATGATAACTATAGACTTACACACACACACCTATTTTATTGCCATTTAGAAATTGTAAGCCATCTAATAGTCTTTTGGGGCCTGCAAATTTCATCCAGTTTTGACAAACAGAAAAATAATATAATAATTCTTTGATTTCCATGGAGAAGTATTTTCAGATTTATATATCTTGAATGAGATTCAGGGCGAAGGTCAATTGAGTAAATTCCTGAATCACATTGGGGTGTTTTCTGAAACACTAAATTCAGATTTCAATCAAATTTTCTGGTTGTTACACACTCCTAACAATAGTCTATATTTTTATATGAATATAAATATGGAGTTTGATTTTATTTATTTATTTATTTATTTAGAGCTTTTATAACTCGGTCTTCTCAACCTCCGAAGAGGGACTCAGGTCGGTTCACAACAAGAGATTCATAAACAATCAATTGTCCTTGATTATCATGCTCCTTGACTTCTTTTCAGAATGATCTCCCAAGGACTGTACTCAGAAACAGACTATAAGTAAAAACAGAACTTGAAAATGGTTCAAAAATATACCTCTCTTGAAGTACTGAGTAAAGAGTTCCATAACACACAAAGCTATTGGCCTTCTGTTGTGACTTCACAGAGCATTACCACTTCCAGAGAACCTGATTGGTTCATGCCTGCCATCAGCTGTGCAAGTAAAGACCCTTCCATGGTCTCTGGAACTGATTGTCATTAAGCCTATTTCTGCCCCCGGCGTAAAGGTATGGTAATTTTGAAAGCCAACACATGGTAAAATAGGCTTAGCACCTCCTTCAACTAGATCCACTTTAAATTGTTCTCAGCAACTTATCTGTTACTTTATAATAGATTTCTAATTTCATTGTGAATGAAGAAGCAACTACGATCTAAAGCTCAACTGCTTGGGAAAGGGAGAATAATTAACACTCGTTCTGTCTTCCGCTTTTTCACTGAAATCATCCCCCCTTTACAGTTTTTTTCGGTAGTTAACCCACAGTCCTTGGAGATATGTAACTTTCCCCTGAGTTTCTTTGGTTTATGGATGGAGATAGAGGGCTCCACATAGTGGAATATCACACAGATCTCATCAGCGTCCACCTTGAGAACATCTGAAGTAATTCCTTAAGAATGCCCTCAGAGATGAGTGCCATCAAGTAGCATACATATCCTCTATTGGAGATGAAGCCACTATTTTAGAAGAACTCTAAATATAAAAGAAGTAAAGGAGAGGGGGGAGACCTGTGATATGATTAGGCCAAAAGGTCTGCTGTTGTAACTAAGGGTGATAGATAAAGGTGTACAACAATTTATTAAGACCCAACTTTTTCTTGTTTAGTGTATCTTGGGAGAGGAACATGTTTATGGACCAGCCTTCCTTGATGTGGTACCCTACACTTCTTTTGACCTTCAGATACCAGAGTTCCTTGTCCCTACCATATTCGGTGGAATTGACATGAATTACAATGCAAAACATCTGGAGGGCTCAAGCATTTTGCTATTTTAATATTTTAGTTTAATATGTAATATGATGTTTTAATGACTGTTTGTGATATTACTGTTGGAAACCGGCCCAAGTCCCTCGACAAAGGTGAGAAGACCGGTATACAAAATTGCTAAATAAATAAATAAATAAATCTCAGGAAAAGTTGCTAGGAAAGTTGACATGAGAGGTAACATATATGAAGGAGAGGGGGAATGGGTGCTGAGCCCAAGTGAAGAGGCCAAGCATTGAAAAATTAAGCTTTAGTTTTTCTATTATTCTAATATTATTCTGAAGAGTGTCTAGGAGTTCTTATTCAACAGAATATAGAAATACCTTTTTAGATTTTGAATTATTCAAGGTAAAGGTTGGTAAAGGTTGTCCCCTGACATTAAGTCCAGTCATGTCTGACTCTGGGGTGTGGTGCTCATCTCGATTTCTAAGCCAAAGAGCCAGCATTGCCCATAGACACCTCCAAGGTCATGTGGCCGGCATGACTGCATAGAGCGCCGTTACCTTCCTGTCGGAGCAGTACCTATTGATCTACTCACATTTGCATGTTTTCGAACTGCTAGGTTGGCAGAAGCTAGGGCTGACAGCGGAAGCTCACTCCGCTCCCCGGAATCGAACCTGCGACCTTTCAATCAACAAGCTCAGCAACTCAGTGCTTTAACCCACTGCGCCACCGGGGGCTCCATTTGAATTATTTACGATTTCAGAATTCTAGATAAGGCATGCTCAACTTGTTGCCAAATATGACTTTCTATGAAAAGAACGGTTTCTTCAGTTTTCTGTAATCTTGTTTAGTCATATACTATCATATACTATCAATCATATACTATCACTGAAAGAGCATTTGCTCTTGCTTTCCCCATGCTTTATGAAAAATTGGGGTGACCTTCTAGAACACAATGGAAATAGTAAAATATTTCATGAGCAGAATTCTAATGAGGTACTCTGCTCATCTGCCTCTACGTCCTACCTTGTAATTTAAGATCATCCGGGGAGGCCCTGCTCTCGCTTCCGTCAACATCACAAATGCATCTGGCAGGGACGAGGGACAGGGCCTTCTAGGCCGTGGCCCCCCGCCTATGGAATGCACTCCCATATGAGATAATTGACCCCATCCCTCTTGGCCTTTAGAAAAAAAATTAAAATTTATTTATTTATTTATTTATTTTACAGCTTTTATATTCCGCCCTTCTCACCCCGCAGGGGACTCAGGGTGGATTACAGTGTACACATATATGGCAAACATTCAATGCCAATTTTTGACATACAAACACATACAGATATACACAGAGGCTATTTAACTTTTTTCTGGCCGCCAGGGGAGCTGTCGCTTTCATCGTCCATCTGCAACAATGATGAAGCACTTCCGCATTCCCCACATGCTTCCCCGCTGGAATGCTTTGCTGGAGTCTTTTTTTATGGCCTCATAAATCAGTTAATTTAGCCTCCCCACACTTTTAAGGTGATACCTTATTTTCCTACTTGACAGATGCAACTGTCTTTTGGGTTGCAAAGGTCGACAACAGGCTACACACAATTGGTTGGAAACCCACTCCAACCTGGGCTGGCTTCGAACTCATGACCTTTTGGTCAGAGTGATCTTAATGCAGCTGACACTCAGCCAGCTGCGCCACAATCCCGGTTTTGGGACCAGGTTTTCGGACAATAGGTATAAGGAGCACCGTAGCTAGACATAGACTGGAATTACGTTACGGCTGAAGATATTCTGATATTCTGAAGATATTCTGGTTTGTATAAGATGCTGGTCCTGACCTTTAAAACTTTATATGGCCATGGTCCATTGTATCTTAGAGACCGTCTCTTCTCCCATAATTGGTGGTCGCCTCGACCATCCCAACTCAATTTGCTCTATATGCCGGGTCCTAGGGAAGTGCACTTGGAAAGCACCAGACGCAGGGCCTTCTCTATTTCTGCCCCTGCCTTATGGAATTCCTTGCCTCCCTATTTGAGAGCCATGCATGACTTAGGGCATTTTATCCCAGCACTTAAGACCTGGCTTTTTACTAGAGCATTTGACCCATGTTAATTTTAATATTTGTATGTATGTGTTTTATCCTGTATAATTTCTGCTATGTAAATTGCCTGGAGCATCTCGGATGGAGGGGGATTAATAAGTAATTAAAATGATGATGATATTGTTTTATGGTTTTATGTATTACTGTTTTAATGATTACTGTTGTATTTAATTGTGATTTTATTATTGTAATTGTTGGGTAGCAGCGTTGCATCACTACTATATGTAAGCCATCCTGAGTCCCCCTTTGAGGGTAGAGAAGAGACAGGATAGAAATATTAGAAATAAATAAATAAATAAATTACATTTGCCCAATTATATTGTGACAACTACAACGTGCTATGGTGGTATGGGGTAGATATGTCCTAGGGCTGGGCTATTCGTTTCGTTAATTCGTTAATTCGTTAAAAATTCGTTATTTTTTGAATTACGAAACGATAACAAAACTTTTTTTTTAACCTGGAAGTGTTTTTAAATATCGAAACGGCAGGCGCCAAAAAATTTTGTATTTCCGTCCATTTCGGAAATACGTAAGATGGCCGCCTGCCGATGCTTGCTGGGAGTTCTGCCGGCTGAGCAAGCGAGGGAGAGGGCGAGCGAGAGGGGCGAGCGAGCGGCGACAGTGAGAGCCATTCAGCTGTGAAACTCTCTGCCCCAGAGGGAGTGCGGTGGAGACTCTTTGAAACAGAGGCTGGATGGCCATCTGTCAGGGAAGGGCTTGGTGGGCCATTGACCTTCAGTTTTGGAGTTGTAGTTCACCTACATCCAGAGACCACTACAGACTCAAACAATGATGGATCTGGACCACACTTGGCCAGCGAGAGGGGTGAGCGAGCGGAGAGCGAGAGGGGCGAGTGAGCGGCGAGCCGAGCGAGAGGGGCGAGAGAGCGGCGAGCGAGAGGGGCGAGAGAGCGGAGAGCGAGAGGTGCGAGAGAGCGGAGAGCGAGAGGGGCGAGTGAGCGGCGAGCGAGAGGGGCGAGTGAGCGGAGAGCGAGAGGGGCGGGCGAGCGGAGAGCGAGAGGGGCGGGCGAGCGGAGAGCGAGAGGGGCGAGTGAGCGGAGAGCGAGAGGGACTCAAACAATGATGGATCTGGACTACACTTGGCAAAAGCACTCAATATACACCCAAATATGAACACAGATGGAGTTTGCGGGAAATCGACCTTGACATTTGGGAGTTTTAGTTACGGGGATTTATGGTTCACCTGCAATCAAAGAGCGTTCTGAACCCCACAAGCGGCGAGCGAGAGGGGCGAGCGAGCGGCGAGCGAGCGAGAGGGCCCGCCAGAGTGAGTGCCTGCCTTCCCTCCTTAATAATAATTTAAATTTAATAATAATAATTTTAATTTCTCCTCCCTATTCTACTAAATTAATAATTAAATTTAAAAAATATTTTAAAAATATTGAAAAAAAAGGGCGCCATCTTTACAAAATGTTTTGTAAATATTTACAAAATTTCGTAAATACCGAACTTTTTTTGGAAAATTTTGTAATTATTTTAAATAACGAAACAAAAAAACACCCCAATTACAAAACGATTACAAAACCAAATTTTTGCGTTGTTACCCAGGCCTAATATGTCCTAAAATCCCTTTCTTGCACTAATAGAGGACTACATAAATGCAGAACTGGATCTCCATGATAATGAGGAAGAGAAGGAAGAACCATCACAAGCAGATTCCATGGTTTCGAATGCAAACCTTGCCGATAGCGGTAGGTAGGTACCAATATTTTGAAAACATCAATACTGAAAGGAGATATATATTTCCAGGAGACTCACTCCTATTTAAAAGAAAAATATTTGGATGGAAATTTAAATATGCCAAAAATCTAGACAGAATATACTCTATGCTAGTAGAAAAAGTTGCAGGTGGTGGGGTAGGGGGGGCGGTGAACTGTTGTGGGAAAGTAACTGGAAGATTTGACATGGTGCTGATTTTCTATGCTGGTATAAAAAGTTGCAAGTGGTGGGGTAGGGAGACAGTGAACTGTTGTGGGAAAGCAACTGGAAGATTTGACATGGCACTGGTTTAATGTACACAAAATTTTGTGTAAGGCTGGCTTCAGCAGGCATATCTCCGGAAATACTGTGCAAGTCCTTGCATAGCAAGTTGCTCATAGGTTTTATGCTGGCCTGGATGCTAAAACATCATGTATTGTGCTAACAAAGGCAAACTATTGGATTTTAATTGTTTTTTTCACATACGTAGAATTTATGCTCTGTCCCTAGGTAAGACCTGTAGCCAATGACTGAAGTCAACCTTCTTTTCAATATCAGGGCAGAATCAATTTTTCAGAAGTGTAATTATTTCCGATATCAATTAACATATCTCCTTTCTCGTGGAAATACTTACAAGTGTCTATTCCTTTTTTATGGACATCGTTCCTTAGCCAATCTATCTGCAAACAAAAAGTAATATTTCATGTTGCCTCTCAGCTTTGTTGTCTCTCTTGTGAATGTGTAGAACAGCAACCACCGTATATAAGCAAGGAAAAGGAGGAGGATGAAGAGCAGAGGTCCGCTTCCTTGGAAGCAGTTCCTTCTGTCTTTGGTAGGTAGAAACATATGCTTATAGACCCTTAAGTGTAACCATGGCTGGACAAAAGTTAAATGTTTGATAAGTCTCACATGCTGGTCCACTAAATAGAAACATGCCATCTATGGCTATGTGTTAAGACAGCAAGATCCACTCACAAAGGTTGTATTATTTATTTATTTATTTATTTATTTATTTATTTAGCAGTTTTGTATACCGGTCTTCTCACCTCCGTTCGAGGGACTCAGGCCGGTTTCCAACATCAATATTACAGACAGTCATTAAAACATCTTATTCTAAATCACACGAAAACATTAAAATAGCAAAATACAATCATATAATTACAGTGGTCAGTCGTCATCAAAAATCATTATTTGTCGTCATCCATCCATGTCACAGGATCATGGCTCATTCGTCGAATGCCAATCCCCAAAGCCAGGTTTTCACCTGTTTCCTGAACGTTAAGATAGAAGGGGCAGTTCTGATCTCCAGTGGAAGGGACTTCCAGAGTCAAGGGGCCATCACAGAGAAGGCCCTGTCTCTCGTCCCCACCAGCCGCGCCTGTGAGGCTGGTGGGATCGAGAGCAGGGCCCCTCCAGATGATCTTAGCAATCTTGATGGTTCATAGGGGAGGATATGTTCGGACAGGTAAATTGGGCCGGAATCGTTATTTGGTTGGCTTTTCCCTAACTATAAAATAAAATTTAAAAAATAAGAAAAATGGAAGGATATATCAAGGCACCAGTATCAGCCCTTTCCAGGGCATGTGCTTGATGACCTTGCAATCACCTCCATTTCTCCAGGTAGTCATTTGCAGGCCCCATAAGTTGAGGGGCCCGGAATCTCTTCCCTTTGTGATGTACTGGTGACTGTGGGGGCTCAGTTTTCAACAGAGAATATTTCTCATTTCTTCTCAATTGGGGGATGAAAGTCTTTGTAAAACTCTGTTTTCGAAAACCCGGGACCTCAAAACCAATGGCCAAGGAAGATGCCAAGGAAGACTCAGTAAGAAAAGTCTCACTGAGTCAAAGAGTGACCTTTTCCCCAGAAGCATGGTCTGGCTAACATTCAGAGATTACCTTTGGTTCAGAATATCAGTTGCACAAGCACACATGCTAATAATAATAATAATGTATTGTCGAAGGCTTTCATGGCTGGAATCACTAAGTTCTTGTGGGTTTTTTCGTGCTATATGACCATGTTCTAGAGGCATTTCTCCTGACGTTTTGCCTGCATCTATGGCAAGCATCCTCAGAGGTGAGGTCTGTTGGAACAGACCTCACCTCTGAGGATGCTTGCCATAGATGCAGGTGAAACGTCAGGAGAAATGCCTCTAGAACATGGCCATATAGCCCGAAAAAACCCACAAGAACTTAATAATAATAATAATAACAACAACAACAACAACAACAACAACACTCCTGACCTCACAATCATGTTAAAAAACAAAGTATGGATTATAGAATCATAGAATCAAAGAGTTGGAAGAGACCTCATGGGCCATCCAGCCCAACCCCGTCGATGTTGAAATCCCATGTGACAGCAGGACTGAAGAGAAACAACTGGAAACACTGACACGATATGAGGATTTAAAGATTGTACTGCAAAGACTCTGGCATAAGCCAGTCAGGGTGGTCCCAGTGGTGATCGGCACACTGGGTGCAGTGCCTAAAGACCTTGGCCTGCATTTAAACACAATTGGCACTGACAAAATTACCATCCGCCAGCTGCAGAAGGCCACCTTACTGGAATCTGCATGCATTATTCGCCGATACAGCACACACTCCTACACACTTGGGAAGTGTCCGGCGTGTGATCCAATACAACAGCCAGCAGAGTGTCTGCTGTGGACTTATCTTGTTGTGTTTCAAATAATAATAATAATAATAATAATAATAATAATGTACTTTATTTATATTCCACGCTATCTCCCCGAGGGGACTCGGAGCGGATTACAACATACACAGATAGGCACACATTCAATGCCTTTTAATACAGTGAAATAACAATGGCACAGCCTAGCCAACATGGAAAGGGTAGCGGCAGAGAGGCAGTGAATGGAGAGCCTTCTCCTGTGGGAGCCTGCTGTGTACGTGCACTCCTTCCCTCTCCCCTCCCTCCCTGAGGCTTACTTTCTGAGGGGGGAGGGAGGGGAAGTGTTTTTTTGGGGGGGGGGTTGTGAGTGGAGGACATAGCTTGCTTGAGATAGTGTCTAGTGTCCAAATTTGGTGTTAATTCCCCCAGTGGTTTTTGAGTTCTGATGGTATCACAAACTAACATTACATTTTTATTTATATAGATAGCCTTTATGTCTGACTTGAGAGTGCAGACTCTCTGACATCCACTTTTGGCCAAAGTACATAAAGCCTCTTATCCTTGCCTTCAACCTGCTCATATCTCACTTGACCTTCAGAGCCTAGGCACGAGGCACACCGGGATCCCAAACCCACAGTTCTTGTGAAGCTGAAATCACATATCAACTCCAAAATAGTTCAAGGGTTTTCTGCAATGTAGAATTCACACAGTTTGCCACCACTTTAACTGTGATAACTCTATGCTATGAAATCATGGTTATTAGCAAATGACATTTACCTTATTTAATGCATTGGTTTTTCCCACAGATGATTTTCAAATATCAAAACCAGCAGTGCAGTTCAAGAAAGCCAGAATAGGCAAACTACCATCAAAGGTTGTATCTCCTATAACAGTAATGTCAGTGGCAGTATTTGGTGGAAAAAAGTATTAGTATAAAAATATTAATATTAATATTTATTAAATTGTTAACATTATTATATTAAATTCATATTACACGTGCCCCAAAAATATGTACACCCTGTAACAGCTAATAGTAACTATTAAAAACAACCTAAGTAACTACATTTATATTAAAGAATGAGTGTTATAATAACAATTTAATCAGAGTGACAAATTCTATTTAAAATACAATTTTATGTAAGGTGTTTAGATAGCATTCCTACACAGCATGAAACCCCTATTGTTTCTGTTAGAACAGCATTTCTCAACTTGGGGGTCGGGACCCCTGGGGAGGTCGCAAGGGGGTGTCAGAGGGGTTGCCAAAGACCATCAGAAAACATGGGGGTTCTGTGTGGGAAGTTTGGCTCAATTCTATCCTTGGTGGAGTTCAGAATGTTCTTTGATTATAGGTGAACTATAAATCCCAGCAACTACAACTCCCAAATGTCAAGGCCTATTTTCCACAAACTCCACTAGTGTTTGCATTTGTGTATGTTGCGTATTTGTGTCAAGTTCGGTCCAGATCCATCACCTGGAGGGAAGGCAGGTTTAGAAGTATGGATAGGGATGTGTCCTCATACTCTTCATATTTTAAAGAGTACAGTACTCTTGGGATATAGGTGAACTAAAACTTCCAAACTCAAGGTTAATGCCCACCAAACCCTTCCAGTATTTTCTGTTGGTCATGGGAGTTCTGTGTGCCAAGACTGGTTCAATTCCATCGTTGGTGGCATTCAGAATGCTCTTTGATTGTAGGTTAACTATAAATCCCAGCAACTACAACTACCAAATGACAAAATCAATCCCCCCAACCCCTCCAGTATTCAAATTTCAAATTCAAATTCAAAATACATTCTGCATATCAGATATTTATTTACATTATAATTCATAACAGTAGCAAAATTGCAATTGTAAATAGCGATGGAAATAATTTTATGGTTGGGGGTCACCACAACATGAGGAACTGTACTAAGGGGTCTTGGAAGGTTGAGAACCACTGTGTTAGAAGATCAATATCTGTATGGTAATGCTATATATCCATGAGTGCAGTGTAAATAGGAGCGGCTCAACCCATTACGCAAAGTAAGCATTTGCAGTATTTATTTATTTATTTATTTATTTATTTATTTACTTTGCTTATATACCGCTGTATCTCAAGCCCGAAGGCGACTCACAGCAGTTCACAAACAGTAAAAACAGTAGAAACAGCAGTGGTTCCATACAATATATAACAATTGACTTAACGCATTATCCATAAATTACCAATAAGCAATTACAATGCACAATTATTACAAAAAACAACCATACCCAATCTTCTCATCATCCAAGCGTAGTCCAGGTTCGTTGTCCATTGTTCCATTCCTATGTTCCATTACCAGATTGCACTAAATTACTCAAACGCCTGCACAAACATCCAGGTCTTCACCTTTTTGCGGAATACCATTAGAGATGGTGCTAGTCTAATGTCCGTAGGAAGGGCGTTCCACAGCCGAGGAGCCACCACCGAGAAGGCCCTATCTCTCGTCCCCGCCAGCCGAGCTTGAGAAGCAGGCAGGATCGAGAGCAGGGTCTCCCCGGAAGATCTCAAAGTCCTGGTGGGTTCATAGGCAGAGATGCGGTCAGATAGGTAGCTTGGGCCGGAACCGTTTAGGGCTTTAAAGGCCAACGCCAGCACTTTGAATTCAGCCCGGTAGCAGATCGGTAGCCAGTGGAGTTGGCGCAACAGTATAGTTGATTTTGCCAAGGAGTGCTCTTGAGGTGCTCTTGGGGGAAAATAGACCTTGACATATGCAAGTTGTAGTTGCTGGGATATATAGTTCACTTACAAGCAAAGAGCATTCTGAACTCCACCAATGATGGAATTGAAACAAATGTGGCACACAGAACTCCCATGGCGAACAGAAAATATATTTCAGTGATTGGTTGGGGGGGGGGGGCAAAATACTGAAAATTACCTAGGGCCACCTCTGAGTGTAAACATATCATGACTACTCATAAGGAACTTAAGTTCCCAATAAATTCTAAATAAATAACTCTGTTTCATTTTTAGGAGTCCTCGAAGAAATGGAGAAAGTTTCCATACTCTCCTCAGTGGGTTAGTATGTTAGATGTGGCTCAGAAAATCTTGGATGAAGAAGACAGAATGAAAAAGAAACAGAAGGAGAATAAGACAGAAGGAGGGGGCACACAGGCAGATGAGACTGTTGAGAATGGGGGGAAGGAAAATAAAGAAGAACCCTTGGCTGAATTGGGTGATGCAGGAGTCATTGAGCCAACTACTGTGGAGGATTTTCAACCCTTGCTGGAAGAGCTTTCATCTCCAGGGACAGCACATCTTAGGGCAGAAAAAGAGATTTTAACAGCTCACGAAATAGAGGATATCATCCAGGAAATTGTGGCCATCAGGGTTAAAGAGAAGCTCTCAGAAGAAACCATGCCAGTGGTCTGCCATCATGTGTCTTCTCTCAGTTCCCAGAAGGCATGTTATCATTGTGAGAGGAGGATGCCTCGCTGATTGCTCACAAATCAACCACTGATTTGAAACTGAAATATGTGCCACTGCCTTTAAAGTACCATTAAATAGCCATCCCAGTTTCAATCGCAACACTGAAATGTTATCCTATTTTGTGGCTGCTGTTATTGCGTTCCATTCAAGAGCTCTTCACACATCACTTAGATCAGAGGTCCTCAAACTAAGGCCCGGGGGCCGGATACGGCCCTCCAAGGTCATTTACCCGGCCCTCACTCAGGTTCAACATAAGTCTGAAATGACTTGAAAGCACAAAACAACAACAACAATCTCATCTCATCAGCCAAAAGCAGGCCCACACTTCCCATTGCAATACTAATAAGTTTATATTTGTTAAAATTGTTTTTCATTTTAATTATTGTATTGTTTTAAAGAGTTTTTTGCACTCCAAATAAGATATGTGCAGTGTGCATAGGAATTCATTCATTTTTTTTTTCAAATTATAATCCGGCCCTCCAACAGTTTGAGGAACTGTGACCTGGCCCTCTGTTTAAAATGTTTGAGGACCCCTGACTTAGACCTTAAAAATGTGAATGGATCTAGGAGTTTTAGTAGACCATGTGTCAACAACTCATACAACAACTAAAAAGCTAACAAGATTCTAGGTTGCATCAACAGGAGGATAGTGTCCAGATCGAGGGAAGCACAGTAATAGTCTCCTCTGGTCAGACCTCACTTGGAATAATGAAATGGCAGGGAAAAGGTTTCAGGAAAAGAGACAAAGAGAGGTCCGGAGGTCTCAAAAGCATGGATTTTATTTCCAGCTGGGGCCCTGGAGTGGACTTGTGTCCCAAAAGCATCCAGAGCAGTGATAGAGGGGCTGACTGCCTTTTATAGTCTCCAAATGCAAGCAAACAAAGAACATACATCTACATACATTGACCTCATTCACTGCATCATCTTAGCATCAAATTCTATCTTCCAACATGCAAAAAGCATGTTTCTATGTATTCCTAGGAGCAGCTTGCATCCATCAGGGGCCTGCTTTTGACCTGTCAGGAGGCTCCTTACTTTTTACTTAGTATCAGTCTCTTTCTCTCTCTGGAATGTATAGATAACAGGTCACCCTCTTCGGCCCCTTTCAACATTCCTTCTCTGTCCTACTGGCTTTCTTACACAGAGAGAACTTGATTTTTCTATATATTTCAGTGCTTGTAAAGTACATACAATTTAAACATAAATCAATATCTATTTTTCCAATATCTCCTCATCAATAACACTGTGTCCAGTTCTGGGCATTGCAATTCAAACTTATATGAACACTAGGACTGGGCGGTTTCATTTCGTTAATTCGTAATTCGTTAATAATTCGTTAATTTTTTCAATTACAAAACGATAACGAACCATTCTGGAGCAATTATGAAAAAAAACGAATTTTCAAAAACGTTTTGTAAATGCTTTGTATTTCGATATTGTATTCATTTCGTTATTGTTTTGAGGTCGTTTCGTTATTATTTCCGCATGTCTGGGCCAGTTTTATGGTTTAATTAGTGAAAAAAAATTATAATATCACACCAACAGTCAACAACAGAGGGAGAGGGAAGCTTCAGAAGGTTTTGGAGGTTTTTTAGCGTATTTCGCGGTCGCGTCCGCCATTAACGAATCGATTCGTTATTGTTTCGGAAATCGATTCGTTAATTTTTTACCATTTACGAAATTTCGTAAATATCGAACTTTTTAAAAGGAAAATTTTGTAATTATTTTAAATATCGAAACAAAAAAACCCCCCAAATGCAAATCGATTTTAGAAACAAATTTTTCCATTGTTACCCAGGCCTAATGAACACTTATCTTACATGTGAGAATGTTTGCGTGCCTATGAGTGTATGTGTCATGTATGTTTTATCTGTTGAGAATGCATATATTTGTGTTGCACATATTTTGTTGAGTATGAGATGGCCTTGCCCACATTAGCTCTACTTATTTTTTTTAATCAGGGCAGCCAGTCAGGTTAAGTATTCTGCCCCATTCTCATGGAATGATTGTGGTTATGGTGTTTTGTGGTCCAAATGATTGGGAATTATAGTGAATTCATAATGGTTTATGATGCTGCATAAATAGGCATATATGTCTCACAAGTAATCCTGTTATCCTTGTGTAGTGAGGTATACTGACCTGTCATCAGTATCGAACACTCATTCAATTACTGATCCAATTGGCTTCTGCACACAGAACAAGAGGAAGGGCCATCATATCTTTTAATAGTGTTCTATCTTATTTTAATGATGTTACATTCTGCCTCAAGATCTAGGGAAAGGAGGCTAATGCATTATTTATTTATTTATTTATTTATTTATTTATTTATTTATTTATTTGAAACACAACAAGATGAGTCCACAGCAAACAAGATCACTCTGCTGGCTATTGCATTGGGTCTCATGTCAGACACTTCCCAAGTGTCTAAGACTGTGTGATGTATAGGTGAATAATGTGTGCAGATCCCATTAAAGTGGCCTTCTGTAGCTGGCAGATGGTAATCTTGTCAGCGCTGATTGTGTTTAAGTGCAAGCCAAGGTCTTTAGGCACGGCACCCAGGTTGCCAATCACCACTGGGACCACCTTGACTGGCTTGTGCCAGAGTCTTTGCAGTTCGATCTTTAAATCCTCATATCGTGTCAGCTTTTTCAGTTGCTTCAATCCTGCTGTCACCTGGGATTGCAGCATCAACAATCCATACTTTGTTTTTTAACACCATCGTGAGGTCAGGAGTATTGTGTCCAAAACTCTGTCTGTCTGAATTCAGAAGTCCCAGGGTAGCTTGACGTGTTCATTCTATGTAACTTTTTCCAGCTTGGGATCCCACCAGTTCTTTGTCGCAGGCAGATGGTATTTGTGGCACAAATTCCAATGACTATCTGACCTCTGCTTGTAGTCTGTCTGCGCAATCTTCTTACAGCAGCTGAGGATGTGATCTATTGCTTCATCTGAGGATGTGATCTATTGTTTTATTTATTTATTTATTTACAGCTTTTATATTCCGCCTTTCTCACCCCGCAAGGCACTCAGGGTGGATTACAGTGTACACATATATGGCAAACATTCAATGCCAATTTTTGACATACAAACATATACAGACATACACAGAGGCTATTTAACTTTTTCTGGCTGCCAGGGGAGCTGTGGCTTTCATCTTCCATCTGCGACACCGATGAAGCACTTCCGCATTCCCCGCATGCTTCCCCGCTGGAATGCTTTGCTGGAGTCTTCTTTGTGGCCTCATAAATTAGTTAATTTAGCCTCCCCACACTTTAAGGTGGTACCTAATTTTCCTACTTGACAGATGCAACTGTCTTTCAGGTTGCAAAGGTCGACAACAGGCTACACAACTGGTTGGAAACACACTCCAACCCGGGCTGGCTTCGAACTCATGACCTTTTGGTCAAAGTGATCAGCCAGCTTCACCACAATCCTGGTGCTATTGTTATTGTTGTTGTTGTTATTATTATTATTATTATTATTATTATTATTTGAAACACAAGATGAGTCCACAGCAAACAAGATCACTCTGCTGGCTGTTGTTTCGGATCACACTTTGGACACTTCCCAAGCGTTTAGGACTGTGTGATGTATCGGTGAATAATGCGTGCCGATCCCAGTAGGGTAGCCTTTTGCAGCTGAAAGATTGTTGTTGTTGTTGTTGTTGTTGTTGTTGTTATTAGTGCATCAAAAAGGTCCTGAGGAACCCTTGTTCTACTACTCCAAGCAAGAGAGCTGGAAACTATAAAGCAAACCTTGCATGATTAAAAAGTGATATAGCAGTAGGAAAGCAAGCATGTAAGCATGAATGTTTAGCTACATTAGTCTGTAAAGTATGCACAAGACATTAGCTTCAAATAATGTATGTGTGTGTGAGTTCTTTTGAGGCTCAGGAAACCGTGCTGCCTTCTTTCTCATTTCTCAAGCAAAGTGAGGCAAATCAAAGCACACCAGCAGGTGCACAAGTCACAGATGAGATGCTTCAAGCAAAAGGAGAGATTATGAAAACTAGCATGACAGAAAGCACAAATGCCAGGAACAAAAAAAGGCAAATAGCATTGGAAATGACACAGGAGGAAAATATTTGTTGAGGCTTAAGTTTATGCCTGAAGAATTATATGCATATTAAGAAAATTGCACGAATGCCTCACTGGAAATTGGAAGTCTCCCCTGATATTATAGTGTATAGAAATATACCACAGGTGATATACTGAAAGAGCTTATATATTGATATGAAAAGGGAAGCAAAGCATGGGGAAAATATTAAGGTTTTGGGCCATTTGGAAGGCCTTGAATTAAAATTTCTATTTCTTTGCTATTATCATTATCCTAATCATACTTTCTTTTTTCTAATGCTTTAACTCAAGGTGGCTTGCATTCATTAAAACAAAAACAAAAAATTCAAAAAGCACCAACAAAGTTATGAAGAAATTCCTATGAAAAGAACAAGTCTACAGGCAGTCCCTAAGTTATAGACATCCGACTTACAAATGACCCAAAGTTAGGAAAGTGTCTGCACTGAAGCTTTATCTCCAACCCTTGTTTACGCAGCAAGCCAAAATGTTCAAAATCCAATTCTCACAGGGACAGAAATTAGGTGAAATCTCCTGAACAGGGAGCAAAACAAATACCACAGGGATGTTGTTCACCCATCCCTATGCTATCCAAAGTGTGTGTGTGTGTGTGTCTGTATGTATGTATGTATATGCACATGCACACATATCTGGAGTTACACTTTTAAAATGTACCTGTTCCGACACATACAAATTCAGCTTACAAACAAACCTACAGAAACTATCTTGTTTATAACTTGAGGGCTACATGGATAAGTTGCTTATGGAAGAAGTGCCACCATCTCAGCATGAAATGCAATAAATAAATAAATATCTGTACAAGTCCTAAACACACCGGATACCCTCAGATTTAAGGAAGTAATGCTACCCCTCTATTCTGCTTTGGTTAGACCACACCTGGAATATTGTGTCCAAAACTGGGCACCGCAATTCAAGAGAGATATTGACAAGCTGGAATGTGTCCAGAGGAGGGTGACTAAAATAATCAAGGGTCTGGAGAACAAGCCCTATGAGGAGCGGCTTAAGGAGCTGGGCATGTTTAGCCTGAAGAAGAGAAGGCTGAGAGGAGATATGATAGCCATGTCTAAATATGTGAGAGGAAGCCACAGGGAGGAGGGAGCAAGCTTGTTTTCTGCTGCCCTGGAGACTAGGACACGAAACAATGGCTTCAAACTACAAGAAAGGAGATTCCATCTGAACGTGAGGAAGAACTTCCTGACTGTGAGAGCCGTTCAGCAGTGGAACTCTCTGCCCCAGAGTGTGGTAGAGGCTCCTTTTTTGGAAGCTTTTAAACAGAGGCTGGATAGCCATCTGTCGGGGGTGATTTGAATGCAATATTCCTGCTTCTTGGCAGGGGTTGGACTGGATGGCCCATGAGGTCTCTTCCAACTCTTTGATTCTATCTTGGAAGCTCAACAGGGTCAGCCTTTGTGAGTACTTTAATGAGAGACCACCAATGAATACCAGGCAATATTGCACAGGAAGGAATTGGCAAAATCACCTCTAATATTCCTTGGTTATGAAAATCTCATGAAAATTCATGAGTTCACCATAAATTAAGAGGCTCAAATTTAGAAACTCAAATTTAGAAATAAATGCTATAATTTAGATAGACATACATCCAACCAAAATGGGGTAGCACAGGTCTATCTGCTCAGTTTTCTGTTCCAGTACTAAGCCTATTTAGTATTTAATTTGCTGGAGTTGGAGGGTGGATCCAGACCATAGTTTTCTTGCTCAGACTATGTGTAATGGTCTTCCTTAGTGGATTTTAGAGTGGAGTGTTATAGTTTTATTTTCTGTCCCAGCTGATGGAGGACCCCCAGTAAATAGCTCTTATGCACTGCTATTGGAATGTGGTAGCAGCGGGCATTTCTAGGATTTCTCTTATGCAATTGGCCACTGATCAATTTTTAATAAGAGTTCTCCCATATAAGTAGTGGTGAACATCTGTGACGGCGCGAGTGGCACCACCTATGTGTAGAACTGTTAGTTGCAAGATTTAAACTGTTGTATCATGCTTAATCCTGCCTTTTCACCCTGCTTATGTATAGTTGGATGGATTGGTTACTCAGAGCTGTCAATCGGTATTGTTTAGCTCCACCTCTTCCTGGAGGAGGGGAGTGCTTCCTCCCTTTTTCATTCTGCCATCAGAGTTTATATCGGATGGACGTGAGTAAGAGACTTGGCTCTAAAAGCCCCTGCTTAAATTACCTCTCAGCACCAGTTCTGATGGGTTTTTTTACCCTTGAGACTTATGCTTTACGTTCAGACCAACCTGAACAACGTTGGAAGTCTCAAGCGCCTTCAAACCGGTTCTTTTGGCACCAGAGGAAGAACCTGTATCTTCAAACATAGGCCATTTGAACTGGGGTTGTGGTTTGCTCCGGCATTCACAGCCATTGAGGAAAGAGGAAACAGGAAAAGCTTCTCAGCTACAAAATCCTTGGACTTCAGAGATCGTAAAGTATATTTCCTTTATCCCTGTTGAAACATCAAGCTTATGCCTGAGAAAGATAACTCATTGTGAACAATAAATACCATTTTGAGTTATATGTTGTGTTTTGGTCTTTGGGAGTTCCAGTTTCCTATAGGAGGGCAAGAAGCAATCTCCTGGGGAAAGATGCCACGTCCATGCCTCTCTCATTAAGAGTTATAGCCCCCAGGCACGACAGCACAACATCTCTTCTGGTACATTCATCATCACCTGCACCCCACTTGCCATCCCTCCCCCACTGCTTACCTGCTCCACACTTACCTGTTCCCCACTCACCTATTTTGCCCGCTTGGCTCTCTTTGTGACTCTCCTTCCTTTCCTTCCTTTCCTTCCTTTCCTTCCTTTCCTTCTTTTCTTTCTTTCTTTCCTTATGGCAAGTGGTTGCAAATGAAGGGACAAGAACTGGGAAAATGGCCCAGAACTGGCTTGTGGGCCTACTTTGGGCACCCCTGCACTAAGGTCTTGGTTTGTGCTGTGCATTGCAAAAACAGTAAATATCTAAAGCAAGCTCTCTATGCTATGAGGATGCAAATCAGTGGCCTTGAGAAACACTGTATGGAAGATAGGATATTTGACAATTAAAGGGGAAAATTCAGCATGATCAGTGCAGGTCACAAAGTAATCACACTTTTTTCCACAAAGGAGGAGTGAGAAAAGGAAAGGGAGACGCAAAACAAATTTGCACTTTCTGTTGTCCAACCAATGTGAGAAATATATCGGGTTCAAGCTGTGAGCGACAAGCTGCTGTTTTCTCTCATGACTCAGAAGGACTTAGTAACACCTCATCGGAGTACCACTGGTGTGGCAAACACTTTGTGACACAGGTGCTCACTCCTAACATGCGTCAGCTTAACAAGATGTCAAAAGACACATTAAGTTAAACAAGGGATGTGGGAGGAAATCTTCATCCAGTCATAAAATGCAATAAATTCTCGAATGCTCCTTCATCTGCAAAGGACAATGAGATCCAATACAATATAACTGCATTGTATAACCTCAATTATTTCATTTAACACTTGGCTTCTTCGTTTCCAGTTATTTCTTTTTTCCATGCACATGACTTCAAGGATCAGAGTATAAAACTATATGTCATCGGCTGAGAATCACTTAAATTTGTATTCCTCTAAGGCAGAAGCAAACCACAACTATGGATGGTGTGATTTTAATATAGAATGTAATGTTTTAAATATTTAATGTGTTTTTAATTTTAATCCAATTTAATTTTAATGTTTTGGAATTGTATGTATTTTAAGGCATTGAATAATTGTCTCTATGTAGGCTGCCTTGAGTACCCTTTGGGGTAGAGAACGGTAGGGTATTAATAGAGTTTTTTGGGTTTTTTTGGTCATGCCAGGAGTGACTTGAGAAAACTGCAAGTCGGTTCTGGTGTGAGAGAATTGGCCACCTGCAAGGATATTGCCCAGGGGATACCCGGATGTTTTGATGTTTTTACCATCCTTGTGGGAGGCTTCTCTCATGTCCCCGCATGAGGAGCTGGAGCTGATAGAGGGAGCTCATCCACGCTCTCCCCGGATTGGTCTTAACCTGTCTGTCTTAAGTCCTGCCGGCACAGGGGTTTAACCAGCAGGTCTACCCAAATACAAGTCTACATAAGGACCACCAAACGCAGCATTGCCCAAACACAAATCAAGGAACATGAAAGGCACTGCAGACTACTTCAACCAGAGAAGTCAGCCATAGCAGAGTGCCTGATGAACCAACCTGGACACAGCATATTATTTGAGAACACAGAAGTGCTGGACCACTCTCACAACCACCATGTCAGACTACACAGCGAAACCATTGAAATCCACAAGCATGTGGAGAATTTCAATAGAAAGGAAGAAACCATGAAAATGAACAAAATCTGGCTACCAGTATTAAAAAACTCTAAAATTACAACAGCAAAACAACAGAGAGTAAACAATCAGGCACATCAAATCACTCTCAACAAAAGATTCCCCCCAGGCACTTCCAAGCCATTAAATGCTAATCAAGGTGGTCAGTTGAACATTCACACCTAGCTCTAGCAGACAAGAGTCCTTTGTCCCACCCTGGTCATTCCACAGATATATAAACCCTTTTTCCTAGTTCTAACAGACCTCACTACCTCTGAGGATGCTTGCCATAGATGCAGGCGAAACATCAGGAGAAAATGCCTCTAGAACATGGCCATATAGCCCAGAAAAGCCTGCAACAACCCAGTCTACCCAAATAGTTTTAATGATGAATTTTAAACTTGCACTTTATGTCTAACTTTTGTTTTGTGTATTTTAATATGTATTTTATGAAAATACATTTTAATATGTGTATTCTACAGTGTTTTAAATGATTATGTGTTTTAGCAAAGTTGTAATGTGCCTCAAGTCGTGAGGAGAGGTGGGTAAAAAATAAAATTATTGTTAATGAATCATTTATTCAGTTTTTTGTTGCACCTGTACTTTATTCCATATTTAAACCATTTCTTTCTTTAAAATAAAACAATTCATGTTTCATGAACTCCATCAAGAGGGGGAAAAATCATTTCCTCTCATTCCTCTTATAAAAGAAAAAAAACTATAATAAATCAATTGTTAGAATTGTTCCTGTGTGATTACAAGATTGGAACAAAGACATTTGAAATAATTCAGATTTTATGCATGCTAGTAATACATAGGACTGTGCAAGTGTCCCTTGGTTTAATTTCGAGCCCACTTCAGTGATTTGGTTATAGATCTACTTCATTCAGGATTAAACCAGTTAAGAGCACTGGGACTGTGGTGCAGCTGGCTGGGAATCAGCTGTATTAGGATCACTACTGACCGAAAGGTCATGAGTTTGAAGCTAGCCCAGGTTGGAGTGAGCGTCCGACCAATTTGTGTAGCTTGCTGTCGACCTTTGCAGCCCGAAAGACAGTTGCATTTGTCAAGTAGGAAATTTAGGTACCACTTCTGTGGGGAGGCTAATTTAACAAATTTATGAAGCCATAAAAATCTCCAGCAAGCATGCAAAGAATGAGGAAGTACCCCATCAGTGCCGCAAAGAGACGGTGAAGCAACAGCTCCCCTGGTAGCCAGAAGCTGGAACGTTAAATAGCCTCTGAGTGTCTGTCTATCTACGAGGGGAATTTTTTAAGTAAAGTCCATTTGAACATAAGTACACAACGAAAGTTTATTTCAAAAAAGTAAAATTATTTTCAGAAAGTACATACTTCACTCTATTTTTCGACATAGTTGCCAGGTTTGTTCAAACACTTATCATACCTCTGGTATGTTTCCTCTTTGTTGTTTTGGCTACCAGTATTAAAAAACTCTAAAATTACAACAGCAAAAACAACAGAGAGGAAACAACCAGGCACAGATTAACACCTCCCAGCAAGAGATTTTCCCAGGCTCAGGCAGGCCTTCAAATCCTAATGAAGGTGATCAACTGAAACATTCACACCTAACTGCAGCAGGGAAGAGCTCCTTGCCCCACCCCAGCCATTCCACAGATACATAAACCCATTGTCCTAATTCCAACAGACCTCACTACCTCTGAGGATGCTTGCCATAGATGCAGGCGAAACGTCAGGAGAAATGCCTCTAGAACATGGCTCTATAGCCCGAAAAAACCCACAAGAACCTAGACTACCATAGTTCAGATAACAAATGTATAAATAAGAAGCATCTCCAGGAGAAGAAAAACGTTCTGGGGGTATGGACAATTTCAAATTCTTTTTATATCTGCCTGTTAATGAAATGCATTCACTCTCTTTCATGAACAATACACAGGTTCCCTCTCTCCTCCCTTGTGTCCTTCCTCTCCATTTTTTTATTTCTCGTGTCAGGGCAGCCAGTCAAATATATTACATTTCTAACAGAACAAAACAAACAAACAGAGAGAATGCAAAACGTGTGAGTTTGGTAGTTGATTAAATGTCCGTTGACCAGTGTCTGGCCACTTGGAGTGCCTCTGGTGTTGCTGCAAGAAGGTTCTCCATGTTGCATGTGGCGGGGATCAGGGTGCATTGCAGCAGGTGGTCTGTAGTTTGCTCTTCTCCGCACTCACGTGTCGTGGATTCCACTTTGTAGCCCCATTTCTGAAGGTTGTCTCTGCATCTCGTGGTGCCCGAGCGCAGTCTGTTCAGCGCCTTCCAAGTCGCCCAGTCCTCTGTGTGCCCAGGGGGGAGTCTCTCATTTGGTATCAGCCATGGATTGAGGTTCTGAGTTTGAGCCTGCCACTTTTGAACTCTCGCTTGCTGAGGTGTTCCAGAGAGTGTCTCTGTAGATCTTAGAAAACTATTTCTAGATTTAAGTCGTTGAGGTGCTGGCTGATACCCAAACAGGGGATGAGCTGGAGATGTCTCTGCCTTGGTCCTTTCACTATTGGCTGCTACTTCCCGGCGGACGTCAGGTGGTGCGATACCGGCTAGACAGTGTAATTTCTCCAGTGGTGTAGGGCGCAGACATCCCGTGATAATGCGGCATGTCTCATTAAGAGCCACATCCATTGTTTTAGTGTGGTGAGATGTGTTCCACACTGGGCATGCATACTCAGCAGCGGAGTAGCACAGCGCAAGGGCAGATGTCTTCACTGTATCTGGTTGTGATCCCCAGGTTGTGCCAGTCAGCTTTCGTATGATATTGTTTCTGGCACCCACTTTTTGCTTGATGTTCAGGCAATGCTTCTTGTAGGTAAGAGCACGATTCAGAGTGACTCCGAGGTATTTGGGTGCGCTGCAATGCTCCAGTGGGATTCCTTCCCAGGTGATCTTTAGAGCTCGGGATGCTTCTCTGTTCTTGAGATGAAAGGCACATGTCTGTGTTTTAGATGGGTTGGGGATCAGCTGGTTTTCCCTGTAATAGGCAGTAAGAGCACCTAGAGCTTCGGAAAGCTTCTGTTCTACCAACTCAAAGCTCCTTGCTTGAGCAGTAATGGCACGGTCATCAGCATAGATGAATAGCATTAGCATAGCATCCTCTCCATTGATAATGTATCAATCCAATCTCATGTATTATGAATTGGGGAGGGATAGGAAGTGGCAGGTCTATTTAAAATGAAAGCAAATCTTCTTGTAATAGTGATATTGTTAAATAATGTTTTGTTATTTTTATTTTTTTAAAAAAGATGATGTCAAATTGCTAGTGAGGAAAACTGTGTAACAAGGTGCATTGCTTTGAGTATGGAACTAAGATCTCTGAGACCAGAGTTTGAATCCCTTCTTGCCCATGCAAGCCCATGGAAATCTTGGGCAGGTCACACACTCTTGGCCTCAAAGGAAGACAATAGCAAACCTCCTGCAAATGAATCTTGCCAATAAAAACCTCATGATAAGTTTGCCTTAGGGTCACTATAAGTCAGAAATGACTTGAAGGCACACAACAGCAAAATTGAGGGATATTGGAAGAAGTAGATTTCTTGTGACATTAGTAAGGATGTCAAGTAATTAATGCATGAAACACAATCTGGGGGGAAAGAGGTATTTTATGAGCAGCAGGGCTGTTCTAGCTTCAGTAAATCTTGTTAAAGAGGCATAAATCAATGAATCAATGGAAGAAGGAATCTATTAGAAAGAGCAGGCCTCCTTCAACCTTAGTAATGATACTGAATGATAAAGAAGGATTATCAATCAAAAAGGATACATGAGAAGGAGCAGGATTCTTCTCTCTTTGATGAAGAAGTCAAGTGACTAGATGGAGAAATAAAGAAAGTGGATATCATTCTACTTCTAATTGAAGTGGAAACCCGCACACACAGATAGATATCTACATAAAAACTCCAACCATCACCCAAGTCAAAAAAGAAGCACCATTAAAGCCTTGGCAGACCGTGCAAAAAGAATCTGCGAACCCCACCTCCTCCAAGATGAACTGAACCACCTCAACTGGGCTCTACAGGCCAATGGAGACTCCACCTCAGACCTCAGAAGAGCTGCAAGACCGAGAACAAGCCACGAGAGTCAAGACGAAGATCCACCCAGAGGAAAAGTATTCTTGCCATACATCAAGGGAACCACTGACCGCATAGGGAAGCTGATGAGGAAACACAACATACAAACTATCTACAGACCCCCCAAGAAAATCCAACAAATGCTACGTTCAGCAAAGGACAAGAGGGATCCTCTCACCTCTGCAGGAGTCTACCGTGTACCATGCAGCTGTGGACAAGTCTACATAGGGACCACCAAATGCAGCAGCACCCAAACACGAATCAAGGAATATGAAAGGCACTGCAGACTACTTCATCCAGAGAAGTCAGCCATAGCAGAGCACCTGATGAACCAACCTGGACACAGCATATTATTTGAGAACACAGAAATGCTGGACCACTCTCACAACCACCATGTCAGACTACACAGAGAAGCCATTGAAATACACAAGCATGTGGACAATTTCAACAGAAAGGAGGAAACCATGAAAATGAACAAAGTCTGGCTACTCATATTAAAAAGACTCTAAAATTACAACAGCACAACAACAGAGAGGAAACAAACAAGGACATCTAATCACCTCTCAACAAAAGTTTGCTCCAGGCACTGTCAGGCCATCAAATGCTAATCAAGGTGGTCAGTTGAAACATTCACACCTAGCTCCAGCAGACAAGAGTCCTTTGTCTCACCCTGGTCATTCCACAAATATATAAACCCTTTTTCCTAGTTCCAACAGAACTACCTCTGAGGATGCTTGCCATAGATGCAGGCAAAACGTCAGGAGAGAATGCCTCTAGACCATGGCCATATAGCCCAAAAAAACCTACAACAACCCAGTGATTCCCCCCTGAAAGCCTTCGACAATATATTGAAGTGGAAATGTTTAATTTCATACAGCTAGTTGAAGCCAGTGTCGCATCTCCTTCTATGAACTGGCACGACCTCTAAGATCTTCCAGGGAGGCCCTCCTTTTGCTCCTACCACCGTCACAAGTACGGTTGGTGGAGATGAGAGAGAGGGCCTTCTTGGTGGTGGCCCCTTGCCTCTGGAATGCCCTTCCAAGGAAAATAAGACAGGCCCCATCCCTCCTCTCCTTTCGTAAGAGCTTGAAGACCTGGTGGCTTCAACAAGCCTTTGAGAATCACCAGTTATAGTCCAGCCCAAACATTGTTGAATATGGCCTTGCACTCTTACCTATTACCCCAGTCATCCCTCTAATACAGTGGTTCTCAACCTTGCTAATGCCGTGACCCCTTAATGCAGTTCAATATGTTGTGGTGACCCCCAACCATAATATTGTTTTTGTTGCTACTTGATACCTGTCATTTTAGTATTGTTATAAATCGTAATGTAAATATCCGATATGCAGGATATATTTTCATTCACTGGACCAAATTGAGCACAAATACCCAATATCCCAGATTAGGAAATCTCCACTACCAAGTCCCATAAGCACTTTACTAGAACCAATGATTGCTGCACATCGCACATCGCACATCGCACTTGCCCTAGAAGCCTCATATACACCTCCTGTCACATCAGCACTTTTAATTCTTGTACCCATTACTCCGGCCCGGCCCAGTTTTATTGTGTTTTAGTGTATTGTTTATTGCTTGTTGTTCATTTTGCTTATTCTGTTTTTAATTGTTTGATTTGCTTACATTGTATTGTTATCTTGTGTGTTGAGGCCTCGGCCTATGTAAGCCGCATCGAGTCCTCCGGGAGATGCTAGTGGGGTACAAATAAAGTTTAATAATAATAATAATAATAATAATAATAATATGCCCAAATGTGAATGCTAGTGGGGTTGGGCGGGGGGGGGGGGGAGGATTGATTTTGTAATTTGGGAGTTGTAGTTGCTGGGATTTATAGTCCACCTATAATCAAAAAGCATTCTGAACTCCACCAGCGATGGATTTAAACTGAACTTGGCACAAAGAACTCCCATGACCAACAGAAAACACTGGAAGGGTTTTGTGGGCAGTGACCTTGAGTTTGGGAGTTGTAGTTCACCTATATCCAGAGGAGCACTGTGGATTTATGCAATGATGGATCTGGACCAAACTTGGCACGAATACTCAGTATGCCCAAATGTGAACACTGGGAGAGTCTGGGGAAAATAGACCTTGACATTTGGGAGTTGTGGTTGTTGGGATTTATAGTTCAACTACAATAAAAGAGCATTCTGAACTCGACCAACAATAGAATTGGGTCAAACTTCCCACACAGAATCCCAATGACCACCAGAAAATACTATGTTTTCCGATGGTCTTTGGCGACCCCTTTGACACCCCCTCACGACCCCCTCAGGGGTCCCGACCCCCAGGTTGAGAAACACTGCTCTAATAGACTTTGGAAATGAGCAGCCACAGACCCATACTTGCTATTGCCATTAGTCTGTTATAGCACTGTAGATTTTGTATATACTAAGTCAAAATGGCTGTCTCCCACATTAGTGGGGAGAAATCCACTTCAGGTTTGAGTCTGAACTTCAAAGCTGCTATTTAGGAGAATGCTTCCCTGGCATGGGACCCATTAAACAGTAATACTTGAAACAAGGTAATTGCTGGTCATTTGTTTCATACATTGACTTATTACTGAGATCAGTCGAGCAGAGAATCCATTGTCATCTGCCTCCATTATGAGTTTTACTCAGTACAAACAGTATCTCCTACTGGTATTATGTTGGCGGAAATTGATCTTTGCTTGTCCTCAGCAGTTTGACGCAGAAAGGAAATTAAAAACGTTTCTACTCTGCTTGGCTAAGATGAAATCTATTTTGGAATGCACTAGAAGCTGATCTCTAGCCGCAGATGTTTGTCAAGCTGCACACATCCTGCACAGAAGCAAAGGCTAAGGCGTTTGGAGACCTTTGCAAACAGGTAGGGAGGCAAAAACAGTAAAGCACAGGAGGGGTGACTTCTGGTGGAGAATGTGGTTGGAGAAATGATTGTCTTTCCCCTTTTTTATTTTAATTGATCATAACAATCATTTTACAACATTAAAATCAAGAAGAAGTACAACAAAGCAAAAATGAAAAATGACAACGTACGATCTCACTCAAAAGTGAGATTGGCACAGTCATGCATCATCAGACATTTTAAATATATGTGTGTTGAATTATTGGTGATGAAATAATTACAGTGGATTCATCCAGAATTTCCTTTGATTGAACAGTGGCATCATTATGCAACTTTAGATTCTGAACTTACTAGTAATTTAACACACACCTCACCCAGATAGTAATGTTCAAATCTAAATTTGAAGTAAATTCTGCTTATTCTGAAACACACGCACTTCTGCTAGCCATTAATTCTGCTAAATTGGATTCTGGACTTTTGCTCTAATGTCCTACCTGAAGGTATGAATGAGCAATAATGATGCAACAGTTATTGAATAAAATAAATGCGTAGAATATATGGATTAAAATGGGTATATATGATGTGCGTATTGATATAAGACCTTATCCCACACATCCCTTCCCCCATTTCTACACATTTGTAATACAGGAATTTAACCATATATACCAGAGCCCATCACACAATGCAGGGGGACTTCCTCCTTGCATCCATTATGTATTGTTAATAAATTGCTTTTGAATTGTCTAGAAAGGGTGGGGGAGAGAGAAGACAGGCAGAGATTGTCTTCTGAGTTCAGGAATTGCTATACAATTGAGATGGAATATGTCAAATTCCTTACACTGAATTGAATCGATGACACGAAGTAAGGGCCACATCTATGTCCGGTCTCCTGCCAAATGTTGACATTTCTCTCCCAAAATCTTGCTTCATGAGCCTGGCATGGCAATTTTTTCAATAAATTTAATCATTACAAATATCAAAATTTCAAAATATCACTTTGTTTTTCCTAATTTTCTAGGTCTAATTTTCCTGTCATTTTTTTCCTTCATAATAGTCTTGGCTTTCAAAATTGTGCTATGGCTAGCTTGTGAGATTGGGAGGAAGGAGAGGAGCCCAGAAAAGGATGGGATACAGATCAATGCCTCCTGTCTCCTTGGGAGTAGTGTGCAGGTACAACTGTACCAGGAGCTCCAATTTTGTTTGCTTTGCATTGAATGTTTGTTGTAGATAGGGACTCTGCAGATAGGTGGCTTCTTTTGGCTGCAATCATAGGACAAGCCACCTGTCAATTATAGTTAGGTTCCCTCATCCTGCCCCCTTTTTGGGTTTTAGAGGGAATAGGAGCCATTTTGAGAAGCCTTTCATGCAGGACATAATACCAAGAGCTCCTGTAGAAAGCTTCGTCTTCTACGGCTTGGCCGGGGAGATATACAGCTCACAGCTTGGCCAGGGTTATACAGCCCTACAGCTCCTTTGCTGAAGGACCTGAATTCTTTTTCCCCTGGAAGTCTACAAAGCTCTGCTTGGTAAGGGTCACTCGCGGAAGCCAGAAGCAGTTGGTACCGGGTGCAGGGGCTCCACGCCAACAGAGACAAAGACAGACTGCCCAGATTAGAAGTTAAGGATTTCCCCATTAGTTACAGTTATGAAGATAGTGCCTGTTCCCTGTGGACAATATTGCAAGAGCCAATAGACTGTTAAGAAAGCCTTAAAGCACCTGTTTGTTTTCATTAATAAAGAACTTTGTTGAATCTTTAAGCAATCTAAAGACTCTGTTTTAAGGAAATCCAAAGGCTTTTAATCTAATTTCCTCACCTCTAGCATCTGATTGAAACATAGATACTAGGGGTTTTGGAGGTACCAAGCATTGACATAGTCACTATGAATATTATCTCACCATGTGTGTGTATGTGTGTGTGTGTGTGTGTGTGTGAGAGAGAGAGAGAGAGAGAGAGAGAGAGAGAGAGAGATCTGTGGGGTAATGACAATATTTATAGTGACTATGTAGAGCAGGGGTCCTCAAACTTTGTAAACAGAGGGCCAGGCCAGAGTCCCACACACTGTTGGAGAGCCGGATTATAATTGGAAAAAAAACATGAATGACTATCTATGTAGACTGCACATATCTTATTTGAAGTGCAAAAAAACCACTTTAAAACAATACAATAATTAAAATGAAGAACAATTTTACCAAAGATAAACTTATTAGTGTTTCAATGGGAAGTGTGGGCCTGTTTTTGGCTGATGAGATAGATTTGTTGTTGTGTGCTTTCAAGTCCTTTCAGACTTAGGTTGACCCTGAGTGAGGGCCAGGTAGATGGCCCTGGAGGGCTGCATTTGGCCCCCAGGCCAAAATTATGCCATCTGGGGCTAAGACCATAAATACATAGAACTTGAACCGATAATTGTCTTCCTTCATAAATCTGAATAAAAAGAACAAAAAAACCCCACAAAGACAGTGGATATGCGAGCTTTTGGTTATTGTAAAATTGGATTTCATCTTCAACCAGAAACCAAACAACATTTCATGCTATTGCTTGGATGAGAGGGTGGCTATAAAATACTTGCTTTTCCCATCCTCCAGAGATAGAGGCTATTGAACAAGCTGTTCACAAATTCAACTTTAAGCATTTTTCTGTTAGCTGCAGGGAATCTTCTTAGTATGAGAAACAGAGCTCAAAATATAAATCCAATCCAGAGGGATTGCTTTGATTAGATTATTTTTAAAAAACAAAAGCAAAATGAGAATATATTTTATCTGCCACAAAACTGATGTATTTGGTTCTGTTTGGCTTGTAACCCAAACACTATTTTCATAAATAAGGAATCCTTTGGGTTGCTGAGAGTTTGGACTGTATGGCCATGTTCCAGTAGCATTCCCTCCTGGCTGGCATCTTTAGAGATTCAGTTCTTAGTGAGGCAAGTGGGGTGTACATATATCTGTGAAATATCCAGGGTGAGAAGGACCACCAAATGCCCAAATGCAGCACCCAAACATGTATCAAAGAACATGAAAGGCACTGAAGACTAATACAACCAGAGAAGCCAGCTATAGCAAATCACTTGATGAACCAACCTGGACACAAAATATTATTTGAGAACACAGAAATGCTGGACCACTCTGAAAACCATCAATGATCAGACTGCACATAGAAACAATTGAAATTCACAAGCATGTGGACAATTTCAATATCATGAAAATGAACAAAATCTGGTTACCAGTATTTTTTTAAAAAACCACCAGAATCAAGTGTTGCAACCCAGAGCAGGAAACCCTCAGACAACAATCCACCACACTTGACTTCAGGAAAAACAATCCTTTTTATTGAAGAAAGATGAGTACAAAAATAGAGGAAATATGCAAGGTAAAAAGCCATAATAAAATCAGCAACAAGAAATGTCCACGAACAAGATCAACAACCCACAGTAACACTGCTAAATCCTGGAACTTGTTAGCAATCCACTAACCGTACTTGAAGCAACTAGGAAGCCTCTTAGGAATAAGACCACTAGAATCAGGAGACCTGCCAAAGATGATGCTTGAATCTGGAACGATGCCTGGTCTGAAGATGCATCCAGGTGAGAGGTACTTAAGGCCGAGAAATCTATTACGTGACACGCCTGCAGGCTTTGTTTGCATTTCTCTCAGTCTAGCTAACCTTCGTAAACTTTGAGATTATCCCCTGCTCTGCCAAATCTGCCCTCTCCTATCCTCATTAGAGAGACCCAGGTGTCAGATTCTCTGGAGAGCTAAGACTGGGAGGAAAAGAGAGTGAAAGTTCATCGCTTGGCTCTGAAATATTCTCATGGGAATTTGGACTTTCACTTTCCAAGGCTGCAGGAGTTTCACTACACAAACCGTCATCTTCTACATTGCCCTCAAAATCTACATCTTCATTGGCATCAGGAAATACAATCAGAGAATCAGGTTCAGGTTCACACACAGGCTGAACCCCAACATCAAGACAGTAAATAAAGAAAACTACTCAGAAAAAGGGGGATTCCAAACAGCAAACAATCAAGTGCCAGTTAACACTTCCCAAATAAAGGATGCCTCCAGCCAAGCTACTTCTATGCAAATACCCTCACTGATTGACTTTACAGCTACTCAATGCGAATCAGGCTTGCCAATTGCAACATTCACACTTGCTTCAATCAGACAAGAGTTCTTTCTCCCACCTTGGACATTTCACAGATATATATATTTATATATTTATAAACACACATACACATCCCACTCATCTCACTAGCAGCAGAACATCTGAAGACACCAGCCACAGATGCAGGTGAAACATCAGGAGATAATGCTACTGGAACATGGCCATACAGTCCAAAAACTCACAGCAGCCTAGTGATTCAGACCATCAAAGTGTTCAACAATACAAAGGGTCAATTCACTAAAGTAGAGAGTTCCAGCCAAGTGCCATTAAAAATACAGATAGCTGCCTTATACAATGTTGGATTGTTTGTCAAAACCATCGCAATGCTTTCCTATTCATACTAACAGTGACTCCACAAGGTCTTTAACAAACTATTTCTATTACCACACCCTGATCATTTTAAATCAGAGATCCCTGGGATCAGGCATGTAGTCGGGGGGGGGGGGGGTCTTGAGGGGCTTCAGCCCCCCCCCCCCCAAATTCTCAGGGTGGTCCGCGAGAAGGCCTTACTGGTGCATTATTTAAACTGTTATGTTTATTCATATCATGATCTAATCACCATGCTCAATATATCCCATATGCATGGGGGTATTGGGGTAATGATACAAAAGGTTTGCTAGGGTAGACCCTCTTTTACTCAGACTCAAACTCAGCTCCCCCCGAATCAAAATCCTGGCTACGGGCCTGCCTGGGATTGACCTTGAGGTTGTGTACAAAGCATATACTTTACCATGGAACCTTTGCCTCTTCCTATTGGTTTCAAGACACTAAACACGGGACCTCTTCACATGAGGCATTTTTGCTGCTTTTATGTACAGCCAGAACCTCATTTCTCCCAAAGTGAAGGGGAAGCACCGAAAGATGCTTACTCCTCCACTACAGGAAAGTGATGTTTGGGTAGCTCATTGCTGTGCATTGCCGCCCTTTCTGCCATCCGATTGGGGGGGGGGGGGGAGCTGCACCTTCTCCCACCCCCTCTATGTGATGATGGAGGGCATGCGGGGTGCCATGAACCACCCCACACACTTTCTCTTTTCCCAGCAATTGCCAGCCATGGGAGGGTTATAGGAGTGTACAAAATACAGCCCAAGGCCCACATGTGTCCTCCCCAATGGCATTTTTGTTAGTCATGTGCGCACCTTCCCCCGAGAGCATTTTTCCATGTCTCAATACTGGGCAAAAAAACTGGAAGGAAAAAATGACCAGTAATGTCCACATGAATCTCCAAGAAGTCATTTTAAGACCTTAGGAGATATTTTCAAAACATAGAAAGGTCTGAAAATGGAGGACTAGTATCGGGGTGACCTCTGGGTCCCAGGGCAGCTGGTGTGATTTATTGTTGTTGTTGTTGTTGTTGTTGTTGTTGTTATTTATTGATTTCTTTAGCTTCACAACAACCAAACTAACATGTAGACCTTTGAACTATTTCTAGGGAAAGCTCAGCTTTGCAACAATAATCATGGACAGAATCCTGTTGGTATGCTATGCTAGCAATTATACTTTTACCTGTGTTCTGTCACGCGCTGGGCCTGTAATGAATTGCTTTTAAAATAGGACGTGCAACTTGAGCCCAGTGGGAAGCCAGGGCCCCCCGAAGAGAAGTTCTCAAGGATTTTCCACCAAAAATGGTATTTAGATGGCTTGTGAAGTATAACAAAGTCCTTTATTAATGAACAGTCAAACAGAAACTTTTCTTGTCTTCAATAAAGTTAAACAAATGCTTCAAGGCCTTTATGCAACTGGTGGCTTCCTTAATCTTGTCCACGAGGGACAGGCAATTGTCTTCAATAACTGTTTCTTTACTTTAAAGGAAAATCCCTTTTTAACTTCTCCCAGGCTGACTGTAATCTAAGCCTTACTGATGTGGGCTCCGCTACCGGGTCGAACTGCGTCTCGAGCACCAAGTGGACCTACCAGTAAAGCAAGTAGATTCTGCAGCTGGAGTTCTTTGTTCTTCCAAACTGTTTACCCTCCAAAATTCCTCAAAGCTTTAGGGCTGTTTCCCTGGAAATCTTTGGATGCTCTTAAGACTGTTCTCCCCCGGAAAGTCTTAAGGGCTGAAGCTTTTGTACAGGAGAAGCTTGTACACGTCCTCTAAATTAGCTTTCCTTACTGAGACTAACTAAAAATGGCTCCCTTCCCAATTGCCCTGAACAAGGGGCAGAACCAAAACTTAACGATGATGTACAGGTGACTTGCCCTACGACTGCAACCAAAGGAAGCCACCTTTCTGCAGAATCCCTGAAACCTTGGACTGCAAGCAAACATTTAATACAAAGCAAATAAAGTTGGAGCCCCTGGTACAGCCTGTGAAGGCTGTGAGTTCTTGCTATTGTCATTGATTCCTCTAAAAATCTATTTCTCTTTATGCCTGGCTTCCAAAAGGAAGTAGAGGTAGAATTCTTAGAGGTAAAATGATTGGAAAGACTAGCATATAAAAATCTCTGTTTAAAAACATCCAAAGAAGGAGATTCCACAGGCAGCATACTCCACAGCTGTCACCATCAGAAGGTTTTTCCTAAAGTTTAGGTCATGTTTTCCTGCCATTTGAATCTATTGCTCCATGTGCTATTCTCTAGAGCAGCAGAAAACAATCTTGCCCCTTCCTCATTGTGACATCCTTGCAAATATTTAAACATGTCTTCTCTTCACGTTCTCTTCTGCAAGTAAAGCATACCCAGCTCCCTAAGCAACTCCTCATAGGGTTTCATTTCCAAATCTTTTATTGTTTTGGTCACCCTTCTTTGGACATGTTCCAGTTTGTCAATATCCTCTTGAATTGTACTGCCCACTGTGGTTCAAGTGAGGTCAAGCAGAGTCTGATGAGTCAACTCTGATGAGTAGAAGAGGCTTACATGACCATTCTCAAACTGGCTCCTACAGAAAACCCTGATTGAAGGGAAGGGAATAAAAACCTTTTAAGAAAGGAAGGAAGGAAGGAAGGAAGGAAGGAAGGAAGGAAGGAAGGAAGGAAGGGATGGGGCTTGCCATTTTTTTAAGGAGAGAAAAAACAGACCAGATATGTAATGCCAGAAGTAATGCTACCCCTCTATTCTGCTTTGGTTAGACCACACCTGGAATATTGTGTCCAATTCTGGGCCCCACAATTCAAGAGAGATACTGACAAGCTGGAATGTGTCCAGAGGAGAGCGACTAAAATGATAAAAGGTCTGGAGAACAAGCCCTATGAGGAGCGGCTTAAGGAGCTGGGCATGTTTAGCCTGAAGAAGAGAAGGCTGAGAGGGGATATGATAGCCATGTATAAATATGTGAGAGGAAACCACAGGGAGGAGGGAGCAAGCTTGTTTTCTGCTTCCCTGGAGACTAGGACACGGAACAATGGCTTCAAAGTACAAGAGAGGAGATTCCATCTGAACATGAGGAAGAACTTCCTGACTGTGAGAGCCGTTCAGCAGTGGAACTCTCTGCCCCGCAGTGTGGTGGAGGCTCCTTCTTTGGAAGCTTTTAAACAGAGGCTGGATGGCCATCTGTCAGGGGTTATTTGAATGCGATGTTCCTGCTTCTTGGCAGGGGGTTGGACTGGATGGCCCATGAGGTCTCTTCCAACTCTTTGATTCTATGATTCTATGAGGAGAAAAGAAGTGTGTCAGCAAAAGCTGGCTTTAAACATGTGCAGATTCTTGCATAAAGGAAATCTCATTATATAATAATAATAATAATAATAATAATAATAATAATACTTTATTTATACCCCGCTACCATCTCCCAGGAGACTCGGTGTGGCTTACATGAGGCCGAGCCCAAAATACAACAATACAAGCAATAACAATAACAATACAAGCAATTTAAAAACAACAAAACAATAAAACAATGACATAAACATTATCAATAGGACAACACACTTTAAAATCTATGGGTAGGCCAAATGTAATTAAATTTAAAAGATTAAAAAATAATGCTGGACATGGGCGAAAATGATGGAGCGGTTTGTGGGAACATATGAGCAGACCTAAAACAATATAAAGTGCTTTGGAGGACAAAGTGCTATGGGATCATTATTCTGGGAAGGCACACTGGAACAACCACGTCTTCAAGCTCCACTTAAAGACTGCCAAAGTTGGGGCATGCCTGATGTCCTTAGGGAGTGAGTTCCAGAGTCGAGGGGCCCTCTCTCTCATCCCCACCAATCGCGCTTGCGATGCAGGTTGGAGCGCTAGCAGGGCCTCTCCAGATGATCAAAGAGATCGTGTGGGTTCGTATACAGAGATGCGATCACGCAGGTAGGCAGGTCCCAAACCATTCAGGGCTTTGTAGGTAAGAACCTGCACCTTGAATTGGGTCCGGAAAATGAATGGCAGCCAGTGGAGCTCCTTGAACAAGGACCGCTCCAAGGTTGACCGCTCCCTGTAAGGAGCCCCAGTCCTTCCATACAAATATATGGAGCTATTAAAGGTTCCCAAATTGTATCCATCTGCCATATTTTTCTGTCTTGTCAGTATTTCCACAAAGACAGAGCATTATGTCTGCAAGTATTGCAAGGACTTCTCTCTTCGTTCTTGTTTACCTTATTTTCTGATCTGCCTCTGAATCATTACACAGTCAAAACAATTATATCCTGACCTTTGTAGAACCAGACCGACAATACTGCAGGGACCTTGTTTGCAACACGGTTTTGTTAAGAAGAGGTCAGTGTAGATTAAACTCCAGCAGACTTTCAAGAGGTTCTTTGAGATTCGGAGAAGGCATAATGCTGCCTTTTACTTGCAAAAGTTGTAAATCTTTCTTACAGCAGTAACTATTTATTTATTTTATTTATTTATTATTCAAACTTATATGCCGCCACTCCCCTGGGGCTCGGAGCGGCTTACAAGAACGGCTAAAATCTAACACAATTTAAAAACAATTTAAAACAACTTAAAAACAGCAATATCAAAAATCAAAGGCCTGTCAAAACACGTATGTCTTACTAGCCCTGCGGAAAGCTGATAAGTCCCGCAAGGCACGGACTTCAGGTGGCAGAGTATTCCAGAGTGATGGTGCCACTGCTGTGAAGGCTCTGCGTCTGGTTGCTGTTAGACGCAAGGTCTTGACACTGGGAATTTCCAATAGATCTTGGTCCTCAGAACGGAGGGATCTCTGGGGTTGGTAGGGGGTGAGGCGGTCCCTCAGGTACATTTGCCCCAGACCATGCAAGGCCTTAAAGGTGAGTACCATCACTTTGAAAGTGATCCGGTGCTCAATTGGTAACCAATGCAGCTGTAGTAAGATTGGTGTTATGTGGCATCTCATCAGAATTCCCGCAAGAAGCCGAGCAGCTGCATTTTGTACCAACTTGAGCTTCCAGATCACCGACAGAGGAAGGCCAATGTAGAGGGCATTACAGTAGTCCAGTCTTGAGATGACCGTGGCCTGGATCACCGTAGCTAGGTCGTCCCTAGACAGGTAGGGGGCCAGCCGTCTAGCCTGCCGCAGATGAAAAAAGGCAGTTCTGCTAATGGTGGAGACCTGGGCCTCCATCGTCAGCAGAGGGTCCAAAAGGACTCCCAGACTCTTTACCAATGATGACGGGCATAGTGTCTCACCATCCAGGGTAGGCAGCTGGATATCCCCACTGCCCGGTTGACCCAGCCATAGGATCTCCGTCTTTGCTGGATTCACTCTCAACCTGCTGGCACGCAGCCATCCAGTAATGGCCTCGAGGCACTGATGGAAATAATCGGGTACAGAGTCCGGCCGGCCTTCCATCTTCAGCACCAGCTGAGTGTCATCAGCATACTGGTAACACTCAAGCCCAAAACCTCGAACCAGCTGAGCAAGTGGTCGCATATAGATGTTAAACAACAGGGGGGAGAGAATGGCCCCCTGAGGAACCCCACAAGATAGAGGGGACCTCTCAGAGACTATCCATCTTGGTCATCTACTTTGTAACTTCTTCAGTGTAATACTTAATCAGTACTGGACCAAAGGATTTAGGTGAAATTCAGCTCCATTAAGGGGAAATAAGTAAGACTTCACAATAATCTTAGGATTTTATTACACGAACCCACTATTTCACTGCTGTTGTAGAAAAAATCAAGTTCTCTATGTATTAGGAAGCCAAGCTGACAGGACAAAAGAGATGCTGAAGGATCTGTGTCCAAGGCACAGGCAAGAGGGGGTGAATATTCCAGATATTCAAGATAAGAAAGTCATGGTACCAACAGATATAAGTAAAAAGTAAGGAGTTTATTTTCCTCCCTCCTGACAGGTCAAAAGCAAGCCCCTGATGGATGCATTATTTACAGTATTTGTATACCGCTTTTCTCACCCCGAGGGGGACTCAAAGCGGTTTATACATAAGTAATGGCAAAATTCAATGCCAGTACAAACAATTACAATTATACACTACAATTAGACATACATCAAGTTAAAACAATACATCCAGAGCCGTTTTGCTCTGGTTGCTGAAGGCAGTTACGGGTTCTGTCTTGAAGTAAGCTGCTCTTTAGAAAAAAAAATACTGAGACATGCCTCTTGCATGTTGGAAGATATAATTTTATATTTCTATGATGCTAAGGTGACATAGTGATTATGTTAATGTATGTAGAAGCAGGTTTCTTTGTTTGCCTGCATTTGAAGATGTATAAAAGGGAAAGTCAATGCCTTTATCCTGACTGGTTGGCTTTTGGACATAATTCCACACAAAGTCTCAGCTGAAAATAAATGGACTTTTCTGCCTCCCAGAAAGGATCTCTCTTGTATTATCTCTCCTATCTGCCGCTACACTATCAGACTATCATTGATATTATACATACCACTTTGAACACTCTCATTATTGGCAATTTCTGGCCCTGCGATCATACTTATACCTCATAAACCTGCCTTCCCACATTACTGTTGTTCCTTATTTTGTAAAATTTTAATTCAATTGCACAATTTAAGCATTTTAAAACAAAACAAAACAAAGCAAATATAAGTATATAATAAAAGAATAATGGTCATCTTGGGAGTGAGTGGCAAGAGGAAAGATGTAAAGGAGGAGAATCCAGCCTCTTGACATGACTTTACTGCCAGCATGACGGCACAGAACTTGAAGGGATGTATTGTATCAAAGTAGATGGTGGGAACATTGCAGGATTGTGAACTATTGATCGGATTATTATTATTATTATTATTATTATTATTAGCTTTATTTGTACCCCGCTAACATCTCCTGAAGGACTCGGTGCGGCTTACAAAGGCCAAGGCCCTCAATAAAACAACAGCATAACAAAAACAACAATAAAACTCAAAAAGCAAACCAATAAACATTAAAGCAATAACAGTAAACATTAAAAAATAACATCATGACACATTTAAAAACTAAGGGCCGGGCCAAATGCAATGAATAAGATTAAAAGTGCTGGACATGACAGGTGAAATGTAAGGAGTTTAGGGTAGGTGTGATGTGCAGACAATCTTAAATCTCTAATAAAGTGCGTTTGGGACATGATGCTGGGAGTTTCCTATTCTGGAAAGGCACACTGGAACAGCCAAGTCTTCAAGCTCTTCCTAATGACTGCCAACGTTGGGGCTTGTCTGATGTCCTTGGGGAGAGAGGTCCAGAGTCGGGGGGCTACCACAGAGAAGGCCCTGTCCCTCGTCCCCACCAAACGCGCTTGCGACGCAGGTGGAATCGTGAGCAGGGCCTCTCCAGATGAACGGAGGGATCGTGTGGGTTCATATACGGAGATGCGGTCACGCAGGTAGGCGGGTCCCAAACCGTTTAGGGCTTTGTAGGTAAGCACCTGTACCTTGAATTGGAACCGGAAAATGAATGGCAGCCAATGGAGCTCCTTAAACAGGCGAGTTGACCTCTCTTTGTAAGGAGCACCAGTTAACAGTCACTAATAGTTAAGGATGGGAGAATCACAGGGCCCTTTCATACACCTCTATATTCCAGAATATCAAGGCAGAAAATCCCACATTATCTGAGTGTGGATAACTCAGTTCAAAGCAGATATTGTGGGAGAGAGAGAGGCAAACAACCAGTGGGATGCATCATGAAATAGGGATTGGTCCACCTAAAATATCACCAATGGGACCAGGCCCATAGCCAGGATTTTGATTCGGGGGAGGGCTGAGTCTGAGTGAAAGAGGGTCTACCCTAGCAAACCTTTTGTATTGTTACCCCAATATCCGCAGGCATATGAGATATATTGAGCATGGTGATCAGATCATGATATGAATAAACATAACAGTTGAAATAATGTACCAGTAAGGCCTTTTCGCAGACCATCATGAGAATTTGGGGGGAGGGGCGTAAGCCCCCCAAGTGCCCCCCCCCCCCGGCTACATGCCTGAATGGGACCAGTCCAGCTGCAATGCCTGCCTTATGCAATAAAGAAGTACAAAACGTATTGCTTTAATTGCTATTTAAAGTCTGTTTTAGCTTTGGGCAAATTTTAAATTGAGTACCTCACAATGAGAAAGTATTTCTATATTAAATATTCTCATCATACAAATGCTGAAAATGAAACTTGTTTTTATACTCAGAACTTTTGTGTCCCTGGAGAAACTATTTCCATGAATATTTATAACATGGTTTTATTAATTAGGAAGTGAAGCAACAAGATTTACGTGAGCATTAACATTTTGCTTGAACATTAATGAGGATTGGAATAAATCCTGTTTTAATTGGAAGTCGTGCCTACTTGACTTGCCGCACAGAAGTACTGTGGGGGGAAACATGGTGTGAAGAGTGTAGGAAGAGCTAATGTGTAGTTTAATTATTCAAGTGTGGTGGTGGAGTTTCCAGTCTTAAAAGTTATGTGTTGTGAGGGTAAGAGCTAACCAGATTGATTAATGATGGCTGGACTCTTAACAGTTAGTGCATCACTCTATTGACATTGCACAAATAAGTTCTTAATGTGCCAATTATCCAAAGGTTAAAGCCAGCACCCTTCCGTCTCCAAGACCCAAGTTCAGGGAAAAAAATTAGAGACTCCCATGTATGTGCTGAAAATAATCTTCAACCCAGTTGCTAAGTGCTCTGCTCCTTGACATTTCTATGGTGAAAGAAAGTATTATCTGTCAGCTAGCAAAGGAGCCTAATAAATGCCATTTTCAAACTCTGCCTGCTCCAGTTGTGAGTAGTCCCTGATGTGAAAAAGCAGCTCTTGTTTTCACTTCTCTAAGGAAAATGCTTGAATATGACAACAGAATAAAAATAGTCATTTCAGGGTTGATGGGGGCTGTAGAATTTACCAGACAGCTGAAGAATAGTTCCAGCTTCTGAGCCATCTTTCCTTCTCATTTGTGTCTCTCATAACATATTCATTCTGTATTCTGCTCATAAATGTGCCAGGTTACACAAAGTCTCCTGTCTAAGGCGAAGCAGAGGAAATATTCCAAAAGGTCATTTATTCCTAAAATCAGGCTGGTGACAGATTCAGGAGAAACTTCTTCTATACTTCAATAGATATTGGGCTCTAGGTTCATATCCATTCAAGTCCAGGCTTGGAGAAGGGCAGAATACAATCAGTCAAAATGTTTTTACGAGGGGTATTTTTTAAGTAAGGTTCATTTTGTTGTAGACACTAGGGCTGGGCGGTTTCGTTTTGTAATTTCGTAATTCGTTAAAAATTCGTTATTTTTTTATAACGAAGCGATAACAAACCATTCAGGAGCAACTAAAAAATTTTTAAATTCGTTTCGTAATTGTTTCGAATTCGTTTTGTATTCGTTTTGTTATTGTTTTGAAATCGTTTCGTTATTATTTCCACATGTCTGGGGCAAGTTTTATAGTTGTTGTTTGTTTAATCAGTGAAAAAAATTATAAATATCACACCAACAGTCAACAACAGAGGGAGAGGGAAGCTTCAGAAGTTCCCCCTGTCCCATTTGAAGGTTTTTTAGCGTATTGCGCGGTCGCGTCCGCCACTAATGAATCGATTCGTAATTGTTTCGTAATTGTTTCATATTGTTTTGTAATTTACGAAATTTCGTAAATATCAAACTTTTTAAAAGAAAAATTTCAGAATTCTTTTAAAAATCAAAACGCAAAAACCCCAAAAAACGAATCGATTTTAGAAACAAATTTTTCCGTGGTTGCCCAGTCCTAGTAGACACTAGTAGTTCGTGCGCATACCGCAACGAGCACGTGTGTCGTGTACCGGCATGCCTCGGGAACAACTGTGCTCAGTTTCCACTCTGTAGCTAACATGTATGGTTCTGTACTGTGCTTTAAAAATGTTTAAGACTATCAACTCACCCTCTGCATGTGAGGTTCGCTCAGTGATATGGTTTTTGTCAGCAAGGAACCTGCCTGCTGCAGAAATTCATCAACAGATTTGTGAAGTGTACGGTGATACTGTTATGAGTGAAAGCAAAGTGCGTAAGTGGGTACGACAATTCAAAGATGGCCGTGACAATGTCCATGATGAGGACCGCTCCGGTCGCCCTTCTTTGATTACAGACGATTTGGTGGCTTCAGTTGAAGCAAGGATTTGTGAGAACAGGCGCTTCACAATAACAGGTCTCTCAAACAAATTTCCTGACGTGTCGAGATCAGTGCTTTACAACATTGTTTCTGAACACCTAAAGTTTAGGAAACTGTGCTCCCGTTGGGTCCCGAAACTCCTAACAGAGGACCACAAAAACCACAGATTTGAGTGTGTGATCAAATCAAATCGTCTGTAATCAAAGAAGGGCGACCGAAGCGGTCCTCATCATGAACGTTGTCACGGCCATCTTTGAATTGTCGTACCCACTTACGCACTTTGCTTTCACTCATAACAGTATCACCGTACACTTCACAAATCTGTCGATGAATTTCTGCAGGAGGCAGGTTCCTTGCTGACAAAAACCATCTCACTGTGTGAACCTCACATGCTGAGGGTGAGTTGATAGTCTTAAACATATTTAAAGCACAGAACAGAACCGTACAGGTTAGCTACAGAGTGGAAACTGAGCACAGTTGTTCCCGAGGCATGCCAGTACACGACGCATGTGCTCGTTGCGGTATGCGCGTGAACTACTAGTGTCTACAACAAAACAGACCTTACTTAAAAAATACCCCTCGTATTATATACAGAAAAGGAATTAGTTCACTTGGGCCATTTTAGTCTTCTGAAAATATTGTAAGATATTTAATGAAGTCCAGTGGGAAAATGCCGTATGTTACTCCACAGATAATTAGGATTACTGAATGGTTTAGCAATTATTTACACACATTGGCTGACATCCTGTTGGTTAATCCCAAATATAATAGACCCTATCCATGAATTATTGAATTGTGAATCAACACATAGATTTAGTTATTTATCGTGTCAGCATCAACCAGACAATTGTATTACATTTTTAACAATTTTTTAACAAACAGACAAAACAGAGTTTGGAAGCTTGGTAGTTGAATAAATGTCCTTTGACCAGTAGCTGGCCACTTGGAGGGCCTCTGGTGTTGCTGCAAGAAGGTCCTCCATTGTGCATGTCACAGGGCTCAGGTTGCATTGCAGCAGGTGGACAGTGGTTTGCTCTTCTCCACACTTGCATGTCATGGATTCCTCTTTATAGCCACATTTCTTAAGGTTGGCTCTGCATCTCATGGTACCAGAGCGCAGTCTGTTCAGCACCTTCCAAGTCGCCCAGTTTTCTGTGTGCCCAGGGGGGACTCTCTCATTGGGTATTAGCCATTGATTGAGATGCTGGGTTTGAGTCTGCCACTTTTGGACTCTCGCTTACTGAGGTGTTCCAGCGAGTGTCTCTGTAGATCTTAGAAAACTATTTCTTGATTTAAGTCATTGACGTGCTGGCTGATACCCAAACAAGGGATGAGCTGGAGATGTCTCTGCCTTGGTCCTTTCACTATTGGCTGCTCCTTCCCGGCGGATGTCAGGTGGTGCAATACCGGCTAAGCAGTGTAATTTCTCCAGTGGGGTAGGGCGCAGACACCTCGTGATAATGCGGCATGTCTCATTAAGAGCCACATCCACTGTTTTAGCGTGGTGAGATGTGTTCCACACTGGGCATGCATACTCAGCTGCAGAGTAGCACAGTGCAAGGGCAGATGTCCTCACTGTATCTGGTTGTGATCCCCAGGTTGTGCCAGTCAGCTTTCACATGATATTGTTTCTAGCACCCACTTTTTGCTTGATGTTCAGGCAGTGCTTCTAGTAGGTAAGAGCACAGTCCAGAATGACTCCCAGGTATTTGGGTGTGCTGCAATGCTCCAGTGGGATTCCTTCCCAGGTGATCCTCAGAGTTCGGGATGCATGTCTGTTCTTGAGATGAAAAGCACATGTCTGTGTTTTAGATGGATTAGGGATCAACTGGTTTTCCCTGTAATAGGCAGTAAGAGCACCTAGAGCTTCGGAGAGCTTCTGTTCAACCATCTCAACATGACATGAGAGAAGCCTCCTCGCAGGATTGCAAGACATCCGGGCAGGCCCGTAGCCAGGATTTCGTTTGGGGGGGGGGGCTGAATTTTTTTCAGGGGGGGTTGGGGGGCTGAGTTTCGGGGGGGGGGCTGAGTCTGAGTGAAAGAGGGTCTAGCCTAGCAAACCTTTTGTATCATTACCCCAATACCCCCATGCATATGGGATATATTGAGTATGGTGATCAGATCATCATATGAATAAACATAACAGTTTAATAATGCACCAGTAAGGCCTTTTCGCGAACCACCATGAGAATTTGGGGGGGGGGGGGGCTGAAGCCCCTCAAGCCCCCCCCCCCTCCCGGCTACATGCCTGCATCCAGGCCTCCCCTGGGCAACGTCTTCGTAGACGGCTAATTCTCTCACTCCAGAAGCAACCAGAAGCAACTTGCAGCATGCAAACACATAGATAAATTTAATGGAACCAGGCAGGTCATCATTACAAAAAAAATTAATATATTTCCATCATTTTAAGTATAGAATTCAAATTTAATAAATGATTATGCATATACAAATACAAAATGTAAACACAATAGACCCATTCCTGGTTTTAACATCCTAGAGAAGAAGTAGTGGTGGATACCATAGATGGATACAACAGTGTGCATAGTTTAGGAAGAAATGTAAGTACAGAAAAGTTTCCACATTTTCTTCTAGAATCAGGAGTCATCCAATGAAGCAATGTAATGTCTCAGAAGAGAGAAGTGGAGCTACCATTTCACACAGCACATGATTCAGCAATGGCGTTCACACCCTCAATGTGTGATGAAGATCACTACTACTTTAACAGTTTAAAGAGATTATTAGAAAAGTTCATGGAGAATGGGGCCATCAGTGGCTACTAATAACCACAATATCATCAGAATCAGATTTAGTAGGAGAAAGCTACTCTTCTCGTGTCCTCTTGTGATGTGTGCGTACCAGAGGTTTTTATTTATTTATTTATTATTTACTTCATTGATATACTGCTTTCATCAGCCCTTGGGCGACTCAAAGCGGTTAACAATAGCTAAATTCAATGCTCAACATCATAAAACAGTTAAAAAACAATTAAAACAATGACATAATAAACAATCAATTAAACATAACTATAACATCTCATTAGCGTCTCATAAGTAGAATCAAGATCCAATCTCATAATCCGCTGTTCCATATTCCTATATTCAATACACTGCCTATTCAAATGCCTGCTCGAATAACCAGGTCTTCACTTTCCTCCAAAATGCTAATAGGGAGGGGGCCGATCTAATTTCTGTAGGAAGGGCGTTCCACAGCTGAAGGGCCACCACTGAGAAGGCCCTGTCTGTCGTCCCCGCCAGACGTACTTGTGATGCAGGCGGGACCAAGAGCAGGGCCTCCCCAGATGATCTTAACATCCTAGCTGGTTGGTCACCGAGGCCAATTTCCACACAGCTGTATAAAATCCATATTAAACTGAATTATATTGCAGTGTGAACTCAGATAACCCAGTTCAAAGCAGATATTGTGGATTATCTGCCTTGATATTTTGGGTTATATGGTTGTGTAGAAGGGCCCTGAGAGAAAGGAAACCCTGCTAACTGGGCCTTTTACCAGCAGATATCCCATTATGTTCTTCTCATCAGTTATACAAACTAATTGATTAAAATCAATTAAATTAGAAATTAAATTGGACACTTACTAATGGGAAGAAGTAATCACATTTATTTTAATGCAATTGATTGACTTCAGTTGCACTTTTAGAATTAACATACTCTCAGAATTAAAATATATTAATTGAATAATCAATTATTTAAATGGCAGACAATGCTAGAGAGCCAACAAAATAGTCCTAAAATAAATGCAAATAAGCAAAGGGGGTGTTATTTTGTTCTGAACTACAACCTGCTGAAGATTAAAAGATTTTCAATCGAAACGATTCAGTAGTTTGGAAAAAAAGCTGGTCTTCTTCCCATTCTGGTGTTCCTCTTGTCTTCTACGCAAGAGACAGAAGAGAGGTGTGTCATCCGTCTTCAAACGAGATTTTGAACCTCTGCTCACTGGGACTTTTTCCAGGGAGCTGTGAGGGAATCAGTATGCTAAAGAAGTGAGAGGTAAAGAAAATGAGACTATAAGAGAAGGAAAAAACAAAATAAGAGACTTGTTGGAGTGGATGAGAAATGGGGTTTACAAAAAATGGAGCAGCAGTTTCCCTTTTCTCCCATGGTTAAAGACAGGGTCTGATTAAAATAATCTCCAAGGCACTTTTCAGTTTCAATCTGATGTTTGTTCTATTGAAGGACTAAGCTATTCAGCATAAATGCAATAGATGCATTGTCCTGACTTAGGCCCCTTCTACAATGCCCTATATCCTAGAACAGGGGTACTCAAACTATGGCCTGGGGGCCGGATACGGCCCTCCAAGGTCATTTACTTGGCCCTCACTCATGGTCAACCTAAGTCTGACGTGACTTGAAAGCACACAACAACAACAACAATCCTATCTCATCAGCAAAAAGCAGGCCAACACTTCCCATTAAAATACTAATCAGTTTATGTCAAGACCCAGAAGCCTTAAAGAAGCCAAACACAAGTTGCAGAGTCCAAACACAGTTTTATTGTTCACAGTTTTATTAGTTCGGTGCCTTAGGTTCAAATAAAGTATTGATATCAAAAACAAGGTGAAAAAAGCAATTGAAATATAACCCGGATGATCCTGGCGTATAATCCGGTTTAACTAAGGTATTCAGCAATCCGCTTTAAACTCACACAGTTCACAGGAGGTACAAAGGCACAATAGGAACAGGCAAAAACACAGTCCAAAAACGGTCCGAAGTCGTAGCACAATGCAAGCAAGTTGACAAAGTCCAAGAGGCAAAAACGCGTTGTCCAAAACAGTCCGGAGTCAATTAGTAGAGTAGAAGTCGTTGTTCACGGAATCACAAGAAGTAAACACAGGAACACAGGAATCTGTAGTCCATGGATCCAAGCTCGAGAATTGGCAGTAACAAAGATTCACACCCCAAAAGAGACACTTTGCCTTCTGCAAAGATTCATGCAAACAATACTCACTTTTATCCTAAAGTACTCATCAGAAGATGAGGCGCTCCCCACCCTTTCATCATCGCTCTCAGCTGCCCCCGAGAGCCCATCCCTCCACCTCTGCCAGCATCTGTCAAGACTTAGATCTTGCCAAGTGCTCCCCGGTTGCCATTCCTCTGTGAACCCCTCAAAGTCATAGCTAGAGATGGGTTGGGTACAGATATCCCTAATCTCCTGTACACAGGTCCAATCAATCTCATCCTCCTCCCCCATGTCACTCTCAGTCCCATCACTCCCTTCAAAGCCCATGAAATCCTCGTCCTCTGTAGGAGCAGTAAGTATATCATGAATACGCTTCCTCTGAGCTTCCTCGTCAGACTCTTGTTCGCGAGTAGCCCGCTTGACTCCCCTGCTTTCCTCCCCATCCCCCATTTCACAGTCGGAGAAGCCCTCAAAGGTTTCAGAATCACTCGGGGCCATGATTATCTCTCTAATCCGCTTTCACTGCTGCTCTTCTTCCAGCACCTGCGCAGCCCTCTTCTCCCTCCTACCAGTAGTAGCAGCGTTATCATCACGCTGAACTCTTATATTTTCCCCAGCATCACTTTCCAAATGACAACCTATTTACAGACATCATCTAGACCAGCGGTTCTCAACCTTCCTAGTGTCGTCACCCCTTAATACAGTTCCTCATGTTGTGGTGACCCTCAACCTTTTACTCCCATGTTTACAAGTGCCTCTCCATGCTTGAAAAAAGGCTGAAGTGTCCTACGACTGGGAAATTTCTCAACTTGATAAGGTGGCTAGATGGTCCTAGGGCATCTGGTTTTTTGGCTTCTTTCAGTTTAATAAATTTTAATAAAAAAAATGTCAAATAAAGTGGCCCTTTCCTATTTCCAACAGACCTCACATCCTCTGAGGATGCTTGCCATAGATGCAGGTGAAACATCAGGAGAGAATGCCTCTAGAACTAGGCCATATAGCTCAAAAAATCCTACAACAACCCAACCAAAGTGGCCCTATTTAACCTGATTTCTTCTGCCTGGTCTCATTATCCCACTGCTGGCCAGCAACAGGTAGTATGTGTGCAATATATAACATATTTTAAGACTCCTTAGAAATACTTTAGCATCTTTCTTTCTGCTCAATAAATCATGAGTCATTGGGGGAACTGAAATAGCTATCGAGAATGTGTGACAGTTATTAATGCCAAGCATCAGGGTGGAGGTGTCACAGTGATCCCACTCACACTGAAAGATGGTTTCATTACATAGTGCACAGGTGTTGCAGAGGGACATTTTAAAGACAAAAGACAAATGAGGACTACTGATATCACTTTTATGTCTTGGGATTTACACAATACAAAGAGAAAATGATCAGTGCCAAGAATATTTCAAACAGAAGCGCAAAAGGAGAAGTTTCTCGTACTGCTGTGAAATTCCCTGATAAATCCAAAAGTAGTAGATATTATTAGAACTGTGAGATTTACATGGTGAGAGGGGAGAGATAAACTAGAGTCCTGAAGAACCAGATAAGCAGACAAGGGAGCTTTAAACAAAGAGTGAGTTCTTTCAAGTACTTTCCACTGGGTACTGGTATGTGCCTACAATCACCCATTGACTTATAATGACCCCACAAATTTCACAGGGTTTTCTCAGACTAGGAATACTCAGAGGTGCGAGTTCCTTCCTCTGAATGATGCCCAACACTTGCTCATTCGTTCAGTCGTCTCCGACTCTTCGTGACCTCATGGACCAGCCCACGCCAGAGCTCCCTGTCGGCCGTCACCACCCCCAGCTCCTTCAAGGTCAGTCCAGTCACTTCAAGGATGCCATCCATCCATCTTGCCCTTGGTCGGCCCCTCTTCCTTTTGCCTTCCACTTTCCCCAGCATCATTGTCTTCTCTAGGCTTTGCTGTCTCCTCATGATGTGGCCAAACTACTTCAACTTTGTCTCTAGTATCCTTCCCTCCAGTGAGCAGTCGGGCTTTATTTCCTGGAGGATGGACTGGTTGGATCTTCTCGCAGTCCAAGGCACTCTCAGAACTTTCCTCCAACACCACAGTTCAAAAGCATCTATCTTCCTTCGCTCAGCCTTTCCTAAGGTCCAGCTCTCACATCCGTAGGTTACTACAGGGAATACCATGGCTTTGACTAGGCAGATCTTTGTTGCCAGTCTGATGTCTCTACTCTTTACTATTTTATCGAGACTAGCTGCTGTTAAAACAAAACCTACCCACTTTGTAAGGGTGGGGTGAAAACTGCTGGAAGAAACATTAATAAACTTAGATATGCAGATGACACCACTTTGATGGCCGAAAGTGAGGAGGAGCTGAGGAGCCTTCCAATCAAGGTGAAAGAAGAAAGCACAAAAGCTGGGTTGCAGATAAACATAAAAAAACAAGATTATGGCAACAAGAATAATTGACAACTGGGAAATAGAGGGAGAAAACATGGAGGCAGTGACAGACTTTGTATTTCTAGGTGCAAAGATTACTGCAGATGCAGACTGTAGCCAGGAAATCAGAAGACGCTTACTTCTTGGGAGGAGAGTAATGTCCAACCTCGATAAGATAGTAAAGAGTACAGACATCACACATAGCTATTACAGGGAAAACCAGATAATCCCTAACCCATCTTAAACACAGACATGTGCCTTTCACCTTAAGAACAGACAAGCATCCTGAGCTCTGAGGATTACCTGGGAGGGAATCCCACTGGAGCATTGCAGCGCACCCAAATACCTGGGAGTCACTCTGGACTGTGCTCTTACCTACAAGAAGCACTGCCTGAACATCAAGCAAAAAGTGGGTGCTAGAAACAATATCATACGAAAGCTGACTGGCACAACCTGGGGATCACAACCAGGCACAGTGAAGACATCTGCCCTCGCGCTATGCTACTCTGCTGCTGAGTATGCATGCCCAGTGTGGAACACATCTCACCACACTAAAACAGTGGATGTGGCTCTTAATGAGACATGCTGCATTATCACGGGGTGTCTGCGCCCTACACCACTGGAGAAATTACACTGCTTAGCCGGTATTGCACCACCTGACATCCGCCAGAAAGTAGCAGCCAATAGTGAAAGGACCAAGGCAGAGACATCTCCAGCTCATCCCTTGTTTGGGTATCAGCCAGCATGTCAACGACTTAAATCAAGAAATAGTTTTCTAAGATCTACAGAGATACTTGCTGGAACACCTCAGCAAGTGAGAGTCCAAAAGTGGCAGGCTCAAATCCAGAACCTCAATCCATGGCTGATACCAAATGAGAAACTCCCCCCTGGGCACACAGAGGACTGGGCGACTTGGAAGGCGCTGAAGAGACTGTGCTCTGGCACCACGAGATGCACAGCCAACCTTAAGAAATGGGGCTACAAAGTGGAATCCACAACATGCGAGTGCGGAGAAGAGCAAACCACTGACCACCTGCAATGCAACCTGAGCCCTGCTAGATGCACAATGGAGGACCTCCTTGCGGCAACACCAGAGGCACTCCAAGTGGCCAGCTACTGGTCAAAGGACATTTAATCAACTACCAAATTTGCAAACTTTGTGGTTTTTTATCTGTTTGTTTCTTTCGTTCTGTTGGAAAGTAATACAATGGTCTGGTTGCCCCTGACACTGCAGCCAGGAAATCAGGAGACATCTACTTCTTGGGAGGAGAGCAATGTCCAACCTTGATAAGATAGTGAAGAGTAGAGACCTCACACTGGCAATGAAGTTCTGCATAGTTAAAGCAATGGTATTCCCCATAGACACCTACGTATGTGAGAGCTGGACCATAGGGAAGGCTAAGTGAAGAAAGATAGATGCTTTTGAATTGTAGTGTTGGAGGAAAGTGCTGAGAGTGCCTTGGACAGCAAGAAGATCCAACCAGTCCATACTTCAGGAAAGCCTGACTGCTCATTGGAGGCAAAGATGAAGTACTTTGGCCACATCATGAGAAGAAAGGAAAGCTTTGAGAAGTCAATGATGCTGGGGAAAATAGAAGGGAAAAGGAAGAGGGGCCGACCAATGGAATCCTTGAAGAGACTGGATTGACCTTGAAAGAGCTGGAGGTGATGATGGCCAACAGGGAGCTCTTGTGTGGGCTAGTCCATGAGATCGCGAAGAGTCGGAAACGACTGAATGAATAAACAACAACAAAATACTCTGATTATTTTAAGCAAAACCTAATAAGAAGATACTCATTGGGTTTTGTTATTATATTATGATTGAATACTCCTGAGCAACTACTACTATTTATGCTATGTGTAATATTTAACATAAATAGTAGTAACATAAATAGTGTAATATTTAACATAAATTAAAGAACATTCAGGGATAGAACATAATAAACATTTACTTTCATATTCTGTCCTTCCAAGGCCTTCCAATGTTTTTGCAAAACCAGTTAGAAATAATGCTAAAACCTGAATCATGAGGGTGTGTGCATGTGTATACATATGACAGATCCCGGAAATTCCAACTGGTCCAACGGGCGGCGGCCAGGTTGTTAACTGGTGCTCCTTACAGAGAGAGGTCAACCCTCCTGTTTAAGAAGCTCCATTGGCTGCCGTTCATTTTCCGGACCCAATTCAAGGTGCAGGTGCTCACCTACAAAGCCCTAAACGGTTTGGGACCCGCCTACCTGCGTGACCGCATCTCCATATATGAACCCACACGATCCCTCAGATCATCTGGTGAGACCCTGTTCACGATCCCACCTGCGTCGCAAGTGTGATTGGTGGGGACGAGGGACAGGGCCTTCTCCATGGTGGCCCCCTGACTCTGGATCTCTCTCCCCAAGGACATCAGACAAGCCCCAACATTGGCAGTCTTTAGGAAGAGCTTGAAGACGTGGTTGTTCCAGTGTGCCTTTCCAGAACAGGAAACTCCTAGCATCATATCCCAATTGCACTTACTAGAGATTAAGATTGTCTGCACACCGCACTTATCTCCAAAAACCTATCCATCTCACCTGTCATGTTCAGCATTTTAAAATTTTAATCATTACATTTGGCCCAGCCTTCGTTTTAAATGTGTCGTTGTGTTATTGTCTAATGTTTATTGCTATTGTTTCAATGTTTATTGTTTGTTTTATGAGTTTTATTTATTGTTGTGTTTGTTATGCTGTTGTTTTATTGATGTGTTGGGCCTCGGCCTCTTGTAAGCCGCACCGAGTCCTTCAGGAGATGTTAGCGGGGTGTAAATAAAGGATTATTATTATTATTATTATTATTATTATTATCTCTCCTATATGATCATGTTCAATATGTGATTGTGGTCTATGATTTCTAGTTCTACTGTGGAATAGATTTTACCATAAGCTGCCAGGGCATCTGTTACTCTGCAAGGTATACAGAGAAAAACAGGGAAGGTAAAGCAACATGTGATATTGTCTCCAATTCAGGTTTTGCTCTCATGCTTCAGCAAGCTGTGGGTATACATTTGATTGTGAGTTTTCTGCATTATTTCCAAGCAAAGATTGTGTGAGCCTCGTGCCAATTCTTTTTAAATGCAAGGTTGGGAGGCTTGGCAGATTGACGTCGGTTCATAGGTTGCATGTAGCCCATAGGCTACATCCTGCAAACCCCTGTTCTAGAGAATTAAAATAAATTATTCTGTTTCAACAGACATTTGAACAGTCAGTGCAAAAACCCCCAAAAAACAAGGTATAAATTGCATTGTTCTTCTCCATCAAACCATGAACAATGTTCAATTTTTCAATATTCTACATTCAAGTTAGTGATAAGCATATTAATTAAATTCATCAAAGTGTCTCTTACTGAAAAGATAATTACAACAAACCTCCTAGACCATGTGTGTTCAGAAGAAGCTGGATAAAAATAACTCATCTTTCATAACAAGAAGGAAAAAATATATATTTTAGCAAATTGCCCACATTAATTCCATTTTCTCACCAAAACTAAGTGGAATTGAAGAACTAGCCTCTCCCCTCAAGCAAGATATCTTTGGGTTGTGGTAGGTTTTTTCGGGCTATATGGCCATGGTCTAGAGGCATTCTCTCCTGACGTTTCGCCTGCATCTATGGCAAGCATCCTCAGAGGTAGTGAGGTCTGTTGGAACTAGGAAAGTGGGTTTATATATCTGTGGAATGACCAGGGTGGGACAAAGGACTCTTGTCTGCTGGAGCTAAGTGTAGACTCCACTGGGAACCACTGACCGAATAGGGAACTGGGCTCTACAGGCCAATGGAGACTCCACCTCAGACCTCAGAAGAGCTGCAAGACCAAGAACAAGCCACGAGAGTCAAGATGAAGATCCACCCAGAGGAAAAGTGTTCCTGCCATACATCAAGGGAACCACTGACCGCATAGGGAAGCTGATGAGGAAACACAACATACAAACTATCTACAGACCCACCAAGAAAATCCAACAAATGCTACGTTCAGCAAAGGACAAAAGGGATCCTCTCACCTCTGCAGGAGTTTACCGTATACCATGCAACTGTGGACATGTCAACATAGGGACCACCAAACGCAGCATTGCCCAAACACGAATCAAGGAACATGAAAGGCACTGCAGACTACTTCAACCAGAGAAGTCAGCCATAGCAGAGCACCTGATGAACCAACCTTTACACAGCATATTATTTGAGAACACAGAAATGCTGGACCACTCTCACAACCACCATGTCAGACTACACAGAGAAGCCATTGAAATTCACAAGCATGTGGACAATTTCAACAGAAAGGAGGAAACAATGAAAATGAACAAAATCTGGCTACCAGTATTAAAAAAAAACCTCTAAAATTACAACAGCACAACAACAGAGAGGAAACAAACAAGGACATCTAATCACCTCTCAACAAAAGTTTGCTCTGGGCACTGTCAAGCCATTATATGCTAACCAAGGTGGTCAGTTGAAACATTCACACCTAGCTCCAGCAGACAAGAGTCCTTTGTCTCACCCTGGTCATTCCACAGATATATAAACCCACTTTCTGAGTTCCAACAGACCTCACTACCTCTGAGGATACTTGCGATAGATGCAGGCGAAACGTCAGGAGGGAATGCCTCTAGACTATGGCCATATAGCCAAAAAAACCTACAACAATCCAGTGATTCCAGCCATGAAAGCCTTCGACAATACAAGATATCTTTCATCCAGCAAAATTAGAGACACTTTTAAAGAGCCACAATTTTTTTTAAAAAAAATGAGACATTCTAGGGTAGGGGGACAATGTGAACTATTTTGTATTTCCCTGTTACAGTAATAATTTCTAAATTGAAAATTAGTATTTGTATCTTTTCTGTAAATGTTATTTTCTTTGGACAACAGATTTGCCTTTTTTTAGTAACTAGCTGTACCCGGCCACTTGTTGCTGTGGGACAGTGTGGTTAAATTGTAATAATAATAATAATAATAATAATAATAATAATAATAATAATCTTTATTTGTACCCCGCCACCATCTCCCCAATAGAGACTCGGGGTATTGGCTATCCCTCCCAATTTGGTGTCATCTGCAAACTTGATGATCATGCCTTCTAATTCCTATTTATGGCAATCCTAAGGAGAACCTTTCATTCCTGTCCAAATTTGTTCAGAGGAAGTTTGCATTTTCTTTACATTGGGGAATTAAAGGGGGTGGCTTGCACAAGATCACTCAGTGGGTATTTACAGCCAAATGGAGATTCAGGTCCTGGTCTCTAGCGTCATAATGCAATACTCAAGCCACTACACCACACCAGCTCTCAACAGAAGAATTAAAAAACAATTCTGAACAGATACCCCCCAAAAATGTGCACGAAAAGAAGAGCTTGAACCTGTTACTGATCTGTTTCTCTTTTAATTGTGCTCCTTAATTAAAAATGTTCCCTTCAAAATTATTTTATTGTCTATCTGACATGCCCCATAAACACAAAAAACAGAAAATAATTTGTTTTTGACTAAACACTTTATGATGCATTAGAAGCTAATTGCTTTTTTAATGTTTATGCAAGAAATGTTTTTAGGTATAGTGTTTGCAGACGAAACTAATAAAACAGCAGTTAGTAATTGAATAATGCATTATTAGGAACAGTATTTTTGTGCTCTCCAAAAGCTAATTAAATTCTCTTCCAGTGAAGACTACAAAACATACCAATCCCATGCTGCAAACAATATTGAAACCGGGTTGTTTTAGGTTTTTCCGGGCTATATGGCCATGTTCTGGAGGCAATTTTTCTCCTGATGTTTCGCCAGCATCTATGGCAAGCATCCTCAGAGGTAGTGACTTCATTACCTTTGAGGATGCTTGCCATAGATGCAGGCGAAACGTCAGGAGAAAAATTGCCTCCAGAACATAGCCATATAGCCCGGAAAAACCTACAACAACCCATTGATCCCGGCCATGAAAGCCTTCGACAAAATATTGAAACCCTAATGGTGCCCAATCAAATTCAGAAACAAGCTAAGAATAAAACATCCACCTTCTTACACCGGGATTGTGGCGCAGCTGGCTGAGTGTCAGCAGCATTAAGATCACTCTGACCAAAAGGTCATGAGTTCGTAGCCAGCCCGGGTTGGAGTGGGTTTCCAACCAATTGTGTAGCCTGTTGTCGACCTTTGCAACCCAAAAGACAGTTGCATCTGTCAAGTAGGAAAATTAGGTACCACCTTAAACTGTGGGGAGGCTAAATTAACTAATTTATGAGGCCATAAAGAAGACTCCAGCATATATTATCAAAAAAGAAGGGCACTCCAATGGCGGAAATAGACTGGAAGCAGGTAACACCTACCTAATAAAAGAAAAGAATATGAAAATAATCATTTAAAGGGACATGATTGAGAACATAGAAATAGGGGAGAGCAAGACATAAAAGAAGGAGAAAGAAGAAAGAAGAAGGAAAAGGACAAAAACTCTCCAGAGGATACCAGGAAGTCAACTCAACATCTAAAACAACCGCACACACCCCTTCCCTCACTATACATTTCTAATTTCTTTTCTCACACTTTACACATAACAAGAAACCAGCTCCCTCTTAACGTAACGGGACCCTGGACAACAGGAAATTTAATTACATTAAGGACAAACTGGACACTTTCTACTATATATACACTATCACCCCCTCTCTTTCCCCTCTTTTCCCCCCTTTTATTTTCCCCCACACAGTGAGAAACTTTTACAAGTTTAAAAGTTTCCAACACTATCTCTATCAATCTCTGTATTTTTTTTTTAAGAAAAGAAATAAAGATTATTTTTTTAAAAAAAGAAGACTCCAGCAAAGCACTCTAGCGGGGAAGCATGCGGGGAATGCGGAAGTACTTCTTCAGCGTCGCAGATGAACGATGAAAGCGACAGCTCCCCCTGGCGGCCAGAAAATGTTAAAATAGCCTCTGTGTATGTCTGTATATGTTTGAATGTCAAAATTTGGCATTGAATGTTTGCCATATATGTGTACACTGTAATCCGCCCTGAGTCCCCTGCAGGGAGAAAAGGGCGGAATATAAAAGCTATAAATAAATAAATTACACATTTGTGAACAAATGGATGAGTATATACATACTGCGGTGAATTGGTTGCTCTTGTATCTTTGACCAACCATATACAATCCTCACTGATGATATTAAATGGTGTATGATCAAAACATGGCATCCTTTGGAAAGCTTGTTCAACCATTGCTTTGCCAGCTTACCCTCTTCCCGACCCCATATAACACAGTTTGAAACCACACTATACGGTCAGTGTAGAGTCATATAATAAAGTTCAATGCATTATATGAGATAACACTCATGTTACTGGGATTTCCTCTCTATCAAAATCTTGTAATGATGAGATCTGCAGCATATTAATTAAATGGCTCCAGTAGCAATATAACAACAATGTATTAACAAATGATTAGAAACCAATGCTAAAAACATCATCAGTGGGGAGGAAAATATGTATGATGCTTTTGATTAATTGGAGGCATGTCTTCTGCTGCCTGAAATGCCTCAGATAATAATTATACATTAGTCTGGATTGCAGCAACTGGCAAAACAAAGAAAATTAATGGGAATATGCTGAAAAGCTTAGCCAAAGGTATGCTGTAGGCTCCAAAATAATGTCCATCAACGTGGTATTCATCAAGGCAATGCTTTCTACTCCTCTCTCTAATTTCTGAGCTGAGCTATACTGTAAGAAGTACAGTCTAATATTTTGCATAGATAAGGAAAAGAGGTAGTTACCATGACAACAATCTTCATGAAGATGCTCTCAAATTATTCATGCAACTACCCTACATACACGCACACGCACACATATCTCAGATCCTCTGTCAGATACGTGGAAATGAAAAGGAGGCAATGGGCATTTGAAAAAGCAACTTGTGATGCAGAGATTTAAAAGGCCAGGTTTCCTGGAATCCTCTTTGATATCTACAGCTATTAAAATGCAGTGGCCTTGCCTTCTGTAGCATTTGAGTACCAGCTTAAACTCTGAGTAAAGTACATCTGATTTTGGAGCAAACATTTGATATTGTATAATGGCAGTGCAGTGAATTCGGAGTTATCCAAACTTCAAGGGATTGTCCGAGATGCTGAACCTACCTGGAGACAGGATTCAGCACCTGGGATTACTTTCAAAAACTGGGGTTCTCAAACTTTTTCATTCTTGGAGCCTTTTTTGACGCAAAAGTTTCTTGTGGAGCCCCAAGAAATGTTTATATATTATATTATATACTAGCTTGGTAACCGTTATTTGAAGAAATCGTTTTTTTTTAATTTTATAAAATGCATAAGGTTGTGGGTGATCTACAACTCCCAAATGTCAAGAGCCCCCGGTGACACAGTGGGTTAAAGCCCTGTGCTGGCAGGATTGAAGACCGACAGGTCGCAGGTTCAAATCCGGGGAGAGGCAAATGAGCTCCCTCTATCAGCTTCAGCTCCTCATGTGGGGACATGAGAGAAGCCTCCCACAAGAATGATAAAAACATAAAATCATCCGGGCGTCCCCAGGGCAATGTCCTTGCAGACGGCCAATTCTCTCTCACAACAGGAACGACTCCTGACACGATAAAAAAAAACCTCATATCATGCCAGGTCAACCCCTTGAAACTTTATCAGTAGTTAAAGTTTGTCATGCGGAGAAAATTTGCTCTAGATGCATCATTGGTGAGGTTCATGTTTACTCTGGCTGAAGGGTAAACTATGTATGTCAGTCCCCTCAAACTCCTACAGTAGGTTCAGTTGGCCATGGGCATTCTGTGTGCCAAGTTTAGTCCGGATCCATCATCACTGGTAGTCATGGTGTCTCAGGATGTAAGTGAACTACAACTCCCAGAAAAAAAAAGGTCAGTTCTCACTTAACTCCTCTAGGATGTTCAGTTGGTCATGGGGATTCTCTGTGCCAAGTTTGATTCAGGTCCATCGTTGGTGGGGTTAGTTCATCTACAACCGGTTTCTCTGGTTGCAGATGAACTACAATTCCCAAAAAACAAGGTCAATCTCTCCCAAAGCTCTTCAGTAATCAAATTTGAGCATATCAGTTTGGTCCAGATCCATCATTGTTTGGGTTCAAAGTGATCTCTGGCTGTAAGTGAACTACAACTCCTATAAATCTACTCAAAGACCACCAGTATTTTTTTGTTGGTCATGGGGGTTCTGTGTGCCAAGTTAGTTGCAGGTCCATTGTTGATGGAGTTCAGAGTGCTTTTAGATTTCAGTTGAACTATGCATCCCAGTACCTACAACTCGAAAAATCAAGATGAATTCCTCCCAAATCTCTCCAGTATTTTTGTTGGTCATGGGGGTTCTGTGTGCAAAATCTGGTCCAGGTCCATTGCCAGTGGAGGTCCCAATGTTCTGTCTTGATACAGGGTGAACTACAACTTCCATCATGTTGAGTCAGTCCCCCAAACCCCTCCAATATTGCTGATCAATTTCTCTCTGTTTTCTGTGGGGCATAGGAAAGGGTTAAGGGAGAGGCAGTGGGCAGGATCATGCAAATTCCACACCAGTGGAGAGAGAAAGAAACGCTGGGATGTCTGTGGTGGCGAAAAAATGGAAAATCTAGGATGAAATTGACCCCTTATGAAAGTCTTCACTTGAGTGGTGGGTAGTATGGTGTTTGTGCAGGACATTGGCAGGCTCTTGTATATTTTCATGGCACTCACAATAATTTGCAATGTCATTGGAGGGGCGGCCATTGGTAGTGGGAATAGTGGGAGCTATAGTTGTTTGAGGAGGCAGGATATTATCTGTGTAAGTGAACATTCCTGCCATATGAACACATGCATATTTTCACTTTTATCATGTGTATAGATTATATATTATATTATATAATATTATATTATACTAGCTGTCTCCTGGCACGCATTGCTGTGGCCCAGTCTGTTGATCTGGAAAATAAAGTAATGAGAAAGTGTTGGTTTCTAATATATGTAATTTCCTTATGCTTGTGGGTAAACAGTATTTCTTGCTGTTTCTTTGTCAGTGTGTGTGAATCATATCTATCTATCTATCTATCTATCATCTATCTATCATCTATCTATATCTATGGCTGGATGGCTCTTTGTCAGGAGGACTTTGATTAAATTTTCTTGTCCTGATGAAGGGAGTTGGATTGGATGGCCTTCAGTATTTTCTGTTGGTCATGGGGGTTGTGTGTGGGAAGTTTGCCCTGATTCTGTTGTTCATGGGCTTCAGAATGCTCTTTGATTGTAGGTGAACTATAAATCCCAGTAACTACAACTCCCAAATATCAAGGTCTATTTCCCCAAACTCCATCTGTGTTCATATTTGGGCGTATTGAATGCTTGTGCCAAGTTTGGTCCAGATCCATCATTGTTTGAGTCCACAGTGCTCTCTGGATGTAGGTGAACTTCAACTACCAAATTCAAGGTCAATGCCCACCAAACCCTTCCAATATTTTCTGTTGGTCATGGGATTTCTGTGTTCCAAGTTTGGTTCAATTCCATCGTTGGTGGAGTTCAGAATGCTCTTTGATTGTAGGTGAACTATAAATCCCAGCAACTACAACTCCCAAATGACAAAATCATATTTTTTTGAGTGATGGTCACTCCTTGTGTTGTGAGATGTTTTGTTGTCAAATTTGGTGTGATTTCATTCATTGGTTCTTTTGTTTTTAAGGTACTCATTATGCACAGAGCATTTTTATATAGATAGATTTTACTACTAAAAAAAATACTACTAAAAATATAGATAGATTATATTATATTAGGCATGGGCCGGGCCAGTGGCCAATAGATGGAGAGTGTTTGTGTGAACTAATTCACACAGTGCAAAAAAATAAAATAAAAATACTTAAAATTAATATTTAAAATTAAGAACAATTTTAACCAACATAAACTTAACAGTGTTTCTGTGGAAAACCCCAGGGGCCGTCCAGTCTAAACCCCTTCTGCCATGCAGGAAAAACACAATGAAATACCCACAACAGATGGCCATCCAGCCTCTGTATTTATTATTATTATTATTATTATTATTATTATTATTATTATTTGAGGATTTAAAGATTGAAATGCAAAGATTCTGGCACAAACCAGTAAAGGTGGTCCCAGTGGTGATCGGCACACTGGGTGCAATGTCTAAAGACCTTGGCCTGCACTTAAACAATTGGCGCTGACAAGATTACCATCTGCCAGCTCCAAAAGGCCACCTTACTGGGATCTGCACGCATTATTTGCCGATACATCACACAGTCCTAGACACTTGGGAAGGGTTCGACATGTGATCCAATACAATAGCCAGCAGAGTGTCTGCTGTGGACTAATCTTGTTGTGTTTCAAATAATAATAATAATTGCAGAAACCCCAGAGGAGATGGGGTGCCTGCGGAGCCCCTATGCATCTCTTATGGAGCCCCAAAGGCTTCCCGGAGTACAGTTTGAGAACCAATGTTCTAAAATGATGGGTGAAAAGTTCACATGGATTCAATCTGCCACTGACACAAGAGCAGTGTTTCTCAACCAGTGGGTCCATAGGTGTTTTGGCCTACAATTCCCAGAAATCTCAGCCAGTTTACCAGCTGTTAGGATTTCTGGGAATTGAAAGCCAAAACATCTGGGGACCCACTGGTTGAGAACCACTGCACAGGAGACACAGGCCTCCACTGCAACAAAGCTAGACATAGAAACTATGAGAAGGCTGAGAGGAGATATGATAGCCATGTATAAATATGTGAGAAGAAGCCACAGAGAGGAGGGAGCAAGCTTGTTTTCTGCTTCCCTCGAGACTAGGACACGAAACAATGGCTTCAAACTACAAGAAAGGAGATTCCATCTGAACATGAGGAAGAACTTCCTGACTGTGAGAGCCGTTCAACAGTGGAACTCTCTGCCCTAGAGTGTGGTGGAGGCTCCTTCTTTGGAAGCTTTCAAACAGAGGCTGGATGGCCATCTGTCAGGGGTGATTTGAATGCAATATTCCTGCTTCTTGGCAGGGGGTTGGACTGGATGGCCCATGAGGTCTCTTCCAACTCTTTGATTCTATGAAGATGGATTTTAACTCAACTGTAGGTTGCATTGTAGGTTCTAAATAATCCATACTTCCTTACCCTTGAAACTCTTTTCCCAATGAAAGTTGATCTTCTAACTTGCTATTTACTCCATTATTATTTTTAAATAGACTCATGGAAGATAGCCACTTTGAATGGGGGAAGGCATTGTTCATTGGAATATTCCTCTAATATCCTCAGCACTCGAGATGAGGGAGAGCTGTTATCTGTAAAGCTTGAAAGAGATGCATTACACCTCCAACCCAAACTTTTCTTCTATGGATTCCTGTGATAATGCATTTGTGAAGCACTTTGAGCACTTGGGATGCTCTCCATCAGTGCTAGGTGCCATCATTACCACTATCATAAGTGAAAGGTATCAAGACAAATTACAGTGTTATGAAGTAGCCACTAGGCTTTTAACATCTTTGAATAAGAGGTTCAGGAAGAAGGGAAATGTTTTTCACACTATGATACAAAAGCCTTATGTCTGCTTTGTCTGAAACCTGTCATGATTTACCTACTTATTCTTTTGTTTTTGTATTACATAATGACCCTCAAACTCATTCAGCATTTCGTGATGTTCTAGATGGGATAATAAACGTATTATACCACCTTTGCTTTCATGCTAATGTACAAGTAATCTGATTTTTTTATTATCAGCAACAAAGGTGATAGGATGAAAATCCACTCATTGGAAATATGATACTGAAAGAGAGTTCTACATTCACCATTAATTAATCTATATAAATAAAAATGTAATGTTCGTTTGTGGTATTCACAGAACTCAAAAACCCCTGGATGAATTGGCACCAAATTTGGACACGATACACCTAACAACCCAATGTATGTTCTCCACTCAAAAAAAACCCCACACAAATAACCAGAAAGAACTTGTTCTGCCACAATACTAAATAAGTATACCGAGCATGCATGCGTTAAAATGACTCCCTCCTGGCCCCGCCCCCCTCCTGCACAAGGGGGGGGGGGGGAACCAACAGTTGAGAGAAAGAACTGCTTGAGAGAGAGATGGAGGGAAAGGTGGCCCATGGATCCTTTTCACAAACCCCTTCCTCTCCCCTCCCAAACGCTTCTGGTCCAAAGCATTTCACCTCCTTCTTGCCAGCCAAGAGAGAAAGAGAAAGAAATTGCAATGAGCAAAAATATGAGTACATATATGGCAATACCTTGCAAACTTCGTCAAAGGCTTTAATGGCCAGAATCACTGAGTTGCTGTGAGTTTTCCAGGTTGTATAGCCATATTACACTGGCTGCCATTTATTTTCCGAGCCCAATTTAAGGTGCAGGTGCTTACCTACAAAGCCCTGAACGGTTTGGGACCACCCTACCTGCGAGACCGCATCACAGTCTACGAACCCACACGCTCACTCTGGTCATCAGGAGAGGCCCTGCTCGTGATCCCGCCCGCGTCGCAGGCGCGTTTGGTGGGGACGCGGGACAGGGCCTTCTCTGTGGTGGCCCCCCGCCTCTGGAATGCCCTCCCGAAAGATCTCAGACAGGCCCCTACTTTGGCGGTTTTCAGAAAGAACCTGAAAACCTGGCTGTTCCAACGTGCCTTCTCTTTGCCCCACTACCAAAGCCCAGAAGCACTTTAGTAGAGTCAAGATCACCCTCACCGCACACTGCACTTATATTTTAATCCTATATCCCTCCGACACTTCAGCACTTTTAATTCTGTACCCTACTCCTGGCCGGCTCAGTTTTTAATAATGTCCTGTTGTACTGCTACTGTTATTAATATTAATAATAATAATAATAATAATAATAATAATAATAATCCAGAAGCATTCTCAGACCTCACCTCTGAGGATGCCTGCCATAGATGTGGGCGAAACATTAGGAGAGAATCCTTGTCAAGACCCAGAAGCCTCAAGAATGCCAAACACAGTATAAAAGGTCCAAACAAAGGTTTATTAAACACAAAAAGGCTTAGAGACACTTAACTCAGTGTCTCTAGCACAAACTAAGAGTCTATAGCAACCGCTAAGCAAAAAAACCCAACTTAAATATAATCTGGATTATACCGGAGTATAATCTGGGATAACAAAAAGTTACAGCAATCTGCTTGAAATTCAAAAGGTCCAAAAAGCACAAGAAAACAAGGTGGGAGCATGCAAAATCAGAGTCCAAAAGCAGTCCGAAGTCCAGGCATGTCCAAAATGAGATGAAGCAGTCCAAAAAGCGTAGTCGTTGTCAAAACACAGTCCGGAGTCAAAGGGAAGGTTGAAATCAGCACTTACGGAGTTTCAGCCAGAAGTCACGGAAACACGGAGATCTGTAGTCCAAGGACCCAAGCTTGAGAGTAATGGCAGGAACAAAGATTCACACCCGATAAGACACTTTGCCTTCTGCAAAGACCCATTGAATTCAAACCAATTTATATCCTAAAGCTCCTCATCAGAGGATGAACTGCTCCCCACCCTTTCATCATCACTTTCAGCTGCTCCATTCCCTGCAGCTGAGCAGACGCCCATCTCTCCACCTTTGCCAGCGCCTTTCAAGACTTAGGTCTTCCCAAGTGTTCCCAGATTGCCAGTCCTCGGCAAACCTACATCACTGGATGTAGGCTGAGTACAGATGTCCCTAATCTCCTGCCCACGGGTCCAGTCTAAAGCATCCTCCTCTCCATCGTCACTCCCAGTCCCATCACTCCTTTCAAAACCCACAAAGTCTTCATCTTCTGTTGGAGCGCTAAGTATATCACGGATACGCTTCCTTTGGATCTCCTCATCTGATTCTTGTTCTCGAGTAGCCCGCTTAACTCCCCTGCTTTCCTCTCCTTCCCCCATTTCACAATTTGAGAAACCCTCAAAGGACTCGGAATCAGTTGGAGCCATGAATATGTCTCTAATCCACTTTTGCTGCTGCTCCTCCTCCAACACCTGTGCAGCCCTCTTCTCCCTTCTACCAGTAGTAGTAACATCACTATCACACTCTACTACAACAATCCTTCTGGAACATGGCCATACAGCCTGGAAAACTCGTAGCAACCCCTTGCAAACTTCACTAGCAAAAAAAAACCAACCTGAAACCACACATTTTTATTTTGGACAGTCAAAGTCGTATTTTTATTTATTTATTTGTATCATGCCCTTCTCACCCTGGAGGGGAGAAGCCCCCGGAGGCACAATGGGTTAAACTCTTGTGCCATACAATATGAATGGGTTCCTGAACTAGTAAGCTCAACAAATATCCCACTTATAGAGAAAATAGAAAACAATAGAATTCAGCACATACTTGTACCAACTTGTTATTGTTCTGTCGTGCGCTGGGCTTGAAATGAATTGCTTTTAAAACAGGACGTGCAACTTTAGCCCAGCGGGAAGGCAGGGGACCCGAAGAGAAATTCGTAAGGATTTTCAGCATAAACAGTCTCTAGAGGGCTTGTAAATTATAACAAAGTCTTTCATTGGTGAAAAATCAACAGAAACTTCTTTTGTCTTCAAAAGGTTAAACAAATGCTTCCAGGCTTTGTGCAACTGGTGGCTTCTAACTGTTGCTTTTACTCTAAAGGAAAATCCCTTTCCAAATTTCTCCCAGGCTAACTGTGATCCTAAACCTAACTGATGTGGATCCACTACCGGGCTGAACTGCGTCTCAAAACCGAATGGACCTACCAATAGACCTGTAGTCACTTAGCTGGAGTTCTTGATGTTTAAAGCTGTTATTCCCTCCGAAATTCCTCGGGGCTGTAAGGCTGTTTCCCTGGGAACCTTTGGGAATCTTTAAATGCTCTTAAGACTGTTCTCCCCCAGGAAGTTTTAAAGATTGAAGCCTTTGTACAGGAGAAAGTCTGTTCACGTCCTGTACACTGACTTCCTGGCTGAGACTGACTGAAAATGGCTCCCTTCCTTTCTCAATTGTTCTGAACAGGGGCAGAACCAAACTTAACGATGATGGACAGGGGGCTTGCCCTATAACTGCAAACTTTAACAGGAAGCCACCCTTCTGCAGAATCCCAACCCTTGGGCTGCAAGCAAACACTTAATGCAAGGCAAATAAAGTGGGAGCTTCTGGTACAGCTGTACCAGCACAGTTATACTGTTCAAATTTACAGCAATCACAAACAATATTACATGGTTTTTTGTACAATCACTCTGAAATGGTATCAACAGCATATCTTCTTATGCCGAATTGAATATGAATCAGCCACCCACGACTGGTCTTATCATATGTATCCCATGAGTACACTCTTGTTTTGTAAAATACGTTTATATTTTGACAAAACATTCATTTTTAGTATGTGTAACTTTCAAATGTTTGCAACCACATTTTGTTGCCTTGGTTTAGATCCCACTAAGTAAAAAGCCTGTATCTCTAAGGAGAACAAGTGTCAAGTTTATAACTTTATAAGTACCTTTAAATGTGTTTTAGCATATGATGTTCAATGGATATATTTGCAGCAAGTGTTGATGTATGTAATAAGTGTTAAGTTTATAAGTATCTTCAAATGTATTTCAGTATATGATGACCAATATACATATTTGCAGCAAATTTTGATGTATGTACCAGAGGAATAAGGCCGAAATTGGTCATGGGAAGCTGATTCATATTCAACTCGCCATAAGAAGACACTGCGTTTCAACCATTTCAGAGTGATTGTACAAAATCCCATGTAATATTGTTTGTGACTAGCCGTCCCCTGCCACGCGTTGCTGTGGCCCAGCCTGGTGATCTGGAAAATAAAGTAATGAGAAAGTGTTGGTTTCTAAAATATGTAATTTCTTTCTGCTTGTGGGTAAACAGTATTTGATTACGTTTTCTTGCCCTGGTGAAGGGAGTTGGACTGGATGGTCTTAAGTATTTTCTATTGGTCGTAGGGGTTCTGCGTGGGAAGTTTGCCCCAATTCTATCATTCATGGGCTTCAGAATGCTCTTTGATTGTAGGTGAACTATAAACCCCAGTAACTACAAATCCCAAATGTCAAGGTCTATTTCCTCCAAACTCCATCTGTGTTCATATTTGGGCATATGGAATATTTGTGCCAAGTTTGGTCCAGATCCATCATTGTTTGGGTCTACAGTGCTCTCTGGATGTAGGTGAACTACAACTCCCAAACTCAAGGTCAGTGCCCACCAAACCCTTCTAGTGTTTTCTGTTGGTCATGGCAGTTCTGTGTGCCACGTTGGTTCAATTCCATCATTGGTAGAGTTCAGAATGCTCTTTGATTGTAGGTGGACTATAAATTCCAGCAACTACCAACACCCAAATGACAAAATCAAAATGTTTTGAGTGAAGGACATACATTGGATTATTATGTGTATGCTGTCCATATTTGGTGTCCATTGGCCCACTGTTTTTTGAGTTCTGTTAATCCCACAAACGAACATTACATTTTTATTTATATAGATTACTGTGAATTTGAACAGTTTAACAAGTTTGTACAAGCCATTCTAACCCTATCATGTACATAATGCTGTTTTTCCATTCTACTTCCTACCATAGTTTGAAATTATCATTAAACACATATCAGCATTTTCCTTAAAAGCCTTTTTCACTAGATTTGGGGGAAAACAGGATCTTGTACCCAACTACTGACGCATGACACTTTCCCATCACAAAAGCAAATAGATGTGCTTTGAAAATTGCTGATGTAAGCCATGAGTCCCATTGCCTAGCAGCAAAGCATGATCAATTACCAAATTAAACCCATTTCAACATCTGTTTGTTTTATTAAGTTAATGTATTTTAACATTGGAATACGCAAATGCTCTTAATATTAACTAATTCTTCACCAAACCCATTTCTACCTCCTTCTTACTTTGACACTCTTATTTAATTTGATTAAAAATCTTAATAAACAAAAATAAGCTGTGGTTTTTCTTCTTCAGAAGTTTGCGTATGCCTAATATGATTGAACTAAGACTGTGAAACAACATCTATTCATCGACAAACAAATGTCTAAGCAAGGACATAATGAAAGTGGGAGACAGGATGGAAAAGAGACTTGTAATTCATCAGGTCAATCTTCCAAGCATCCCTTTTATTCCTGAGATTTTAGTACGGAAGTTGAGAAAATTTTCAAACATATTATTTTCACTTTAAACCATTAGTTTAAGGGAGCATGAAAGACACTAAAACAATTAAAATCAATTTTAATAACCACCAACAGTTCATAAAGACAATCTGTAGTCGGAGATGCACAAAAGCTGATTAGGCAAAGTAGGAGATTATAAAACAGCATCTATCGGGCTCCAAAATGATAACACAAGGGGTAGAATCAGAGGCGGCCCTAGGTAAGCAAACAGTATTTTGGTGCCCCCCCCCCCCCCCCCCCGCAACCAATCACTGATATATATTTTCTGTTTGTCATGGGAGTTCTGTGTGCCATATTTGGTTCAATTCCACCATTGGTGGAGTTCAGGATGCTCTTTGATTGTAGGTGAACTATACATCCCAATAACTACAACTCACATATGTCAAGGTATATTTTCCCCCAAGAGTGCCTCAAGAGCCCCCCTGGGCAAAATCAACTATACTGCAAATGCTTACTTTGTGTAATGGGTTGAGCCACCCCTGGGTAGAATTCTAGAGGGAAAGAAATGAAAAAGAAGTGTATTTATAAAAGGAAAAAAGTCAAATATCCCCCAGATAAGCAAACATTATTTAGAATGTTGATTCTACAAGATTTGTGCTAGGACTATGTATATTTGGCTTCCAGCCTTTATAACTAACAAGTTTTCCAACAAGCAATACCATAAACATTTTAATGCTAATACTCCAGACATAAATATGATTTCCATAATATTAGTAGTAATTGATTCCTCCAAAGAGGCCACAACAACAAATTTATTTTATTTATTTATTTATTTATTTACTGCACTTGTAGACCGCCGTTCTCAACCCTAGGGTGACTCACGGCGGTGTACAACATATAAAAGAAACAATTTACAATAAAGGCAATATCACAAACAACAATAACAACATCACTATCAATAATACAATTACACTAAATCATTCGCGACGTCTCATCATAGAATCACAATCCAATCTCGTTATCCATATTCCGTTCCAATCATCGATGCCAATTGTTGTAGCACTTAGTCAAACGCCTTCTCAAACAACCACGTCTTTAGTCTCTTGCGGAATGTCATAAGGGAGGGCGCCTGTCTGATGTCTACAGGGAGGGTGTTCCACAGCCGGGGGGCCACCACCGAGAAGGCCCTATCCCTCGTCCCCGCCAGGCGTGCCTGTGAGGCAGGTGGGATCGAGAGAAGGGCCTCCCCAGATGATCTCAAAGTCCTCGTGGGCTCATAGGCCGAGATGCGGTCAGACAGGTATTTTGGGCCGGAACCGTTTAGGGCTTTGTAGGCCAACACCAGCACCTTGAATTGGGCCCGGTAGCAGATCGGCAGCCAGTGGAGCTGGAACAGCAAGGGTGTTGTGTGCTCCCTGCGTCCCGCTCCTGTTAGTAACATGGCTGCCGCGCGCTGGACTAGCTGGAGCTTCCGGGCCGTCTTCAAGGGCAGCCCCACGTAGAGAGCGTTGCAGTAGTCAAGGCGGGATGTGACCAGAGCGTGTACTACCGTGGCCAAGTCAGACTTCCCGAGGTACGGGCGCAGCTGGCGCACGAGCCTGAGCTGTGCAAATGCTCCCCTGGTCACCGCTGAAACCTGGGGATCCAGGCTCAACAATAAATCCAGGATCCCACCCAAGCTGCGAACCTGCGCCTTCAACAAACTACACTTCTGTTTATCCTTCCACCATCTCTGTGATTGTGGTTATTCCCGAATAGATTACTGCAATGCTCTCTACGTGGGGCTGCCTTTGAAAACCTCTCGGAAGCTCCAATTAGTCCAATGGTCGGCAGCCATGTTGTTAACTGGAGTGGCGTACAGGGAGCGTACTCAGGGGTGGCTCAACCCATTACGCAAAGTAAGCATTTGCAGTATAGTTGATTTTGCCCAGGGGTGCTCTTGAGGCACTCTTGGGGAAAAATAGACCTTGACATATGCGAGTTGTAGTTACTGGGATGTATAGTTCACCTACAATCAAAGAGCATTCTGAACTCCACCAATGATGGAACTGAACCAAATATGGCACACAGAACTCCCATGACGAACATAAAATATATATCAGTGATTGGTTGAAGGGGGGGGCACCAAAATACTATTTGTTTACCGTTGAAAATTACCTAGGGCCGCCTCTGAGCGTACTACTCTTCTGTTACATCAGCTCCACTGGCTGCTGATCAGCTTCCAAGCACAATTCAAAGTGCTGGTTTTAACCTTTAAAGCCCTGAACGGTTCTGGCCCAGATTGCCTGTCCGAACGTATCTCCTGCTATGAACCATCACAAAGCTTAAGATTGTCAGGAGAGGCCCTGCTCTCAATGTCACTACCTTCGCAAATGCGGTTGGTGAGGACGAGAGACAGGGCCTTCTCGGCAGTGGCCCCCCGTCTGTGGAACTCCCTCCCTAAGGACATCAGGTTGGCCACCTCCCTCCTGTCCTTTAGAAGACAACTGAAGACCTGGCTATGGAATCAGGCATTCGACTAGAGAGGAGCGGCAATATGAAAGAAAATTTTGGACATTGCGAGATTGGATTCTCCTGGCTTGTCTTTGGTGTATTGGCACGTTAATTCATTGTTAATGAATTTAATTGTTAATTTAATTGGACATTGTGCCACTGGATTCTCCCAGCTTGTCTTTGGTGTATTGGCACATTAACTTATTGTTAATGAATTTAATTGTTGGATCTGTATAATGTTTTAAATGGATTTTATTGTTTTAATTGTAATTTTATTGGTGTATATGTTGATAGCATCATCAGATGCTTATGTAAGGCCGCCCTGAATCCCCTTGTGGGGAGAAGGGTGACATAGAAATGTAATAAATAAATAAATACATTTGAGAGGGTACAATCACCTCACCAGGTTCATGTTTGTGTCATTATATTAATCTTGGTCTCCCTCATCTCAATCAAACCCAATCGCCACTCAACCATGCAGCCTTAAGCACACACATTCATGCCGATTCTGAAAAACGGGGAAAGACCAAGTAGATTAGTCCGGCTCTGCAATCACCCAAGGTCATCTCTACTATGCCAAGACTATCCCGCTGTAATGCTTCTACAATGTAGCTGCTATATGGGTTAAAAAAGAACCTGTTGGAGTCTTACATAAAAGGCTAAATAAAGTTATGGCATGTTTTTACTTGTTATGCTGAAGGATTGCAGATCCCAGTTGTGGATGTGCTAGAAACGCAATCTTAATCAAGAAAAAAAGTCTCAAGCTGATCATCCGCTGACAACTTTGGTCTTATCTCTGAATCCTTTTTATAGGATTTTCCAGAATGTGGCAAGCTTCTTGAAATCATTAATCTTCATTCTCTGTGCTTCGACCTTGAGGAATCAGCATGAAAGTCTTGCAAAATGTTGCATTCCACAACAAGCGAATCGAATTGTAGATGAAATGCTTAGTTAAGAAGCCAAATAACAAGCCACAGTTAATCTGCCATTCCCTTCTGAAGGATAATGTCCATGCAATTCGAAAACCTGCTGCCATGCTCCTGCAATGTACATCCTAGAGTGTTTCATGTTCAAAGTACTTGTGATAAAGTCCTCCAAAACACTTTTACTCCTAACGTATCTCTGCTTTCTGTTAAACTGTAACTACATCAGAATATTAGCATGTTTGACTTAGATTTTTCATATGACTTCACTGCTTTGCAATACAATTGTAAGTGGAGCATCTATTTTCACTTATAGGAAAACCCATTAATGGCTCCCTGTACTGTTGTCCCAATACTGTCTCAGTTGCAATAGAACCCTTACACTGCATTTCTAATATTCCAGTTTCATGGCATTAGTTGACATTAAACTCCTCCTCTGTTACAGGAAGCCATAGCAGAATCAAGTGTGTATTAAAGAAAAATTATTATGTACAGCTGGTAATGTAGGTCAGCCAGCATGTTTGGGCCACACCTGGTGGGGTATAACTGTATGGGTTTTAGAATACAGTTTGGAGAAGCAATATGATACTCTGAGGAGAAGCAATATGCTGTAATGCTGCTATGCTCTAACAGCAATGCTCTTTGCTATGGTGGAATAGCTATTTACTAGGGCTGGGTAACAATGGAAAAATTTGTTTCCAAACTCGTTTCGTTTTTAGGGGGTCCATTGCATTTTGTTTTTTAAAAGAATTCCGAATTTTTGTTTAAATTTTTTTCGTTATTTACGAAATTTTGTAAATTTCGAATTGATTCGTTAATGGCGGACGCGATTGCGCAATATGCTAAAAAAACCTCCAAATGGGACAGGGGGAACTTCTGAAGCTTCCCTCTCCCTCTGTTGTTGACTGTTGGTGTGATAATTTATTTTTTATCACTGATAAAACAAACAACAACTATAAAACTTGCACCAGACATATGGAAATAATAACGAAACAATTTCGAAACGATTTCGAAACAATTTTGAAACAATTACGAAACAATTACGAAATAAATTGAAAAATTCGTTTTGATTTTTAGGTGCTCCTGCATGGCTCAATATCGGATCGTAAGCTATATTAAATACGAATCAATAACGAATTACGAAATTAACGAACGAAACCGCCCAGCCCTACTATTTACTCAAGGTTTATGTCTTGCTCTCTCATTTGAATAAACACCAGAGGCAAGTGGCCAGCTACTGGTCAAAGGACATTTAATCAACTACCAAGCTTGCAAACTTTGTGTTTTGTTTGTTTGTCTGCTTGTTAAAAAATGCAATGTAACTGTTTGATCTGCTCCTGACACGATAGATAAAATAAATAAATGTGAATGAAGATGAAGAAGCCTTATTCTGTGTTACTTACAAGGACTATGTACGTTTGTTGCACTGTTTGATTTTGTATGCAACATTGCAAGTTTATGCCTCTGTTGATAAGAGTAAAGTTTTTCTGTTCCTTTTTTCTCTTGTTTGTGTGTTTTTTGCATGGAACTTGGCAAAAACACGCTTTGCACAACATCCTCTCCCCCTACCACCCACAATTTTCAAATTGGGTAAAGAACATGATGTGATTCTTCTTGTCAAAATTGCCCATAATATTAAGTCCAAGGTGCATATCTACGGTGGCTGTTACATTCACCATCCCCAAACCACGACGGTGGAGTCCAGCTGGACCAAGACCAGTTCTACCCCACTGGACCATCTCTTACCATTCCTGTTATGATTGCCACTAGCAGGTACCCACAGAGCTCTATCAGAGCTCCTGACCATGTGCTGACACAAGCAGAGGCACCAAAGCAACAAAGGAGGAGGTATCAGCACAGGGTACTCAAAATGACCAAGAGCTCTGTGTTTGTTCAGCAGTAATTATCATGGAAACTGGCTACCTTATCACATTGGGTGCATGGAGAGGCACTGAGCTCATCACATGAGTTAAACTACTTCTGGCAGTCATGCATAGACCTCCATGGTTGAAAAGAAACAGAAGTGTCCTGTCCAGTAGTGTGCACCAATCTGACTAGGGTTAAATGAGGGTTAAAACGGGCACAAATGTCTTGAAATATGGAACTCTGAACATGGGTCAGCAATTGTGTTCAACAAGGTGAACAGGCTTCGGCGGTGGCTGGGAGGTCCTTCGCACAATTAAGACTTATGCGCCAACTGCGACTGTACTTGCGACTCTATGTGGGGCTGCCCTTGAAAACGGCCCGGAAATTTCAATTGGTCCAATGGGCGGTGGCCAGGTTGTTAACTGGGGCTCCTTACAGGGAGCGGTCAACCCTCCTGTTTAAGGAGCTCCATTGGCTGCCGTTCATCTTCCGGTCCCAATTCAAGGTGCAGGTTCTTACCTACAAAGCCCTGAATGGTTTGGTGCCTGTCTACCTGCGTGACCGCATTTCTGTGTACGAATCCACACAATCTCTTCGATCATCTGGAGAGGCCCTACTCGCGCTCCCACCTCCATCGCAGGCACGATTGGTGGGGACAAGGGAGAGGGCCTTCTCGGTGGTGGCCCCTCGACTCTGGAACTCACTCCCCAAGGATATCAGGCACGCCCCAAATTTGGCAATTTTTAGAAGAAACTTGAAAATGTGGTTGTTCCAGTGTGCCTTCCCAGAATAAGGAAACTCCCAACATGTCCCTAATTGCACCTTATTAGTGATCTAGAATTGTCTGTACGCCCCATTCTTTTCCGAAATTCTATCCTAGTTATGTTTCTCCTTCTCCTCCTCCTTCCATAAGTTTCCAAGCTATATAGTAAACAAAGTAGAATTCACACTTTAGAGAAGCTAAAGTAATACAGATTATACAGTCACTGAAGCAACGTCATACAAGGGCTAGCAACAGATGCTTTTTCAAAATAGCACTGACCTTTTCAAAGTGTATTCAGGATGACGAATGTTCCTTATGGCTGAACTTTGGTAATGTTACGCACCTATCTTGTGCCATAATTAGGGATGTTTGAGAATTTTGATTTCCTTGTATTTTGAAGGAAATCATTCTGATCAACAACTTCGAGAATTACATTGCAGATTAGAATTCAATTAAAATTCACATTTTATACCTCTCCAATAATTTTTGCGATAAACTATATGTGGACATGTGTGGTCTAAGAAATTTAGAACATTTAGAAATCAGATATAGAACATTTAGAAGTCAGAAAGTAGATTTAGAAATAAGAAATGGGTATTTGAATGTACATTTTCAGGCTGATTTATTTTTTGTAAAGCAATCACATATTAATACAGAAATTGAACAAATGAATCTACATATGTCAAACTGACAGATAAGAAATATAACTTATAAAAGCAACAGACTGGAACCCTGTTAAAGAGTGGTTAAAGGAAACAAGATAAAGATATTAATTTGAACTTAACTAATAGTAAGGGGAATAGGATTAATAATATGATAGACAAAACAAGAAAAAAAGGGAAGGAAAAAGGAAGGAAAAAGGAATGAAAGAAAGGTGAAAACACTGTTGCTTGCCAATGGGAAAGAAACAACGTCGAAAAGCTGTTTTAGAGAAATTTTTGAAAGCCATACTAGAGAAGGGTGGAGGTCTCGAGAACGACGGTCTCGTTTGTATCTATATGTGTTTAGATAGTATATCTTTCTTTATGTGAGTGAATGTATAGGTGTGCGGGTGTATGTATGCGTATGTTTATGTGTATATGTGGGTGTAGACATGTTTATATATGCATGTGTATATATCTGTATACATATAGTTTGGTTTTTTGTTCTATGTTCTTCTCTTTCTTTTATTGTCTATTTTTTTTCTTCACGCTCTTTTCTTTCTTCTTGTTATTCTTTTTCTGATTTATGACTTATAAACTAGACGTGATTTTATCACGCTCTTTTCTTTTTTCTTGTTATTCTTTTTCTGATTAATGACTTATAAACTAGACGTGATTTTATCATATATTTGTATACTTGAAAACTTAATAAAATTATTTTTTTTAAAAAAATAAATATAACTTATTCACCCATCCTTAATTACAATCTCCCCAACGGTAACCAAAGAATGATACACTATGGATTAGAATAACAGCTGGAAATAACTGTAACACTTTAAGCTTAACACTCAACTCTCTAACACCAGAAATTATTAAGCCACATTAGAGAACATGTTATTCACTTCATTCAATGTGTTAATTGGCTTCAAAGGGGCAGAGAAGACCTTGGATTTTGGCCATTCAAGGGAATAAAAAGGAAGGAAGAAGGGCAACTGCACCAATTTTGTCTGTGCACCAGGGTGGCTTCCCACATTACTGGCTAGTGCAGTAGTTCTCAACCTTTCTAATGCCATGACCCCTAAATTAAGTTCCTCATATTGTGGTGACCCCCAACCATATTTTCATTGCTACTTCATAATGGTAATTTTGCTACTGTTATGAATTGTAATGTATATCTTTATATGCAGGATGTATTTTCGTTGTTACAAGTTGAACATAATTAAAGCATAGTGATTAGTCACAAAAACAATAAGTTCAGGGAAGTATGGACAACAGATGATCTGCAGTACCTTCAACTTATGCTGCTCTGAATTCCACAGACCACTGAGACTCCTATGAATTACAGACGTGGACCAAACTTGGCACACAGAACCCCAATGACCAATAGAAGGGGTTAGGAGGAATTGACAGTGATTTACAGGAGATGTAGTTCACCTACATTCAGAGTGTTAAAACAATCATTAAAACAATAAAACTGTCTCATCCGTCGAATCGCCGTTCCAGTCATAGTCTTTCCAAAATGTTGCATTCATTTACTTCTACTGTCCGAAGGCCTGGTCCCAAAACCATGATTTTAATTTTTTCCTAAAAGTCAGGAGGGAGGGAGCAGTTCTTACCGCATTTGGGAGTGTATTCCATAGGCGGGGGGGGGGGGGGGGGGGGGGCACAGCCGAGAAGGGCCTGTCTCTTGTCCCTTCCAGGTTCTTCTGTGCTGTTGACGGGAGTGAGAGTAGGGCCTCAACGGATGATCTTAGATTGCAAGGTGGGACGTAGGGGTGGATGCGTTTGGACAAGTAGCTGGACCAGAACCATATAGAGCTTTATAGGTCAAGACCAGCACTTTGAATTGGGTTCGGAGATGAACCGGCAGCCAGTGGAGCTGACGTAGCAGGGGGGTGGTATGCTCCCTGTATGCCGCCCCAGTTAGTAATCTGGCTGCTGCCCATTGAACTAGCTGAAATTTCTGAGCCATCTTCAAAGGCAGCCCCATGTAAAGCGCATTGCAGTAATCTATTTGGGATGTAACCAGACCGTGGACCACTGTGGCCAGAACAGACTTCCCAAGGTACGGGCACAGTTGGTGCACGAGTTTTAACTGTGCAAAAGCCCCTCTGACCACTGCTGAGATGAGTCCAGGATCACTCCCAAGCTGCGAACCTGCGTCTTCAGGGGGAGTGTAACCCCATCCAACACAGGCTGTAACCCTATGCCCTGTTCGGCCTTGTGGCTGACCAGGAGGACCTCTGTCTTGTCTGGATTCAATTTCAATTTGTTAGCCCTCATCCAGTCCAACACAGTGGCCAAGCACCGGTTCAAGGTCTGGACAGCCTCCTTAGTAACAGGTGGGAAGGAGTGACAGATTTGGATGTCATCTGCATACAGATAACACCTTACTCCAAAACTCTGAATGATCTCCCCCAGCGGCTTCATGTAGATGTTAAATAACATGGGGGACAGTACTGAACCCTGAGGGACTCCACAAGACAATGGTTGTGGAGTCAAACAGGTGTCACCCAGTAACACCTTCTGAGACCGACCCTCCAGGAAGGACTGAAACCACTGCAGAACAGTGCCTCCAAGTCCCATTTCTGCGAGGCATCCCAGAAGGATACCGTGGTCAATGGTATCGAAGGTCACTGAGAGGTCCAGCAGAACCAACAGGGACACACTCCCCCTGTCAAGCTCCCGGCGAAGATCATCTACTAAGGCGACCAAGGCTGTTTCAGTACCATGTCCCGACATAAAGCCAGACTGTGCCGGATCTAGATAATCAGTGTCTACCAAGAACCACTGGAGTTGTGAGGACACCACACATTCCATGACTTTGCCCAAGTATCTAAGCAATGAATTATGGCTGAGTGGTATTATGTCATTTCCTCTGAGTTCAATGAAACTTAAAAAGGTAAAGGTAAAGGTAGTCCCCTGACATTAAGTCCAGTCATGTCTGACACTGGGCTGTGGTACTCATCTCCATTTCTAAGCCGAAGAGCCAGCGTTGTCCGTAGACACCTCCAAGGTCATGTGGCCAGCATGACCGCATGGAGCGCCATTACCTTCCCGCTGGAGCGGTACCTATTGATCTACTCACATTTGCATGTTTTCGAACTGCTAGGTTGGCAGAAGCTAGGGCTGACAGCGGAAGCTCACGTCGCTCTCTGGAATCGAACCTGCGACCTTTCGATCAACAAGCTCAGCAGCTCAGTGCTTTAACCCACTGTGCCACCAGGAGCTCCTCAATGGAACTTACATTTTGGTAAATAGGAAAGAGACTGTAGAACTGAGCATTATTATTTGTAACAAATGATTTTATATCATATTCAGCCTGCCACACTTCTAGACACTGAAATGACTCCAATTTTAAGCTCTTCTCATATTTCGTTGCAATTTTCCCCATCTTTTTTCATATCTAAAAGGAAAAGAAAAATAGGTGCACAATTCCATTTGATCTTGCTCTATGGAAATTTTATTGAATGTAGTGAGATTTGCTTTTATATAAAAATATACAGATTTATGCAAAAGTTTCCCACCCCAATATAAACCATCCTTGCAATATAGCTATTTCTGTGGGTTTAGTATCGTGTATCTTTTACATTCTACTCATCATTTAAAAACATTGGTTTCATGCTATTTATGAGTAGTTCTACTAGCAGATCTGTCACGGTGAGGTTTTGAGAAAAGACAGGGATGACATATGGCTGTTCTTTGTCAATAGGAAGTACTGATTGCCAATGTGAATGAAACCTATATTCATTCATACTTTGTTAGACCATGCCATGGAAACTTTGACAACATGATAAGGCCCGTGACGTCAAGTTACTTCAATAGGTTGTTCAAGTGATGAAAAATATGTGCTTTTTCAAAAAAAAAATTACATTCAGGGACTGAGAATGTTTACTATAGTTAATGCATGCCAAAGTACTCCCTGAGTGACTTTCATTTGGTAACTGACCAGATGAGACTGCCCTAAATCAAACAGATCCCCTATCTCTAGTGATGGATATTTACTGGGGGGGGGGGGGGGGGGATCCGTGCAATAGACTTAATACCAAGTAAGTGAATATAGCCTTATGATTTTAAGAAACTACTTTATACAGCTTGCATATATTTGAACATTGATACAGAAGTGGTCTGTATGTACCTTATATATTTGAGTATAAGACAATTCTTTCAGTCCTTTTTTTGGCTGAAAAAGCCCCTCTCAGCATATACATGAGCCAAACTTACTGATTATTTTACTTTATTATTATTATTATTATTATTATTATTATTACATTTATTATTTTACTTTATTTACTATTGTGTATTATTTTACTCTATTATTATTACATTTATTGTTTTATTCTATTTTTATTATTACATTATTATTTTACTCTATTGTTATTACATTTTCATTATTTTACTCTATTATTTTTATTACAGTCATTATTTTACTCTATTTATTTTTACTATGATTGTTACATTTTCATTATTTTACTCTATTATTATTATTACACTAGCTGTACCTGCCACGCATTGCTGTGGCCAACCTTCCCTCTTTCTCTCCTTCTTTCCCTCCTTCCTTCACTCCCTCTTTTCTTCCTTCCTTCCTTCCTTCCCATCTTTCCTTCTCTTCTTCCTTCTCTATCTCTTTCCTTCCTTCCCCCTTTTTCTTTCTCTTCCGCTGTCTCTCTTTTCTCTTTCCTTCTTTCCTTCCCTCCCTCTTTCTCTACATCTTCCCCGCTTCCTTCGCTCCCTCTTTCCTTCCTTCTTTCCCTTTTTTCTTTCCTTCTCTCCTTCCTTCCTTCTCTAACTTTCCTTCCTTCCCCCCTTTTTCTTTCCCTCCCTCTTTCTCTCCTTTTTTCCTTCTCTACTCTTTCCTTCCTTCCTTCTCTCTTTGCTTCCATGCTTCCTTCTCCCTTTTCTTCTTTCTTTCCCTTTTTTTCTTTTCTTTTCTTTATGTCTTTCTTTCTTTTCTCCCCTTCCCTCCCTCTTTCTTCCCTTTTATCTGTATTGTCATTTAGCTTTTCGTCCCTTAGGCTTTTGGGGGCATTTTAAGTCCCCTTTGCTGTGTTTTTCAGTGTTTTTTTTTTTGAGTGAAGGACATACATTGGGTTGTCAGGTGTCTCGTGTCCAAATTTGGTGTCAATTCGTCCAGTGGTTTTTGAGTTCTGTTAATCCCACAAAAGGACATTACATTTTTTATTTATATAGATTTATTGTTTTATTCGATTATTCTTGGAAGGATACGTAAGCACATTTACATTGAAGAAGGTTAGAATAATAGTTTAATCAGAGTTGGACAGTCTTCTCTTAAATTACACTTTTACGTAAATATTCAAATGCATTTCACCTACTGATACCTCAATTAATGTAATTGTATTGGTATCTATTTTTATTAGCTGCATTTCCCACCATTGGCTTATACTCGAGGGAAAATTGCAGATTTTAAAGGTCACAACATCCTTCGACTTGGGACAAGTCTCCCTCCTCCACCTTACTTATGGCAATTGGGAGGCCTAATAAGAAGAAAATACAAGCCAGAAAAAAATGGAAAGGATTAAAAAGCTTCCTCTTGAATGGCTTCCAGAGTTAAGCATTCTAAGCCCTTAAAACATTTTCCTCCTGTGTCTACTAGTTTTAACTTATTTATTATTTCACTATAATTAGAACTGCATATTCATGCACTCCTTAAACTATAAACCAGATCTACTCATGATTAAAATCTTTTAGGGGCTATTTAATACAAACAATTGCAAACAGATATAGTTACAGATGAAGGCAAGACCAGCAGATTGTAATGGTTTGAGAGTTGGACTACAGCTCCAGAAACCAGGTTCGGAATCCCCATTCAGCCATAGAAACCCGCTGGGTGACCTTGTATGAGTCACAGTTTCAGTCGCAGAAAATCCAATCATAAATTCTAGGGCTGGGCAACCACGGAAAAATTTGTTTCTAAACTCGATTCGTTTTTAGGGGGTTTTTGCGTTTCATTTTTTAAAAGAATTCCGAATTTTTTCTTTAAAAAAGTTCGAAATTTACGAAATTTCTGAAATTACGAAACAATTACGAAGCAATTGCGAATCGATTCGTTAATGGCGGACGCGACCGCGCAATACACTAAAAAAACCTCCAAATGGGACAGGGGGAACTTCTGAAGCTTCCCTCTCCCTCTGTTGTTGACTGTTGGTGTGATAATTATATATATATTTTCACTGATAAAACAAACAACAACTATAAAACTTGAACCAGATATGCGGAAATAATAACAAAACGATTTCGAAACGATTTCAAAACGATTTTGAAACAATTACGAAACAATTATGAAACGAATTGAAAAATTCGTTTCGATTTTTAGTTGCTCCTGAATGGTTCAATATCGCTTCGTTATAAAAAAAAACAAATTAATAACGAATTACGAAATTAACGAACGAAACCGCCCAGCCCTAATAAATTCACATTAAGTAGGAAATGACTTGAAAGCACATAACAATATCATCATCAACAATAACAACAACAACATAGATGAAACCATAGTTCATTGGTAGAGTCAGGGGCGGCTCAACCTATGACGCAAAGTAAGCATTTGCAGTATAGTTGATTTTGCCCAGGGGCACTCTTGAGGTGTTCTTGGGGGAAAAATAGACCTTGACATATGCGAGTTGTAGTTACTGGGATGTATAGCTCACTGCAATCAAAGAGCATTCTGAACTCCACCAATGATGGAATTTAACCAAATATGGCACACAGAACTCCCACGACGAACAGAAAATATATATCAGTGATTGGTTGGGGGGGGGGGTAAAATACTGTTTGCTTACCGTTGTAAACTACCTAGGGCCGCCTCTGCCCATGAGTGTATGTCGAGCTGGGAATACCAACATTTACAAAATCATGTGGTCAGAAAAGAAAACTCCAAACATCTGAATAAGGGCAAAGCATGGCCACTGAGCACAGAATATTTATTTATTTATTTATTTATTTACTGTGCTTATAGACCGCTGTTCTCAGCCCAGGGGCGACTCACAGTGGTGTACAACATATAGAGGATAAAGTGCAATTACAAGACATAATCTAACAACAACTAGCAATATCAAAAAATCATCATCAACAACATCAACACTCACAATATCAATAATACAAATACAAAAAAGTCATTCGCGTCGTCTCATCGTTAAGCCACAATCCAATATCGTTTTCCATTGTTCCATTCCTATCGTCATTGCCAATTATTGCACTTCTTGTTCGAACGCCTTCTCGAACAGCCACGTCTTTAGTTTCTTGCAGAATGTCATAAGGGAGGGCGCCAGTCTGATGTCTACGGGAAGGGTGTAATTATTTATTTATTTATTTATTTATTTAAAAGTTTTGTATACCGACCTTCTCACCTCTTTTGAGGGACTCAGACCAGTTTCCAACCATAAAATCACATACAGTCAGTAAAACAACATAATTCATATTACAATAACACATTGAAACAGCAAATATATTCAATAACTACAATGGTCAGTCGTCATACTAAAATCAATTATACATCATCTTCCATCCATATCTCAGGGTGTTGACTCACTCATCGAATGCCTGTCTCCATAACTACGTCTTCACCTGTTTCCTGAATGTCAGGATAGAAGGGGCGGTTCTGATCTCCAGTGGGAGAGAGTTCCAGAGTCGTGGGCCACCACCGAGAAGGCCCTGTCCCTCGCCCCCACCAGACGCACTTACGAGGCCAGTGGGACCGAGAGCAGGGCCTCTCCAGACGATCTTAATAATCTTGATGGTTCATAGGGGAGAATACGTTTGGAGAGGTAAACAGGGCCAGAGTCGTTTAGGGCTTTATAGGTTAACACCAGCACTTTGAATTGTGCTCGGAAGCCAATTGGCAGCCAGCGGAGCTGGTGTAACAGCGGAGTGGTGTGCTCCCTGTACCCAGCACCCGTTAGTAGTCTGGCTGCCGAGCATTGGACTAGCTGTAGCTTCCGGGCAGTCTTCAGAGGCAACCCCAGGTAGAGAGCGTTGCAGTAATCTAAACGGGATGTAACCAAAGCGTGGACCACCATGGCCAAGTCAGACTTCCCAAGGTACGGGCGCAGCTGGCGCACCAGTTTTAATTGTGCAAAAGCTTCCCTGACCACCGCCGAGACCTGGGGTTCCAGGCTCAGCGATGAGTCTAGGAGAACTCCCAGACTGCGAACCTGCGCCTTCAGGGGGAGTGTGACCCCGTCCAGCACAGGCTGTAACCCTATACCCTGTTCGGCCTTACGACTGACCAGGAGTACCTCTGTCTTGTCTGGATTTTGTTTCAATCTGTTGTCCCTCATCCAGTCCGTTACAGCGGCCAAGCACCGGTTCAGGACTTGGACAGCCTCCTTAGGAGAAGGTGGAAAAGAGTGACAAAGCTATTTTGATGTGGTGATGGTGGAATGGAAACCATGTGGCTGGTTGGTACATTCTGCATTGCAATGCATTGTTGCAGATCTCTTATTACTGATTCAAAATAAGGAAGCTCAGAACTGAAGAATAAGTGGCATATATAAAATTAGTTGTCATGGTGTGTGTATAAGAGAGCGAAATAGGCAGTGAAGAATAAAATTAATGGGATCTCATCTCCTTCCAGAAATGAACATCTTTAATATTTTGGGTAGGATTGAAATGAGAAATGTCAATGTCAGACGACGAGAAACCTGAGATTTTGGGCTTTCTTCTTACAATGGGAGGGAGACATTAGAGAGTTTTGGTTGACTGGTTGGAGCCCATGAGAAAATGCCTGAAGTGGCTTTGGGGAATTTCTATCCCTACATTAATAATTTGAGAGTCAGAGAGCAATGGCTTTGTACATATGAGTCACAGAGTTTTCATCAGAGCACTTAATTATGTATTAAGCCTATATATGCTGGCCAAGGCTAATAGAGACAGTTCCCGAGTACAGATTTCTTCCTGTCAAGATAAATTGAAGATAGGGGCAAAGATGAGATAGGGAAGATAGGATCTGTAGGATCAGCAATATTGTATTTGGGGCATACATTCCTTATGCAAAACTTGAAGGGATCAATGTCACATACAGTCAGAGGTGGCCCTAGGTAATTTTCAATGGTAAGCAAACAGTATTTTGGCGCCCCCCCCCCCCAACCAATCATTGATATATATTTTCTGTTTGTCGTGGGAGTTCTGTGTGCCATATTTGGTTCAATTCCATCATTGGTGGAGTTCAGAATGCTCTTTGATTGTAGGTGAACTATACATCCCAGTAACTACACTTGCCGCACTTGCTCCCTTGCCTGGCCCGCTTTGGGTCCGGAGGCGTGCCTGAAGACCCCGGCGTGTGCACCAAAAGTTGCCTCTTCTCCTGACTTTCTCCTCAGCCATTGGGACCAAGAGAGAAAGAGAGAGAGAGAGAGAGGTGGAGATGCCCACCTTTCCTGAAGGTAGGCGCAAAAACAAAGGAGGGAGCGGAGGTGGGAGATACCTCCAGCCGGAGGGGTTGTGAGCTGAGGGGCACTCCTCAAGTGGCGGTCGAGGGGCATTTACAGAGGCGCCTCTGCACCCTTGGCAAAAAAAAAGTGTTCTGTGACCGCTTACTTCGCATAATGGACGAGCCGCCCCTGCATACAGTACAACACCGTTGTCCTCAAGTCTGAGGTTTTGTTACATAATACATGGTTTATTCTAGAAATATAAGATTATTTAGGCAACAGTTTAGTTGCCAAGTATAACTGAGGAATTCTGTTACTGGGAGATGATAGACAGACAGATAGTAGGGCTGGGCGGTTTTGTTTCGTAATTTCGTAATTCGTTAAAAATTCGTTGTTTTTTTTGTTACGAAGCGATAACGAACCATTCAGGAGCATCTAAAAAACGAAACGAATTTTTCAATTCGTTTCGTAATTGCTTCGTATTCGTTTCGTATTCGTTTCAAAATCGTTTCGAAATCATTTCGTTATTATTTCCGCATGTCTGGGGCAAGTTTTATAGCTGTTGTTTGTTTAATCAGTGAAAAAAAATTATAAATATCACACCAACAGTCAACAACAGAGGGAGAGGGAAGCTTCAGAAATTCCCCCTGTCCCATATGGAGGTTTTTTAGCGTATTGCGTGGTCGCGTCCGCATTAACAAATCGATTCGTATTCGTTTCGTATTCGTTTCATATTCGTTTTGTATTGTTTCGTAATTTTACGAAATTTCATAAATATCGAACTTTTTTAAAGGAAAATTTCGGAATTCTTTTAAATATCGAAACTCAAAAAACCCCAAAAAACGAATCGAGTTTAGAAACAAATTTTTCTGTGGTGGCCCAGCCCTAACAGATAGCTAGGCAGACAGATAGATGATAGATATCCATGATTCTCTGTCCCAGATATGTCTTGTTTCACAGGGTTGTTATGATGATAAAATGAGGAGGAAGAGAAAGATATATGCTGCCTTGTGCTCCTCAGAGGATGACAGGTGATAAATGTCATATAAATGAAGAAATTACAGATTTGAGAAAAAGGTATATAGATTTATAATAGGAATAATGAAGAGAAGCATTGCAAATGCAAGTTGAGTATCTCTTTTCCAAAATGCATTGGAGCAGAAGTGTTCCAAGTTTTTGAATTTTGGAATGCTGACATACACATAATGAGATATCTTGGGGATGGAACCCAAGTCTAACACAGAGTTCATTGGTGTTTCATTATCATTCCTTTCAAAAGTAATGATAATTTTTTTTTAAAAAAAAATATCCTCTCCAAAATAGACTCCTTGCGATTATTACAATGATTTCAGATTGCCGTCACCCTTCATAGCCGTGGAGAAAGTCTTCATTTGAGATGTTGTTGAAAGCCCTCATCGTAGCTGACTGGATATTTTCAACTATCCCAAAATAATGTCCTTTTAGATGGGTTTTGAGCTTGACAGAGTCAAGTCAGGGCTGTAGTATGTGTGGGAAAGCATTCAGAACAGACTGGTCACACTGTTCTTAGGTCTTGAAATGTAAGGCTGATGCTCCAGGCTCCTCTCCATTTTCACCTGTGAGAAGACACAAAACTATGACACATTTTGTTACTGTACCAACTGGTATAAAGGTTCAAATTGTAAGCCTGAGTTTACCCTCCATCTGCCTCAATGCCCACTTTCCTTTTCTGGTCCTTCTGAGCTACGTAGCCAAATAATTTTCATTACTTTTGGGACAGTCCATGGGTCTATTTTCCCCCAAGAGCACCTCAAGAGCGCCCCTGGGCAAAATCAACTATACTGCGAATTCTTACTTTGTGTAATGGCTTGAGCCGCCCCTGCTCATGGGCAATGCCAAAGAGATGCACATTTCGGTTTAGTGTTAGTATAGGTGAGAGTGAAAACCATTGATAATGTGCATCCAAAGATGGCTCCAAGCCCTACCCATCAAAAGATAATATGTCCTTTTTTTCTCTTTGACTGCAACACTTTGGTTAGAACAAAAGATAAAAGACGCCATTAAAAAATGCTGGAAGTTTGCACAAATGGAATAGTATACCATCAGAACCAATATAGGGTGATTCTAGACATGGGGAAAACCCTCACTGAAGCGGGTTTAAAAATCCCACTGCGGCATTGGTTTTTGTCCCCATGCCTGCCCCCCTCCCCCAAAGTGGGCTTTCCTGGTTGGGCGTCCCAATGCCATCCTGGTAACTTCCGAGATGGCATGGGGCCACCCAATCCACTCCCCCAAAAAACCTTTAAACAAAGAAAAAGCTTATCCAACCTCCATGACGCTCCTCCAGAAGGCATCGTGGCATGTAGAATTCACATGACAGGAGGCGGGGGGGGGGGCAGGGGTGATTTTCCTCCTCTCCCTTCCCCCCCCCCCCCCCCCCGTGTCCTGGTGCATCATTTCTACACACCAGGAGGTCTGCCAGAGGAGCATCATGGTGGCCAGTTAAGTTTTTGTTTAATTTTAAGGCTTTGGGGGAGGGGAGCTGAGGGAGCCCTCTCAGTTCTCCGGGCTCATGGAGCCTGAAAACCCAAGAGTCAGTCCTCCCAGACCCCATAGCCCATTAGACCTGGGTCTTTCAGAAAGACCCAGGTCTAATGGGGTATTTAATTCATTCAGAACAAAGAAGGGTTTACCTGCTTTGTTCCTAATTAATTCTCATTAACTGGAGGCATAGTTTGGACGGCTCTGGTAAAAGTCGAACAAGTGCCGCTTTTACGGGCCTGTCTGGAAGCACCCATAGTGTAGTAGTTAACATGTTGGACTAACCTGTGAAATTGACTGAGCCAATCACTCTTCCTCAACTTCATTCTTACATGTAGAGTTTAGTAGTGAATATAGAAGATGAATATTAGAGAAGACAATGATGCTGGGGAAAATGGAAGGAAAAAGGAAGAGGGGCCGACCAAGGGCAAGATGGATGGATGGCATCCTTGGAGTGACTGGATTGGACTTGAAGGAGCTGGTGGTGGTGACGGCTGACCGGGAGCTCTGGCATGGGCTGGTCCATGAGGTCACGAAGAGTCAGAAGCGACTGAACGAATGAATAAATATGGGAGAATTAAGTGAATATGGAAGAGGAAGAGCAAATACCTTGCTTTGAACTTATTGGAAGAAAGATCAGTAATATATTAACAAACAAGCATTATTAACAAATAAGCTGTTAAAATGTGTACACAGTGACTGTATAGTAAAAACTTTTAGAACACCTCATTTTACACACCAGGCTGGAGAAATCCATGGAAACTTTGGAAGAGTTGTGGATCCAGATGATGGAATTCAACACAGGAGAATACAAAGATTAAGAAGTGGCTGTTGGATCCATTGCTGCAGGGATGGCTGAACCACATTTTTATGACTTCTCCTGTCACAGCTGCTCTGGATTCTACAGGAGATGTCCTGGTATCTGTGCTGGTACAGCTGTACCAGAAGCTCCCACTTTATTTGCCTTGTATTAAGTGTTTGCTTGCAGCCCAATTGCAGAAGGGTGCCTTCCTGTTAAAGTTTGCAGTTATAGGGCAGGCCCCCTGTCCATCATCGTTAAGTTTGGTTCTGCCCCCTGTTCAGGACAATTGAGAAGGGAAGGGAGCCATTTTCAGTCAGTCACAGCAAGGAAGTCAATGTACAGGACGTGTACAGACTTTCTCCTGTACAAAAGCTTCAACCCTTTAGACTTCCCGGGCGAGAACAATCCTAAAAGCATCTAAAGATTCCCAAAGGTTTCCAGGGAAACAGCCTTACAGCCCCGAGGATTTTCGGAGGGAATAATAGCTTTAAACACCAAGAGCTCCAGTTAAGTGACTACAGGCCTACTGGTAGGTCCACTCGGTGCTTTGAGACGCAGTTCAACCCGGTAGTGGCGCCCACATCAGTTAGGTTTAGGTTCACAGTTAGCCTGAGAGAAGTTTGGAAAGGGATTTTCCTTCAGAGTAAAAGTAACAGTTAGAAGCCACCAGTTGCACAAAGGCCTGGAAGCATTTGTTTACCCTTTTGAAGGCAAAAGAAGTTTCTGTTGATTGTTCACCAATAAAGACTTTGTTATATTTCACAAGCCCTCCAAAGACTGTTTATGGTGAAAATCCTCAAGAATTTCTCTTCGGGCCCCTGGCTTCCCACTGGGCTAAAGTTGAACGTCCTGTTTCAAAAGCAATTCGTTTCAAGCCCAGCGCGCGACAGAACAGGTACCCATGTTTTGCTAAGACTATAGACTACAACTTGGATAACTCCCATAGTAACCAAAAATATATGTGGCTGTAAAAACGAAATGTGGATTCATTGCCCATGTGGCACAGATCTACCAGCTATCCCTAATGAACACATTAAAAAAAACTTCAAACAACCAGATGTGACTGTGCTGAGTATAAGTGATAGTGAACATCAGAAATCTTTCCTTATTAAAAAAAAATGCAAAATTCTAGTCACTTCAATAGTATCCATTCTTGCCAATGCTTTGTGTGTTTTATTTGATCACCCAAATGAGATATGCCTAATACACACTGATCCTGTATCATGGAACGAATCGGAAGACTGTATTCATACGAAAGGCTTTAATGTTTAAAAGCAATTATTAAGACTCCAGTCACATCTCCACGAACTGCACCACAGCATACCCAAGGTTTGCTGAATTATTTATGTAGCAAGCAATCCAGATCGACCGAGTAAAGCAAGACTGGAGATTTCAATGCCTAAGTTTGGCTACATTTCCTGGAGCTATAGTTTTAAGAATTTAAACATAAAATAGAAAAATGTCTCTCTGAATATTGTGAAAAATAATTATAGTTCTACTCCGCCACTGAATAGGAGATTTGTTGCAGGCATTGCAAAGTGTTTGTGCCCATCTTGGATTTTGAAGAAGCGCAAATAGAGAAAGGGAGAAACATTGTGGCAAATAATAATAGTATTTATTTATTTATTTATTTCCTATATTTTTACTCTGCCCTTCTCACCCCCAGAGGGGGGACTCGGGGTGGCCTCACAAAAGCATCATAGGATGCCGACATCATAAAAACAATCAACAATCAGCAATACATTACAATACTAGCTGTCCCGTGCCACACGTTGCTGTGGCCCAGTCTGTGTAGATGTGATTTGTGTGTATATATATTTATGTATATATGTGTGTGTGTGCATATATATTTGTGGTTTTGTGCATACATTCTAATGTATTTTTTTGTTTTTTTGGCTTTTTAAGTCCCTTCCATTGTGTTTTCCAATGTTTTTATGAGTGATGGTCACTCGTTGGCCTGATAGGTATCTTGTGTCCAAATTTGGTATCAATTTGTCCAGTGGTTTTTTAATTATGTTAATCCCACAAACTAACATTACATTTTTATTTATATAGATTCTATTATTCTATTATTATTATTTTATTATGACCCTCTGCGCATGCTCTGGAACAATGGCCTAGCTTTACAGTGCTGGATTAATAATAATAATAATAATAATAATAATAATAATAATAATAATAATGGGATTTTTTTGGCTTTTTAAGTTCTTTCTGCTATGTTATTCAGTGTTTTTATGAGTGATGGTCACTTGTTGGCCTGACAACATTTAGTGTCAATTCATCCAGTAGTTTTTGAGTTATGTTAATCCCACAAATGAACATTACATTTTTATTTATATAGATTAAAAACAGTAATTAAACAATTGATTAAAACACACCTGTTAAAATCAGAATCCAAAACCCAGAGTCCAAGTTCCAGTCTGGGTCAATTCATTGTCTTAAAACTATTTTTTAACTCTTATCACTTGTTTTTAATTTATTTTGATAGTTTACCACATTTTCTCAGACTTTTTACCCACTCCTTTAACATGTTCTTTATAAGAATCTGTAGGTCCTCTAGCACAAGACTTTTATCAAAGTTTGCCAAAAAACTTCTGCAACTCTCAGAATTTTCCAGAATCTATGGTCAATACTCCAGAGGACAGGAGCAGAATTCAAAACGATCTTGACAGATTAGAGAGATGGGCCAAAACTAACAAAATGAAGTTCAACAGTGACAAATGCAAGATACTCCACTTTGGCAGGAAAAACAAAATGCAAAGATACACAATGGGGGATGCCTGGCTCAAGAGCAGTATGTGTGAAAAAGATCTTGGAGTCCTCGTGGACAACAAGTTGGACATGAGCCAACAATGTGATGTGGCGGCAAAAAAAGCCAATGGGATTTTGGCCTGCATCAATAGGAGCATAGTGTCTAGGTCCAGGGAAGTAATGCTACCCCTCTATTCTGCTTTAGTTAAACCACACCTGGAATATTGTGTCCTATTCTGAGCACCACAATTGAAGAGAGATATTGACAAGCTGGAATGTGTCCCGAGGAGGGCGACTAAAATGATCAAGGGTCTGGATAACAAGCCCTATGAGGAGCGGCTTAAGGAGCTGGGCATGTTTAGCCTGAAGAAGAGAAGACTGAGAGGAGATATGATAGCCATGTGTAAATATGTGAGAAGAAGCCACAGGGAGGAGGGAGCAAGCTTGTTTTCTGCTTCCCTGGAGACTAGGACGCGAAACAATGGCTTCAAACTACAAGAAAGGAGATTCCATCTGAACATGAGGAAGAACTTCCTGACTGTGAGAGCAATTCAGCAGTGGAACTCTCTGCCCCGGAGTGTGGTGAAAGCTCCCTCTTTGGAAGCTTTTAAACAGAGGCTAGATGGCTATCTGTCAGGGGTGATTTGAATGCAATATTCCTGCTTCTTGGCAGGGAGTTGGACTGGATGGCCCATGAGGTCCCTTCCAACTCTTTGATTCTATGATTCTATGATTCATGCTAGCTGATGAATTGTGAGAGTTTTCCATGCCTTCATCAAGTTATATTGAACTGCAACTCCCAGCAGCTATAGCTGGTGTCCAAAATGTCTGTAATGCACGAGAAAGGGAAAGGATGCCTTGGCCTATATATTCTGTGCTATTCTTCCATTTAGTTACTATCTAAAGGTGGTTTGCCATTTCTAAATATAGGTGTTCACAGCTGGGAAATGCCTATTATTTAGGACTGAGAATGTACTGTGAATGCCTCCAAATTGCTGCTCTTATCTTCAGCTTGGCATTAGATTATAGAACTCGCGGCAGAAGGTTGAATGGTAAATTGCATCATTTAAGTGGTGTAAGGGAGCAGTGTGGTTTCAGAGAAATCTTATATGGAACAAGAAACATTATATCCTGTGTCTGGGAAGCACCTTGGTGTATAAATGCCTTATCTTTAGCATGTGAAACAAAAAAGGAAAGCCACTTGACTGTGATAAGGCATATTCACTCTGTGCCACTTTGAAGACATTTTCACATGAATCAAGAGCTTGATCATATCCATGTTTGCTCAGGAATAAGCTCAGCTAAGAATGGAATCCTAGTAGTTCAAATATACCCAGAAACAGGGCTAAAAATTGAGGCACCAAAATATGTGTTGGCCAATGTTATTATAACAGTTCTCTGTTTGTCCTTCTCCGCAGATCATTGAACTGTGGTGCTTAGACTTCTGGTCCTTGTTCATCTCATCTTTTACTTTGCCTCTCATCTGTCTTAAAAATGGGAAAAGAAGTGAATAAAAATATGATATATATATATTGTCAAGCAGAGAGAAATGAAGTACACACAGTAATGGCAGACCGCAAAAGTCATAATTTGCACTAGGTTTTACTCTGAGGTTACTAGGACAATATATTAGACAACCTGGAGATATATATATATATATATATATATATATATATATATATATATATGTTGTTGTTCTTCATTCGTTCAGTCGTCTCCAACTCTTCGTGACCTCATGGACCAGCCCACGCCAGAGCTCCCTGTTGGCCGTCACCACCCCCAGCTCCTTCAAGGTCAGTCCAGTCACTTCAAGGATGCCATCCATCCATCTTGCCCTTGGTCGGCCCCTCTTCCTTTTGCCTACCACTTTCCGCAGCATAATTGTCTTCTCCAGGCTTTGCTGTCTTCTCATGATGTGGCCAAAGTACTTCAACTTTGTCTCTAGTATCCTTCCCTCCAATGAGCAGTCGGGCTTTATTTCCTGGAGGATGGACTGGTTGGATCTTCTCGCAGTCCGAGGCACTCTCAGAACTTTCCTCCAACACCACAGCTCAAAAGCATCTATCTTCCTTCGCTCAGCCTTCCCTATGGTCCAGCTCTCACATCCGTAGGTTACTACAGGGAATACCATGGCTTTGACTAGGCAGATCTTTGTTGCCAGTCTGATGTCTCTACTCTTCACTATTTTATCGAGACTGGACATTGCTCTCCTCCCAAGAAGTAAGCGTCTTCTGATTTCCTGGCCACAGTCTGCATCTGCAGTAATCTTTGCACCTAGAAATACAAAGTCTGTCACAGCCTCCACATTTTCTCCCTCTATTTTCCAGTTGTCAATCCTTCTTGTTGCCATAATCTTGGTTTTTTTGACGTTTAGCTGCAACCCAGCTTTTGCGCTTTCTTCTTTCACCTTGATTAGAAGGCTCCTCAGCTCCTCCTCGCTTTCGGCCATCAGAGTGGTGTCATCTGCATATCTGAGGTTGTTAATGTTTCTTCCAGCAATCTTAACCCCAGCCTTGCATTCCTCAAGCCCCGCACATCGCATGATGTGTTCTGCATACAAGTTAAAAAGGTTGGGTGAGAGTATGCAGCCTTGCCATATGCCTTTCCCAATCTTGAACCAGTCTGTTGTTCCGTGGTCAGTTCTGACTGTTGCTACTTGGTCCTTGTACAGATTCCTCAGGAGAGAGACAAGGTGGCTTGGGATGCCCATCCCACCAAGAACTTGCCACAATTTATTATGATCCACACAGTCAAAGGCTTTAGAATAGTCAATGAAGCAGAAATAGATGTTTTTCTGAAACATATATATATATATCCAGGTTGTCTAATATATTGTCCTAGTAACCTCAGAGTAAAACCTAGTGCGAATTATGACTTTTGCAGTCTGCCATTACTGTGTGTACTTCATTTCTCTCTGTTTGACAAATATTCTCCATATAAGGTAAATCAACATTTGCTTCCCTGAGAGTGTGGTAGGGAAAGGTGGGTTAACCTTCTCTTCACTGCCTTTCCATGCATAGCCTGACAAGTGAGCTGTTATTAGACTCCCTCCCTACCCCTCAAGTTTTATTTGGTTGCATGACAAATGCCTTCTGTATGAGAAAAGCACACTTGCCTTCACCCTTTTCTGTTTGTGCTTTAGAAGCTTGTACAGAAAGTCTCTGGGCTTTTGTTTGCTAATGATTTTAATTTGTTGCATGGCCAGAAGAGTTAGCAAATTGCTGATAAGCTTCCCTTTAGGTGTGAAAGGAATCACATGGTAAAGTGTTCATCAAGCCTAGAGTGAATAGCCTCTTTCCATTTGCTTTTGTGAAATGGAGAATAGCTCCTCACCATAAATTACAAGCACATAAGAACAATACATCTTGTCTATAAAGTGCTTTGCACAAGGTAAAAGCACTTTTCATACTCAGAAATCCTGATCCTCTCTGAGAACACCATACAAGTAATATGGAATTTCTGTAAAATGGAAGGAGCCCCCGGTGGCACAGTGGGTTAAACCCCTGTGCCGAAAGGACTGAAGACCGACAGGTTGCAGGTTCGAATCCATGGAGAGGCGGATGAGCTCCCTCTATCAACTCCAGCTCCTCATGCGGGGACATGAGAGAAGCCTCTCACAAGGATGATAAAAACATCAAATCATCCGGGCATCCCCTGGGCAATGTCCTTGGAGACGGCCAATTCTCTCACACCAGAAGTGACTTGCAGTTTCTCAAGTCGCTCCTGACATGACAAAAAAAAAGTAAAATGGAAAAGCCTTGTGTCCAAGTCTTCCTATTGATCTGAATAGGTATTTCATAGAAAATAACAAACGTGTTTGGTAATAGAAGCAGAGAAAACCTCATAAGGGGTATGGGAGATCAGTAGCTTTGAGCTTTTTTCTCTTGCAAAGACAAATTTCAACTCATTTGCAAGGGAGCTCTATCTATTATGTTGTTGTTCTTCATACATTTTCAGTCCAATAGTATTGAAGTGTATGTGTGAAATCCAGGGGATCTGTCCACTCATGGACTAGTTTCCAACCAGGGAATAGATTCCTCTTGATCATAGCATGGGAGCTTCTGTGCTGACATGCTCTGTACGGCCACGAAATGCCTATTCTATTTGGAGAAGTGATGTGTGTGTGTGTGTGTGTGTATGTGTGGGTGTTAGACAGTCTCAGAATCACTCAATCTACATGCTGGTCGCTTCTGCTAGAAACAATATCATACGAAAGCTGACTGGCACAACCTGGGGATCACAGCCAGACACAGTGAAGACATCTGCCCTTGCGCTGTGCTACTCTGCTGCTGAGTACGCATGCCCAGTGTGGAACAGATCTCACCACACTAAAACAGTAGATGTGGCTCTTAATGAGACATGCCGCATTATCATGGGGTGTCTGCGCCCTACACCACTGGAGAAATTACACTGCTTAGCCAGTATTGTACCACCTGACATCCGCCGGGAAGTAGCAGTCAATAGTGAAAGGACCAAGGCAGAGACATCGCCAGCTCATCCCGTTTGGGTATCAACCAGCACGTCAACGACTTAAATCTAGAAATAGTTTCCTAAGATCTACAGAGACACTCGCGGGAACACCTCAGCAAGTGAGAGTCCAAAAGTGGCAGGCTCAAACCTAGAACCTCAATCCATGGCTGATACCAAATGAGCACCACGAGATGCAGAGCCAACCTTAAGAAATGGGTCTACAAAGTGGAATCCATGGCATGCGAGTGCGGAGAGGAGCAAACCACTGACCATCTGCTGCAATGCAACCTGAGCCCTGCCACATGCACAGTGGAGGACCTTCTTGCAGCAACACCAGAAGCACTCCAAGTGGCCAGCTACTGGTCAAAGGACATTTAATCAACTACCAAACTCACAATTTTTGTATTTTGTCTGTTTGTTTGCTTTGTTCTGTTCGAAATGTAATATAATTGACTGGTTGCCCTGACACGACAAATAAATACTCAATCTACATGTTCATCCTGGGAGATTCTGATAGCTGTAGCCCAAAATAATGTTTCCAAACTCTGCAGATGACATGCCCAACCTTATGTAGACTTTCTTCTTCAACATCCACAGGATGTAGAATTACCCTAATCTTAAGGCTTGTTTACAAAAGCATAGAATCATAGAATCATAGAATCAAAGAGTTGGAAGAGACCTCATGGGCCATCCAGTCCAACCCCCTGCCAAGAAGCAAAAACAAACAAGGAAACAAAACAGATTCACCTAGTATACCAGGCTTGGTTGATCAAAAAAATAGTTCAAAACTCGTTTCGCACATAGGGGGCACTGGGGGTTCTCTTCTAAAGTCAATTCCTTTAAAAAAAAATATTCAAAACTTTCTGAAACTTCCGAAACTTCCAAATCTATTTGTTAATGGCGGACACGATTGTGCAATATGCGGAAAACAGCACTGGCACTGAGAAAATTCCAGGGCCTTCTCCCTTCTTCATTTTTACACCAATCTTGATGAAACTTGATATACTGCTACAACACATCCTCCTCTGTTAGCATATCAAATTTCAACATGTTCAGACAATATAACGATTTCTAAGAATTTTTAAAACAATTTGAGAAATAATTTATTAAAATAAATTATTGCTTAGTTGCATTAAAACACTTCATCATGGTTCCGACTCACTTCCGCATCCCTGAAATCAATGGCGCAAGGCGAGTCTAAACTATAGAGGACTATAACTTTGCAGAAACGTGGCAGAAGTTCCTTCAGAAGGCAAAAACATCCAATTTTTTCCCAAATTTTGCCACATCCGAGTGAACCTATCCAATCCTATAGTATACAAGACTGATTGCCTTCATAGCGACATCTAGTGAGTACCCCAGTTTTGTTTTTGTTTTGTTGTTTGTTTTTATTTGTTTTGTTTTGCTTGAACTTACAGTATTTTGCCTCGCCTATGGCAAAGTCAGGGAGTGGCCCTAAATTTGCTGGAAACTCCAAAGTATCCTGAGACTTTGAGGCTGCTTGGACAAGTAATCCACACTGCCAGGTAATCTGGGATAAACAGTAAACCTGCGATCAGATTCTGGGATATAGGGCCTGTCTGGAAGGGCCCTAGATCCACCCCCAAACAGTATTTTTTTTTTTGGAAGAATTTGAATAATTTTTCCCAGTTTTATTACCTTTTTTCTAAACATTGCAATTGTTTTATTTAAAAGTGAACGCTTTTTATTCAAATAATGCTTGTTCTAAGAGGTCCTTCTGAAATGGAAGGGAGAAGGTTTCAGGAAAAGAGACAAAGAGAGGTCCGGAGGTCTCAAAAGCACGGATTTATTTCCAGCTGGGGCCCTGGAGTGGAGTATGTCCAAAAGCATCCAGAGCCCCAATATAGGCGTTGACTATGGCTTTTATACCCTCCAATCGCAGTCAAACAAAGAAGATGCGTCTACATACATTGACCTCATTCACTACGTCACCTTAGCATCATACGAATATCAAATTCTACCTTCCAACATACAAAAGGCATGTCTCTGTGTCTTTCTAAAGAGCAAGCATACAGCTTACATTCATCAATCAAGGGGCCTAACTTTGACCTGTCAGGAGGGAGAGGTATTGGCTCCATTTGTACCAGTCTCTGTGGCTTATCTCTCTCTTGGAATGTATAGATCAGGGGTTCTCAGACTTTTTAAACAGAGGGCCAGGTCACAGTCCCTCAAACTGTTGGAGGGCCGGATTATAATTTGAAAAAAATATATGAATTCCTATGCACACTTCACATATCTTATCTGTAGGGCAAAAAACCACTTAAAAACAATACAATAATTAAAATGAAGAACAGTGTTAACAAATATAAACATATTAGTATTTCAATAGGAAGTGTGGGCCTGCTTTTGGCTGATGAGCTAGGATTGTTGTTGTTGCTGTTGTGTGCTTTCAAGTCGTTTCAGAGTTAGGTTGACCATGAGCGAGGGCCGGGTAAATGACCTTGGAGGGTCGTATCCGGCCCCCAGGCCTTAGTTTGAGGACCCCTGGTATAGATAATGTGCCCCCCTCTTCAGCCCCCCTCTTGCTGTGCCTGGACAGCAGCTTGCTTGTCCTGTTAGCTTGGGTTTCTTATACAGAGAGAGCCTGATTTTTCTATACATTTATTTATTTATTTATTTACTTTACTTTACTTGTATACCGCAGTTTCTCAGCCTAACCGGCGACTCAACGCGGGTTACAACAAGGATAAAATCAATCAACAATATACAATTTAAAACAAAAGAGCACAGTATACAATATTACACAACAGTAACAACCCAATGCATTTCATAACTAGAGTCGTGATCCAAATTCGTCATTCATATTTCCATTCATGTGATCATCACATTCATTGCACTGATTAACCAAATGCCTGTTCAAACATCCAAGTTTTTAATCTTCTTCGGAACACCATTAGCGAGGGGGCTGATCTTACCTCCATGGGAAGGGCGTTCCACAGCCGATGGGCCACCACAGAAAAGGCCCTGTCTCTCGTCCCTGCCAGCCGCACCTGTGAAGCAGGCGGGATAGAGAGCAGGGGCTCCCCAGAAGATCTTAGGGTCCTGGCGGGCAGGATAGAGAGCAGGGATACGTTCGGATAGGTAGCTTGGGCCAGAACCGTTTAGGGCTTTAAAGGCCAACGCCAGCACTTTGAATTGAGCCCAGTAGCAGATCGGCAGCCAGTGGAGCTGGTGCAGCGGAGGAGTGGTATGCTCCCTGCGCTCCGCTCCTGTTAGTATCATGGCTGCCGAACGTTGGACTAGTTGGAGCTTCCGAGCCGTCTTCAAAGGCAACCCCACGTAGAGAGCGTTGCAGTAGTCTAAACGGGATGTAACCAGAGCGTGCTTGTAAAGTACATACAATGTATACATAAATAAATATCTATTTTTTCCAATGTCTGTTTTTCCAATATCTCCTCATCACTTCCACATAGCCCTATATCCCAGAATATCAAAACAAAAAATCCTACAATAGTTGCTTTTAACTGGAATATATATTCCAGTTCAAAGCAGATATTGTGGAATTTTATTCAGCTGTGTGGAAGGTGCCTTGATAGTCTGGGATATAGGGCTATGTGGAAGGACCCATGGTTCATCATACTATGAGCTACCTGACATCTGACTGCTAATCTGAGTTTGATGTTGGTGGGAATTACTATGAGTTCAGGATTTACAGTAATTATTTTTTTCCCTCTTATGTCTTCCATTCATTCTTCATTTTTTAATTTAAAAAAACTTGCAATTCTTTGATATCATTTCTCTTTTCTTGCATTCTATTTTGCATTCATTCAATCCTTAGAATGCACAGAATTGTAGGGCTTTAAATGAAAACAGGAATAAGAACCCATTGAGCACACTCAGGCTTTTGCTCTGTGTTATGACGATTATAATTTCAAAGCCCTAGAAACATAAAAGGGGCTTTGAAATGGTAATATACTCGCCATCTCTTACAGTTCAGCCACTCCTCCTTCTTTTGAGAGAAGTGGAAATCTGACCCTTTCATCTAAATTCAGAGGAGAGAGAAATGTGAACCCAAATACATGCTTTTTGGATTTTTTTAAAAAATGAGAAGAAAGATGATGATTATATTTATTTCCACTCTGCCTTTTTCTGAGTGGCTTATAAGAAGTAAAAAAGACACATAGTTACAAACTCAAAACATGAAGTAGTTTAAACCAGATAAAGCAATTTTTAAACCAAATTGCAACATAACATCATCAAACATTCATACACACACACACACCCAACACAACAATTAGCATGATGCAGAGCATTGTTTAGCATGATGCAGAGCATTGTTCTGATCGACATCATCAGATGCCGATCAGAACAGAAAAGTCTTTCCTAGGGCCCTTCCACACAGCCATATAACCTGGAATATCAAGGAAGATAATCCACAATATCTACTTTGAACTGGATTATCTGAATCCACACTGCCATATAATTCAGTTCAATGTGGATTTTATAGAGCTGTGTAGAAGGGACCCTTGTCTGAGAAAAGAGAGTAGGGAGAGTGCCAGTCTAAGAAACAGAGAAGGACCCAAATTAGGTCAGAAGTTGTGGCTGTGAGTTGTGAAGTTAAACTGAGCCCCAAAATCAAGACAGACACAGGTTGAACATACCTTATCTGGAGTTCTTGGAACCAGAAATTTTTGGTGTTTTGGATTTCAATATACATCATCATGAGATCTCTCGGAGCTGAGACCCAAACACAACATTAATTTATGTTTCATATGAACCTTATACACATTGTCTAAAGCACTGCTTCTTAAAGAGTAGGTCCTGACCCTAAATTGAGTGCCCTTAGCTCTATGTTTATCCCCCGACCAACCCCAGAGATTACTCCGATCTGAAGACCAAAATCTGCTTGCAGTCCCTAACATACGGACCTATCATTTGTCATCTACTAGGCATAGAGCCTTCTCGATCGTAGCCCCTTATTTATAGAATGCCTTGCCGGTCGAAACTTGAACCATCCGAGACAGGCCCGTAGCCAGGATTTTGATTTGGGGGGGGGGGGGGCTGAGTTTGATTCAAGGGGGGGGGGGCTGAGTCTAAGTGGAAGAGGGTCTACCCTAGCAACCTTTTGTACCGTTACCCCAATACCCCCATACATATAAGATATATTGAGCATGGTGATCAGATCATGATATGAATAAACATAACGGTTTAAATAATGTACCAGTAAGGCCATTTCGCAGACCACCATGAGACAACGTTTCATCAAAAAGCAAAGATGCCACTTTGTCAGCCAGCCATGTAGGCAATGTTGGATTCTGGAATATTTTGGATTTCCAAGTTCCAGATAAGGGATGCACAATCTGTACCAGATCATGCCAAATAAAGCCTGCTGGGACTAGGACCCTTCCACACAGCCATATAACTCAGAATATTAAGGCAGATAATCCACAATATCTGCTTTGAACTGGATTATCTGAGTCTACACTGCCATATAATCCAGTTCAATGTGGATTTTATACAACTGTGTGGAAGGAGGCTAATGTCCAGACCTTGAATCTGTGTCTAGCTGCTGTGTCGGACTGGATGAGAGCTAACAAATTGAAACCGAATCCAGACAAGACAGAGGTCCTACTGGTCAGTCGTAAGGCCGAACAGGGCATAGGGTTACAGCCTGTGCTGGATGGGGTTACACTCCCCCTGAAGACGCAGGTTCGCAGCTTGGGAATGATCCTGGACTCATCGCTGAGTCTGGAACCCCAGGTTTCGGCGGTGGCCGGAGAGCTTTTGCACAATTAAAACTTGTGCACCAGTTCCGCCCATACCTTGGGAAGTCTGATCTGGGCACGGTGGTCCACGCTCTTGTTACATCCCGAATAGACTACTGTAACGCTCTCTACGTGGGGTTGCCCTTGAAGACTGTTTGGAAACTTCAACTAGTCCAGCGAGCGGCAGCCAGAGTGCTCACTGGAGCGACATACAGGGAGCACAGCACCCCCCTGCTGTGCCAGCTCCACTGGCTGCCGGTTCAGTTTCGAGCACAATTCAAGGTGCTGGTCCTGACCTACAAAACCCTGTACGGTTCCAGTCCAGTGTATCTGTCCGAACGTATCTCCCGCTACGTCCCACCTCAGAGTTTGAGATCATCTGGGGAGGTCCTGCTCTCTACCCCACCACTGTCACAAGTGAGGCTGGTGGGGACGAGGAGCAGGGCTTTCTCAGTGGTGGCCCCTCACCTGTGGAACTCACTCCCGGGGAAAATCAGAGCATCATCATTTATTTATTTTATTTATTTACAGTTCTTATATTCCGCCCTTCTCACCCCGCAGGGGACTCAGGGCGGATTACAGAAAACACATATATGGCAAACATTCAATGCCAGTTTGACAAACAACATTTAACAGACAAATACACCAAGGCTATTTAACTTTTTTTTTTCTGGTCACCAGGGGAGCTGCTGCTTTTCATCGTCCATCAACGACACCGATGAAGTTCTTCCGCATTTTTCTTTATGGCCTCATAAATTAGTTAAATTTAGCCTCCCACACAAGGTGGTACCATATTTTCCTACTTGACAGATGCAACTGTCTTTCGGGTTGCAAAGGTCGACAACGGGCTACACAATGGCTGGACACCCACTCCAGCCCGGGCTGGCTTCGAACTCATGACCTTTTGGTCAGAGTGATCTTAATGCAGCTGACACTCAGCCAGCTGCGCCACTCCTCCTTCAGGAGGAGGGTGAAGACATGGTTATGGGACCAGGCCTTTGGGCAACCAGGCAATTAAATAAGGCAATCAGACGAGTACGACCAGCAGGATTGACGAAGTGGAATCAAAAAACAGATCTATGAGATAGCGAACACTGACAGTGTAGGAGGAGGAATTGAGTTTGTATTGGTTTTATTGATTTTATTTGGATAATGCATGAATTGTTGGTAATTGTGAACTTGTTGTAGTTTTATGATGATTGTTTTGTGATGCAGGCATTTAATCGTGCCTTTGCTGTTGTAAGCCGCCCTGGGTCCCCTTCGGGGTGAGAAGGGCGGGGTAAAAGAACCCCAAATAAATAAATAAATAAATAAATAATGGTACAAATGGTTAAGAAATGGCAATTTGTACCATTCCCAAGAAGTTTAACCTGCCTTTTTAAGAGACGCAATCACTTATTCCAAATACTGTGATCATCTCAATGCTATGGCTGGAAGTGTTGTAATTTTAAAGTGCTCTGTTATATAAATGACCTCAGAGGTTTCATAATTTTCAACTTGGCAAGCAAAGCCAAAATCATGTCTTTTTTAAAAAGTATTTTTAGCAGAGAAACGTTCTTTGCAAGTGATTTTCAAAACACCAGAATGATAAATGGGAGCGTTTTCGCCTGCCCACATATCTTTATTTAACCAAAGTCATTGCAGTTTTATAGCCCAAAATGATTGATAAGGGCTGTCAACATTTCTATAGAAAACACACTTTTCTCACTGGAGATGAATTCAGAGTATGGATATCCACCAATGAAGACTCTACATTGCTCAGCTCTAGGTGGCATTTCTGCAGCACTAGGACCAATAAAAAGGGAAGACATCCAACCACAACTGTCCAAAAGGAGAGTGAAACATGTTCTTCTGAGAACATGAAGGAGATTAGAATCAGTGCTGATGGCAATGCCATTCATTCATCAATTGTCCGGACAAAACAAGCATCTCAAACCATGCATACATTAAAAATTAGATATATACCTTCTGAAATACATGCATAGTGTCACCTCTTTGCAAACATCCAACTAGTCACAGTTCTCGCTATTATCCATATGCCCAACTGGAGGGTCTGGAGAACAAGCCCTATGAGGAGCGGCTTAAAGAGTTGGGCATGTTTAGCCTGAAGAAGAGATGGCTGAGAGGAGACATGATAGCCATGTATAAATACATGAGATGAAGTCTTAAGGAGGAGGGAAAAAGCTTGTTTTCTGCTGCCCTGGAGACTAGGACATGGAGCAATGGCTTCCAAATATAGCAGCAAATATAGGAGAGATAATACCAATAGACATCCTTTCTGGAGATAAGAAAAGAACGGCTTTTATTTCCAGCTGGGACTCTGGTGTGGACCTGTGTCCCAAAAGCAAAACCAAAGCACCCAATCAAGGGGCTGACTTCCTTTTATAGTCTCCAATCAGAGTCAAACAAAGAAACATGCTACTACATACATTTACATCATTCACTGCATCATCTTAGCATCAAATTCTACCTCCTAACATGCAAAAAGCATGTCTGTGTATCTAAAGAGCAAGCATAGCTTCATCAATCAAGGGGCCCACTTGGACCTGTCAAGAAGCTCCTTCCTTAGAGCCTTGATGTACCAGCCTGTGGCTCCTTGGACTTATCTCTCTCTCCTGGAATGTCCCCCCACCCTCTTGGCTGTGCCTTGGACACAGATCTCCTTCAGCATTCTTTCTACACACACAGAGAGAGCCTGATTTTTCTATATATTTCAGTAATTGAAAAATGCATACAATTTAAACATAAATCAATGAATATCTATTTTTCCAATATCTCCTCATCAAAACTACAAGAAAGTAGATTCCATCTGAACATGAGGAAGAACTTCCTGACTGTGAGAGCTGTTCAGCAGGGGGACTCTCTGCCTCGGAGTGTGGTGGAGGCTCCTTCTTTGGAAGCTTTTAAACAGAGGCTGGATGGCCATCTGTTGGGGGTGCTTTGAATGCAATTTTCCTGCTTCTTGGCAGGGGGTTGGACTGGATGGCCCACGAGGTCTCTTCCAACTCTATGATTCTATGAAATTCATGAAAGAGATAGGCATCCTGACCTTATTTCACCCAACAGACTAGTGGTGAGAAAATTGAAGGCTTCCTAGTTATATCCATTTCCCTTTGTGTATTTCCTTCACTCAGGATTTTCCTCCCAAAGTTGTTTTTCTTCCTGAAAAGGAAAGAATGTGCAAACTTTGTATTTGCCCCCTAGATATATATATATATTTAGGTAGGAAAGCAAATGGAAAGGGAGAAATGCCTTCAAGGAAGGGATTATGTAGCTCCCCTTCTCTTGCTGCCACCACCATCATCATTGCTATTCTGCTCCTAAGTGCAACATTTCAGTTTTTCATTTCAAAACACCAGCAGCTTGTGTTATTAAGAGGAAGGAGCATTCAACTGCGTGCTGGAAGAAGATAGTGGAGGGCAACTGCATCCTCTTCAGCCCCAAATAAGCACATTGTAATTGTCAAGCCTGTTTGCACAACAGTACACAGTCTGTCAGCACATATCAATACTGGATGGAAAGCATCCATCTGCCCACGCACATTCAGAAGTCAGCCACATCAGTCGTGTATCTCACTTAACAAATCTTGACAGGAGTGGAGGCTTTCCTTTTTTTTCCTTTTCATTCTCTGAGGCAAGATACAGACAACACCGATGAGACATTCAGAAACGAATTCCGGGAAGCAAGGTTCGATTTAGGGATAGATCAACACAATTGATTTCCAAAGGACAGCGAGAAATGCTGGCTTCATGTCAAAATCCAGTAGCCTTTTTGATCCATGAAAAGATGTCATTGTAATTGATGCTGCTTTGAAATGGAACCCCAGCATTTCAATGTTAATCAATTAGTTATATCGTATTGTCCTGGATTCTCCACATACAGAGGATAGTCTGGGTTTTTCCTCTCCACCTCCACAAATACCATCCATTTCATAACTTCTCATTCTGCTTCTTGGGCAACTACAGAATAGAGAAGAAAAAGCAACCGGAAATCCGTTGTGTTGACATCCTCTAAGGTTGGATCTACACTGGCATTTAATACAGTTTGGAACTGCATTATATACTTACTTACTAAGGTGATCCCTCATTTATTTATTTGTCATGTCAGGGCAACCAGTCAATTGTATTACATTTCTAACAGAACAAAACAAACAGACAGACAAAATACAAAATTTGCAACTTTGGTAGTTGATTAAATGTCCTTTGACCAGTACCTGGCCACTTGGAGTGCTTCTGGTGTCGCCGCAAGAAGGTCCTCCATTGTGCATGTGGCAGGGCTCAGGGTGCATTGCAGCAGGTGGTCTGTGGTTTGCTTTTCTCCACACTCGCATGTCATGGATTCCACTTTGTGGCCCCATTTCTGAAGGTTGGCTCTGCATCTCGTGGTGCCAGAGCGCAGTCTGTTCAGCATCTTCCAAGTCACCCAGTCTTCTGTGTGCCCAGCGGGGAATCTCTCATTTGGTATCAGCCATTGGTTGAGGTTCTGGGTTTGAGCCTGTCACATTTGGACTCTTGCTTGCTGAGGTGTTCCAGCAAGTGTCTCCGTAGATCTTAGAAAACTGTTTCTAGATTTAAGTCGTTGACGTGCTGGCTGATATCCAAACAGGGGATGAGCTGGAGATGTCTCTGCCTTGGTCCTTTCACTATTGGCTGCTACTTTCCAGTGGATGTCAGGTGGTGCAGTGTAATTTCTCCAGTGGTGTAGGGCGCAGACACCTCGTGATAATGTGGCATGTCTCATTAAGAGCCACATCCACTGTTTTAGCATGGTGAGATGTGTTCCACACTGGGCATGCGTACTCACCAGCAGAGTAGCATAGCGCAAGGGCACATGTCTTCACTGTGTCTGGTTGTGATCCCCAGGTTGTGCCAGTCAGCTTTCGTATGATATTGTTTCTAGCACCCCCCTTTTGCTTGATGTTCAGGCAGTGCTTCTTGTAGGTAAGAGCACGGTCCAGAGTGACTCCCAGTTATTTGGGTGTGCTGCAATGCTCCAGTGGGATTCCTTCCCAGGTGATCCTCAGAGCTCAGGATGCTTCTCTGTTCTTGAGATGAAAAGCACATGTCTGTGTTTTAGATGGATTAGGGATCAGTTGGTTTTCCCTGTAATAGGCAGTAAGAGCACCTAGAGCTTCGGAGAGCTTCTGTTCTACCATCTCAAAGCTCCCTGCTTGAGCAGTAATGGCACGATCATCAGCATAGATGAAACTCTCTGTCCCTTCTGGCAGTGGCTGGTCATTTGTGTAGATGTTGAATATTGTATAAGTAGGATTGTCTTCCAAGATCGGTGTACTGGAGTTGGGCCGGTAGGTGACTGTGGAGCCCTGTTCTTGATCTGCATCTTCTCCCGCAGTGAGGGCATTGGTTTCCAAGTGGAAGGCTGTCCCAGTCGGGGTTGGCTTGACGCACCTTCCTCTTGGCACATTTCTCTCTTTCACCCTCCATTTGTGCCTCTTCAAATTCTACAGCACTGCTGGTCACAGCTGACCTCCAGCTGGAGCGGTCAAGGGCTAGGGCTTCCCAGTTCTCAGTGTCTATGCTGAAGTTTTTAAGGTTGGTTTTGAGCCCATCTTTAAATCTCTTTTCCTGCCCAACAACATTCTGTTTTCCATTCTTGAGTTCGGAGTAGAGTAACTGCTTTGGAAGACGGTGATTGGGTATCCAGACAGCGTGGCAAGTCCAGCAGAATTGATGGCGGAGGACCATCACTTCAATTCTGGTAGTCTTTGCTTCTTCCGGCATGCTGACATTTGTCCGCTTGTCTTCTCAAGAGATTTGCAGGATTTTTCAGAGGCAATGCTGATGGAATCAGCTGATGCATTATATAGTCAGTATAGATGCATATAATGCACTTTAATTGCATTGAACTGCATGACATGGGTCTACACTAACCATATAATGCAGCTCAGAACTGCATTATTTATGCCAGTGTAGATCCAGCCTAAGAGGTGTCTTTTTAATCTGATTCTTACGTATATTCAGGAAACAGGTCACGGTATCTTGCTGTTTAAAAGTGGGTAAGATCCTGTGTGTGTCTGTGTGTTTTTCACACAGACACACTCCAAGTGTTCAAGTTAATTGGATTTTCTGTTGACTTCTAGTTAAAGCCATGTTTTGATTTCCCTTGGGAAGCACAGACTCTTGGATTTCCAGCTCTTGTCTTAATTTGAGCACCTGAGTCAAACCACACTGGCACCAATTAATCAGAGTACCAGCGGGGCATTCTCAAATGCTGTCAATCTGGCAATAATCGAGATCTGGACCTCTGTGTGCATGTCTCCAGTTTATGTCACTGTTCACTCAAAGGAAGGTTTTTGTTGTTGTTGTTGTTGTTTTTAAACAATCTACACTTCTTGCTGTGGATGTTTATTCGTCTTATTTCTTGTAATACTCTGACACAAAACCGAAGCCAAACAGAGCTGTTCCAATATAACTATACTCAAAGAGAGAGCTTGAACTGAATTCATCCATCTTGTCATATTGTATAGCCTTCTGCAACCGTGATAGGGCTGCACAGAAGGAGTTTTGAGCTGATCAAAAACTACGAAGTACAATAATCTCTTTAACAGCTCTTCTGAGTTACTGCTAATTAATCTTTCAAGAGTGGCCAAGGATTATACGTTAGCTTTAACAAGATGATAGTAAATACGTATATGGCCTGTGACAACTGAACAGTAGGAGTGCTGTCGCACCCTGGGCCTCTGCATAAAACTGTAGACAGGACATAAATTCTGTGTGCCCAACAGGACGCCGGGGCTGCCTCAGATTAAAGGCCTTTGGATTTCCTTAAAACAGAGTCTTTAGATTACTTAAAGGTTCAATAACGTTCTTTATTATTGAAAACAAACAGGTACTTTAAGGCTTCCTTAACAATCTATTGGCCCTCTCTTAATCTTGTCCACAGGGAGCAGGCACTATCTTCATAGCTGACTAATGATTTTGTATTGTGTTGTTGATACTGGTTGTTAACCGCTCTGAGTCGCCTGAGGGCTGAGAAGAGCAGTATACAAGTGAAGTAAGTAAGTAAATAAATAGCTGTAACTAATGGGGAAATCCTTAACTTCTAATCTGGGCAGTCTGTCTTTGCCTCTGTTGGCATGGAGCCCCTGCACCAACTGCTTCTGGCTTCCGCGAGTGACCCTTACCAAGCAGAGCTTTGTAGACTTCCAGGGGGAAAGGAGTTCAGGTTTCGGTGATGGCTGGCTGAAGTCCCTCAGCAAAGAAGCTGTAGGGCTGTATAACCCCGGCCAAGCTGTAGAACCTTTTCTCCCCGGCCAAGCTATAGAAGACAAAGCTTTCTACAGGAGCTCTTGGTATTATGTCCTGCATGAAAGGCTTCTCTGTGTGGACTGACCCAAAATGGCTCCTATTCCCTCCAAAACCCAAAAAGGGAGTGGGAACAGGGAACCTAACTATAATTGACAGGTGGCTTGCCCTATGATTGCAGCCAAAAGAAGCCACCTATCTGCAGAGCCCCTGAAACTCAAGACTACAACAAATATTCAATGCAAAGCAAACAAAATTGGAGCTCCTGGTACAGCTGCACAGGAGCATTGTATTGTTGAAGGATTTCATGGCCGGAATCACTGGGTTGCTGTGAGTTTTCCAGGTTCTATGGACATGTTCAAGAAGCATTCTCTCCTGATGTTTCACTCAGGTTGTGAGATCTGTTGGAAACTAGGCAAGTGGGGTTTATATATCTGTGGAATAATGTCCAGGGTGGGAGAAAGAACTCTTGTCTGTTGGAGGCAAGTGTGAATATTGCAATTGGCCAGATTGATTAGCATTTAATGGCCTTGCGGCTTCAAAGCTTGTCTGCTTCTTGCCTGGGGGGATCCTTTGTTTGGGAGTTGTTGGATGGCCCTAATTGTTTCCTGTCTGTAATTCCCCTGTTTTTTTAGTGTTGCAATAATAATAATAATAATAATAATAATAATAATAATCCTTTATTTATACCCTCCTAACATCTCCCAAAGGACTCGGTGCGGCTTACAAGAGGCCGAGGCCCAACACATCAATAAAACAACAGCATAACAAATACAACAATAAATAAACTCATAAAACAAGCAATAAACATTAAAACAATAGCAATAAACATTAGACAATAACACCATGACACATTTAAAACTAAGGCCGGTCCAAATGTAATGATTAAAATTTTAAAATGCTGAACATGACAGGTGAGATGGATAGGTTTTTGGAGATAGGTGCGGTGTGCAGACAATTTTAAATCTCTAGTAAAGTGCATTTGGGACATGATGCTTGGAGTTTCCTATTCTGGGAAGGCACACTGGAACAACCATTTCTTCAAGCTCTTCCTAAAGACTGCCAATGTTGGGGCTTGTCTGATGTCCTTGGGGAGAGAGTTCCAGAGTCGGGGGGCCACCACAGAAAAGGCCCTATTTATTTACTGTCCTGATTTTATACTTTTTTAAAATTCTAGTAGCCAGATTTTGTTCATTTTCATGAGTTCCTCCTTGACTGCTCTGGTTGAAGTAGTCTGCAGTGTCTTTCATGTTCCTTGATTCGTATCTGGGCAGTGCTAGTTGGTGGTCCCTATGTAGATTTGTCCACAGCTGCATGGTATACGGTAGAATCCTGCAGAGGTGAGAGGATCCCTCTTGTACTTTGCTGGATTTTCTTAGTGGGTCTATAGATTATTTGTATGTTGTGTTTCTTTGTCAGCTTCCCTATGCAGTCAGTGATTCTCTTGATGTATGGTAAGAACTATTTTCCTTTGGGTGGATTTTTGTCTTTACTCCTGTTGCGTGTTCTTGGTCTTGCAGATCTTCCGATGTCTGTGGTGGAGTCTCCATTGGCCTGTAGAGCCCAGTTTAGGTGGTTCAGTTCACCTTGGAGGAGGACACCTTCCATCATCCAAATCAAAAAAGAAACACAAAGCCCTGGCAGATCATGCAAAAAAAAAATTCTATGAATCCCACCTCACTACCTCTGAGGATGCTTGCCATAGATGCAGGAAAAACATCATGAGGGAATGCCTCTAGAACATGGCCATATAGCCCGAAAATACCTACAACAACCCAGTGATTCCAGCCATGAAAGCCTTTGACAATACATATGATGTAGTAGTTTGAGTGTTGACTGCCAAACAAGGATTCAAATCCCCACTCAGCCATTTACGGGGTTACTTTGTGCATGTCATACTCATTCTCAGAGGAAAGCAAGGGCAACCACCTATGAACAAATTTTGCCGATAGAATTCCATTTTGGTTCATCTTCAGGTTACCAGGAATGTAAGGCACACATTAAAAATATATTATCATTTTGTAGTTTTTGTGATTGTGTAGAAAACTGAGACAAAATAACAGAATTTACTATTTAATCCTTCTAGATGTGTTGGACTACAGCTTTCATCACCCTGCCAAGATGGTCACTGACATGTTTATACAGTATTTTAAAACATCTAATTTTCTGGAAACAAAAGAAACATGGTTGTTGTTGCTTGAACCACAAGACAATGCTGTCCTTAAGATTTCTATCTGGCCTGTTATTCAGGTTAACCAAAACTATGGAAACATTTTTTTCAGGTTTTGTAAACTATCTGCTTTGAAAACCACCACCACCACCACCCCATCTCCTCCTTAAACTGGCAAAAACATAAAGATAGGCGTGAGGCTGCATTAAATGACTCCCTTCTTTTCTGAAGCTGCTCTCCAGCTTAAGGATCATTTTAGATAAAAACAGAGATGAAAATGCAAAACTTCTACTTTTCTAGACACTGCATAGAGATCTGGTGGAGGCAGGCAGATACAAAGGGCATGTGAAGGATGGCCACCATATGAGAGGCACATGTGCTGTCTGGAAGAGAGGGGTCAACAGTGGCAGGAGAGATAGCACAGTATAAAGACATCCAGAGATCCTCACCTGAAATAAAATTAGATCTGAAGCTTACTTGAGTTGCATAACTTTTGGCTGAAATTAGGAGGACATCTAGAGGCAAAAGGATGCAGTTAGCTAGCTTGAGATTGCTTCCTGCTGCTTCATAATAACTATGCCTTTCAACAATACCTGTTGGAAGTAACCAAGCATATATCTAATTACAATAGCCTATTTGCAAATTCCACAAATTCAGATTCTGTCCTTAATCATCTTACTCTTGTGTAGCTTCTACAATGGGGAATGTGTGAATCTGTCCAAATCTTAATATCCTTGGGGAAGGGTTTTTTCCAGGTCCTGCCACTATCACTAATTCCACTCCTATTGGACAAGTTTTTTTCCTTATTGACCAAAAAAAATGCCTCCAGACAAAGATTATGCAATTGCACGTTGCCTTTGATTAAGAGCAATTAATATTTATTTTATTTATTTGTTTACTGTATTTGTATACCACCTTTCTCAGCCTATCGGCGATTCATTTGTTATGCATTTGTTTTTATCTTGAATCATAAAAAGGAGGAAGGAAAGAAGAAGGAAAAACTGGAAAATGGGATCAACTGTTTTTTAAATTTTCAGATGTTGTATTAAGTGATATTAAAGCATCAGATATACAGTCTATGTTAGTAGTTCCCAACCTGTGGTATATGGACCACCAGTGGTCCGCAAGAATTAAAATATGATCTCCAGCCTCACCATTACTACACCATTGCAACAAGAGCAACTGGTCTTGTAGAACCCTCTTATAGCAGTCGGGCTTTATTTCCTGGAGGATGGACTGGTTGGATCTTCTCGCAGTCCAAGGCACTCTCAGAACTTTCCTCCAACACCACAGTTCAAAAGCATCGATCTTCCTTCGCTCAGCCTTCCCTAAGGTCCAGCTCTCACATCCGTAGGTTACTACAGGGAATACCATGGCTTTGACTATGCGGATCTTTGTTGCCAGTCTGATGTCTCTGCTCTTTACTATTTTATCGAGATTGGACATTGCTCTCCTCCCAAGAAGTAAGCGTCTTCTGATTTCCTGGCCACAGTCTGCATCTGCAGTAATCTTTGCACCTAGAAATACAAAGTCTGTCATGGCCTCCACATTTTCTCCCTCTATTTTCCAGTTGTCAATCATTCTTGTTGCCATAATCTTGGTTTTTTTTTATGTTTAGCTGCAACTCAGATTTTGCGCTTTCTTCTTTCACCTTGATTAGAAGGCTCCTCAGCTCCTCCTCGCTTTTGGCCATCAGAGTGGTGTCATCTGCATATTTGAGGTTGTTAATGTTTCTTCCAGCAATTTTCACCCCACTATTTTCACTATTTTACTATGACACTGTATATAGCGGGTCAGGGCCACCAATGGATTTTGTTATCTATCTTCAAACCAAAGCCCAGCATATCTCATGGCATTGTGCACCCATAAATAGGATGCCTCTCCTCCATACTATTTATATACATAGCATCATGCTCCATTTTTTTTAGAAAAGTAGTAGAGCCTTACTAGATTTTTGTGAACCAAAGTCAATTGTAAAAAAAAAAAATCCACTCAACGTTAAAAAATAATATTTTTAAAAAATGTTGAAGTGTGAAATTTTTTAAAGCAATGAATCTTTGTTCAATTTTTTTTTAGCAAAGCTCAAATTGCACCATTATACACAATTTATTTAGGACTAAGCACCACTGAACACAGTGGGAATCACCTATGAGAAAATATATACAGATTGCTCTTAAATTATACTCATTTGTGATTTCTGCAGCAAGCCTTTTTAACTTGTATGCAGAACACATCATGCGATGTGCGGGGCTGGATGAATGCAAAGCTGGGGTGAAAATTGCTGGAAGAAACATTAACAACCTCAGATATGCAGATGACACCACTCTGATGGCCGAAAGCGAGGAGGAGCTGAGGAGCCTTCTAATCAAGGTGAAAGAAGAAAGCGCAAAAGCCGGGTTGCAGCTAAACGTCAAAAAAACCAAGATTATGGCAACAAGAATGATTGACAACTGGAAAATAGAGGGAGAAAATGTGGAGGCCGTGACAGACTTTGTATTTCTAGGTGCAAAGATTACTGCAGATGCAGACTGTAGCCAGGAAATCAGAAGACGCTTACTTCTTGGGAGGAGAGCAATGTCCAGTCTCGATAAAATAGTGAAGAGTAGAGACATCAGACTGGCAACAAAGATCCGTCTAGTCAAAGCCATGGTATTCCCTGTAGTCACCTACGGATGTGAGAGCTGGACCTTAGGGAAGGCTGAGCGAAGGAAGATCGATGCTTTTGAGCTGTGGTGTTGGAGGAAAGTTCTGAGAGTGCCTTGGACTGCGAGAAGATCCAACCAGTCCATCCTCCAGGAAATAAAACCCGACTGCTCACTGGATGGAAAGATACTAGAGACAAAGTTGAAGTACTTTGGCCACATCATGAGGAGACAGGAAAGCCTAGAGAAGACAATGATGCTGGGGAAAGTGGAAGGCAAAAGGAAGAGGGGCCGACCAAGGGCAAGATGGATGGATGGCATCATTGAAGTGACTGGACTGACCTTGAGGGAGCTGGGGGTGGTGACGGCCGACAGGGAGCTCTGGCGTGGGCTGGTCCATGAGGTCACGAAGAGTCGGAGACGACTGAACGAATGAACAACAACAACAACAACCTCCATACTATTTTTATACATAGCATCATGCTCCATTTTTTTAGAAAAGTAGTAGAGCCTTACTAGATTTTTGTGAACCAAAGTCAATTGTAAAAAAAATTCCACTCGACATTAAAAAAATAATATTTTTTAAAAATGTTGAAGAGTGAAATTTTTTAAAGCAATGAATCTTTGTTCAATTTTTTTTAGGACTAAGCACTAGGCTTGGGTAACAACGGAAAAATTTGTTTCTAAACTCATTTCGTTTTTAGGGGTCCATCGCATTTCATTTTTTTAAAGAATTCCGAAATTTTCCTTTTAAAAATTTCGTAATATACGAAATTTCATATAATTACGAATCGATTCGTTAATGGCGGACGTGATTGCGCAATATGCTAAAAAAACCTCCAAATGGGACAGGGGGAACTTCTGAAGCTTCCCTCTCCCTCTGTTGTTGACTGTTGGTGTGATAAAACAAACAACAACTATAAAACTTGCACCAGGCATGCAAAAATAATTACGAAATAATTACAAAATAATTACGAAACAATAACGAAACAATAACGAAATAAATTGAAAAAATTGTTTCGAATCTAATTTACTCCTCACACTATTCCTGCATGGCTCAATATTGGATCGTAAGCTAATTTAAATAAGAATTAATAACGAATTACGAAATTAACGAACGAAACCGCCCAAGCCTACTAAGCACCACTGAACGCAGTGGGAATCACCTATGAGAAAATATATACAGATTGCTCTTAAATTATACTCATTTGAGATTTCTGCAGCAAGCAAAATAAAATTGATTCCTTCCTTCTTTTTCCCCTTATTGAGCTCATTTGCTATGTCAGCTGCTTGGACAGCTAAATGTGATAACCCATAACTGTTTTTCAAAATGAAATGCAAATTTACTTGTCTTACCTATAGTGCATTTACTTGAAAGCTCGAGTTCATTGATTTATCTTCTCCCTAGAATCTGTGTCTTTGGTCTACAGTATAAAATAGAGTATTAACTTGAGAAAACTACAGTGGAGTTTCATATAAAACCCAATACAGCCACTGGAGGTCAGCACAAACCTGCTGGAAAATTGGGTATGATCCACAAAAGCAAATTTATAATCGGATTACACAAGAACTGTTTGCATGATGTGAAGCAAGCCAAGGGGAAAATGCACAGGCCTAAAGGCTGTGGGTCACTTGAAACAGCAAATGATAGTCTAAAGCAGTTAGAGGTTGCTCAGAATCTCCAGAAAGGAAGGAAATACCCTGGAGAACACAATACCTGAGAGATTTTCCTTTTGAGTAATCCTTATTTTCACAGTGAATTGGTTCAGATTTGTAACCCTACATCCACAACTGACCCAAATACACTATACTACAGGTGGATGCCGTAAGTGTCTCAGCTTTATCTCTATTAGAGTGCTGAACTCCTAGTACAAACACAAGATATTTCCTAAAAAGAGCAGCAGCACCGAAATGAATTCAAAGGAAAATTTACTCGCTCAGGATACAACTGTGAGTCATAGAATCATAGAGTTGGAAGAGACCTCATGGGTCATCCAGTCCAACCATCACCAAGAAGCAGGAATATTGCATTCAAATCACCCCTGACAGATGGCCATCCAGCCTCTGTTTAAAAGCTTCCAAAGAAGGCGCCTCCACCACACTCCAGGGCAGAGAGTTCCACTACTGAACAGCTCTCACAATCAGGAAGTTCTTCCTCATATTCAGGTGGAATCTCCTTTCTTGTAGTTTGAAGCCATTGTTCCGCATCCTAGTCTCCAAGGAAGCAGAAAACAAGCTTGCTCCCTCCACCCTGTGGCTTCCTCTCACATATTTATACATGGCTATCATATCTCCTCTCAGCCTTCTCTTCTTCAGGCTAAACATGCCCAACTCTTTAAGCCGCTCCTCATAGGGCTTGTTCTCCAGACCCTTGATCATTTTAGTCGCCCTCCTCTGGACACATCCCAGCTTGTCAACATCTCCAGGTGTGGTCTAACCAAAGCGGAATAGAGGGGTAGCATGACTTCCCTAGATCTAGACACTATGCTCCTATTGATGCAGGCCAAAATCCTGTTGGCTTTTTTTGCCACCACATCACATTGTTGGCTCATGTTTAACTTGTTGTCCACGCGGACTCCAAAATCTTTTTCACACATACTGCTCTCGAACCAGGCATTGTCCCCCATTCTGTATCTTTCTATCTAGTGTGTCATGCAAATCACAAGTTCTGACTTGTCTCTTCTCCCAAAAAATAAATAAATAATAATTACAAGCCAAGAACAAGCTTGTGCAGCTTGTCACGAAAGAGGCAAGCCAGAAATTGTTAGTTTAGTTGGTTCTGCTTGCACATTGTTCCAATTCTGTAGCTTATACCAACAGACAGCTCAAACACAATAGGACAGGTTTTGCATCATTTAAAACTAGAAATATTTTGGATTTCCCCCCAGATTTTGGAACCCTGAAGGTAATTTTACACAATCTTTCAAACAATTTTGCCATGATAAAAAGTTTGTGTGTGCCAGCAGCAACCAAAGGTGTCCCTATTTTGGAATTCTGAATAAGAAATGGCCAACTTGTACATTTTTATAACTCTGGGTTATTGTAAATACACCCCTGGAGGCAAACAAATTTATCCAACACTATGGAAAGAGAACATTCAACCCACTCAGTTCAGTCATTCAATCCAGAAGTCTAAATAGAGGACTACAGCATAGTTAAGTAAAATCCAGTATGCATAGGCATACACAACTAATTGATAAAACAACTAATTCATTTCTATACTTCGGCTCTATACACACTGGGTTTTACACATGCATGATATGTAAATGTTACATTTATGCATGGATATCCAGTGTATAATTGCCAAGGCAGGTGCATATGAATCAGAGGATACTAATTATGAATTTTCCCATTACACAGTTCAGTAAAAAAACCAGCCTAGCCTGTTGCTATCCTAAATCCTGGAGGAGCAAAATGTAATGCTTGTTGCACCAAAGTAATGCTCGTGGCTCCAAAGATCTTACCTAATGAAAAATGCAAAGTCATGAATATTCTACAGAAAACCAAATCATAATGCCATTACTTGAGTTTTGACAGAAAAGTGATTTATGTACTCAGTGAATAAACATTATAGAATAAAATGTTTCCATTTCACCTCTTATTTGTTTATTTATTTGTTTCCTTCATTTCTACCCCGCCCTTCTCCCACAAGGGGACTCAGGGCGGCTTTACATAAGCATCAGTGATGCTGAAAACATATACATTCAATTAAAAACAGTAAAGTTTGATTAAAACATTATAAAATCATCAAAAAAATCATTTAATTCAACTCTGGATTCATAGCTGAGCCTGGAACCCCAGGTCTCGGTGGTGGCCAAGGGAGCTTTTGCACAGTTAAAGCTTGTGCGCCAGTTGCGCCCGTACCTTGGGAAGTCTGACTTGGCCATGGTGGTCCACGCTCTGGTTACATCCCGAATAGATTACTGCAACGCACTCTATGTGGGGTTGCCTTTGAAGACTGTTCAGAGACTTCAAGTAGTCCAATGGGCAGCAGCTAGATTACTCACCGGAGCGCCATACAGGGAGCATACCACCCCCCTGCTGCGTCAGCTCCACTGGCTGCCGGTCCACCTCTGAGCACAATTCAAAGTGCTGGTCTTGGCCTATAAAACCCTATATGGCTCCGGCCCAGCTTACTTATCCGAACATATCTCTCTCTACGTTCCACCTCATAATTTAAGATCTACTGGGGAGGCCCTGCTCTCGGTCCCACCAGCGTCTCAAATGCATCTGGTGGGGACGAGGGACAGGGCCTTCTCAGTGGTGACCCCCCACTTATGCAATTCACTCCCCAGCGAGATTAGATTGGCATCCTTCCTCCTTACTTTTAGGAAAAAAACTAAAGACGTGGTTTTGGAGCCAGGCCTTTGGCTAGTGGGCACAACAGCACTTTAGGCACTGAACTCGGACAATAGGATTGTTTGAAAATTGGAAATGGCTTTATGACCTGTGATTATGTGATCTGTTCTATGTGGTTATGTAATTGTAATTAATATCCAAGCGAGAGTCCAAAAGTGGCAGGCCCAAACCCAGCACCTCAATCCGTGGGTGATACCAGATGAGAGACTCCCCCCGGGCACACAGAAGACTGGGCGACTTGGAAGGTGCTGAACAGACTGCGCTCTGGCACCACAAGATGCAGAGCCAATCTTAAGAAATGGGGCTACAGGGTGGAATCCACGGCATGCGAGTGTGGAGAAGAACAAACCACTGACCACCTGCTGCAATGCAACCTGAGCCCTGCCACATGCACAATGGAGGACCTCCTTGCGGCAACACCAGAAGCACTCCAAGTGGCCAGATACTGGTCAAAGGACATTTAATCAACTACCAAGTTTGCAAAATCTGTTTTTTTTAAATCTGTTTGTTTGTTTTGTTCTGTTAGAAATGTAATACAATGGTCTGGTTGCTGATAACACGATAAATAAATAAATACTGTTTAATTGTTATGTAATGGATTTTATATTGCTGTTTTATATTGTTGTTTTGATACTGTTAGCATTGAATAGTTGCCTGTGTTAGCCGCCCTGAGACCCCCTTCGGGGGTGAGAAGGGCGGGGTAGAAATGGTCTAAATCAGGGGTCCTCAAACTAAGGCCCAGGGGCCGGAAACGGCCCTCCAAGGTCATTTACCTGACCCTCGCTCAGGGTCAACCTAAGTCTGAAACAACTTGAAAGCACGCAACAACAACATCAATCCTATCTCATCAGCCAAAAGAAGACCCACACTTCCCACTAAAATACTAATAAGTCTATATTTGTTAAAATTGTTCTTCATTTTAATTATTATATTCTTTTAAAGTGTTTTTACACTACAAATACGATATGTGCAGTGTGCATAGGAATTCATTCATGTTTTTTTTTAGTTATAATCCGGCCCTCCAACAGTTTGAGGGATTGTGACCCGGCCCTCTGTTTAAAAAGTTTGAGGACCCCTGGTCTAAATAAATAAATAAATAAATAAATAAATAAATAAATAAATAAATAAATAAATCTTAGCAACTCTAAATATATCTCAGGAGAGAAAAGGAGGTCAAAGTAAAGATTGACTGACAGACAACTTTTAGGTCCTACTGAAAATCTGGAACTTTATTTATTACATATTCCAAACAATAATACAGTCATGGGAAAGGCAACAGAATTCTGAACAATGTTTAATATCAAATACAGCAAAGGCTCATATAGCTATTTCATTTTAAAATGTCTTCCCTTTGTATTTTTTTAAATAAGAAGATATTTAGGAAAGGCAAGCTATCTGTATTTCCTGCAATAGAAAAGGAACAAGTTTGTTTGTTTTCTTTTTTACGCAGCACTTCTGGACTTCTTTGCTTTCGGCTATGTCAATGGGGCACATTACAAGCTTCTATTCGCAGAAGAAATCAATGGCCTAGAAAAGAAGCAATGATTGGCTGTTAGAATCTATTTGCTTTCATGGGAAAATAGGGTTATTCAGATGCAACACTAAATCAAATTTGCCATTATGAACAAGTTCTCCTTCCCACCCCCAGCCATATACACTTACATGCCTTCCCTCCTTTTTCTCCAATCTATATAAATAAAAGTGTAATGTTCGTTTGTGGGATTAACAGAACTCAAAAACCACTGGGGGGATTGACACCAAATTTGGACACCATACACCTAACAACTCTGGGGGGCATCTGCTCCAGCCTCACAGAACCCGACTAGCAACCGTCACCCAGAGGACCGTTTCATCGGCCGCCCCAAGTCCATGGAACAACTTGCTGGAAGATCTCCAACAGCTAAATGAATTGTCAAAATTTAAAAGCCGTCTAAAGACCTATCTCTTCTGGCAGACCTTCCCAGACAGTCCTTAAACATGAATTTTAAAGTTGCGTTCTTTGTTTAATCTCTATTTTATGTATTTTAATATGGATTGTGGCGCAGCTGGCTGAGTGTCAGCTGTATTAAGATCACTCTGACCAAAAGGTCATGAGTTCGAAGCCAGCCTGGGTTGGAGTGGATTTCCAACCAATTATGTGTAGCCTGTTGTTGACCTTTGCAATCCGAAAGACAGTTGCATCTGTCAAGTAGGAAAATTAGGTACCACCTTAGTGGGGAGGCTAAATTAACTAATTTATGAGGCCATAAAAAAGACTCCAGCAAAGCATTCCAGCTGGGAAGCATGCGGGGAATGCGGAAGCACTTCATCAGCATCGCAGATAGACAATGAAAGTGACAGCTCCCCTGGCGGCCAGAAAAAGTTAAAGTGTATGTCTGTATATGTTTGTATGTCAAAAATTGGCCATATATGTGTACAGTGTTATCCACCCTGAGTCCCCTGCGGTGTGAGAAGGGCGGAATATAAAAGCTGTAAATAAATAAATAAATAAATATTTTATAGAAATATGTTTTAATACATATATTTTATAGAAATGCATTTTAATATGTATATATATGGTATTTTTACAATGTTTATGTGTTTTAATTATTCTGCAACCCTCCTTGAGCCACAAGGAGAGATGAGTAAGAGTTATTATTATTATTATTGCCCAATAAAAAGTTATATTAATGGGGCTGCCAGCATAATGGTGAGGCCCGTCTTGGTTTCCTTCAAACATGGCAAGGTTTCTGTTTACCTGTGAGAACATTTCTCTGCATGTAATTTATTAATGATATTTTTAAAATCATGCTCATCAAACGGTGACTCTTCTGTGTCAATCAAGAGATCAAGAGAAATAAAGCTATGACAAAAAAGTTGTCCAAAAATTACACAAAAAGAAAGGAGAGCACTTAACACCCGGGCAAACAGTCCAAATAATAAAGTCCAGCTAGAGATTTCCTATCTAAGTAAGAATTTGGTAAGTTTAGGAAGTGATCCCGTTTTCAGAATCCAAATAAAAAGTGGAAAAAGTGATCAAGTTACTTCTGGGCAATGCCTGTTGCAAAGGAAGCAATAAGGCAGAAGTAAAGAAAGTGGCATATAGCCCAGTCAGGAAAAAAGGCAGCTTTTGGCAACAGGAAGAATATCTAACAGCAAGCACAGTGTCTCCCTTGTACCCAAAGACATCTGTCTGTCTCTCAGTATGTACAGGGCAAGAGCCAAGGACAATAGGGGAACTTCTGTGTTTATTCAGTAATTGCAGCAAAGCAACATAGTTGTGCTTGGTTAGTACTTGGATGGGAGAGCATCAGTGAATACTGGGTGCAATGGGCTATATTTCAAATAAATGTCACCAATTTCTATTTACTATCTTAAACAAGGGAAATACAGTGAAAAAATCAAGAAAGAAGATGGAGAAAATATTTAGAAAATATCTATGTTGGGTTGCCTTTGAAGACGGCCCGGAAGCTCCAAATGGTCCAATGTACAGCAGCCAGGTTACTAACAGGAGCGGCGCTCAGAGAGCATACAATTCCTCTGCTGAACCAGCCCCACTGGCTGCCAGTTTGCTACCGGGCTGGCTTTAGCCTATAAAGCCCTAAACGGTTCCGGCCCAGCTTATCTATCCGAATGCATCTCTTCCTACGAACCCTCCAGGAATTTGAGATCGTCTGAGGAGGCCCTGCTCTCGATCCCGCCTGCTTTGCAAGCACGTCTGGCGGGGACGAGAGACAGGGCCTTCTCTGTGGTGGCCCCTCGGCTGTGGAACTCCATGCCTAGGGACATTAGATCAGCCCCCTCCCTCCTGGCCTTTCGGAAAAAAGTAAAAACTTATCTCTTTGAGCAAGCATTTGGAACCTCCGAATAAATAGACAAACTTGAATTGGAAAATGACCCAGGAACTGCCCAAGACAATGGAACGGATAAGGACTTGAATGAGAGGATATAGTTTTTAGCTTTTAATATTGTTATTATGCCCTGTCTTATGTCTAATTGCACTATAATGGTTCTTTTGCTTATCAATGTATGTATTTTTATGGCATCAAATTGTGCCGATTGTGTACGCCGCTATGAGTCGCCTCCGGGCTGATATGAGCGGGGTAGAAATAATGCAAATATAAATATAAATAAAATAAATAAATAAAAATACAGAAATCAGAGGAAGGATTGGCAGGATAAATATATAAATTGATGATTAAGGATGATCAATATATGATAAGAATAATACAAACTAAATGGCAGAAAGAAGTCAAACAACAGACGGATTACTGAAGGGGATCAAGAAAATTAAATGGAGAAATACAAAGAACTGGGAAGGAAATTTATTTTGAAATGGTATAGGACTCCAGCCCAACTTTCATATATGGTAACAGGGATAAGACCAATGTGTTGGCACTGGGGATTAAATAAAGGATGGTATGCCCATATGTGGTGGGAATGTTCAAAGGTAACACCCTTTGCGGGAAAAATAGTGAAGAAAATGGAAAAACTATTCAAATTATGACTTCAAGTAAATATAGATGCTCATGGGATTATTAGGCAACAATACGATTAATGTAAAAGAACAAGAATTGTTTAAAACCATGATTTTAGCAAGAAGGCAGTGATAGCATAGGGTTGGAAAAATGAAAAAATGAACTATGAAAAACCTGTAATAATTATTTTTATGATCAGGTTCAATCTGACATTTTCGCATGTTTAATTCAGCACGATACGCAGGGTAAAATAAGAGAAATTAAAGATAAATTGGGTTTTTTTGTCATGTCAGGAGTGATTTGAGAAACTGCAAGTCACTTCTGGTGTGAGAGAACTGGTCGTCTGCAAGGATAAATGGATAATTTATATGAAATGGATAAAAAGCGGCTAAGCCAACATAAATATTGTACAGAAACTAAGAAAATTTTGCTCATGGTTAAAGATATAGAGGAAAATATGTGGTCTGGATGATGGATGGTGTCATTGGGAGGATTTTAATAATTTAAAATTAATAAAAATATATTGGATAAAAAGAGAAAAAAATAGACAGCATTTTAGAGGAAGGAACTGGTGAAACCACCTGAGTATTCCTTATTTAAGAAAACCCTTTGGAATCCATGGAGTCTTCATAAGTCCACAGGTAACTTGAAGGCACATACACACACATTGTCACTTGGCTAAATTACCGTATATTTCGGCATATAAGATGACTAGGCGTATAAGATGATCCCCAACTTTTCCAGTTAAAATATAGAGTTTGGGATATATTCACCGTATAAGACTACCCCTCTTCCAACGCACACCAAATAAAAATTTAAAAAGCATCGGATTTGATTTCAATATGGTAATTTTCCTATTACTGTACCTCCTTCTCAGTCTCTCAGATCCGGCACATGCGCACTTGCACCCCTTCAATGAACTCTTCAGGAGCGAGATCTGAGAGGCACAGGAGGAGGTACGATAATAGGATACAAGGGCTGGCCAGACAGGTAAAAGAAGTGTGTTTGTCTGGGCCAAGAGCCACTCTATCTCTTTTTTCCATACCCCGGGCATCCCGGATACCTGCAGCTTGCTCCGCCCTTCACTTACACCTTCCTGGTGAGGCACCCCTTCACCTCACCATCAGGATCACATTAAGTCCACGAATCCTGATGAATGGATTTTCTTCTACCGTACTTGTACAGCGTCGCCCTTAATGCTTTCGTACAGTCGCTGCATACGGCAGGGATGCGGCCACTGCCATTTTTGAGCTCCCCCCACCATATGCGGCAACCACAGATTCTCCAATCCAATTGGAAATTTTAGCACCCACTCTATAAGACGACTCCCGCGTATAAGACTACTCCTGTGTGTAAGACTACACCTGTGTATAAGACTACTTCCATGTATAAGACTACTCCCGCGTATAAGACTACTCCTGCGTGTAAGACTACTTCCGTGTATAAGACTACTTCCGTGTATAAGACTACTCCCGCGTATAAGATGACCCTACATATAAGATGACCCCTGACTTTTGAGAAGATTTTCTTGGGTTGAAAAGTAGTCTTATATGCCAGAATATACGGTAATAGACATCTCAACATGCAAGATGCGTTTCTTTGCTATGGCTACCAGTGATGGCAGTGCAATGATGAGCTAGACCAAAATATTTGTGTGGCAACATTAATGTAACTAGTTCATTTTTAATGTTCTTTTACCTTTGTGGCAACTGTCTCATTTGCTTCCTGATAGACATGCTGTTCTGTGACTAAATTCCTGGGGAAATAACCAACAGTGCCCATCTCGTTCTCATAATGCTGACCGTAAACCTGAAGAAGATACATCCAAGTACAGAATTAAACATCATTATTATTCATTGTACACAAGCTTGATTTTCTTTTGGGAGCAAAGAATGCAGCTGTCTTTTTATATATCGTTTGAAATTAGTTTGATTATCATAAAGTACTAATGAAACATGTTGTTTTTCTGATCAATCATCTTTTGAAAAAGGGATTATATGTGTGTGCATGCAATTATGGTAATGAATTTCTGTGGACTACAAAGCAATACACATTGGCTGCATCCAGTATAGGATCAACACTCATGGATTAGGGAGGTTTAAATCTTCCATTCACTGCAACAATTTTTTTTTCCAAAACTGGTATTGTATGCTGCTGTGAATGCTCATCCTGCAAAGGTGACAACATGGACAAAGCCTGCTTGTTTTCATGGCCCCGGGAATGTTTTTAATAAATAACTTCAATCCAATTTAGGGCCCATTCTCCCTCTTCATTCACAGTAACTCTGAGCCAATTGACCCTAAGCATAAAACAGTCCCCTCTTCAATATACAAGGAAATATAAGGAAAATATAAGGAAATATAATATATAGAAACATTGTCTTTCTTGCTGCATTGAAGCATTTCAGGCTTTTTTGAGAAGATTCTGAGATCTTTTTGTTTTCTCACCCCACTGTTTTTTAGCATAAAATGCTCCATAAGTAAAGGTAAAGGTTTTCCCTGGCATTAAGTCTAGTTGAATCCAACTCTGGGGAGGAGGGGGTGGGGGTGATGGTGGTGGTGCTCATCTCCATTTCTAAGCCAGAGAGCCAATGTTGTCCATAGATACCTCCAAGGTCATGTGGCCGGCATTTTTTTTTTTGTCGTGTCAGGAGCGACCTGAGAAACTGCAAGTCGCTTCTGGTGTGAGAGAATTGGCCGTCTGCAAGGACGTTGCCCAGGGGACGCCCGGATGATTTGATGTTTTATCATCCTTGTGGGAGGCTTCTCTCATGTCCCCGCATGAGGAGCTGGAGTTGATAGAGGGAGCTCATCCACCTCTCCCGGGATTCGAACCTGCGACCTGTCGGTCTGCAGTCCTGCCAGCACAGGGGTTTAACCCACTGTGCCACAGGGGGCTCCATGTGGCCAGCATGACTGCATGGAGCACCATTACCTTCCCACATAAGCGGTGCCTATTGAACTACTCACACTTGCATTTTTTTGAATTGCTAGGTTGGAAGAAGCTGGGGCTAACAGTGGGAGCTCACCCGCTCTGTGGATTGAAATCACCGATCTTCCAATCAGCAAGTTCAGCAGCTCAGTGGTTGAACCCACTGAGCCACCGCAGCCCCAAAATGCTCCACCATAGAAGGAAAGGTGGATATACACCTGGACCTAGAATGTGGAACTATTATAATACAAGTTTAGGATTGTTGTTTTACTTTTTTTACTTTTAAAGTAATGTTTAAAACCTTTTAAAATAAAGTTAATTTTTAAAAATCTATTATTTATTCATAAGTAAGAAGTAGCATTGCTAATTTGTTACTTTTTTTTAATAAGCATTCAAAATGCAAAAAATGGACAAAATGTTCCCAAATTCTTCAAAATATCACTTAAAATATTTTTGAAGTACTGAGTAAACATTATTTGTAACACTAAAATTCAATGTCACATTATTTTTAAAAATATCAATGTTGCGTCCATGCCATTCCAAAAAGTGGCACCTTATAAATAAAGAAATTACTGGGTTGTTGTAGGTTTTTTTGGGCTGTATGGCCATGGTCTAGAGGCATTCTCTCCTGACGTTTCGCCTGCACTTTGGCAAGCATCCTCAGAGGTAGTGAGGTCTGTTGGAACTAGGCAAAAGGATTTATATATCTGTGGAATGACCAGGGTGGGGCAAAGGACTCTTGTCTGCTGGGACTAGGTGTGAATGTTTCAACTGACCACCTTGATTAGCATACAATGGCCTGACTGTGCCTGGGGCAAACCAGAGAAGTCAGCCATAGCAGAGCACCTGACGAACCAACCTGGACACAGCATTTTATTTGAGAACACAGAAATGCTGGACCGCTCTCACAACCACCATGTCAGACTACACAGAGAAGCCATTGAAATACACAAGCATGTGGACAATTTCAACAGAAAGGAGGAAACCATGAAAATAAACAAAATACTGGCTACCAGTATTAAAAAACTCTAAAATTAGAACAGCACAACAACAGAGAGGAAACAAACAAGGACATCTAATTACCTCTCAACAAATGTTTGCCCCAGGCGCAGTCAGGCCATTGTATGCTAATCAAGGTGGTTAGTTGAATACATTCACACTTAGCTCCAGCAGACAAGAGTCCTTTGTCCCACCCTGGTCATTCCACAGATATATAAACCCCTTTTCCTAGTTCCAACAGACCTCACTACCTCTGAGGATGCTTGCCAAAGTGCAGGCAAAACGTCAGGAGAGAATGTCTCTAGACCATGGCCATAGAGCCCAAAAAAACCTACAACAACCCAGTGATTCCGGCCATGAAAGCCTTCGACAATACAAAGAAATTACTTGTGCTATGTCTGAGCCCTGTCTGACCCTCCCTGAAAAGAAGAATTTTGAATATTTTTCCTGCTTCTTTGCCTTTCAAGGATTCTGGCACCTCTTTAAATTGTGTGCGCTAAGTAAATAGCTAAGAAAAGGTAAATATCCTGTTTATATATTGAAAATTCTTACGCTTCCAGCCCAAAATTCTCCAGCTCCTCTTTCTGGCACAAGCTTGGAGTAAACATAGACCAATTCTCCCTTTTTAATATTAATAAATCGGCAGTCCGGTGCATTGTAGTCGTCTTCTGCTCTTGCCAAGGAAATGGCATCTGTGGGATCAAAAACACAGAAACAAACCTGTAAATCTGCAGGTATAGCCTTTCACCTTCATACAAATCAAGAGAACTGCCTGACTTCATCAGTTCCTTTCCAAAGCACAGATTCCTATGAGCCTCTTGAGGTCAGATAATAGATACCCATGCTTTAGTTAAGATACCCACAGCTTGACTTAGGAATGGGGCAATTGCAGTTAAAGAAGTCCAGAAACTTTTAGGTCTCCAGAGTGCACATTCAAAGCAGACAGGTAAACAAACAGAAGTGAGAGAGACTTACACAAACACTCCTCATCCGCACACAGCTTCTCGCTGGCAAGTTTGTCCATAAAAATGCCCTTTGCGATCTGGAATGTAAATCCTAGAGACAGAAGAAATATCAGCAAACGAACAGTGTGTGACATTTTCTTTGCCCGTCCTCTCATTCGCAAGTGCCTTGCTCTCCCTTTCATAAATGCGACAGAAGTGGAGGAATGGATCTCTTTTATAGAAACTCTTTCACATTAGTCTGCAGGGAACCACCTCTCTGGCCAATGGGAAGCGATGAGAGCAACGTTCCATTCTTTTTGCAGAACTGCGGAGGGATCCTTGAGGCCTTGCTTCCTGCTCTACAAACTGTTCGAGGCAATGTCCTTCATAGAATCATAGAATCAAAGAGTTGGACGAGACCTCATGGGCCATCCAGTCCAACCCCCTGCCAAGAAGCAGGAATATTGCATTCAAATCACCCCTGACAGATGGCCATCCAGCCTCTGTTTAAAAGCTTCCATGAAGGAGCTTCCACCACACTCCGGGGCAGAGAGTTCCACTGCTGAACGGCTCTCACAGTCAGGAAGTTCTTCCTCGTGTTCAGATGGAATCTCCTCTCTTGTAGTTTGAAGCCATTGTTCCATGTCCTCGTCTCCAAGGAAGCAGAAACAAGCTTGCACCCTCCTCCCTGTGCCTTCCTCTCACATATTTATACATGGATATCATATCTCCTCTCAGCCTTCAAATTACATTGAGCATATTTTACAAAAGAACAGAAAATTAAGAATCTGTTGATTACACTATGTAACACAATTTTTGTTCCTGGTTTATAAATGTTATTTCCTAATTGGTTCTATCATAAAAACATGGGAAGTTTATTAGACTGCAAAAAAAAACTTTGCTTCTTGTGGGACATCCTGCAGCACGTTTTGCTAGTGCTTTTTAATGAATATCTCATTGACTCTCAACCAATTCAACATAGTTTGTGGCAGTCACAAAAATTATTTATTATTTATTTATTTAGCAATTTTGTATACCGGACTGTGGCCAGGAAATCAGAAGACGCTTACTTCTTGGGAGGAGAGCAATGTCCACTCTCGATAAAATAGTAAAGAGTAGAGACATCAGACTGGCAACAAAGATCCGCCTAGTCAAAGCCATGGTATTCCCTGTAGTCACCTACGGATGTGAGAGCTGGACCTTAGGGAAGGCTGAGCGAAGGAAGATCAATGCTTTTGAACTGTGGTGTTGGAGGAAAGTTCTGAGAGTGCCTTGGACTGCGAGAAGATCCAACCAGTCCATCCTCCAGGAAATAAAGCCCGACTGCTCATTGGAGGGAAGGATACTAGAGACAAAGTTGAAGTACTTTGGCCACATCATGAGGAGACAGCAAAGCCTGGAGAAGACAATTATGCTGGGGAAAGTGGAAGGCAAAAGGAAGAGGGGCCGACCAAGGGCAAGATGGATGGATGGCATCCTTGAAGTGACTGGACTGACCTTGAAGGAGCTGGGGGTGGTGACGGCCGACAGGGAGCTCTGGCGTGGACTGGTCCATGAGGTCACGAAGAGTCGGAGACGACTGAACAAATGAACAACAATGAAAGAATATGGCTGACCTCAATAACAACATACCGGTCTTCTCCCCTCTATTGGGGGACTCGGGTCGGTTTCCAACAATAAAATCACAAAACAATCATTAAAAACATCATATAACATATTCAATTAAAACGTTATAACAGCAAAATGCAATCACATAATAACAATGGTCAGTCGTCATAGTGAATTTGTTGTCCATCATTCATTGTCATCTATCCGATCACAGAAATATTGATTCACTCGTTGAAAGCCAAATCCCATAGCCAGGTTTTCACCTGTTTTCTGAATGACAGAATGGAGGGGGCAGTTCTGATCTCCAGTGGGAGAGATTTCCAGAGTCGAGGGGCCACCACCGAGAAGGCCCTGTCCCTCGTTCCCACCAGACGCGCCTGAGAAGCCGGTGGGGCTGAGAGCAGGGCCCCTCCGGACGATCTTAACAACCTAGATGGTTCATAGGGGAGAATATGTTCGGACAGGTAAACTGGTCCGGAGTCGTTTAAGGCTTTATAGGTTAACACCAGCACTTTTAATTGTGCTCGGAAGCTGATTGGCAGCCAGTGGAGCTGGCGCAACAAAGGAGTAGTATGCTCCCTGTATCCTGCTCGTGTTAGCATTCTGGCTGCCGCACGTTGGACTAGTTGGAGCTTTCGGGCAGTCTTCATAGGCAACCCCACGTAGAGAGCAGGATAATAAATGCTATAATTTATTTGTGCATAAGGCAGACCTTTGTGCTGTTTAAACTCCCGCTTTACCAAAAGCTAGACATTTTTAAACATTTAATTTCCTAATAAACCTCATTTCCATTGCTGAGAGCATAGTAGTATCATATAACCCTCAGTGCTGCAGTGGGTTAAAGCACTGAGTTGCTGAACTTGCTGATTGAAAGGTTGCAGGTTCGAATCCAGGGAGCGCCGTGACCCTTCAGTTGAAACTTCTTTGGACATCCATTCTTGGTATTTGTTTTGTTTTGTTTTTTTAGACTTCTCTTATTTTTTTCTCCCTGTTGGCATTGTTTGCATTTGTACCTTCAATGATCGAATGGTCGCAGGTTCGAATCCGAGGAGCAGCGTGAGCCCCAGCTTCTGCCAAAATAGCAGTTCAAAAACATGCAAAATGTGAGTAGATCAATAGGTACCGCTCCGGCGGGAAGGTAATGGCGCTCTATGCAGTCATGCCAGCCACATGACCTTGGAGGTGTCTATGGACAATGCTGGCTCTTCGGCTTAGAAATAGAGATGAGCACCAACCTCTAGAGTTGGACACAACTGGATTTAATGTCAGGGGAAAACCTTTACCTTTATCTATAAGGACTAGACGTAACAGCAGGTCGTAAGAGATAAGGATTTGCTACTACATTCAGCCAACCACTGTTTGCTGACCTGTCCACATATTCAGATCTACAAATTGACTGAAACGGATTCCAATTTGTTTGAATGTACAAATTACCCAGTTGTAAGAAGTTGGTTTCTCTGTATTAAATTAATTCAAGTTTATTTTACTGTTTTATTAACAACTGAACTAATTTCTAATCAATTGAGCATATTATGTGTGGCTTGTGTCAGCATCATTACACTTCATTCTGTATTCTGAAGCTGTCACAAGTTCAGGCCTCCCTCTTGTAACCGCATATTAATAAATCAATAGCATAAATGTGTTTCTTAATCTCGATTTCCTGACTTTTGACCAATGTCAATTTTCTTGATTTTGCAAAAAACAGAAACAACAACAACACTTTAATTTTTTTCCGCTCTATCTCAAGGGACTCAGAGCGGTTTCCAAGTAACATAAACAATACATACAAGAAAAAATGGCATAAACATAAAATTAACAAGACAATATAAGCATTAAAACCACAATAGCACATATATTTAAAATAATCATGCCTGATCAAGGCAGTTTAAAAGGCCAGGCCGGGCTACTGCGATTTTAGAGGGCCCGGGAAATTAGGTAGAGACTATGGCTGTACATTTCCAGGGCCTAATAGAAGAGAGTGACCTGGGTAATTGATAGAAGAAGAAATGGCCAATTTCAACAGTATCTGGGGCAGAGCTAGAACTAGTCATTCTCAGAGGCTTGTTTAAACCACCAGGTCTTCAGGCTCTTACAAAAGGAGGGGAGGGATGGGGCCTGTCTTATTTCTCTAGGAAGGGCATTCCAGAAGCAAGGGGCCACCACTGAGAAGGCCCTCTCTCTCATCTCCAACAACCGTACTTGTGACGGTGGTGGGAGCAAAAGGAGGGCCACCCCGGAAGATCTTAAAGTTCGTGCTGGTTCATAGAGGGAGATGTGATTGCGAAGATAGATGGGGCCCGAACCGTTTAGGGCTTTATAGGTCATAACCTGCACCTTGAATTTGGCTCGGCAACTTATTGGCAGCCAGTGAAGCTGTTTTAAAAGGGGCGCTGTATGCTCCCTATAGTTTTCTCCACTAAGGAGGCTGGCTGCCGCTCGTACCAATTGGAGCTTCCGGGCCATCTTCAAGGGCAGCCCCACATAGAGCACATTGCAATAGTCCAATCTAGATGTAACCAAGGCATGGACCACGCTGGCCAAGTCAGATTTCATGAGGTATGGTCACAGCTGGCGCACAAGTTTAAGTTGTGCAAAGGCCCTCCCGGCCACCGCCGACACCTGAGCATCAAGTGACAGCGTTGAGTCCAGGAGGACCCCCAAGCTATGGACCTGCACCCTCAGGGGGAGTGTAACCCCGTCAAGCACAGGTTGCCACCCAATACCCCGGTTGGCCCCACAACTGACCAGGAGGGCCTCCGTCTTGTCTGGGTTACGCTTCAACTTGTTAGCCCTCATCCAGTCCATCACAGCAGTCAGACACTGGTTCAAGGTCTGGGAGGTTTCCTTGGAGTTTGGTGGAAATGAGTAGTAGAGTTGGGTGTCATCTGCATACAGATGGCACCCAACTCCAAAACTCCGGATGACCTCATGTAGATATTAAAAAACAAGAGTGGGAATTGGAAGAAGTGATGGTTTAAATCAGGTGTGGGAAAATTGGCTCTCCAATTCTTTTAATTATCACCCAGAAGCGCCAGCAATGTGACTGAGTGAACTGTTGTCCAAAAAATCTTGAAACAACCCCCCCCCCCCCATTTTAAATAATCTGATGTCTCTGGGCAGCACTACTTATGGACTACTCCACTAGTTGTGCATAACCTATTGGAGTTGTATGTCAAAATATTTCAAAACAAAGGTTCCGTGGTATATAGCATGGTGGATATTCCCTTTAAATACAACATAGCCTTTCTGATATGCCTGTCTTCACAAAGACCTGGGACGAAGACAAGAACTTATTCCTTCAGATGCATTCTATTAATGTGAAAGTCTCCAACAAGAGATACATCTATATATATATATATGCTCTGTGCATAATGAGTACCTTAAGAACCAATGAACAAAATCACACCAAATTTGGCAACAAAACGTTTCACAACACAAGGAGTGACCATCACTCAAAAAATTATGATTTTGTCATTTGGGAGTTGTAGTTGCTGGGATTTATAGTTCACCTACAATCAAAGAGCATTCTGAACTCCACCAATGATGGAATTGAACCAAACTTGGCACACAGGACTCCCCTGACCAACAGACAACACTAGAAGGGTTTGGTGGGCACTGACCTTGAGTTTGGGAGTTGTAGTTCACCTACATCCAGAGAGCACTGTGGACTCAAACAATGATGGATCTGGACCAAACTTGGCACAAGCACTCAATACGCCCAAATATGAACACAGATGGAGTTTGGGGGGAAATAGACCTTGACATTTGGGAGTTGTAGTCACTGGGATTCACAGTTCACCTACAACCAAAGAGCTTTCTGAACCCCACAAACGACAGAATTGGGGCAAACTTCCCACACAGAACCCCCATGACCAACAGAAAATACTTAAGGCCGTCCAATCCAAGAAAACATAATCAAAGTCCTCCTGACAAAGAGCCAGCCAGCCATACATCTTGATAGAGATGTAGATAGATATGATTCACACAGAGAGAAATAGTATCCTAGATTTGAAAGGGACCCCTAAAGAAGGACAATGATATGTTGCATGTTCCCAAGTAGGCAAACCAGACAAGAAAATGTAATCAAAGCCCTCCTGACAAAGAGCCATCCAGCCATAGATATAAATAGAAATATATGATTCTCACACACACAGATATAGTATCATAGATTTGAAAGGAACCCCCTAAAGAAGGTCAATATATGCTGCATGTTCCAGAGTGGGCAAACCAGACACTCTCCACATCAACACTGACATAGAAACAAGGAATACTGTTTACCCACAAGCATCAAGACATTACATAGATTAGAAACCATTACTTTATTTTCCAGATCAACAGACTGGGGCACAGCAACGCGTGGCAGGGGACAGCTAGTTACAATATATGGAAAGAAAAACATTCCTTTATTGTTCAGAGCAAGCTACATGACAGATATAGCCTCCTATCAGGTCATCATATGTAGTCAAATCATATTCTACAGCAGTGTTGGAGAACTCTTTCTGTTACAGGTCTCAGGGATATTTCTGCAAGTGGTGTGTGGAATCCAGTCATCAGGGCATAGAGTTAAAAGATAGAAGTGAGTAGGATGTAGTACCTTGGATTTGGAAACATAAGTCTCCTCCGAAGTATCATAGGATTAGCATTAAATAGAATCATAGAGTTGGAAGAGACCACACAGGCCACCCAGTCCAACCCCCTGCCATGCAGGAAAAGCTCAATCAAAGCACCCTGACAGATGGGCATCCAGACTCCAAGGCAGTGAGTTCCACTGTTGAACAGTTCTTACAGTCAGGAAGTTCTTCCTAATGTTCAAGTGGAATCTCCTTTCCTGAAATTTGAACCCATTGCTCCATTGAGTCCTACTTTCCAGGGCAGCTGAAAACAAGCCTTCCCCCACTTCCTTATGACATCCTTTCAGATATTTAAATATGGTGATCATGCCTCTTCCGAAACATCTCTTCTGTAGGCTAAAAATGCTCAGCTCCTCAAGGGGATTTATGGTCTCTGGCCCTTTGATAATTAGTTGCCCTCCTCTGGACACCTTCCAGCTTGTCAATATCTCTTTTCAACTGTGGTGCCCAGAATTGGACACAGTATTCCAGGTGAAGTCTAACCAAAAGCAGAATATATTGCTATCATTTTTCAAGAATGTCAAGTTTCTATGTAATTAGATCATAACAATTTGGACAAAGTAAAACTGCCCCACGGATTCCTTCCCGTCTTAGGAAAAGCACCTACCCTAGAAACCTTTAAAAAGGACCTTAAAACCTGGCTCTTCCGTTGCGCCTTTGGTGAGTAGGTTTACAACCTCACACCATTGTTTAGCTCGTTCTGTCATTGGAGTATAAATCCCGCCCCGCCGCCCTTGTAGGGAAGCTTGATTCCACAACCCCCGTTATAATGAGCCCTCCGCCGCAAATAACCTGTTTCTCATTTTTAATTAGTTTTAATTGGTTTTTAATTAGTTGTCTTTTAATCCATTACATGCAGCCCGCCCAGTGTCATTGTGATTGTGCTTACTGTAATTTTATATCGTTATGTATCCACAAGTTTTATGTAATTATGATGCTGTTTATTGTTTGTGTTTGCACTTTCGGTTTGCGTTTTCGATTTTACTTTGTTGTATACGTTGTTTGGGCTTGGCCTCATGTAAGCTGCCACGAGTCCCCATCGGGGAGATGGTGGCGGGGTATCAATTATTATTATTATTATTATTATTAGGAAATAAAATGCAGCATTTTTTACAAATAGGCAACTTTATTGTGAAGAACATAAGGTCACTGACCTATATACATAAACAAAATGTCCATCATCTGTAGTTAGCATTCCTTGAATGTATTCAGAATCCTTACAGTTGTCTACTGACTTCCATCAACTCTGCAAAAGGTATTTCCCTTAAAAAAAGGAACCAAACTTCAAGCTATCAAAAAAAAATTAATAACATATTGAAAGAAAAAAATGAGAGCAAGTCCTTTGACGATCGCAGGTCATTTCCATCACTTCTTTGCATAAGTAATTTTCATGGCATGTGATGGGGTGATTTTAAATCCTTGGAGGGCATCCCGGGCTGCTCCCGCCTGACCTTCATTTTCAAACTCCACAAACGCAATGTCATGTCTGCCAGGGACCAGACGCACTTCTTTGAAACCAGGGAACCTTGGGAGAGAAATATTTATCATGAAGCTCAGGTTCTTGAAAGCTAATCTCATCTTTCTAACTCTCCCTTCCAATAAGTTCTGAAAATTGAAAGTCGTATTTGAGAAACGAAGGTGAATGCTACAGGAAGATTCTTCCAAGAAAAACATGCCAAAGGACTTAGGAACATAGTTACAACGCAATGGGAAATGGGTTTGACATGCAGGGATTACAAACTGGGTTTGCAGGGTAAAGGTAGGAACACTTCACAATTAACATGCTAATCTATGTTTACAAACTCTCATTCAATGCAGTAATATTTTCAATACTTCCTTTTGAGGACAGTTAGACCTCCACTATTTCTGTGGTAAAGGACACAGTGTCCTCATGAAAGTGGGGAAAAATGAATAAAGAAACTCCTGCCATACACACATATATCAAAATAAACAATTGCAATTAAAACCAAACAATTAAAATCAGAATTATCAAAATCAACAAGTAAAAACACACCAACCAGACTTTAGGTTGGAATTTTGCCAGATTTACTTGAAGGCACCTTGTAAATAACACAAAACATACCAGCTACCATCAATGTATGGGTCTCTTAAGTATATTATGTATTCCCAAACCATCAATTCTTCAAAAAATTATAAAACCCCAAGGCGGATGGTTCATATTTCTAAAAGCCAAATCCTTTCATAGTATAAAAATGAATCCTTCCAGTCAGGCATGTAGCTGAAATTCTCATGGTGGTCCGCGAGAAGGCCTTACTGGTGCATTATTTAAACTGTTATGCTTATTCATATCATGATCTGATCACCATGCTCAATAGATCCCATACGCATGGGGGTATTGGGGTAACGATACAAAAGGTTTGCTAGGGTAGACCCTCTTTCACTCAGACTCAGCCCCCCCCCCCCTCAAATCAAAATCCTGGCTACGGGCCTGGCTCCAGTTGAATTTGAAGGAGAAACATCCACTAAAGAAAGGTCAGAATGAAGCAATCTATAGACAATCACTTCATTGGCTACTTTAGGCGCTCAGAATCAAATGCACATAGGAAAGTGTGTACTACTCCCATCCTTTCATCTTCAATCTTCATATGGGCAGGAATCAGGCCTGTAGTGAGGGGGGGGGGGGGTTAGGGGTTAACCCCCCCCCCCCCCGAAATGTTTCAGATTTTTTAAAAAACCTGGTTTACTCATGAATTTTAACTGGTTAACCAAATCCCCATGCTAAGTCTATGAGATGCAAAAAATTAAGAGTCCCTCTAGAACTGCAAGCACTATCTCAAGCAAATATTGACAATTTATTCACACTGTCATTACTTGCAGCAATAGCCGATGTAGTGAAGCAACCAAGTTGGGGGGGGGGGTGTTGAATGCTCCCATTAAGGAGGCCAGACTTGATGGAGATGGTTGACAGGGGCGGAGCTGCAGGCTCTGCCCCCTGCTATGCTCTTTGCTTCAGCGTGAGCTAGGAGGCAGGTTTCAACCCCCAACCCCCCCCCCCCCGCGAAAATTTCAACCCCCCCCCCTGAAAATTTCAACCCCTCCCGAAATTTTTTCTGGCTATGGCCCTGGCAGGAATAATTATCCTCATGAATTATCAGGGTTCTGGAGTCTATCATCTTCAACCCTTGCTCTCTATAAGGACAGGAACAACATTAAGTAAGAAGCTGTGCCCTGTGGACTATTAAGTTTCAGATTAAGCAATTGGTCTTTTTATTCCACTTCCTTTCTTCCAATTTAGTATAAAAGCATCAGACTGAGAGAATGGAAAGTGCTAAAGGCCATGAGACTACATTGTTTCATGAAAGATTTACAGAAATTCAATGGGGGGGGGCAGTGTCAAAGCCTAAAATCTCATCCATCTCAGTGGAATTCAACGTCGAAAAAACCAACACAGAATCACAGCTGAAGTATATTTTACAAACACAGAATTACATCTATTTCTAGATGTACTTACTGGTTGAACAGCATTGACAACATCATTTCATTTGTCTCTTCTGGCAAATTGTTGAGGAAAAGTATATAGTTTGGTGGATTATCAGGCACCTGCAATAACACAAACAAAGGATAAAGGATACTATGCAACAAAAAACATTATTTCCAAGAATTCTATTCACTTTCATGGACACACTTATCCCATCATGCTGCTAATTCTCCGACTGATCATAGCCAACAAATTGGCAAGAGCGTAATTTATTATTATCATTATTATCAGTGCCTTTGGCTTTTTTGAGCCAATTTAACTTGTATGAATGTATTTGTATTGAAACATTCTAGTTTGTGTGCAAATTATTTCTGTAAAATACAAACTAGCAGTTGATCAGTTTTGTCTTTCAGCGTTTGCTTAGTGTTTTCTTTTTTTTCTGCTATTTTCTTTTTAATTATGTTGTCATTTTAATTTTTTAAAAGATGACAGGAAAAAATGTCAAAAGAAGATGTTCTAGGTACAAAACTACTCAGCCTGAGGAGGCTCAACAATATGTTTAACAAACAGATTGGTGGACTGCTGAATCAGTGAGACCATTTCACATGGTCTCCTTCATGTATTCATTCAATGAATATGGTGGCAGTGGTGAGGGAAACAGGACCCTTTGAACAAACATGCATGTACACATTTGTGCATGTGAGTATGCCAGGATATCATAATAAATAAATAATAAAACTTTATTTATACCCCGCTCTATCTCCCCCAGGGGGACTCGGCTTACATGAGGCCACGTCCAAAAATACAGTAACACAATATAACACAAAAGCATAACAAAACCAGAAATAAAATACATAAACCCAATATAATAAACGAACAGCAAAAGCAAATCAAACATTAAAACACATTAGGCTGGGCAGGGTCGAACTCAATAATTTTTTTAAAAAAAATTATGCACATGTATATGCACAATTTCTTTCTCAGACACACAAACACAGACATATTATTTTTGCTCAAAGTCTTCAGAATAGAATAAATGAAGAGCATTATGACCTAGGTTTCCATCTCACTTATGCTCAGGTTTAGTTGGGTCTTCCATTTTCTCACAAATGCTAAACCGGTATCCTAAACAATCAGCAGCAATTGGATTCCAGCCCTGAATAGACACAATGCAATTTCTGATTTTATATACAATAAAATAGTTTAGCATGTGTCTTGTTGTTCATTCGTTCAGTCATCTCCAACTCTTCGTGACCTCATGGACCAGCCCACTCCAGAGCTCCCTGTCGGCCGTCACCACCCCCAGCTCCTTCAAGGTCAGTCCAGTCACTTCAAGGATGCCATCCATCCATCTTGCCCTTGGTCGGCCCCTCTTCCTTTTGCCTTCCACTTTCCTCAGCATCATTGTCTTCTCTAGGCTTTGCTGTCTCCTCATGATGTGGCATGTGTAATATTGTCTTATTGTGCCTGTCTGATAACACCAAGATGTTATCTAGCACAAATGAAATGTTTCTGTATCATAGGTTTTTAAAGGTACTGCTAAGTTGCTAAGTAAACTTCTATCTCCTAAAGCTGCATATCCATTCAGATGCAACTGATAAAGACGATAAGAATTACCTGTTGGTTTTGTGAGTTTGCCTGGGTGGTCGCTGAATTCTGATTTGCTCCCTATTAAGAAATAAAAACAGTCAATATTGTATATATGAGTGTGTGTTACAGTTCCGGTTTTAAAGAACACTGAATTAATTCAGTGTGTTAAGAGTGTGTATAAAACCATATTCTAAGAGGCTCCAGCTTAAAAAACAAAACGCATACTGTATATGAATAGTTAGTTCACACAAACTATTTGTGATTTGTATTGTCGAAGGCTTTCATGGCCGGAATCACTCAGTTCTTGTGGGTTTTTTCGGGCTATATGGCCATGTTCTAGAGGCATTTCTCCTGACGTTTCGCCTGCATCTATGGCAAGCTTCCTCAGAGGTGAGGTCACCTCTGAGGAAGGTGAGGTCACCTCTGAGGAAGCTTGCCATAGATGCAGGCGAAACTTCAGGAGAAATGCCTCTAGAACATGGCCATATAGCCCGAAAAAACCCACAAGAACTATTTGTGATTTTTTGGGGGCTATCAACATCTCTACTCTTTTGTTTCACGCACAAGAGACAGTGTTGTTATTGTTTTTTAGAATGGTAAGACAGTCAGGTAATACCAAATAACGTTGAAAAACAACAACCCTGAATTCCTTAAATACTTTTCTTTCAATAACACAAGCTGCTGATACCCAAATAGGCAAGATTTCACCATTCCTTTGCTTATTTGTTCAGAATGTAATCTTATGTGTGGACTACAACTACTGATGGCCATGTTGGTTTTGGAATTACAAGAATTGTAATCTCAAAAGTTATATTTCTAAGGCCTACAAATGTGGCAAAAGGTAGATAGTATGTCCTCAACTGAAACATTACAGTAAAAAAAATTATTGCTAATTCCTATTTGCCTGAAGCTATCAGAATTCAAATTCATTACTTAGCTCTAAAATTCAAAATAAGTTTAAGTCAGGGAGTGAAATCAGATAGAAAGAGTGAATTAATGTAGCATTCTTCAACTGCAACTCTCAACATTCATCACCATTGGCTATCCTGGTTAGACTGCTGTGACCTTGAATGCAATAGTATATGAAGAGCTTCTCTGGTTTAAGTATTTCATAAATGAAATTTGCCCCCAAATTGTTTTGTTGATTCATATATCTCATTTTAAAAAAATTAAAAAACTGAACTTAAACCATACTTCTTTTCAGTATGCGCTGCAAATAATTAACCATTATTATTCACATTATGAAGGTAGTAGGCAATCATCAGTCTGCCTATTCCTTGGTGAAGGGTTTTTACAAACAGACTTGGACAGAAAATCTGTAAGTCTACATTACCTGATTTGGCTTTTTTGCAGCATTGGCCGACTGTTCCAAAGACTTGGTTTTCTTTTTCTCTCTTCTCTTCTCCTTATCAGCGAATGTGCCACGCATTTTAGAAATTACATCAGAGTCTGTTTTTGCATACTGAATGCGCTGTTTAAATGAAAATACTACATTAAGTTCAATCAGATACTCAAGAACACACTTGCTACTAGAAATGACAATCCGGTCTATGTGCTGCATTCACATCCCCTGTCAACTTACGGAAAGTCTTTTTCTACACCAGGCATAGGCAAACTTTGACCCTTCAGGTGTTTTGGACTTCGACTGCCACAATTCCTAACAGCAAGTAAGCTGACTGGGATTTCTGGGAGTTGAAGTCCAAAACACCGGGAGGGCCAAAGCTTGCCTATGCCTGGTTTAGAGTAGGGGTCCTCAAACTTTTTAAACAGAGGGCCAGGTTTATAATTTTAAACTGTTGGAGGGCCGGATTATAATTTGAAAAAAAAAATGAATTAATTCCTATGCACACTGCATTTATTTGTAGTGCAAAAACCACTTAAAAACAATACAATAATTAAAATGAAGAACAATTTTAACAAATATAAATTTATTAGTATTTCAATGGGAAGTGTGGGCCTGCTTTTGGCTGATGAGATAGGATTGTTGTTGTTGTTGTTGTGTGCTTTCAAATCATTACAGACTTGGGTTGACCCTAAGCGAGGGCCAGGTAAATGACCTTGGAGGACTGCATTTGGCCCCCGGGCCTTAGGTTGAAGACCTCTGGTTCTAGAGGATGACCAACTCTCCTTGAGTATTATTAGGGCTATTTCTGTTTTGTTTTTGGTATAAGTGATACTGGAACACAAGAGAGGTAGTTGTACAGCAATGCTAAGTCTTGTGAGGATACACCAACTGAAGAATGTATATATGCAGTGTGCATTTCAAGAATAAAATTACAACAACAAAGACTTTTTTTTTTAGATATAAGCACTTCACCACATTACTGTGTTTGTACCATGTGTGCAATAAAATCTCATACTTACCATTGGTTTGCTGTAAAATGGAAAGCCTTGTAACTGTCGCAAGGCATTGGTGGATGAGCCAAGCTCTTTATATATAACAAAGGCTTGTCCTCTCATTTTCATTGTTTTCAGAGCTACAATGTCCACTACGTGGCCAAATTGAGAAAATAGTGCATATAAAGATCTTTTCAATTCTGTTAAAAGAAATAAAAAGAGAATTAAATGACTAGTGCTTTCCTATTTCTAAAAAGTTATTGTCTTATATACCAGCAAAGGCCAACAAAGTTGACAAACAACTCCTGACTTGACAAGGAACCCAGTTGAACTTCTAACACCAAATGCGGAAGAGGAAAAACTTGTATAATACTGTATAAACACTTGAAAGTATGGTACATGTTGCCTTGATGTTCTTCCCCTTCCACCTCCACACTTAATAATAATAATAAATAAAACTTTATTTATACCCCGCCACCATCTTCCCAAGGGACTCGGAGCGGCTTACATGAAGCCATGCCCAACAACACATCAATAAAACAAGAAAGCAATAAACAAAACAATACAATGCAATACAAATTAATATAAATCACATATAAAAAATAACACACAAGGATTTAAAAACCTATGGCCAGGCCGAATGTAATAGTTTAAAAAAATTAAAAAAAAACAAACACTGGGCATGAACAAGGTAGGATATATCTGGTAGGAGGGTTTTAAAGAAGTGAGAGACGCAGTCCAACGCAATCCAATAGTTAAAGTGCATTCTGAGGACATATTTCTGGGAATTATTTCTTTATTCCGGGAAGGCACACTGGAACAGCCACGTTTTCAGGCTCCTCCTAAAGACTGCCAATGTTGGGGCATGCCTGATTTCCTTTGGAAGTGAGCTCCAGAGTTGGGGGGCCACCACCGAGAAGGTCCTCTCCCTCGTCCCCACCAATTGCGCCTGTGAAGGAGGTGGGAGAGCGAGCAGGGCCTCTCCAGATTATCAAAGAGATCGTGTGGGTTCGTACACAGAAATGCGGTCAGTTACTGTATTGCAGGTTTTGTGTACTCATACTGCAAATAAGGTAATGGAAGGCTGTTGCAGTACACTATCCTACACCATTATTAGGACACTGGGCTATAAAACTAGTGTCAAAAAGCTTTCTCTTCTCTCCACTTTCATTTTCTTTAGCACCTTTTAGATTGCAAACTGAAGGACTATGCTGTAGCCATATAAAATTCACTACACATAGATGACTCTGTCCTAAACAGTGGGCTAAAAGTGCTTCAAGTACAACATTAAATGCATGCTTCTACCACATTGTTATTGTAATTTTCCAAGAAAATATACAAACACTGCTTACAATAATAATTAAATTAACTTGTGTCACATAGACTGCTTTCCATTTTCACCAAAATGTAAAACTAGTATGACCTTGATATCTACTGGAGAAATGATACCTGACACTGTGGGCAATAGTAAACCCTATATTTTGATTGCACGTTTGCTGGATTTACACTGGAGGACCTAGAAAGGCCTACAAATAAATTTGGAGTATGGGTAATTGAAACTATAGATATCAAATTTGTGGATAATACTGTATAAATAGTTTTCAGTGCAGTCTTAAATATATGTCTTCACAAGAAAATCCTGCTGTGTCCAGGTAAAAGTGGAAAGAACTGCAGCCAAAAGGACAACAGCTAATTGTCAATATATTAAACAATTCACTCCAATAACAACCAAAACAGTTAAAGACAAAGCCTACTAGAGAGTGAAAATTATAAGCTGGAACACACACACACACATATCTTGACCCTAGGCACCAGAACATGGTAGAATAAAAGATCTGAGCTATTTTCTTACCTTCTTTTTTAATTTTGTCATTAACATTATTGATGTAAAGCGTGTGATTTGGTCGAATATCCATCTTCTAACTTCCCTAGGAAACAAGATAGCTTATTTAGCCTTTTCTCCAAGGAACTCACTTTTTTGTTTTGCATTTTTCAGGCAATTCTAATCAACCCAAGCTGATCCTACTTATGGTGTTTTTCTTGTCAAGATTTGTGTAAGTTTGCGGCAGCTTTCCTATTGGTTCTCACTTCCAAAGACAACTGTGAGCCCCACCAATGACGGAACTGGAGCAAACTTGGCACACTGAAATCCCATGACCCACTTAAGTTCTGGTGGGGTTTCTTGGGGGAAGAACTCTGGATGATGGGAGTTGCAGTACTGTCCCGCACATCATGAGATTACTGCAAACCTCTTTAGCCATAGATCTGGACCAAACCTGGCACACAGACACCCCATGACCCACTTTGAGTCCTGGTGGGGGTTTTTTTTTGGGGGGGGGGGGAGGTAGGAACCTGGATGATGAGAGTCGCAGTACCTTCACCCGCATCCAGAGACAACTGTGAACCCATCAACCATGAATCTGGACCAAAGTTGGAACAGATACCCCATGGCCCACTTTAGGTCCTAGTGGGGTTTGGGGGGGGGGGGGGTAGGAACCTGGATGATGTGGGATTTGCAGTACTTTGACCCACATCCAGAGACGACTGTGAACTCCATTAACCATGGATCAGGACCAAATTTAGCACATAGATGTCCCATGACCCACTTTAAATCCTGATGGGGTTTGGGGGTATAGGAACCTGGATTATGGGAGATGCAGTACCTTCACCCACTACTGCCAACCCCATCCAGAGGACAGGAGCAGGATTCAAAACGATCTTGACAGATTGGAGAGATGGGCCAAAACTAACAAAATGAAGTTCAACAGGGACAAATACATGATACTCCACTTTGGCAGGAAAAACGAAATGCAAAGATACAAAATGGGGGACAATGCCTGGCTCGAGAGCAGTACGTGTGAAAAAGATCTTGGAATCCTCGTGGACAACAAGTTAAACATGAGCCAACAATGTGATGTGGCGGCAAAAAAAAGCCAATGGGATTTTGGCCTGCATCAATAGGAGCATAGTGTCTAGATCTAGGGAAGTCATGCTCCCCCTCTATTCCACTTTGGTTAGACCACACCTGGAATATCGTGTCCAATTCTGGGCACCACAATTCAAGAGACATATTGACAAGCTGGAATGTGTCCAGAGGAGGGCGACTAAAATGATCAAGGGTCTGGAGAACAAGCCCTATGAGGAGCGGCTTAAGGAGCTGGGCATGTTTAGCCTGAAGAAGAGAAGGCTGAGAGGAGACATGATAGCCATGTATAAATATGTGAGAGGAAGCCACAGGGAGGAGGGAGCAACTTGTTTTCCGCTGCCCTGGAGACTAGGACACGAAACAATGGCTTCAAACTACAAGAGAGGGGATTCCATCTGAACATGAGGAAGAACTTCCTGACTGTGGGAGCCGTTCAGCAGTGGAACTCTCTGCCCGGGAGTGTGGTGGAGGCTCCTTCTTTGGAAGCTTTTAAGCAGAGGCTGGATGGCCATCTGTCAGGGGTGATTTGAATGCAATATTCCTGCTTCTTGGCAGGGGGTTGGACTGCATGGCCCATGAGGTCTCTTCCAACTCTTTGATTCTATCTGCAAGAATTTCTAACGGGTGCATTCACAAAATCCAAAAACAAGCCATGCCTTTTTTGAAAGCTAGTAGACCAGGCACGGGCAAACTTCGGCCCTCCTGATGTTTTGGACTTCAACTCCCACAATTCCTAACAGCCGGTTAGGAACTGTGGGAGTTGGGAGTTCAAAACACCTGGAAGGGCAAAGGTAGTCTATGTTGACCCAAAAAAAACCCATCTTTTGACAAAACAAATCCGAAGGATCACAATGGCAAGGCTGAACCATCCAGGACCGCCTACCTGAGCGGAGAGAAGGGACTGCGGGCTGGAGAACGAAGAGGGAAGCACGAGAGAGACGACTTCACGAGCACCGCCTTTCCGCTTCCGGGCGCAGAAGCTACTTCCGGCTCTCCATGAAGGGGCGGGGCTTTCTCACTTTAGAGCTGCCAGCATCATCGTGGCCTCATAGGGTGAGGGGAACCTTGTAGAGTCATAGTAACCTTTATAAAGAGACAGGGAGTAGGGAAAGGAAACGTTTAGTGTTGTTCTAGGAGAGCAAGGGGAGAAGGAGGAGAGAAAAACCTGGCCCTCTTGTCTTCACCTGCCTCAGGAGTATAGAGGCCTATCAAACTTATCACTAGGTTCATACAACCACTGGGCAAGAACTCTCATTCCCCCCAAAACTGGTTGGCCACATGGAATGCTGCAAAGGATCATAGAATCCTAGAGTTGGAAGAGACCTCATGGGCCATCTAGTCCAACCCCTGCCAAGAAGCAGGAATATTGCATTCAAAGCACCCCTGACAGATGGCCATTCAGCCTCTCTTTAAAAGCTTCCAAAGAAGGAGCCTCCACCACACTCCGGGGCAGAGAGTTCCACTGCTGAACGGCTCTCACAGTCAGGAAGTTCTTCCTCGTGTTCAGATGGAATCTCCTCTCTTGTAGTTCGAAGCCATTGTTCCGCGTCCTGGTCTCCAAGGAAGCAGAAAACAAGCTTGCTCCCTCCTCCCTGTGGCTTCCTCTCACATATGTATACATGGCTATCATATCTTCTCTCAGCCTTCTCTTCTTCAGGCTAAACATGCCCAGCTCCTTAAGCCGCTCCTCATTGGGCTTGTTCTCCAGACCCTTGGTTATCTTAGTCGCCCTCCTCTGGACACATTCCAACTTGTCAATATCTCTCTTGAATTGTGGTGCCCAGAACTGGACACAATATTCCAGGTGTGGTCTAACCAAAGCGGAATAGAGGGGTAGTGTTACTTCCCTAGATCTAGACACTATGCTCCTATTGATGCAGGACAAAATCCCATTGGTCTTTTTTTGCCGCCACATCACATTGTTGGCTCATGTTTAACTTGTTGTCCATGAGGACTCCAAGATCTTTTTTACACACGTACTGCTCTCGAGCCAGGCATTGTCCCCCATTCTGTATCTTTGCATTTCGTTTTTCCTGCCAAAGTGGAGTATATTGCATTTGTCACTGTTGAACTTCATTTTGTTAGTTTTAGCCCATCTCTCTAATCTGTCAAGATCGTTTTGAATTCTGCTCCTGTCCTCTGGAGTATTGGCTATCCCTCCCAATTTGGTGTCATCTGCAAACTTGATGATCATGCCTTCTAGCCCTTCATCTAAGTCATTAATAAAGATGTTGAACAGGACCGGGCCCAGGACCGAACCCTGCGGCACTCCGCTCGTCACTTCTTTCCAGGATGAAGAGGAAGCATTGGTGAGCACCCTCTGGGTTTGTCCATTTAACCAATTACTGAAAGAAGACATGAGCCAGGATAAAACAACCCAAAATCAGGTTTCTTTTATGTATAATGTCTGCTTGCTAAAGAGGTATGATAACATAATAATAATAATAATAATAATAATAATACTTTATTTATACCCCGCCACCATCTCCCCAAGGGACTCGGAGCTGCTTACATGAGGCCAGGCCCAACAACCCATCAATAAGAACAAGAAGCAATAAACAAAAACAATAAATACAATACAATTAATATAAATCACATATAAACAATAACCAATAAACAGTAACACAACAAGGATTAAAAAACCTATGGCTGGGCCAATGTAATAGTTTAAAAATTAAAAAATAAACGCTGGGCACGAACAAGGTAGGATATATCTGGTATAGGGTTTTAAAAGAGAGATGAGGGAGCGCAGTCAATCCTAAACCAATTGTAAAGTGCATTCTGAGGGCATATTGCTGAGAATTTTCCTTATTCTGGGAAGGCATACTGGAACAGCCACATTTTCAGGCTCCTCCTAAAGACTGCCAGAGTTGGGACATGCCTGATGTCCTTGGGAAGTGAGTTCCAGAGTTAGGGGGCTGATGCGGAGCATCTCCCCCCCCCCCAAGTATTTGTAGTTCGCCAAGGGCCAGACAATGGATTCTGTTGCTTCCTGACCCAGCACACATAACTGGGTTCCTGTTTCCTCTCTGTGAATTCTCTGGCTTGTGCACTGGACCCTGGCCCCTGATCAGGGAAATGTAGTTTTCTAAAGGACATTGCCCCACTCTCCACCATTTGTGAATTCCTTGCGGACCTCTTTGCCCTCACTGATTGACTTGATGCCCTATCGTCATGAACTTCCTCCACGGACTCTGAACCAGGCCTCTTGGAGAGAATAGTCTCCGCCTGTGCGTGCGCCCTTGCCAAGAAGATCATACTTCAAACAGAGATGAATTGCTTTTATCAATTGTTATTACCTCTAATAAACTTTGCTGGGTTGGGATGGGGATCTCTTTATGAAATTTATGAAACTTATGAAGATTTATGAAGAATGTATATGATATGTATAATATGAAATCTATGAGATGTACCCTTGCCCTTTTCCCTACTTTTCTCCTCTGAACTTTACCCTACTAAGAAAGGATGTGACCTGAGGCTACAGCGGAGGAAATCCAATTTCCTCAAAATAACCCCATTCATATTGACATTTTGCATGGATCAGGGTTGACAATTATCTCAAGGTTTGTTTTCAGAGTCAGACAAACAAGCCAGAGATGGGTCAACCGAAACCCGGAAAACGGACTGATTAAATCAATCATGGTATTTGTGTAAGCTCCTTTGTGATTAAGGGTCCCCTTGTCTACAGAGTTTTGAGATCCAAATGCCACCAATAGCCCCTTTTCATGTCTATACACATCTGCAATCAGAAATCAGGAAATCCTTTGTTTCTCCCGTCTGCCACCCTGCCGTGTAAGAACAAAGGCTCTCAATCAGCTGGCGGACGCCTCCCAGGCGTTCCGCCCCCTCTGAGCTGTCAAACCACGTCCCGCCTCCTGGCCGCTGATTGGACCATCTTCGGAGGCGCTCTAAGGGCTCTGATTGGCCCCCTAGAGGCGACAGCGCCCGGCGATTGGAGGGGAGGCGGGACAAGCGGCCAAGCCTCCTCCCAGCTGTTCCAGAGCCAGCCAATCAGGGCGGAGAGAGCTGACAGAAGGCGGGCGGGAGTTTCAAACCAGGTTTTCTTTGTTTTACTTGTATAAATATGCCTGGAAATCACTGTACTGTATGCTTATGGTGGAATTATCCCTGTAACGCATCCTTTTCAGCTGAATCGCAGAAATAAACGCTTCGGTCGCTGGATACCTCTTCAGCCTCTGGTGGGATTAATTCTTAATATTTTGCGCTTTGGATTGGCTTTTGCTGGCAGCTCACCAAGGTCAGAGACCCCCTTTGCGGTCTTCTGGGGCCTTCCTCGCTGGGAAAGCCCCCCAAAAAGAGCTCGATATCAGGGCCACCACTGAGAAGGCCCTCGTCCCCATCAATCGCGCCTGCGAAGGAGGCAGGAGCGCGAGCAGGGCCTCTCCTGATGATCGAAGAGATTGTGTGGGTTCGTACACAGAAATGCGGTCATGCAGGTAAGCGGGTCCCAAACCGTTCAGGTAAGAACCTGTACCTTGTATTGGGACCAGAAAATGAACGGCAGCCAATGGAGCTCCTTAAACAGGCGGGTTGACCGCTCCCTGTAAGTGACACCAGTTAGTAACCAGGCTGCCGCCCATTGTACCAATTGAAATTTCCGGGCCATTTTCAAGGGCAGCCCCACATATTGTGCACATCTGAGTGTGGACTCGGATAACCCAGTTCAAAGCAGATATTGGTGGGATTTTCTGCCTAGATATTCTGGGATATAGGACTGTGTGGAAGGGCCCTTCTACACAACCATATAAAATCCAGATTATCTGCTTTGAACTTCAATGCCCTTCCACCCAGCCCTATATCCCAGAATATCAAGCCAGGAAATCCCACATCTGAATGTGGACTCGGATAACCCAGTTCAAAGCAGATAATGTGGGATATTCTGCCTTGATATTCTGAGATATAGGTTTGTGTGGAAGGACCTTAATATTGTTTCTTCCTATTCTCTATACTGTTCTGTAGTACAGATGAGAGAAATCTCTGCTAATACTGGAAGGTTACACAACCTGGAAACGAAACAAAAAAATAGAAAAAACCCCCAAAATATTCAAATAAAGATATTCTTTCCTGCCATCCTAAACAGTTTTTTTAAAGCCAGAATTATATAAGAGATGTCAGCTGTATCTCTTGTCTCAGCCTCCTGTTTTCACAGATAGAGGTTGGGATCTGGCTAAAGCAATAAGAACAGTCTTATCTTCATTCATCTGGAACATCGGTTCTGACAGAGATTATAATCTGAGAGCAAGAGACAAGAGAAATACCCCCAGTTTTGCCAACTAAAACTGCTGGGCTTCTCTTGGATAAACATGGTTTTTCATGGGGTCACCAATTCACTGGTATGTATGATCATGTTGGTAACTTTATCCAAATGATTGCAGAACTGCTATGAAGTGCAACATCTGATGACCTTGTTTAGTTTTCTTAGTGTCAGCATTCACAACAGGATTTGAAAATGAGTATATAACTAAAGTGCACTTAGCACACAGCAGGCGCTTCAGTCATACTATCCACCTTTTTTCACATCCTGTTGTAAATGCTTATACTAATGAAACTAAATTATTAAATTGTTGAGCTTCACAGCAGTTCAGAAATCGCCATGTTTGATCCATAACTAGAACTTAGTAAATTTAATCTAGTAGCAGCGTAGTAGTTCTATTAATCCTGGTTTGTTTTAACACAAAACAGAACTCAGTATATGTACACTTAGTAGAAAACTTTATATTTTAATTCCAAGTTGTTAAGTAGAAAAAAAGTTGTCTTTGTGTTTCCCAAAAGCATGATATTCAGAGTGCTATAATTTCTGACCAGTAATACCTGAAATGCAAATGGATGATCGGGAGTGAGTAAACTGATCTTCCAGATGCTGTTGATTGTGACACCCATCAGCCTCAACCAGCATAGCCTTTGTTGAAAAATGCTGAAAGTTGTACTTCAGCAATATCTAGATGGTTACACCCCCTCCTCCCATAAATATTTGAGAAAATTATTAATTGGCACATGTCACTCATCTGCCACTTTGATAGCAGATTGCAAATGGTCATCAAATAATAGTAGGAGCAAATTGGAAGGGGAAACAATTGTTGTTGTTCATTTGTTCAGTCGCTTCCTACTCTTCATAACCTCATGGACCAGCCCACGCCAGAGCTCCCTGTTGGCCATCACCACCCCCAGCCTCTTCAGAGTCAAGCCAGTCACTTCAAGGATACCATCCATTAATCTTGCCCTTGGTGGGCCCCTCTTCCTTTTTCCTTCCATTTTACCCAGCATAATTGTCTTATCTAAGCTTTCCTGTCTTCTCATGATGTGGCCAAAATACTTCATCTTGGCCTCTAATATCCTTCCCTCCAATGAGCAGTCAGAATCCACACTGTCTGCCTCATTTGACTCACTGACCGGAACATGTTCAAAAATCTCATCATCCTCCTCGTCCTGAGCAGGTTCAGAAAGCTCAGACTCAAACTGAGCCACAACCTACTCAACAGTCTCCTTTCCTGAGCTTGCCAGGGTGGTCTTGGGGTTGATGCTGGAGTCTCCCCTAAGTCATTGTGTTTGGGTTTACAGCCTTAGAGAAATGAAGTATGGATGCTTTCTTATACAACAAAACATATGCAGGTGAACATGAAATGAGACAGTTTTTATTGTTTCCCCCCTACAGCATTAATATGTGACTCAGCAGGTTTTGAACTAGCAGTAAACATAGGGCTTTCAAAATCCTTCTATAGACAAAGAATGTTTGTTCAATAAAACTTGTTTTGAATGATTGAAAAAGAAAGATTATAAAAATATTTTGTTCAATTTTCCTGAGTTGCCTGGAGAAATAAGCATTCCAAAAAGTACAGATGATGAATGCTAGAAACTGGTTTGCTGGCAAAATGCCTTGATTTGTGTGTATAAGCAGCAGAAATTTCTTCTATCAAAAACACATTGTTCAGATCCCTCCAGAAAACAATTATAATTCAATTGGTATTCTTTTTCCATGTATTTTCAAAAATGGGTTATACTTAAGCAAAAAATCAATGGTATAACATTCAGTTTCACCTCCTTGCAAGTTAGCCGTAAAATGGGTAGGCAAACTTGGAAGACTTGGGGCAAAAAAATGAAAGCCAGAAATGTGTGGTGTGTGTTCAGTATCCTTTCTAGGACTTAGACGCAGAACAATGGCTTCAAACTACAAGAAAGGAGATTCCATCTGAACATGATGAAGAACTTCCTGACTATGAGAGCCGTTCAGCAGTGGAACTCTCTGCCCCGGAGTGTGGTGGAGGCTCCTTCTTTGGAAGCTTTTAAACAGAGACTGGATGGCCATCTGTCAGGGGTGATTTGAATGCAATATTCCTGCTTCTTGGCAGGGGGTTGGACTGGATGGCCCATGAGGTCTCTTCCAACTCTTTGATTCTATGATTCTGTGATTCCTCCACTACACCTGAGTGACTTCCTTCATGTTTCTTCTTTTTCTCTTGGACTGTTAGATTTCAGTGCTGCTCTTCAGCTTGTATTACCCTCCAGTCTTTTACCTCATGAAACAAAGGTGAGGAACATATCACCCTCCATGACCCTTCCATGTTATGGTCCACCCTTGTCTGCACAGCCAAAAGTGAGGAATGCCTGGAGCTGTCCCCCCATAATTCCATATTGTCAAAGCTGCAGAGTTCCTTGTAATGGATTGAAAGCTCAACATTAATACCTGGTATACAATAGGAGGAAATTAAATAGGAGTAGTCCCTTCAGATATCATTTCTGGACCCTAGAGGCAGGAGAAAGAAACATCAACAATCTAAAATAAAACTTGATAATCTGCCCTATTTCCCCAGGGGGACACAAATATGCAGGTAAAATCATACAATGCTGTGGATGTAGCATACCTGGATTTCAGTAAGGCTTTCGACAAGGTCGCCCATGACCTTCAGGCAAACAAACTAATCCAATGTGGGCTAGGCAAAACTACGCTGAGGTGGATCTGTAACTGGTTAAATGGACGAACCCAGAGGGTGCTCACCAATGCTTCCTCTTCATCCTAGAAAGAAGTGACAAGTGGAGTGCTGCAGGGCTCCGTCCTGGGCCTGGTCCTGTTCAACATCTTTATTAATGACTTAGATGAAGGGTTAGAAGGCATGATCATCAAGTTTGGAGACAACACCAAATTGGGAGGGATGGCCAATACTCCAGAGGACAGGAGCAGAATTCAAAACGATCTTGACAGATTAAAGAGATGGGCCACAACTAAGAAAATGAAGTTCAGCAGTGACAAATGCAAGATACTCCACTTAGGCAGAAAAAACAAAATGCAAAGATACAGAATGGGGGACACCTGGCTCGAGAGCATGTTAAACATGAGCCAACAATGTGATGTGGCAGCAAAGAAAGCCAATGGGATTTTGGCCTGCATTGATAGGAGCAGAGTGTCTAGATCTAGGGAAGTAATGCTCCCCCTCTATTCTGCCTTGGTTAGACCACACTTGGAATATTGTGTCCAATTCTGGGCACCACAATTGAAGAGAGAGATTGACAAGCTGGAATGTGTCCAGAGGAGGGTGACTAAAATGATCAAGGGTCTGGAGAATAAGCCCTCTGAAGAGCGGCTTAAAGAGCTGGGCATGTTTAGCCTGAAGAAGAGAAGGCTGAGAGGAGATATGATAGCCATGTATTTATTTATTTATTTACTTTATTTGTATACCGCACTATCTCAGCCCGTAGGCGACTCAGTGCGGTTTACAACAGGACAATATACAAAGTGCATAGCATTAACATCTAACAGTCATTAAAGCAGTTAAAACAATACAACAATACATCAGCAGATGAACAAACATCAATACATCCAATAACTAATCCGTCATGTATCCAACTCTCTTCCAACTCTTTGATTCTATGATTCTGTGATTCCTCCATTACACCTGAGTGACTTCCTTCATGTTTCTTCTTTTTCTCTTCGACTGCATGAGGGGAAGTCACAGGGAGGAGGGAGCAAGCTTGTTTTCTGCTTCCTTGGAGACTAAGACACGGAACAATGGCTTCAAACTACAAGAAAGGAGATTCCATGTGAACATGAGGAAGAACTTCCTGACTGAGAGCTGTTCAGCAGTGGAACTCTCTGTCCCGGAGTGTGGTGGAGGCTCCTTGTTTGGAAGCTTTTAAACAGGCTGGATGGCCATTTGTCAGGGGTGCTTTGAATGCAATATTCCTGCTTCTTGGCAGGAGGTTGGACTGGATGGCTCATGAGGTCTCTTCCAACTCTATGATTCTATGATTCTATTAGCAGAAATAGCAAAGACTTGAAAGGATTTGTGAAGAAAATCAAGGAGAAAAGTGCAGACATAATAGACAGACATATATACCAGATAAAAGAGCTGCTACCATTGTTGATTGAATAAGATAATGAGTCTCTGTCTACTTTTGTGGATACAGAGCAAAAATACATAGAAAATGTACATTATTATGTACACACACACACACACACACCCCTTGCATGTTACATTTTTATTATTTTTAAAAATACAACTATTCAATCAACAATGGTAGCATATCTTTTATCTGGTATATATGTCTGTCAGTTATGTCTGTATATGTCGAGTGTATATGTTGTATATGTTGATAACCTTTTATTCAATAAAAATAAATAAATTAAAAAAAGATTTTGGAGCACTAGTTTAAAGAAGAACGGAAATATCTGAATTACATGTTTGAAATAAGACTTTCTTCCCTATCCTTGTAAGACCAGGCAGTGATTTAAAGGAATATAAACTTTTTTTTATTCATAGACTTTTTTTCTGCATTTCCAACTACTGGTTATGAACAACCAGGGGAGAAATACATAGATCATCATCTAGAGATTGTCATGTTAAATTAAGTGTTGCATACAACTATTATTTTGAGATAGAGGGTGGACGTGTGCATTTCCTTTTATCATTACCAAAATAAACCATCCCCAACAGATTGCCGAGTCTTCACTGTCACATCATTTATCTGTCTCTTCTTGGTATGATTGCATTCTGTGCCATTTTTGACACAGACACTTGAAGTGCTTGAAACGTCTAACTACTTTTGTTAAATGAACTGGGATGAATCAAGTTGCATCTTGACATTTGGAGCTAATTGCATCTCACACAGACCGTGAAATCATGTCCCCATGGATATAATGTATTACTTAAAAGAGCCACAGAAAGATGCAAACAAATGAGTATTACTCACCTAAACTGAACCATTGCCCCTAAGTCATTTCAATCTATATAATATAACATCCCTCCAAAGCTTTCCCATCCACTATCAGAAACAGTTTTCTCATACTGTTAGAGACCCTAAATTGGGTCTTCTTAGGTCCACATCACGGGAACACGTAAGGAAGGAGACAGTGCCAAAAAAGGTCAAAAAACAAGGTTTATTTTAGTTTCTTCATGAAGAAGACAGACAGACTGGCAGCATACACAGATGCTACCCTTCAAGTGACTGCCGCACCCCTCCTCTTTCTGCTGACTTTTATACTCAAGTAATAGGTCATGGAAAGTACTCTCTTTCCAGCCCCTCTCCCTTGACCTTTTGATGGAAAGTACCTTCTTGTACCTGCGGACTCTGCACTTAACCACAACCTTTGAACTTAACCACAACACAACTTCCGACCTGTACATGTCACATCTTGTTTCTTAAAAACATTTTCTTCCCTGTTGCTCCTTTTCTATAGAGAAAGGGTATGTTTCTCTTTTGCTGTTAATTTCATTCAAAGCCCCTTGCATAGCATTTGCAAGTTTCACTCAAAGTCCCTTTCAATACTGCTTTCTGTTTTTGAGAATAGTATGTATCAAAAGTAAGAAGCCTCAATAATATGCAGTACATCTTCCTCTCCTTGCATAAAGTGATTTGAAGAAATTTTGCTAATCTGGTTTTCATCAAGCCAGGCCATCGCAATATAGTGAGCTTGTTAAGAGGTTGCTAATCTACCTTTCAGTGTCATGAAATATGAGGTATGGATTGAATGGAGTTATATGAAAGTTATATAGTTGGGGTATATGTAGAGGCTAGAGATGCCATCCTAAGAAATGATGCCTGGAAAACTACTAAATTCATGAACTGCAATTAAAAGTTGCTGAACTATTGATGAACAGAGAAAAATGGTTAACTCTGGTGAAAAACAACATGTTTACATTACCAATGACAATGACTCTTTTAAGTTAACAAGGAAGTAAACAGTGTTCCTTAAGAAGGAAAACCAATTATTGTTTAATTGGTTTAATTTGTTCTCACCTACAAAGCCCTGAACGGTTTGGGACCCACCTACCTTTGTGACCGCATCTCTGTATACAAACCCACACAATCTCTTCGATCATCTGGAGAGGCCCTGCTCACGCTCCCACCTGTATCACAAGTGCGATTGGTGGGGACGAGAGAGAGGGCCTTTTCGGTTGTGGCCCCTCGACTCTGGAACTCATTTCCTAAGGACATCAGGCATGCCCCAACCTTGGCAATCTTTAAGAGGAGCTTTGACGTGGTTGTTCCAGTGTGCCTTCCCAGAATAATGATCCCATAGCACTTTGTCCTCCAAAACATTATATATTGTTTTAGGTCTGCTTGTATGTTTCCACAAACCGCCTCCATCACTTTTTCGCCCATGTCCAGCATTATTACTAATTTTAATTACATTTGGCCTACCCATAGATTTTAAAGTGTGTTGTCCTATTTGATAATGCTTATGTTATTGTTTTATTGTTTTGTTGTTTTAAATTGCTTGTGTTATTGTTGTTATTGCTTGTATTGTATTTTGGGCTCGGCCTCATGTAAGCTGCACCGAGTCCCTTGGGGAGATGGTAGCGGGGTATCAATAAAGTGTTGTTGTTGTTGTTGTTGTTGTTGTTATTATTATTATTATTATTATTATTATTATTATTATTATTATATAAGGAAGAAAAGTCAACATCTGTCCAGGAACTAATGGAGTCAGGATGTCTTAGCTTGAAAAACATCTGTCATTCATTTACAACTTTTTGGAACCACCTCAGCAAGAAATATGCTATGTAAAAGACACTTTAGTATTCCAAAATTGTGGCAGACAGCCGGGGCTGGTCTGGTCCACCCACTGATGTTCTCCAAGGTACAAAGGAAGATTTTTTTTTTTTGTCGTGTTAGGAGAGACTTGAGAAACTGCAAGTCGCTTCTGGTGTGAGAGAATTGGCCGTCTGCAAGAATGTTGCCCAGATGATTTGATGTTTTTATCATCCTTGTGGGTGGCTTCTCTCATGTCCCCGCATGAGGATCTGGAGCTGGTAGAGGGAGCTCATCCGCCTCTCCCGGGATTCGAACCTGTTACCTGTCGGTCTTCAGTCCTGCCGGCACAGGGGTTTAACCCACTGTGCCACCGGGGGCTCCAGGAAGATGGTGTATTTGCAGAATGGCAGATTTGCTAGGAACACAATCTAGCCAATGTTCAGGGTCTCTTTTCCAGAAGGAAGAAAAGATGGCAATGTATGCATGATGATGAATTGATGTTTATATGTGTGTGAATGGGGAGTGAAATGTAATTCCCCTTTATTTGTGTACCCAATATATCTAGAGTCTGGGAATCTACTTACTTTCTTTGTGTTGCTCTGTCATATACTTGGCCTCATTACGAACAAAATAAAATCACCTTTTTAATGATTTTTAATGATAATCTTACTGTCAATGTGAGAATGTGATGAGTGCTTGCTTTTTTGTACTTTTAATTTCAGTATTTTGCCCAAAATGGAGTTGCAGAGGAATACATGAAATTAGCCAGAAAATTCTAAAGACAAAACTCCCCCTAAAACCAGAATGCTTCTTACTAGGATTAACAAACACAGACTGACCCACAAATACTGACAAACTCTTCACATACATCACCACAGCTGCAAGAATCATCTATGCAAGAAGATAGTGGAGTGAACATACACCTAAGAAAGAAGAGTGGATTGAGAAGATGCTGGACTTCTTTTAGGATTGCCAAATCCCAGGGAATTAGAGAAACAAAGACCAATTGGAAACCGTTTAAAGACTGGAAGAAAGAAAATAAACTAAAGCTCTTAATCTAGTAATTTAGAGAAAATGGACTGGATCACAACAGAGACTAAGATAAACATAACGGACAATATATTTTTCATATAGATATAGATTTTTCCTTCTTTTTCACACTTTATTATCACTCACCCCACTATAAAGAAGAAAGGAAGTCCTTATAAGATTCTTTTTTTGTTTTTGTTTTTTGGTGTGTTTTTTCTTTATTTTATTACATTTTTTTCTTTTTTAAAACTATAATCCAATTTTATATATATATATCTGATGTCTTTTGATTCCCCCTTTTTTCTCTCCCCCCCCCCGCTTTCTTAACCCTTTTCCCCATCCCTTTTATCCCCTCCTTTCTCTCTGTACCTATTCCATACCTCTTGAAAAATATCAATTTTTTTTTAAAAAAAAATCAACAAAATTCAGTTCATCTACCTCCCTGTTTTAATATATGCCTGTAGTTGCAACTTCGTATTGAGAGTGAGACTGTGCTGGTACGGCTGTACCAGGAGCTCCAACTTTATTTTCTTTCTGTTATCTGTTTGCAGTCATGGGGCAGGCCTCCTGTCCATCATAATTAAGCTTTGGTTCCGCCCCTTGTTCAGGGCTCTGGGAGGGAAAGGAGCCATTTTTTTGGGCAGTCTCACATAAGGGAAGCTAAGATATAGGACGTAGATCAGCTCGTCCCGTAGAAAAGCTTCTTTTCTCAAGAGTATCCAGGGAAAAGAACCCAAGGCTCTGGTTGAGAGCTCACAGCCTCTCAGCCTCACAGCAAACAGAGGAAAAACAGCCGTGAAGTTCTCAAAGAATTCTCTGAGGGAGGACAGCACTACAGATCCACAGAACTCCAGCTGAAAACCGACCTGAGTCCCTCGTCAAGGTGAGAAGGCCGGTATAGAAAACTTCTAAATAAATAATAAATAAAATAAATGAAATATCTCCAAGCCTCGACTCGTAGGTCTACTCGATACCCAGACGCATTTGGAATCAGTAGTAGGACCCACACCGATGAGGCATAGATAGTAAACAGCCTGGGGAGGGGTTTTCCTACAGAGAAGGTTCAGTTAATCAAAGTCAGCTACCAGCCCATTGAGGACTAGACTAAGAAATCCTTGAAGTGTTGTTTGAACCATTGAAGATTTGTTGTTTGTTCCATAATAAAGACTTTGTTGTATCATTAAAGACTCTAAAGACCATCACTTCAGGAAAATCCCTGAGAACCTCTCTTTGAGGCGCCCCTGGCTTCCCGCTGGTCTTAAAGTATACGTCCTATAGAAAAGTACAGCTGTTACAGGCCCAGCGCGCGATAGAACAGAGACAAATGGAGCATATTCTAACATTACAACCAGAAATCTGGGGCAGGGTTATAAGAGTTATATCTTACACTTAGAAAATAGTTTGACATAATTTTGACATATAGGAGTATGAGAGAGAGAAGTCTGAAGTTGGTGCATTTATGCTGATATTGTGGGGGAAGTGTGAGATAACTTATTTTGATGTGATTCCAGGTTTGACAAATGATTTAAGCAGTTTGTCAAGGTTTGGCCAGATTTTTCTCTCTACAGGCTTTGCTGAAGTTGGACTTAATTTAGCCGATCTTTTCACTCGTACTGCATCTCTTTTGTGAGAGCTGAAGGGGAGCACATATTATTTGCTTCACCCCACTAATGGTATCCCCTGTGTAGTTTTTATTAAAGAAGCAAAAATGTGCCCTATTTTAGGCTCTAGCTGGTAAGTTATCCTAATTGGCTCTCTTAACCTATCTATAGGAAACTAGGTTTCTATGTTCTAGAAATATTATTGATGTAGCAAAATGTATTATTATAAAGACAGAAAATACCTGCACATCCTTCAGTGGAGTTGATTAGCTTCAGCAAGGTCGGTTCATTATATCCCCCAGCTCTCTTCAATGTGTTGCTTGTTAAATAATTTCAGTTATATCTTCAATCCCCATTATGGCAGGTAATAATGAAAACTACATTCCATTCCTCCTGGAGGGTACCAGGCTGAGGAAGGCAGAAGAATCATTTCTACGTTTTTAGTCATATTAGCAGATTCCCTGATTCTCAAAACTCCATCCATCTTAATATATATCAGAATTTGCCTGCAGATCATCTTTGTATTATGACTTGCATTATGTGGCATTAGTAAAATATTTTAACTGTTCTTTGAATGAATGCATAGTGTTATTTTGAGCTGGTTGAAATTTGCTTACTGAGTTTATAAAAAGTAGAGCTGGTTACTGCGTTTACACCGAAATACAACACCGCCTGAGCTCTGCAAGCGCAGCATTTTTCTGAATGAAGCAGAGAGTGTTTGCAGACCGGGACATCCGTAGGGATACCAAGGTGCTTGTTTATAGAGCTATTGTCCTCCTTCAATCCTCCTGGCATGTAGAAATGATGCACCAAGAGTCTGGGGACGGGGGCGAGAAGCAACATCTCCTTTCCCATCTTCCTAGCACTTGTTTTGGGGGGTTTCAGGATGGCTGGGTGCCATCTTCATAGTCACCGAGATGGCATTTAGACATCCCACTGAGAAATCCCAGGTTTTGGGTGTGGACATCCGTAGGGATACCATGGTGCTTGTTTATAAAGCCATTGTCCTCCCAACCTTGCTATATGCCTGCAAAACATGGACTGTCTACAGACGTCACATGCAACTCCTGGAACGATTCCATCAGCGCTGCCTCTGGAAAATCCTGCAAATCTCTTGGGAAGATAGGCGGACAAACGTCAGCGTGCTGGAAGAAGCAAAGACCACCAGCATTGAAGCAATGGTCCTCCACCATCAACTCCGCTGGACCGGCCACGTAGTCCGGATGCCCGACCACCATCTCCCAAAACAGTTGCCCTACTCCGAACTCAAGAACGGAAAACGGAATGTTGGTGGACAGGAAAAGAGATTTAAAGATGGGCTCAAAGCCAACCTTAAAAACTCTCACATAGACACTGAGAACTGGGAAGCCCTGGCCCTTGACAGCTCCAGCTGGAGGTCAGCTGTGACCAGCAGTGCTGCAGAATTTGAAGAGGCACGAATGGAGGACGAAAGGGAGAAGCGTGCCAAGAGGAAGGCGCGTCAAGCCAACCCCGACCGAGACCGCCTTCCACCTGGAAACCAATGCCCTCACTGCGGAAGAAGATGCAGAGCAAGAATAGGGCTCCACAGCCACATACGAACCCACAAGAATACTGGAAGACAATCCTCCTCGGAAAACAAGGGATCAAGTAAGTAAGTAAGTAAGTATTATTTATTATTTATTTATTTCGAACATTTTTACCCTTCCCTTCTCAACCCCTGGGGGGACTCAGGGTGGCAATTGGCAATAATTCAATGCCGCATCATAAAATACAGAATAACAAATATAACAATTAAACATGAACATTACTAAATAAAGATTAAAACAGTATACTTACACTCTGATTAGCTATTGCCCGTCTGGTGGCAGTTTAGCTAGCCATCTACTAATGATTACTCCGCTTAACTTATCCAAATCCTCTTCCATGCCATAGTCAAACATTATCAATTGTCCTTTAACCTGATTCCCCGAAGGCCTGGTCCCACAGCTACGTTTTAACCTTTTTTTCTAAAGGTGAGGAAGGATGACGATGACTTAATTTCCCTGGGGAGCAAATTCCACAAGGGGAGGCCACCACCAAGAAGGCCCTGTCCCTCGTCCCCGCCAAGCGTGTTTGAGACAAAGGCAGAGCCGAGAGCAGGGCCTCCCCAGAAGATCTTAAGCTCCGAGGTGGGACATAGAAGGAGATACGTTCAGACAGGTACGCTGGACCAGAGTTGTATAGGGTTTTATAGGTCAAGACCAGCACTTTGAATTGTGCTTGGAATTGGATCGGCAGCCAGTGGAGCTGGCACAGCAGGGGGGTGGTATGCTCCCTGTATGATGCTCCGGTGAGTAATCTAGCTGCCGCCCGTTGGACTAATTGCAGTTTCCAAACAATCTTCAAAGGCAACCCCATGTAGAGCGCATTGCAGTAATCTATTCAGGATGTGACAAGAGCGTGGACCACCGTGGCCGCATCCGACTTCCCAAGGTACGGGTGCAGCTGGCACATGAGTTTTAACTGTGCAAAAGCTCTCCCGGCCACCGCTGAAACCTTCTTTATATTTCTTATAACTATTTTACTCACCATCACCACCACCCCATCTTGAACATAAGCATTTTACTTCCATTCTAGTCATGTGGGACCTATGAATATTACCTTATCTATCTTGTTTCTCTAAGCAACTTCAGGTGATGAATATTTGCATTTTTTGCATACTTATTTCATCATTTCTACATGCTGCCAGAGTAAGGATGGAACTGGTGAATGATTTCAGTTTAATTCAAATAGCAAAAATTAGTTCTAGCTACATACATTTCCTAAGAAGATTATTATGGATTAAACCTGGCGCCATTCCATTTTATTAGCACTTTTTGTTTGAGAAAAACAATGCTTTCCTTGAATACTGTATATTGTCTTATATAAGACAACTGGGCGTATAAGACGACCCCAACTTTTCCTGTTAAAATATATAGTTTGGGATATACCCGCCGTATAAGACTACCCCTCTTCCAACGCACACCAAATAAAATTTTTAAAAGCATCAGATTTGATTTTAATATGGTAATTTTCCAATTACTGTACCTCCTTCTCTGCCTCTCAGATCTCGCACATGTGCACTTGCACCACTTCACTGCAGTCTTCAGGAGCGAGATCTGAGAGGCAGAGGAAGAGGTATGGTAATAGGATACAAGGGCGGCCAGACAGGTAAAAGAGGTGTGTTTTTCTGGACCCAGAGCCACTCTATCTCTTTTTTCCATACCCTGGATGCCCTGGATGCATGCAGCTTGCTCCGCCCTTCACTTACACCTTCCTTGTGAGGCGCCTGTGCTGGTACGGCTGTACCAGGAGCTCCAACTTTATTTTCTTTCTGTTATCTGTTTTGCAGTCATAGGACAGGCCTCCTGTCCATCATAATTAAGCTTTGGTTCCGCCCCTTGTTCTGGGCTCTGGGAGGGAAAGGAGCCATTTTTGGGCAGTCTCATACAAGGTAGCTAAGCTATAGAACATAGACCAGCTCGTCCCATAGAAAAGCTTCCTTTCTCAATAACCATCCAGGGAAAAGGAACATCCGGGGAAGCAGAAGCAGAAATTCCAGGAGAAAGGTCCCAAAAGCTCTGGTTGAGAGCTCACAGCCTCACAGCATCAGAGGGAACAGCCCTGAATTTTCTAAGAATTCTCGAAGGGAGAACAGCATTACAGATGCATGGAACTCCAGCTGAAATATCTTCAAGCCTTGGCTGATAGGTCTACTCGATACCCAGACGCATTTGGAGACGGTAGTAGGTCCCACACCGATGAGGCATAGGTAGAAAGCAGCCTGGGAGAGGTTAAAAAGGGGTTTTTCCTACAGAGAAAGTTTAGTTAATCAATGTCGGGTACCAGTCCATTGAGGACTAGACTAAGAAAGCCTTGAAGTGTTGTTTAAACCATTGAAGATTTGTTGTTTGTTCCATAATAAAGACTTTGTTGCATCATTAAAGACTCTAAAGACCATCACTTCAGAAAAATCCCTGGGAACCTCTCTTTGAGGCGTCCCTGGCTTCCCGCTTTTTGTCCTATAAAAAAGTACAGCTGTTACAGGCCCAGCACGCGACAGAACCCTTCACCTCACCATTGGGACCGCATTAAGTCCACAAATCCTGATGAATGGATTTTCTTCTACTGTACTTGTACAGCATCACCCTTAATGCTTTCATACAGTCGCTGCATATGGCCATTTTTGAGCTTCCCCCACAATATGCAGCAACCACAGATTCTCTAGTCCGGATTGGAAGTTTCAGCAGCCGCTCCTTAAGACGACTCCTGGCATATAAGACTACTCTCGCATATAAGACGACTCCCATGCATAAGACAAGTCCTGTGTATAAGACAAGTCCCGTGTATAAGACAGCTCCCACATATAAGACTACTCCCACGTATAAGACTACCCTTGACTTTTGAGAAGATTTTCTTGGCTTAAAAAGTAGTCTTATACACCAGAATATATGTTATAACTGCTGTCTTTACCTCAATCTTCCACAGGGTTTTGATCTCTAGCCGAGTGTCTTGTTCTCTTTTTTAAATGAACAGCAGTAATGAAAGAATATGGCTGTGCTTTGTAAAAGATGATATGATTTGGTGTTTGGTTTTACCAGTTTAATCCATAATTTCAGGATTACAATTCTTTATTATTTCTTCTATATAACTTACATCCACACATTTGTACATTGAGTTTTCCCTTAATATAGGCTGGCCATGTCCTGTTCCCAAGGCATTAGGGAAGAATTGATAATCAGATAATAATGAACTTTGTTGTTGTTCATTCATTCACGGTCATTTCCAACTCTTCGTGACCTCATGGACCAGCCCACACCAGAGCTTCCTGTTGGCCGTCACCACCCCCAGCTCCTTCAAGAGTTTTATTGAACTAATATTGAAGTAGATGGACAATATCTTTTTCCTGGAATAAGACAAATGTATTAGGGCTGGGGAGCTACTGCATTAGTCCATAATGCTGCCAATAAAGGATGGATTTCATTTGTAAAATCACAGCAGGAATTCAGGAAAGCCACTTCTCTGATAAATTTGTAGAAGAAAAGAACACCTTCTTTAGACATTACAGCAAATTGGACTTCAAAGAAACTCTGCTGAGGATGCAGCCTAATATAAAAATAGCTGCGCTTTAAGCTTTCCATCAATTTTTATTGGTGTGGATTATATTAATATCAGACTCTACATTTTCACAGAACATTATTGCTAGAGAAGTCACTGGAGATTGTAATTATCTGGTTTGAGTTATAAAATTGATGAAATGGGTAATGCTTTGATATATTTCAACTTCAGTGTCATCCTTCCCCTGCCTGTCACTTCTTCTTCCGTTCTGAATATAAAATAAGGTTCTGCACTTATGCATTAGCATTCAGTTGTTGTTTTGTAGGTCTCTGTTCAAAGACTGCTTGTCCTCAAATATTTGTTGATCACTGCAGGATTATATAGTAAAAGATAAAAGACAGTTTCTTTAGAAGAACAGGAAGTCAACATTCTTTAATATTAATATCTTTTCTGAATGAAACTCTTGTGGCTTGCTGTGGACTGTACAACTAGAGCAAGCCAGGCTTTCATTCAGTAGGTCTTGCTCTCGCTTTCTCTCTCACACACATGCAACATTTATTCCTCTGCAAGAAAAAAAAAGTGATTTTGTCCCAGGTGGCCACTGTCATAGCTTATCTTACTCTGTATCCTGCTTTCATCAGAGCAGGATACAGAGTTGAGACTGCTACAGTCACCTTAGTGGATGATCTCCACTAAGGACTCAACTCCTTCAGGGGAAGTGTGTCCCTGTTGGTGCTTCTAGACCTCTCAGCCATTTTCAGTCCCATTGACCTGAAGGAATGCCTGAAGGGCTAGGAATTAGAAGCACTGTGTTGCAGTGGTTCCAGTCATAGCTCTGAGGCAGATTCCAGATGCTTGGGAATAGTGGCTCCTTAAAAAAAAATAGTTCAGTTGAAACTTTTTTGGACATCCATTCTTGGTTTTGTTTTTTTTTAGACTTCTCTTAATTTTTTCTCCCTGTTGGCATTGTTTGCATTTGTACCTTCAATGATCAAAAGGTCGCAGGTTCGAATCCGGGGAGTGGCGTGAGGCCCAGCTTGTGCCAACCTAGCAGTTCGAAAACATGCAAAATGTGAGTAGATCAATAGGTACTGCTCCAGTGGGAAGGTAACAGCACTCCATGCAGTCATGCCAGCCACATAACCTAGGATGTGTCTATGGACAATGACAGCTCTTTGGCTTAGAAATGGAGATGAGCACCAACCTGCAGAGTCAGACACGACTGGACTGAATGTCAGGAGAAAGCCTTTACCTTTACCTACCTTCATCATCTCACTTTTAAGAAACTCACATCCATTATTAACTCAGTTCCCTTTTAGCATTCCTTTCCAGGGGATCGCACCATGGGATAAGCACCATAGTAGCAACTGAAGATCATGCTAGGCCCTGACATTTCTAGGCAGAGTTTAGGAAGTTTCTGTGGATCCATTTATTTATTTATTTATTCATTTTATTTGACTTGTATACCGCCACTCCCAATTTGACTCGGAGCAGTTTACAGCAGTAGATTAAAACAATACAACCAACTTTAAAATACAATAAAAACGAGAACAGACATAATCCCGAGTTATTCACCCATCGAAAGCTTGTCGGAAGAGAAAGGTTTTACAGGCTTTCCGAAAAGCAAGTAGCTCTCGGATGGATCGGGTTTCAACTGGCAAGGCATTCCATAAATAAGGGGCCATAATCGAGAAGGCTCTCTGCCTAGTAGAGGACAGATAAAAAGTCCAGATGTTGGGGACTTCAAGCAAATTTTGGTTTTCGGACCAAAGTAATCTCTGGGGTTGGTAGGGGGATAAGCGGGCCCTCAGGTACGCCGGCCCCAGACCATATAAGGCCTTAAAGGTTAGTACCAGCACCTTGAAAGTAATCCGGTACTCAATCAGAAGCCAGTGCAGCTGTTGTAGAATTGGGGTGATACGACACCTCGCCGGCACCTCGGCGAGAAGACGAGCCGCCGCATTTTGCACCAGCTTCAGTTTCCAGATCACTGACAAAGGAAGGCCAATGCAGAGGGCGTTACAGTAGTCAAGCCTCGAGATGACCATCACCTGGATCACCGTAGCCAGGTTGTTCCTAGATAGGAAGGGAGCCAGTCGCCTAGCCTGACGTAGGTGGAAAAACGCAGATCTGCTCACAGCAGAGACCTGGGCCTCCATTGTGAGCAGAGGGTCCAATAAGACACCAAGGCTTTTTACAGAAGGTGATGGACGTAGTGTCTCGCCATCCAGGGTAGGCAGCTGGACCTCCCACCCGGACGGCCCAGCCAAAGGATCTCCGTCTTTGCTGGATTCACCCTCAATCTGCTGGCACACAACCATCCAGTAACGGCCTCAAGGCACTGATGGAAATTTTTGGATACAGAGTCCAGCCGGCCCTCCATCCTCAGATGAGCTGAGTGTCATCAGTGTACTGGTGGTACTCAAGCCCAAAGCTCCGCACCAGTCAGGCAAGCAGTCGCATATAATGTTAAATAATAGAGGAGAGAGAATAGCTCCCTGTGGGACCCTGCAAGTTAGCGGAGATCTCTCAGAAACCATCCCCTCACCACATGCTGTCCCTGATTCTGGAGGAAGGAGGACACCCATTTAAGGGGTATCCCCCTAACCCCAGTCATGGCTAGGCAGTGGGTCAATAGACTGTGATAGACCGTATCAAATGCTGCTGTGAGGTCCAATAACACAATCCTTAGCCAGTCATTAAAGACTTTTATTAAAACTTGGCACTGGACTTAATGTGCACCAAGTTCTTCTCTCACTGCTTGGGTCATAATGCTTTTGTCTGTTCCAAGAATTTTCCTTAGGAAACAGCTCTGTGTCTGTTCCAGAAGGGGAACTTTTATTTGGCCCCACAGTTTTGCCCCATAAGATAATATAGGCATGATTTTGGCTTCGTATACTTTTGGAATAGAAGATATGCTGGTACAGTGGTTGTAACTTATCACTTATAGAGTACACTGGAATTGGCTATAGCTCTTGTGTTTCTACTGAGGTGGTTTGACCATGTCCCTGTATTTGAGAAAAGATATAAGTAGGAATTAACTTACTCAATTCGGACTCCATCCAAGTACCAATTATATTGTTTGTACCTTTTCCCGAATACTACCACCTTGGACTTCTCCTTGTTAATGACTAGTGGGTTAAAGTAACTAGATTCTGTAAAGTCAAGAACAATAGAAGAAATGACCACAAACTTTGCCACTCTGTCATCAAGAGCAGGGGCAAGTCTGGTGGGAAATTTGGAATTATCTTCCAGCACAACCTTAGAGTAGACCATATGGATCCCCAGGAAGGTCTGGTTGACTCTCACAGATGCTTGATATTTATTAGTTATTTTATAGCTCTTGCAACTTCTGCTCACAACGCATTCCTGGGGTCTACTGCCAATTGCCAGCAAGCATATTTCCACACAAGCATCTGCCAAGTGTCTCTGAGTCTTTATGGAAGTAAACACTCATTTAAACCCCATTAATAATACATTTCTTTACCCTTTCCTACAAGAATTTCCCATGGGCAAGGAGAGCATATCTTGACTTTGCTAAACTCAGTAGGAGAAGTTTGAGGCAAGAATCTGATTAAAGCTCTCAGAGCACCAGCAACAAAACACTAGACTCTACTCCAGTTCCCTTGATAAAGTTTTATTTACATATAGCTTCTCAGCCTTAGACTGTCATAGTGACATGCCAAAAGGTTAACAATATAAATAGAAACCTGGTTAAATATAATTACAAAACTAGCAAATTGTGAGCCTTAAAAATACATGGCATATAATGTGTGTGTTTTAGTTGAAAATACAAAAAAAAACCCTAAAGTTATCTAAAATTATAATTATAGACATATTGAGCTATCATCTGAGCACTGATGCTGAACTCTCAATGTCACATCTCTTCTGAGGGCAAAACTACATGCTTCATTAAATGTTTGGGGTTTTTTTTAACTGATTATTCCAGCGAAACCCAATGAGAGAGTGTTCTGGTACAGCCGTACCAAGAGCTCCAATTTTATTTGCTTTGTATTAAATGTTTGTTTGCAGTCCTATGTTTCAGGGACTCTGCAGGAAGGTGGCTTCCTTTGGTTGCAGTCATAGGGCAAGTCACCTGTCCATCATCGTTAAGTTTTGGTCCCACCCCTTGCTCAGGGCAATTGGGAAGGGAAGGGAGCCATTTTTAGTTAGTCTCAGCAAGGAAAGCTAATGTACAGGATGTGTGCAAGCTTCCCCTGTTCAAAAGCTTCAACCCTTAAGACTTTCCGGGGAGAAACAGTCTTAAGAGCATCTAAGACTTTCCGGGGGGGAAACAGTCTTAAGAGTCTCCAAAGATTTCCAGGAAAACAGCTCTAAAGACCGAAGAACTCCAGCTGGAGAGTCTACTGCCTTACTGGTAGGTCCACTCGGCGTTCGAGACGCAGTTCGACCCGGTAGCGGAGCCCACATCAGTAAGGGTTAGATTACAGTCAGCCTGGGAGAAGTTAAAAGGGGTTTTTTCATTTAAAGTAAAGAAGAAGTTATTGAAGACAGTTGCCTGTCCTTCGTGGGCAACATTAGGAATTCACCAGTTGCCTAAAAGCCTGGAATCATTTGTTTAACTTTACTGAAGACAAGAGAAGTTTCTGTTTGATTGTTCATTAATAAAGAGCTTTGTTATACTTCACAAGCCATCTAAAGATCATTTGTGGTGGAAAACCTCTAAGAACTTCTCTTAGGGCCCCCTGGCTTCCCGCTGGGCAAAGGTTGCATGTCCTGTTCTAAAGGAAATCTTTTACAGGCCCAGCACGCGACAGAACAGAGAGTTGTATTGTCGAAGGCTTTCATGGCCGGAATCACTGGGTTGTTGTAGGTTTTTTGGGCTATATGGCCATGGTCTAGAGGCATTCTCTCCTGACGTTTCGCCTGCAGCTGTGACAAGCATCCTCAGAGGTAGTGAGGTCTGTTGGAACTAGGAAAAGGGGTTTATATATCTGTGGAATGACCAGGGTGAGACAAAGGGCTCTTGACTGCTGGAGCTAGATGTGAATGTTTCAACTGACCACCTTGGTTAGCATTTGACTGCCTGACTGTGCCTAGAGCAAACTTTTGTTGAGAGGTGATTAGATGTCCTTGTTTGTTTCCTCTCTGTTGTTGTGCTGTTGTAATTTTAGAGGTTTTTTTTTAATACTGGTAGATTTTGTTCATTTTCATGGTCTCCTCCTTTCTGTTGAAATTGTCCACATGCTTGTGGATTTCAATGGCTTCTCTGTGTAGTCCGACATGGTGGTTGTGAGAGTGGTCCAGCATTTCTGTGTTCTCAAATAAAATGCTGTGTCCAGATTGGTTCATCAGGTGCTCTGCTATTTGAGAGCTATTTGGAATAGAAAATTGATGGTGTTGGCTACATTTTCTCTATCTCGATTGTATTACCGTCACAACTGCTTTTCCATTCTGAGGTTCCAGCTTTCCAAAACATTATGCTTTTCCATATTACGGCCTGACAATGGCCTTCCAATTGTATGTTACATATCAGGACAACCAAATGTTATATTATACCCAATTTGTTTAGAGTAAACCATAATTTCTAATGATTCCAATGAAAGGCTTAGCTATCATCATCTACAAATCGCATTTTGTATTTCTTCTAAAGTTATTTAATGCATTATATTTTCCCATTTCTATTTGCGAGATGATTCCTACTAGTGTCCTTTCTTTTTTGTGAACTCAATTTAGAAAACTGGCATTTCTTAGAATCATAGAATCATAGAGCTGGAAGAGAACTCATGGGCCATCCAGTCCAACGCCATGCCAAGAAGCAGGAAAATTGCATTCAAAGCATTCCCGACAGATGGCCATCCAGCCTCTATTTAAAAGTTTTCAAAGAAGGAGTTTTCACCACACTCCGGGGCAGAGAGTTCCAGTGATGAACAGCTCTCACAGCGAGGAAGTTCTTTCTAATGTTCAGATAGAATCTTTCTTGTAGTTTGAAGCCATTGCTCCACATCCTAGTCTCCAGGGCAGCAGAAAACAAGCTTGTTCCTTCCTCCCTATGAGTTCCTCTCACATATTTATACATGGCTATAGTTGCCTGAAATAGATGTCTGCAATGAACAAACTGTCCATTATTATCACTATGTTCTGTTTTCATTTGTGTTCATTTTCATCCTGCACTCCAGCACAGACCATTTATGAATATAAACTTGGATTGTGATGTTTTCTTGAATGGCTTATAAATATCATTCAGTTTGGTTTGGTATAATAGCTTCTGACTGATTTTGCTGTATCTCATCTTTCTATTAATGTCACCTCACTTCTTAGATTTCCATGTGATTGAAAATGTCCCATTCTTGTTTAGCACGCTTGCACCAAGCACTGCTTATATTTCTTGTTTTATGATTTCCAGCTACCCCTGATTCATGCTCATCACATTTCATATTTCTTTTTATGAGTTGTGTAGCTTCAGACTTTTCTTTCACATTTGAGCATACCTGAGCTGAATGAGCTTTTGGCTAGAGTCCAGCAGTGTCATCAACTGGATCAATATCCATGCTTCTTGGTATCTACTGTTCCCTGAAGCCAGTTGATTGTCTTTGGTCCTATGGGTCTTATCCATGCTTCAATATCCATGCTTCTTGGTATCTACTGTTCCCTGAAGCCAGTTGATTTGTCTTTGGTCCTATGGGTCTTATCCATGCTTCAATATCCATGCTTCTTGGTATCTACTGTTCCCTGAAGCCAGTTGATTGTCTTTGGTTCTATGGGTCTTATCTTCCGGCACTATCCTTTATATCATATTGGATTGTCTAACAGAATTTTGTGGTTGAGGAGTGTCCTTTTGTGAAATACTAGCAACGATTAGTTAAAATGGCACTGTTATTGTCTCAAAAAAAAAATCATTTGCTAGTGTTAACCCAACACTACTGCTGCTGCCCAGTAGCTATTTAACTCATTTGGGCTGGCTCCTCAGCAAAAGCCTGTTTGATGTGGAAGACCTTACCAACAGTAGCGTTACCGGGTTGTTGTAAGTTTCTTCGGGCTATATGGCCATGTTCTAGAGGCATTTCTCTTGACATTTCGCCTGCATCTATGGCAAGCATCCTCAGAGGTAGTGAGGTCTGTTGGAACTAGGAAAAAGGGTTTATATATCTGTGGAATTACCAGGGTGGGACAAAAAAACTCTTGTCTGCTGGAGCTAGGTGTGAATGTTTCAACATACCACCTTGATTAGCATTTGATTGCCTTGCAGTGCCTGGAGCAATCTTTTGTTGAGAGGTGATTAGATGTGCTTGTTTGTTTCCTCTCTGTTGTTGTGCTGTTCTAATTTTAGAGTTTTTAGGCAGGCCCCAACATTGGAGTCTTTAGAAGGAGCTTGAAAACGTGGCTGTTCCAGTGTGCCTTCCCAGAATAAGGAATCCTAAGCAATATGTCCTTAATGCACTTTATGAGAGATTTAGAATTGTCTGCACATCCACCTATTCCAAAACATTCCTCCTATCCCCCTTTGAACTTCCCAGCTATTAATTTTTAAATCTTCACATTAGGCCCTGCTCATGTTTTTAAAATGTGTCGTGTTGTTATTGTATTGTTTTGCTTTTTTGAGTTATTTATTGTTTTGCTGTTGTTGTTTCATGATGTATTGGGCTTGGCCTCTTATAAGCCGCACCGAGTCCTGCGGGAGATGGTAGCGGGGTATAGGAACAATAAATAAATAAATACTGGTAGCCAGATTTTGTTCATTTTCATGGTTGAAAATGAACAAAATCTGGCAACCAGTATTAAAAAGTTCTAAAATTAGAACAGCATGAAAACCATGAAAATGAACAAAATCTGGCTACCAGTATTACAAAACTCTAAAATTAGAACAGCACAACAACAGAGAGGAAACAAACAAGGACATCTAATCACCTTTCAACAAAAGATCGTTCCAGGCACTGCCAGGCAATCAAATGCTAATCAAGGTAGTCTGTTGAAACAGTCACATCTAGCTCCAGCAGACAAGAGTCCTTTGTCTCACCCTGGTCATTCCACAGATATATAAACCCTTTTTCCTAGTTCCAACAGACCTCACTACCTCTGAGGATGCTTGCCATAGATACAGGTGAAACACCAGGAGAAATGCCTCTAGAACATGGCCATATAGCCCGAAAAAAACCTACAACAACCCAGTGATTCCGGCCATGAAAGCCTTCGACAATACATAGTAACGTTACCATCATCATGGCATCTGGGAGCAAGCAGTTGCCACTGTGGAAAAGTAGTACCAAGGTGTGTCCAGATAAATGGAATAAGTCTGGAATAAGATGCATGTACAGGGAAGGCGTAAGAGAAATCTTATATTCTCCCCTTTGGAAATCCTTTTGCTGGATTTCACAGTGACACACTTACTACTCATTGAAGTCTGAACCACACAGCTTGATCTGTGTGAAGGTGGACTAAATGTCTTGCAGCTGATGCAGCTAGAAACTGAACTACACATCAGAAAGTCTTTAGTTTGAACCTCAGTTCATCTGGGAACTTACTTGGGGGTCTTGTACAAATCTCAGTCTCTCTCTACCTAATAACCCTCTTCTCTTCCTCTGTCTGTGTCAGCTTTAGTGCACTCATAAAAATGAGGTAATAGTAATGGTCATTTCTTTTACAGGATTGTGGTAAGTATTATGGCATAGGAGGCATTTTGAACCCTTGAGAAGTACCCTCTGTGTGTGTGTGTGTGTGTGTGTGTGTTGTTACATCTGTCTTATTTGTTTCAGATCATAATCAAATGTAGAAACTATGTATCTGTTACTTAATCACATTGATTACTTGAAGGGACAAGAATATTTTGTTTTGTTGCCTTTCTAACCAATAGTCTCAACCTAGTAGTCAGCTCAAGTACATTCTCCGATTTACCCCAGCCAGCATAGCCATCTGAAGTTCAAAAAGTCATTGCTCTGTGTTGCAAACATTATTTTTGAGCTCTAAAACATCAAATGCTCCTAGCTGTCAGTCAACAGTCTTGTTTGCTTCCATTAATAAAATTGATTTCTGTATTATTATTATTATTATTATTATTATTATTATTATTATTACAAATTCCCTTTGGAAAATAGTGTAGGCTTTGAATTTCATTGCTGGATTCTGCACTTCCATAAGCTTCTATAATTGTACATTGTAACATTAGTAAGTAAAAAAGAGTAACAGCACTGCTCTTAGTCTTTTTAAAAAATTAGACATCTTCATTCTTGCATTCTAATCTACACAATTAATCCATCCAATTAATGCATTTGGAATTATTCTGATAGTTACGCCAGTTTTTGTAAAGGGCTGCCTAAAGTGCAAAATTTATACACATTATAAGCTTTAGTGGCATATTAAGTATGAAAAGCTTCACAGATGGATCTGTTTTTTAAAAGTCTAAGAAGCCATTAGTAGATTCTAAAATGTAATCACAGTCTGTACTTCTATATCAAAAGCACCAGGTATCAAAAGGCCCAAGAAGTCAGATAACTTAAGCAAAAACCTTCTCCTGATTAAATATAATAATAGAAACAGAGAGTTGGAAGAGCCTTTTCTGGGTTGTTTTCTTCCTTCCTTCCTTCCTTCCTTCCTTCCTTCCTTCCTTCCTTCCTTCCTTCCTTCCTTCCTTCCTTCCTCTAAAAAGATTTATTAGTAACTAGCTGTACCGGCCACGAGTTGCTGTGGCCAACCTTCCCTCCCTCTTTCTCTCCTTCCTTCCCTCTTTCCTTCCTTTCCTCTTTTTCTTTCCCTGACTCTCTTCTTTCTTTCATCTCTACCTGTTTCTTTTCTCCCTTTCTTTGCTCTTTGGTTACATACTTCCTTCCTTCCCAATCTTTTGTTCCTTCTCTCCTTCCTTTCCTCTCTTTTTCCTTTTACTTTTTTATTTCCTTCTCTCCTTCCTTGCTTCTCTATCTTTCCTTCTTTCCCTCCCTGCTTCTCTCCTTCCTTCCTTCCCTCTTTCCCTCCTTCTCTCATTACTTCTTGACTGTCCCTTCCATTTAATATTGTATTTGTATCTTACATAGAAAGAATGAAAGGAAGAAGAAAGGAAGGAGGGACAGGAAGGAAGGAAAAGAAAAAAAGGAGGGACAGGGAGGGAGGAGAAGGAAGGAAGGAGGGAGGAAGGAGGGAAAGAAAGGAGGGAGGGAAGGAAATGAAGGGGAAGGAAATGAAAGGGAAAGAAGAAGGAAAGGGAGGGAGGGAGGAAAAGAAGGAAAGAGGGACAGGAAGGAAGGGAAGGAGGGAAAGAAGGAAAGGAAGGAGAAGGAAAGAAGAAAAGGAAAGGAAAGGAAAGGAAAGGAAAGGAAGGGAAGGGAAGGGAAGGGAAGGGAAGGGAAGGGAAGGGAAGGGAAGGGAAGGGAAGGGAAAGGAGAGAAGGAAGGTCCTTCATTCAAGCACCCTGGATCTTCCTTGCTGCATCCTCCTTTTCAAAGCTTCTCTCACTGTTTTGGTTATGTCTGCCATGTCAGCAGTGATTTTCTCCATCTCTTCCTGGAGAGGTGTTTTCTTTTTGGCAAGGTCAGCTTGCAATTTAAGTTTTTAATTGTTTTATATAGTCCACTATCTGTGTCCTGCCATGCATTGCTGTGGCCCAGTCTGGTGATCTGGAAAATAATATATGTAATGCAGGGGTCCTCAAACTAAGGCCCGGGGGCCGGATGTGGCCCTCCAAGGTCATTTACCCGGCCCTCGCTCAGGGTCAACCTAAGTCTGAAACGACTTCAAAGCACACAACAACAACAACAATCTTATCTCATCAGTCAAAAGCAGACCCACACTTCTCATTGAAATACTAATAGATTTATATTTGTTAATTCTTTTCTTCATTTTAATTATTATATTGTTTTAAGTGTCTTTTGCACTACAAATAAGACATGTGCAGTGTGCATAGGAATTCATTTATGTTTTTTTTTTCAAATTATAATCTGGCCCTCCAACAGTTTAAGTGACTGTGACCTGGCCATCTGTTTAAAAGGTTTGAAGACCCCTGATGTAATGTCTTTATGCTTGTGGGTAAACAGTATTTCTTGCTGTTTCTTTGTCAGTGTTGGTGTGGAGTTTGTCTGGTTTGCCCACTCTGGAACATGCAACATATCATTGACCTTCTTTAGGGGGTTCCTTTCAAATCTATGATACTATATCTGTGTATGTGAGAATCATATATTTCTATCTATATCTATGGCGAGATGGCTCTTTGTCAGGAGGGCTTTGATTGCATTTTCTTGTCCTCATGAAGGGAGTTGGATGGCCTTAAGTATTTTCTGTTGGTCATGAGGGTTCTGTGTGGAAAGTTTGCCCCAATTCTATCGTTCGAGGGGTTCAGCATGCTCTTTTATTGTAGGTGAAGTATAAATCCCAGTAACTACAACCCCCAAATGTCAAGGTCTATTTCCCCCAAACTCCATTTGTGTTAATATTTAGGCATATGGAATATTCGTGCCAAGTTTGGTCCAGTTCCATCATAGTTTGGGTCCACAGTGCTCTCTGGATGTAGGTGAACTACAACTCCCAAACTCAAGGTCAATGCCCACCAAACCCTTCTAGTGTTTTCTGTTGATCATGGGAGTCCTATGTGTCACGTTTGGTTCAGTTCCATCTTTGGTGGAGTTCAGAATGCTCTTTGATTGTAGGTTAACTATAAATCCCAGCAACTACAACTCCCAAATGACAAAACCAATTTTTTGAGTGATGGTCACTCGTTGGGTTAATAGGTGTGTTGTGTCCAAATTTGGTGTCAATTCATCCAGTGGTTTTTGAGTTATGTTAATCCCACAAACAAACATTACATTTTTATTTATATAGATTATTCCCAAGTTTCTCTCATCCTTAGTTTTGTCATCTCTCATTATCCTTCCACCTGGCATGCCTTGACATCATCATTTCTTTTTTCACTATCATCAGTGAAGTTGCTTTCATCCTCCATTTATGCTTGCCCCTCCCCGCAGCACCAACTGCCACTCTGGACCAGAGTGAAGGTGGGGAGGCAGGGGACAGTTCCATCTTGTCTCCTGCATATATTGTCAGTTGGGCAGTTGGGGACCCCTCCCCCCAGCACCAACTGTCACTCTGGGGAGGAGTGAAGGGGGGAGGGTCAGAGGACAGTTCCACTTTGTCTCCTGTGCTATGTTTAATATAATATAATATAATATAATATAATATAATAATAATATAATGTATATACATATAATATTAATAATATTATAATGTAATAAAGAACTGTTTTTTACAACCCCATTTCTTTATGAGCTCTCCTTCACAAATAATCTGCTCCTCTTTTATCTCGCCCTGAGTTTTAGCATTTTATCTTGCACATGCGGCCGCTCATTCTCATTGTGATTGTGGATATTGTATTTTTATATTGCTTATTGTATTCATATGTTTTATGTATTTCACTGTGTTGTCGTTTGTGTCTTTGGTTTTTATTTTATTGTAATTTTTTGTTTGGGCTTGGCCTCATGTAAGCCGCCCTGAGTTCCCATTGGGGAAGATGGTGGCGGGGTATAAATAATAATAATAATAATAATTATTATTATTATTATATAATACTACTAATTTTTTTTTTGTCGTGTCAGGAGCAACCGCTCCTGTTGTGAAAGAATTGGCTGTCTGCAAGGACGTTGCCCAGGGGACGCCTGGATGATTTTTGATGTTTTATCATCCTTGTGGGAGGCTTCTCTCATGTCCCCGCATGAGGAGCTGGAGCTAATAGAGGGAAGCTCATCCGCCTCTCCCCGGATTCGAACCTGCGACCTGTCGGTCTTCAGTCCTGTCGGCACAGTGCTTTAACCCACTGCGCCACCGGGGGCTCCATTAACTAATAATATGATATTATAATTATATATTTATACTAGCTGTCCCCTGCTACGCTTGCTGTAGCCCAGTCTGTTAATCTGGAAAATAAAGTAATGAGAAAGTGTTGGTTTCTAATATATGTAATTTCTTTATGCTTCTGGGTAAACAGTATTTCTTGCTGTTTCTTTGTCAGTGTTGATGTGGAGAGTGTCTGGTTTGCCCACCCTGGAACATGCAACATATCATTGCCCTTCTTTGAGGATCCCTTTCAAATGTATGATACTATATCTCTGTGTGTGTGAATCATATCTACCTACCGATCTATCTATCTATCTATCTATCTATCTATCTATCTATCTATCTATCTATATCTATGGCTGGATGGCTCTTTGTCAGGAGGGCTTTGATTATGTTTTCTTGCCCTGGTGAAAGAAGTTGAACTGGGTGGCCTTAAGTATTTTCTGTTGGTCATGGGGGTTCAGTGTGGGAAGTTTGCCCCGATTCTGTTGTTCGTGGGGTTCAGAATGCTCTTTGATTGTAGGTGAACTGTGAATCTTAGTGAGTACAACTCCCAAATGTCAAGGTCTATTTTTCCAAAACTCCATCTGTGTTCATATTTGGGTGTATTGAGTGCTTGTGCCAAGTACGGTCCAGAGCCATCATTGTTTGAGTCCAGAGTGCTCTCTGGATGTAGGTGAACTACAACTCCCAAACTCAAGGCCAATGCCCACCAAACCCTTCTAGTGTTTTCTGTTGATCATGGGAGTCCTATGTGTCATGTTTGGTTCAATTCCATCTTTGGTGGAGTTCAGAATGCTCTTTGATTGTAGGTTAACTATAAATCCCAGCAACTACAACTCCCAAATGACAAAACCATTTTTTTGGGTGATGGTCACTCGTTGGGTTAATAGGTGTGTTGTGTCCAAATTTGGTGTCAATTCATCCAGTGGTTTTTGAGTTATGTTAATCCCACAAACAAACATTACATTTTTATTTATATAGATTATTCCCAAGTTTCTCTCATCCTTAGTTTTGTCATCTCATGTTTTTCTTCCACCTGGCATGCCTTGACTTCTTCATTTCTTTTTTCACTATCTTCAGTGAAGTTGCTTTCATCCTCCATTTATGCTTACCCCTCCCCGCAGCACCAACTGCCACTCTGGACCAGAGTGAAGGTGGGGAGGCAGGAGACAGTTCCATCTTGTCTCCTGCATATATTGTCAGTTGGGCAGTAGGGGACCCCTCCCCCCAGCACCAACTGTCACTCTGGGGAGGAGTGAAGGGGGGAGGGTCAGAGGACAGTTCCACTTTGTCTCCTGTGCTATGTTTAATATAATATAATATAATATAATATAATAATAATATAATGTATATACATATAATATTAATAATATTATAATGTAATAAAGAACTGTTTTTTACAACCCCATTTCTTTATGAGCTCTCCTTCACAAATAATCTGCTCCTCTTTTATCTCGCCCTGAGTTTTAGCATTTTATCTTGCACATGCGGCCGCTCATTCTCATTGTGATTGTGGATATTGTATTTTTATATTGCTTATTGTATTCATATGTTTTATGTATTTCACTGTGTTGTCGTTTGTGTCTTTGGTTTTTATTTTATTGTAATTTTTTGTTTGGGCTTGGCCTCATGTAAGCCGCCCTGAGTTCCCATTGGGGAAGATGGTGGCGGGGTATAAATAATAATAATAATTATTATTATTATATAATACTACTAATTTTTTTTTTGTCGTGTCAGGAGCAACCGCTCCTGTTCTGAAAGAATTGGCTGTCTGCAAGGACGTTGCCCAGGGGACACCTGGATGATTTTTGATGTTTTATCATCCTTGTGGGAAGCTTCTCTCATGTCCCCGCATGAGGAGCTGGAGCTAATAGAGGGAGCTCATCCGCCTCTCCCCGGATTCGAACCTGCGACCTGTCGGTCTTCAGTCCTGTCGGCACAGTGCTTTAACCCACTACACCACCGGGGGCTCCATTAACTAATAATATGATATTATAATTATATATTTATACTAGCTGTCCCCTGCTACGCGTTACTGTGGCCCAGTCTGTTGATCTGGAAAATAAAATAATGAGAAAGTGTTGGTTTTTAATATATGTAATTTCTTTATGCTTCTGGGTAAACACTATTTCTTGCTGTTTCTTAGTTAGTGTTGATGTGGAGAGTGTCTGGTTTGCCCACCCTGGAACATGCAACATATCATTGCCCTCCTTTAAGGATCCCTTTCAAATCTATGATACTATATCTCTGTGTGTGTGAATCATATCTATCTATCTATCCACCCATCCATCCATCCATCCATCCATCCATCCATCCATCCATCCATCCATCTATCTATCTATCTATCTATCTATCTATATCTATGACTGGATGGCTCTTTGTCAGAGGAGGGCTTTGATCATGTTTTCTTGTCCTGGTGAAGGGAGTTGGACTGGATGGCCTTATGTATTTTCTGTTGGTCATGGGGGTTCAGTGTGGGAAGTTTGCCCCAATTCTGTCATCCGTGGGGTTCAGAACGCTCTTTGATTGTAGGTGAACTGTGAATCTTAGTGAGTACAATTCAAGGTCTATTTTCCCCAAACTCCATCTGTGTTCATATTTGGGCATATTGAGTGCTTGTGCCAAGTTTGGGCCAGATGCATCATTGTTTGAGTCCACAGTGCTCTCTGGATGTAGGTGAACTATAACTCCAAAACTTAATGCCCGCCAAACCCTTCCAGTATTTTCAGTTGATCATGGGAGTCCTGTGTGCCAAGTTTGGTTCAATTCCATCGTTGATGGAGTTGAGAATGCTCTTTGATTGTAGGTGAACTATAAATCTCAGCATCTACAACTCCCAAATGACAAAATCAAATTTTTTTGAGTGATGGTCACTTCTTGTGTTGTGAGATGTTTTGTTGCCAAATTTGGTGTGATTTCGTTTATTGGTTCTTTTGTTTTTAAGGTACTCATTATGTACAGAGCATATATATATATATATAGAGAGAGAGAGAGAGAGAGAGAGAGAGAGAGAGATTACGTGTAATATTAATAATAATATTAAAATATAATGGTATAATATAATACTGATATTGTACTATGCTAATAATATAATATATTGTATGTATATATATCTTGTAAGCCACTCTGAGTCCCCTTCGGGGTGAGAAAGGTGGCGTATAAATGTCGCAAATAAATAAATAAATCGTGCAAATTCTAAAAGCTATAACAGTACTCAGGCTTTTCTTTATTTGGTATTTAAATTTTATTTTAAAGTTATATAGGATTTTGATTCGGGGGGGCGGGTCTGAGTGAGAGAGGATCTACCCTAGCAAACCTTTTGTATTGTTACCCCAAAACCCCCATGCATATAGGATATATTGAGTATGGTGATCAGATCATGATATGAATAAACATAACAGTTTAAATAATGGGAGCCCCCGGTGGCGTAGTGGGTTAAAGCACCGATCTGCTGAGCTTGTTGATTGAAAGGTTGCAGGTTCGATTCTGGGGAGCGGCGTGAGCTTCCGCTGTCAGCCCTAGCTTCTGCCAACCTAGCAGTTTGAAAACATGCAAATGTGAGTAGATCAATAGGTACCGCTCCGGCGGGAAGGTAATGGCACTCCATGCAGTCATGCCGGCCACATGACCTTGGAGGTGTCTACGGACAACACTGGCTCTTCGGCTTAGAAATGGAGATGAGCACCACACCCCAGAGTCAGACATGACTGGACTTAATGTCAGGGGACTACCTTTACCTTTACCTTTAAGGCCTTCTCACGGACCACCATGAGAATTTCGGAGGGGCTGAAGCTCCTCAAGCCCCCCCCCCCCCCCCCGGCTACATGCCTGCTGTGGTGGTTTCTGAAGTAAGGCTCTTTGAGGTCTTTGACTGTGTCTTTTACCCTGACTGGAGGGGGTTGGACTAGATGCCCCTTTGGTCTCTATTCCAATGCAATGGAGTTTCCTTCTCTGGAGGTTTTTGAACTGAGGCTGGAAGGCTGCCTGTGGGGAGGGCATTGACTGTGTCTTTCTGCAGACTGAAGGAGGTTGGACTAGATGCCCTTTTGGTCTCTCTTCCAGTGGAGTTTCCTTCCTAGAGGTTTTTGAACTGAAGCTAGAGGGCTATCTGTGGAGGAGGGCATTGACTGGTTGTCTTTTTGCCTCACTGAAGGGGGCAAGGCTAGATTTCCTTTGGGATTCTCTTCCAGTAGAGTCTCTTTCAGTGGAGGTTTTTGAAATAAGGCGGGATGGCTGTCTGTCGGAGGACTTCAAGTACATTTCCTGCCTGACTGGAGGTGGTTGGACTAGATGTCCTTTGAGTGTTTATGGGGGTAAAACACACTTGTAGTCTACAGGCTACATACTTTAAAAAAAATATTTTATTGAAAAAGAGTTTGACAACATAGACAAATCAACAGACAAGACAGACAAACCTACATACAAGTTAAAAGAGCTGCTACCATTGTTGGCTGAATACTTCCCTCTGCATATACTACATTCCTACATACTTATCCATATCTAATTTCGCAAATCGTATCTGCCCATATCTACATACCTACCTACCTACCTAACCCAAGCTCGAAGGCAAAATGTTGCCTCTGCCTCCCTCCCCCCCCCCCCACCCTGTGACGCATTACAATACATATACATATATATACATATAAATTCCCCTTAACTTCCCGGATCTTCAAGCGAACATATGTTTAATTTCGTTCCCAACTTATCTTAATTTAACGGTTGGTCTGTAACCTATTTTGTCATCACTTTTGGGATTCTTCTTTCCTTCCTGTTTTAACAATACTTAAAATTATTTTTCTTTAAAAAATTAATGAACTTGTTCCAATTGGTGCTATCTGCTATTGTTCTATTTTTCCTTATTTTCTGTGTTAACAAGTCCATATTCATAATACCCATAGCCTTGTTGATCCACAAATTGAAGGTTGCTGTATCCTTGGTTTTCCATACACGGGCAATACTTATCCTCGCTGCTGTAGTCAGATAAAAAAAGATCTTGTCATCGTTTTTATTCTGCTTAAGGTTGGTCATTCCTAGCAGGAAATAGTCTGGTCTAAATTCAAAATTGAGTTGGAAAATCTCTCCCATTTTTCTATACACCTCCAACCAGAACTTTTTAACGACTCCATAATAAATACTTGTGTATCCTGATACACCTTTTGCAAAGCCTTGCTCTAATCCAAAAGGGATCCATTCTAGGAGCCCCTAAAAAACATGATGCTCAAGTCTGTTCGAAAGCAGACACATATCATCTATGATCTCCTTAAAAATTAAGGGTCTGACATAGCATACTTCACTAAAACCTGGCTGGGCATGATTGTAGTTCAACCTGGGCCCAGGCCCTCCCAGTTGGCTCCTGTGTAAGTGAGCAGGTGAGGGAAAGTGGACAGAGGATGAGATAGAGGTTGCCTATAAGGAGCATCTTAACCTGATCTGATGATCTTCTAGAGAGTTGAAGGACATGTAGTGTGTGTACCTTTGTCTGGAAGTCACGGAAATACTGAGTTTTATTCTGTGAGTGTACCAGCCACCCCGCTGCCTCACAGACTCCTCACAGGTCTCAGAGGGATTGTTGGTGACTTCAACATGCCACAGTTTGTCAGATGTCGCTCGAGAGGAAGTTTGTGATATCCATGACAAATATGGACCTATCCCAATTGGTTTCTGGACCGACACACTCAGCACTGATCATCCAGAGGCATGGGGTGGGGTGCTATCAGTATGCTGATGATACCAAATATATTTCTCCATGCATTCAAAAACAGCCTCTACTAAAGATAGCGTGTCTCTTCAAAATGAGGACCTGGAGGAGGTATTGGGCTGGACGAAGAAAAACAAGTTGAAACTGAATTGTGACAAAACAAAAGTGCTGGCCATTAAGGGTCCTAATCTGGGGTTGCAGTGATCATAGTGATATCTATTGATGTATGAATAGTGGATCAAGCTGGATCCAGCCTGTCCCAGGTGTCGACAGCTCCAAAACATGAAGATTTCTCTAGGTCTTCCAGAAAGCTCTGAAATAAATTCCATTTTCTCTTGAGCTGGATTAATGGCTAGATGCAGTGCTTCTGCTGCAAATCCAAATGTACATGTTGTGGACTCTCCATAGCATTTGAAAGGCTTTGTAGACATGATCATACTGGGGGAAACTGGTAACATAGACTCCTTTTGTATATCAAGTATGCTTAGTATTGCGTTCTGTAAAGAAATGTCCAATTAAAGTGTAAGTTTTTAATATATTTATTAATATTAGCTGAGAGATGGCCAGAAGTCCCAGGCGTTGCCATAGCAACATAGCCTCCAGGCAGAAGAAAAGGGGCGGAGCCAACTGTCACTGGGGCGGAGCCAACTGTCACTGGGGCGGAGCCAACTGTCACCAAAGAAGGTTGGTTTAAAAAAGGGAGAGTTGGTCGCTGGATGAGTTTAAGGCCCGTCGCAAACTAGGTTTCTGCTGGAGAAATCCTTGCTAGCAAGTCCCTGACGTCATGAGCCTGCGCCTCTCTCCCCGCCCCTTTCTCCGCCCCTTTCTCTTTGCGAGCGTGGTTTTTCCTTTGCTAGGGCAGCATTGCCCGCATTTTCTCTCAGTTGAATTCAGCCAACTGAGAGAAAATGCGGGCAATGCTGCCCTAGCAAAGGAAAAACCACGCTCGCATGGAGAAAGGGGCAGAGAAAGGGGCGGGGAGAGAGGCGGAGTCTCGTGACGTCAGGGACTTGCTAGCAAGGATTTCTCCAGCAGAAACCTAGTTTGCGACGGGCCTAAGGATGTTAGAGATCTGTTTTCGTTTCGCCATCCCAAGTAAATGTACATTTAACCCACTTGGCCCACAGATTCCATAGAATAATATCTCCAAAAGAACATCTTGAATTTGCCGCTTTGTATAAGGGGACACTATTTAACTATGACATTTTATATAATGGGACTTGAGCATCCATGGATGTTGGTATCCACAAGGAATCCTATAACCAAACTCACTGGATACTGAGAGCCAACTGTATCACTTGTCAATTGTTCCTAATAATCATTGCCTACTGAGAAATTATGGCTTTGAATGAATTAAGAATATGTCTTCCATATTTTGATGCATGGAAAGAATTATAAAACCATTCATTATTTCCTTGGCATCTAAATGGAGGTTTTGGCAAGTGTAAATGTAATTAAATGTAATTGATTTATTAGTTACATGATGGATGATTAAGTAAAGTAATTTAACAGGACTGCTGGGTGTCTTCCATTAAGCTACAAGAAGTTTGAGGCATATTCTGACTATTCCAGGCAACCTAATGCCATTTCTGGTGGGAAAATGAAACAGAAGTGGAATTGGGTTGTTGTAGGTTTTTTTGGGCTATATGGCCATGTTCTAGAGGCATTTCTCCTGACGTTTCGCCTGCATCTATGGCAAGCATCCTCAGAAATAGTGAGGTCTGTTGGAACTAGGAAAAAGGGTTTATATATCTGTGGAATGACCAGGGTGAGACAAAGGACTCTTGTCTGCTGGAGCTAGGTGTGAATGTTTCAACTGACCACCTTGATTAGCATTTGATTGCCTGGCAGTGCCTGGGGGAATCTTTTGTTGAGAGGTGATTAGATGTCCTTGTTTGTTTCCTCTCTGTTGTTGTGCTGTTCTAATTTTAGAGTTTTTTAATACTGGTAGCCAGATTTTGTTCATTTTCATGGTTTTGTCCTTTCTGTTGAAATTGTCTATTTTCTTCCCTATCCTAACTGCTACCTCGGGACTGTCCCTTCTTTCTTTTTGACCATATGACATTATCAAAAAATCAGTCATACAGAGATTTTCAGCCTCTGTATGTCTCTATTTGAAATGGGGAAAGTCCGCCTTTTTAACTACGCTCATCATGCTACAGGTCCTCTGAAATTATAGTTCAACCATTTATGAAAAGCCCCACTGTTTTGAGCCAAACCTTTCTCCATTTGAAGTATCCGGCATCTACTGATGTCTGGTAGAAAGATTCCTATCCTGTTACAAAGTCACAGAAGGTGCTAGAAGTGACACAAAGAGTACAGAATGCTAAAATGGAGAAATGTTGAGTGTAACTGAGCAATTATGGCTGCATGAGATCCACATCTGGGAGGAAGCACATGTATTGATCTAAACTTAATAATTTGTTGTTGGGTTTTTTTTTTTTGTCATGTCAGGAGCGACTTGAGAAACTGCAAGTCGCTTCTGGTGTGAGAGAATTGGCTGTCTGCAAGGACGTTGCCCAGGGGATGCCTGGATGTTTTGATGTTTTATCATCCTTGTGGGAGGCTTCTCTCATGTCCTCCGCATGAGGAGCTGGAGCTGATAGAGGGAGCCCATCCGCGCTCTCCCCGGATTCGTTGTTCCAGTGTGCCTTCCCAGAATAATGATCCCATAGCACTTTTTCGTCCATGTCCCAGCATTACTTCCAATTTTAATTTTACATTTGGCCTCCCCACTGATTTTTATTGTGTGTTGTCTTATTAATAATGTTATATATTTAATTGTTTATGTTTTCTTTTCTTTTATTTGCTTGTACTGTTGTTGTTATTATTGCTTGTATTGTGCACCCACTGGGATTGTGGGTGCACCGGGATGGTGGCGCAGCTGCATTAAGATCACTCTGACCAAAAAGGCATGAGTTCGAAGCCAGCCCGGGTTGGAGTGGGTTTCCAACCAATTGTGTGTAGCCTGTTGTCGACCTTTGCAACCCAAAAGACAGTTGCATCTGTCAAGTAGGAAAATTAGGTACCACCTTAAAAAAGTGTGGGGAGGCTAAATTAACTGATTTATGAGGACATAAAGAAGACTCCAGCAAAGCATTCCAGCGGGGAAGCAGGCGGGGAATGCGGAAGTGCTTCATCTGTGTCGCAGATGGACGATGAAAGCAACAGCTCCCCTGGCGGCCAGAAAAAGTTAAATAGCCTCTGTGTATGTCTGTATATGTTTATATGTCAAAAATTGGCATTGAATGTTTGCCATATATGTGTACACTGTAATCCGCCCTGAGTCCCCTGCGGGGTGAGAAGGGCGGAATATAAAAGCTGTAAATAAATAAATAAATAAATAAATAAATAAATTGTTGTATTTGGGCTCGGCCTCATGTAAGCCGCACCGAGTCCCCTGGGGAGATGGTAGCAGGATATAAATAAAGTGTTGTTATTATTATTATTATTATTATTATTCGAACCTGTGACCTGTCGGTCTTCAGTCTTGCTGGCACAGGGGTTTAACCCACTGTCCCACCGCAGTGATATAGGGTAGTCCAGTCTTTGTTGTAAAGTATGACCCCCTTTATCCGTAGATTTGATAACCACAGTTTCATTTACCCATTCTCCAAAAAAGATTCCCTCTTGGAAATGTGTGTGGGCCTCTCTGCTTCCTACAGTGTTATTCTATGGCATGATTCTGATTCAAGTACAGTCAAAATATAGTTTATTATTATCCACAGTTTCGGATATCTTGGAAGATTTTTTTCCAGCTTATCTGTCCCACAATCTTTAAGGGAAAGCTCAATCGGTATCCAGATCCTGCTTCTCTAAATGCTCTTGTCATTGGCTTCCACTCCATTTTCTTCTTCAAGTTCTGACAGTTTGGTTCAATCTTTAACAAAGCTCTTGGTAGATGAGGAGCTAAATGGCTTTACAACTCTTCCATCTGTACCAGTGTCGTCCTGTGATAATGAGATGTCCAGACTTACTTTGTCATTTTGTAGACACTGCCTTTCTAGTAGGAAAGAAATCTCATGTTTAGCCAATAACTTTGCTCATTGGACCTGAGTAAATACAGTATGATCATATAGTATTACTAAAAGAATCCTATGTAACCTAAGTAGCTACTTTACATAGTATCATTGTATCATAGAATCAAAGAGTTGGAAGAGACCTCATGGGCCATCCAGTCCAACCCCCTGCCAAGAAGCAGGAATAATCCATTCAAATCACCCCTGACAGACGGGCATCCAGCCTCTGTTTAAAAGCTTCCAAAGAAGCAGCCTCCACCACACTCCGGGGCAGAGAGTTCCACTGCTGAACGGCTCTCACAGTCAGGAAGTTCTTCCTCATGTTCAGATGGAATCTCCTTTCTTGTAGTTTGAAACCATTGTTTCCCATCCTAGTCTCCAGGGAAGCAGAAAACAAGCTTGCTCCCTCCTCCCTGTGGCTTCTTCTCACATATTTATACATGACTTCAGACTAGCTATACCCTGCCATGTGTTGCTGTGGCCCAGTCTCATGATCTGGAAAATAAAGTAATGAGAAAGTGTTGGTTTCTAATATATGTAATTTCTTTCTGCTTGTGGGTAAGCAGTATTTCTTTCTGTTTCTTTGTCAGTGTTGATGTGGAGAGTGTCTGGTTTGCCTCCTCTGGAATATGCAACATATCATTGTCCTTCTTTAAGGGTCCCTTTCAAATCTATGATACTATATCTATGTGTGTGTGAATCATATCAGTCTATCTATCTCTATGGCTGGCTGGATGGCTCTTTGTCAGGAAGGCTTTGATTACCTTTTCTTGCCCTGGTGAAGGGAGTTGGACTGGATGGCCTTAAGTATTTTCTGTTGGTCATGGGGGTTCTGTGTGGGAAGCTTGCCCTGATTCTGTCGTTCGTGGGGTTCAGAATGCTCTTTGATTGTAGGTGAACTATAAATCCCAGTGACTACAACTCCCAAATGTCAAGGTCTATTTCCCCCAAACTCCATCTGTGTTCATATTTGGGCATATTGAGTGCTTGTGCCAACTTTGGTCCAGGTCCATCATTGTTTGAATCCACAGTGCTTTCTGGATGTAGGTGAACTACAACTCCCAAATTCAAAGTCAATGCCCACCAAACCCTTCCAGTATTTTCTGTTGGTCATGGGAGTCCTGTGTGCCAAGTTTGGTTCAATTCCATCGTTGGTGGAGTTCAGAATGCTCTTTGACTGTACGTGAACTATACATCCCAGTAACTACATCTCCCAAATGACAAAAATCAAAAATTTTTGAGTGAAGAACATACATTGGGTTGTTAGGTGTATCATGTCCAAATTTGATGTCAATTGGCCCACTGTTTTTTAAGTTAATCCCACAAATGAACATTACATTTTTATTTATATAGAGTAGCCATCCCCTGCCACACGTTGCTGTGGCCCAGTCTGTATATATGTGTTTTGTGTGTGTATATGTGGCTTTGCACATGAGTTGTAATGTAAATTTTGGGGTTTTTTTTGTTTTTTAAGTGTCTTCTGTTGTGTTTTTCAGTGTTTTATGAGTGATAATCACTCGTTGGCTTGACAGGTATATTGTGTCCAAATTTCGTGTCAATTCATCCAGTGGTTTTTGAGTTCTGTTAATCCCACAAACGAACATTACATTTTTATTTATATAGACTAGCCGTCCCCTGCCACACATTGCTGTGGCCCAGTCTGTGTATATATGTGTTTTGTGTGTGTATATGTGGCTTTGCACATGAGTTGTAAATTTTGGGGTTTTTTTTTGGTTTTTTAAGTGTTTTCTGCTGTGTTTTTCAGTGTTTTATGAGTGATAATCACTTGTTGGCTTGACAGGTATATTGTGTCCAAATTTCGTGTCGATTCATCCAGTGGTTTTTGAGTTCTGTTAATCCCACAAACGAACATTACATTTTTATTTATATAGACTAGCCGTCCCCTGCCACACGTTGCTGTGGCTTTGCACATGAGTTGTAATGTAAATTTTGGGGGCTTTTTTTGGTTTTTTAAGTGTTTTCTGCTGTGTTTTTCAGTGTTTTATGAGTGATAATCACTCGTTGGCCTGACAGATATATTGTGTCCAATTTTAGTGTCACTTCATCCAGTTCAGAATGCTCTTTGATTGTAGGTGAACTATAAATCCCAGCAACTACATCTCCCAAGTGACAAAATCAATGTTTTTTGAGCGAAGGACATACATTGGGTTGTTAGGTGTCTTGTGTCCAAATTTGGTGTCAATTCGTCCAGTGGTTTTTGAGTTCTGTGAATACCACAAACGAACATTACATTTTTATTTATATAGATTTAATACTGAAGTCACAATAAAACAACTGGGAATCCCCGTCTTCTCGCACCCCGGCTAGATTTTACTTCATACTTTTACTTCATACGAAATTCCTAATTTATATGTAAGTTTTAGATATGTTTATCAATAATGGGATATAAGTGTTGGCTAGCTAATGGGTGCAGGGCGTTGCCATGGCAACATAGCCTCCAGGCAGAAGAGAAAGGGGCGGAGCCAACTGCCACTGAAAGAAGGAACACCGTTTGAAAAGTTGTCAGTTGGTGGCTGGATGAACCCAAAGGATGGTTGGTCCTAGATCGGTGGAGCTAGACCAAGTAGTTTAAGCCTCTGACAAGTAGTCAGAAGCGTGCTTGCTCCATCCATGTTCAACATTTACACAATTGACCAGCCACTGCCAGAAGGGACAGAGAGTTTCATCTATGCTGATGATCGTGCCATCACCGCTCAAGCAGGGAGCTTTGAGATGGTTGAACAGAAGCTCTCCGAAGCTCTAGGTGCCCTTACTGCCTATTACAGGGAAAACCAACTGATCCCTAATCCATCCAAAACACAGACATGCGCCTTTCACCTTAAGAACAGACAAGCATCCCGAGCTTTGAGGATTACCTGGGAAGGAATCCCACTGGAGCATTGCAGCACACCTAAATACTTGGGAGTCACTCTGGACCATGCTCTGACCTACAAGAAGCACTGCCTGAACATCAAGCAAAAAGTGGGCGCTAGAAACAATATCATACGAAAGCTGACTGGAACAACCTGGGGATCACAACCAGACACTGTGAAGACATCTGCCCTTGCGCTATGCTACTCTGCTGCTGAGTACACATACCCAGTGTGGAACACATCTCACCACACTAAAACAGTGGATGTGGCTCTTAATGAGACATGCCACATTATCACAGGGTGTCTGTGCCCTACACAACTGGAGAAATTATTATTATTATTTATTTATTATTTCAAAGTTTTGTATACCGACCTTCTCACCTCTTTGAGGGACTTAGCCCGGTTTCCAACCATAAAAACACATACAATCAGTAAAATATCATAGTTCACAATTACAGTAACGCATTTAAAATAACAAATATATTTAAAACTACGGTTGTCAGTCGTCGTATTAAAATCAAATATACATCATCTTCCATCCAAAATCCTAGGGTGTTGTCTCATTCATCGAAAGCCTGTCTCCACAACCACGTCTTCACGCATTTCCTGAATGTCAGGATAGATGGGGCGGTTCTGACCTCCGGTGGGAGAGAGTTCCAGAGTCGCGGGGCCACCACCGAGAAGGCCCTGTCCCTTGTCCCCACAAATTACACTGCTTAGCCGGTACTGAACCACCTGACATCCACTGGGAAGTAGCAGCCAATAGTGAAAGGACCAAGGCAGAGACATAGAATCATAGAATCAAAGAGTTGGAAGAGACCTCATGGGCCATCCAGTCCAACCCCCTGCCAAGAAGCAGGAATATTGCATTCAAAGCACCCCTGACAGATGGCCATTCAGCCTCTGTTTAGAAGCTTCCTAAGAAGGAGCCTCCACCACACTCCAGGGCAGAGAGTTCCACTGCTGAACGGCTCTCACAGTCAGGAAGTTCTTCCTTATGTTCAGATGGAATCTCCTCTCTTGTAGTTTAAAGCCATTGTTTCGCATCCTCGTCTCCAGGGAAGCAGAAAACAAGCTTGCGCCCTCCTCCCTGTGGTTTCCTCTCACATATTTATACATGGCTATCATATCTCCTCTCAGCCTTCTCTTCTTCAGGCTAAACATTCCCAGCTCCTTCAGCTGCTCCTCATAGGGCTTGTTCTCCAGACCCTTGATCATTTTAATCGCCCTCCTCTGGACACATTCCAGCTTGTCAACATCTCTCTTCAATTGTGGTGCCCAGAATTGGACACAATATTCCAGGTGTCGTCTAACCAAAGCGGAATAGAGCATGGGGAGCATGACTTCCTTGGACCTAGACACTATGCTCCTATTGATGCAGGCCAAAATCCCATTGGTTTTTTTTTTTTTGCCGCCACATCACATTCCTGGCTCATGTTTAACCTGTTGTCCATGAGGACTCCAAGATCTTTTTCACACGTACTGCTCTCGAACCAGGCATTGTCCCCCATTCTGTATCTTTGCATATATACACACAAAGTGGGGGGGGGGGGGGGCAGGACACAAACCCTTTGATTGCATCCCTGTATGCTTGTTTGTCATTATTGCTATGGCCATGCAATAAATAGTTTTTTGCAGTTTAAAAGGTTCAACTTTCGTGGTGTCCATCCTTGCCCTCCCCATTAGAAAGGGGGCTTCTGCCTTTTTGGGAAATATTTTGGTTTCTTTGCCCCTACAAGAGAAGATAACCTGATGCAGGCATGTAGCCGAGGGGGGGGGGGAGTTGAGGTGCTTCAGACCCCCCCCCCCCAATTCTCATGGTGGTCTGTGAGAAGACCTTACTGGTAAATTATTTAAACTGTTATGTTTATTCATATCATGATCTGATCACCATGCTCAATATATTGGGGTAATGATACAAAAGGTTTGCTAGGGTCGACCCTCTTTCATTCAGACTCTCAACCCCCCCCCCCCCCAAATCAAACTCAGCTTCAGCCCTCCCCCCCCCCCCCGAAATTCTCATGGTGGTTTGCAAAAAGGCCTTACTGGTGCATTATTTAAACTGTTATGTTTATTCATATCATGATCTGACCACCATGCTCAATATATCCCATATGCATGGGGGTATTGGGGTAATGATACAAAAGGTTTGCTAGGGTAGACCCTCTTTCATTCAGACTCTCAGCCCCCCCCCCCCCCAAATCAAACTCAGCTCTCCCCGAATCAAAATCACGGCTACGGGCCTGGCCTGATGTTAAAGGTTTTAATAGCAACAGTCATGTTTAAGAAGAACCAAGAGACCTACAACAACCCAGAACCAAGAGAGTTAAGTATAGCGATCGTGAGAAGATAATATGTAACCCACAAGCAGGCATGTAGCCGGGGGGGGGGGGGGGGGAGCAAGGGGCTTCAGACACCCCCCCCCCCAAAAAAAATTCTCATGGTGGTTCGCGAAAAGGCCTTACTGGTGCATTATTTAAACTGTTATGTTTATTCATATCATGATCTGACCACCATGCTCAATATATCCCATATGCATGGGGGTATTGGGGTAATGATACAAAAGGTTGGCTTAGGGTAGACACTCTTTCACTCAGACTCAGCCCCCCCCCCGAACCAAACTCAGCCCCCCCCCCCGAATCGAAATCCTGGCTATGGGCCTGCCCCCAAGCAGGCATGTAGCTGGGGGGGGGGGGGGCTTGAGGGGCTTGAGCCCCACCCCCCGAAATTCTCATGGTGGTTCGCGAAAAGGCCTTACTGGTGCATTATTTAAACTGTTATGTTTATTCATATCATGATCTGATCACCATACTCAATATATCCCATATGCATGGGGGTACTGGGGTAATGATACAAAAGGTTTGCTAGGCTAGACCCTCTTTCACTCAGACTCAACCCCCCCCCCCGAAACTCACCCCCCCGAAACCCCCCCTGAAAAAAATTCAGCCCCCCCCCCCCCCCGAATCGAAATCCTGGCTATGGGCCTACCCCCAAGCATATGTGAACTTGAGAAATCTCCAAATAAACGTTTCTGTTCAGTTTAAATACTGAGTGGTTATGGCTACTTATTAAAAGGAAGATTTTCTATATGAAAGAGAAGAAGCTGAAGATCTAGTGGAGCCGAAGACAGATTTGTGGTAATGAGAAACACAAATTAAAGTGACACAAACAGGAGTTTTGAGTGCTCTACGTATTAATTGGTGGCAGCAGTGGGATAGAAAAATAAGATCCCTCCTGCTATGCAACAGATTTGAGTGTGTTTCAGCTTCCATTTTCTTTTTCAATGGGAAAGGAACCAAATCCTGGTAGATCTCAAAAGCTTTCCCCCCTGTGAGTCTGGTTTTGATTTTTAGCCAAAATTCGGTGGATTTGTATTTTCACTGAGAATCTTGCAAATCTTAAAATTCAGTCTTTTACAGAGTTCTTGGGAAATCAGGAGGTGCAACCTTTCCATTTCTCCCAATGTTGTCCTGTGATATTGAGATGTCCGGACATATTTCACTGCACCAGGACACAATGGCTTCTAAGGGGTTGTTCCCGGTTTTCCTCCTCTACCCCAGAGCTTGAACTTCAATATTAGCTGGTCTTCCAGCTTGTATTTTAGTTGTTGACTGACATCCTGCATATTTTGAACTTTTCCTCATTCCTTGGACTTACTTCCAAAGCTTCTCCCACTGTGATGGTGTGTGAGATGGTGGCAGTCCTGCGACGGTCCTTCGAAAGCGAATAAAAGGCAGCCATCCCATTTTAATGTCATTTCACAGACACTGCCATTCATGCACTCATTCCTCCTGGCTCCGTGTCCCTGCTCTGTTTTGCCGGCTTCACCTGACCAATTGTCGCCCACTAACTGACGTCTCCTCCTTCTGATGGGCTGCCAATCACCCTCCCATCTGACCTCCTGACCAAGGAATCTCATGCATGAAAGAGCACAAGTTCCCATCTGGAACCCATGACGTCATGTATGGCAAGAAGGAAACATGACGTCATGTATGGCAAGTGAGGATCCTGCTCTGTCATCTGGGTGGAGGCCAAAAGGGAGCCGAGACCAATAGAAAATACTGGAGGGATTTGGGAGGAATTGGGTTAGGGTTAGGGGAGATGTATTTCACTTACATCCAGAGAGTACTGTGAACCCAAACAATGATGGATCTGGTCCAAATTTGGCAAAAATATCTGATACGCTGAAATTTGAATACTGGTGGGATTGGGGGGGGGGGGTTGATTTTGTAATTTGGGAGTTGTAGTTGCTGGGATTTATAGTTAACATACAAATGCCTGCTCTCCCCTCTGACTTCCTGCATATTATTGATCTTTTCCTCATGCCTTGGACTTATTTCCAAAGTTTTTCCCACTGTGATGGAGTCTCAGAAATGGCTCTCCCCTTGATTGAGAGTCCAGCTGAGAGGCCAGCCAATCACAGCAGGACAGGGGTTTTGGTGGGAGTATTTGCCATCTTTTTCCAAAAAGGAAGAGAAGGACAGGTGGAGAGATCTTTGGCCTTTTCTGCCAAAGGGGTTCCTAAGAAATAAGTGTTTTCTGATGCTCTTTGACAATCCCTCTGAAACCCTCTCGTCAGGCATGTAGCCGGGTGGGGTGGGGTGGGGGGGGGGGCTTGAGGAGCTTCACACCCCCCCCCCCCGAAATTCTCATGGTGGTCCATGAGAAGGCCTTACTGGTGCATTATTTAGACTGTTATGTTTATTCATATCATGATCTGATTACCATACTCAATATATCCTATATGCATGGGGGTTTTGGGGTAACAATACAAAAGGTTTGCTAGGGTAGATCCTCTCTCACTCAGACCCCCTCCCCCCGAATCAAACTAAGCTCCCCCCCCCCCCCCGAATCAAAATCCTATATAACTTTAAAATAAAATTTAAATACCAAATAAAGAAAAGCCTGAGTACTGTTATAGCTTTTATAATTTGTACTATTTATTTATTTATTTGCGACATTTATACGCCACCTTTCTCACCCCGAAGGGGACTCAGAGTGGCTTACAAGATATATATATACATACAATATATTATATTATATTATTAGCATAGTACAATATCAGTATTATATTATACCATTATATATTAATATTATTATTAATATTACACGTAATCTATCTATCTATCTGTCTATCTATATCTATATCTATATCTATCTATCTATTTATCTATCTATGCTCTGTGCATAATGAGTACCTTAAAAACAAAAGAACCAATAAACGAAATCACACCAAATTTGGCAACAAAACATCTCACAACACAAGAAGTGACCATCACTCAAAAAATTATGATTTTGTCATTTGGGAGTTGTAGTTGCTGAGATTTATAGTTCACCTACAAACAAAGAGCATTCCGAACTCCATCAATGATTGAACTGAACCAAACTTGGCACACAGTTCTCCCATGACCAACAGAAAATACAAAAGGTTTGCTAGGGTATATCCTCTTTCACTCAGACTCATCCCCCCCCGAACCAAACACAGCCCCCCCCCCGAATCCTGGCTATGGGCCTGCCTCTCGTCAACTCCCCCAGGGGTCCCAACCCCCAGGTTGAGAAACGCTGTTCTATAAATCCTTGAACCACCTGGCACACATTCAATAAAACAAAAGGCAGGAGCATTATACTACTTTAAAATATTTTTATTTTAAAAATAAATAAATAATAGAACTTACACAAAACTTCTCTTCTGGCTGCCTCTGCTACCCAGTCCCGTTGCCCAGTCCTTTCTTCTTTTTTCTTTCCTAGAAAGAAGACAAGTCCCCATATTAGGTAATTCAAGTTTCTTTTCCCCCCACAAGTTCTCAGCAGCATCTTTTGAGTTAAGCCTGTTAGGATATAAACATTTACATATAAACCCAGTGACTTGGGTAAGGAACGTAAGTAAAAGGCCAGAGAATTATAAGGAGTGAGGGCCCCATTCCAGAGGAGTCCTATGAATCCTGGGTGGAGTGATGGAGCCAGCTGTCCCAGGGGTTCTTCATTCCAGATCTTCGATCTTGATATCTGTTGTTGAGCTAAGAGAAACAAAAATACATGTAAGAACATAAAACCCAAATACTCCTCCAGCTCAACAAGGATCCAACCCCCACCCAAACAGTTACTTCTCTCCCTGGGGCAGCTGGCTCCATAGTATGTCCATGCTCCCTTCTGCTGATGAGTAATTAAAGGTACTGTTTGCTTACCATTACGGATGACCTAGGGCCACCTCTGCTGATAGGTTATTAAAGATGCACTGTGAAAGAAAGAGAAGATCAAAGTGGCTATTGCGAGACTTTCTCTGAAAGCTTGGCTGTGGCCTTCAACTCAGCAACGGAATGGGCAGCGGTGGTCTGGTTCGGAACTGCATTCTTATGGCAATGGAGTAACACTAAGCTCTAGGGAAGCCATGGCTCCTTTCCGAATCCATACAAAATCAAGGTACTGTTTGCTTACCATTTCAGAGGAACTAGGGCCGCCTCTGCTGATGGGTTATTAAAGGTGCACTGTGAAAAAAAGAGAAGATCGAAGTAACTATTCGGAGACTTTATCTGACAGATTGGCTTCCCCTTCCCCTTGCCAGAAAGACAGTACTCCTGCCTTTCACTCCTTACCCAGGATTCATAGGACTCCACTCGAAGGGGGTCCTCACGCCTTGCATCCGGGCACGGCTGTGGTGCTGGAGTCATATACAGGGCGTCTGTTCTTTCTTGGGAGCTTCACCCCAAACCTCCCTTCTGATGGGCCGTTCCATCCCATCCTTTCACTCCTTACCCAGGATTCATAGGACTCCACTCGAAGGGGGTCCTCACGCCTTGCATCCGGGTGTGGCTACGGTGCTGATGCTCCCGTCATCCGATAGATTGGTAATGGTGACCTGTGAAAGAAAGAGAAGATCAAAGTGATTATTCGGAGACTTTCACTGAAAGCTTGGCCTCCCCTTCCCCTTGGCAGAAAGACAGTACTCCTGCCTCTCACTCCTTACCCAGGACTCAAAGGACTCCACTCGAAGGGGGTCCTCACGCCTTGCATCCGGGTGTGGCTACGGTGCTGATGCTCCCGTCATCCGATAGATTGGTAATGGTGACCTGTGAAAGAAAGAGAAGATCAAAGTGATTATTCGGAGACTTTCACTGAAAGCTTGGCCTCCCCTTCCCCTTGGCAGAAAGACAGTACTCCTGCCTCTCACTCCTTACCCAGGACTCAAAGGACTCCACTCGAAGGGGGTCCTCACGCCTTGCATCCGGGTGTGGCTACGGTGTTGATACCATCCAGAAATGCTGTAAAGAAAGAAAAGAGACTTCATTCCAATGCTGATCTCTTCGCAGAAGTACAATGCTCCTGCCTTCCCCTCCTTACCGAAGTCTCCAAAGAGATATCCATGAAGGAGGATTCTTTCGATTCTTCCGGAGCACTAGAGAGGGAGAGAAAACAGCAAAATGTCTGCACTGGATCACGGGTCCTTTCTAAAACACCAGTGAATTAAATTAAAAGAAGCAGAAGAAAAAAGGATCTTCGATCTTGATATCTGTTGTTGATCTAAAAGAAACAAAAATACATGTAAGAACATAAAACCCAAATGCTCCTCCAGTTCAACAAGGATCCCATCCTCACCCATGCAGTTAATTCTCTCCCTGGGACAGCTGGCTCCATAGTATGTCCATGCTCCCTTCTTCTGATGGGTTATCAGTGGTGACCTGTGAAAGAAAGAGAAGATCAAAGTGACTATTCAGAGAATTTCTCTGAAAGCTTGGCCTCCCCTTCCCCTTTTAGTAATAACTAGAATTAGATACAGGATTTAAAACCAATAATTTGATAATAATGATGATGAAGATGAACTTCCAATGGGCCAGAGCTGGGGGAGGAGACTGGAAGATGGTGAAATAATACTTAAAGAAGATAGGTCTGTTGGACTTAACATTTGGTGACAATATTGGTCTTCTCTTTGATATAGTGGATACCTGGTGTCTTGGGTATTTTAGATCATTCTTGTAATTACAATTGATATGAAGAAATAGATGTATTAATAATGACTTTGTATACTGATAATTGGCTCTTCTTCTCTCTAAAATTCACTCCATTCATTTTTGTGACATATTTATTTATTTATTTCCAATATTTCTATCCCACCCTTTTCCACCCCCGAGGGGGGGGACGGGACTCAAGGTGGCTTACAAACTGGCAACAATTCGAAGCCTCAATATAATGCAAAATAAACACAAATAGCAACAGTTTAAAACAGTAACTAAAACATTAAGTTAAAAACACATTAAAAACATTGTAATCAACCATATTAATATATATTTGTAACGATTTAGCATACTAACAATAACTCCACCTCCCTTTTTTATTGTAATTTTTTTCTTTCTTTCCTGATTTCTCTTCCCCACTCCTGCCCCACGCGTGCCAAAGGGCCAACGCTTACTTTAAGGAGTCTTCTAAAAGACATCTTTTCTGATATCAATCAAGACTCAAACTGAAAAGCAGCTGTGGCCTTCAACTCAGCAACAGAAAAAAGACGATAAAACGTAGTATCAGTTTGATAACAAATTAAAGAGCAATCAAAAGAAATATGACTCCATAATTTTATATATTGCCTGTAAAAACAAGTCCAAAGATCTCTTGGGAGAAAAAAGTCTCTATCCATTTTTGATAAAACATTAGAGGGATGCTTGGATCCCCTGTCTGGGACGGGATTTCCAGAGCTGGAACAGCCACTGGGAAGGCCCTTTCCCATGTTCCCACCAAATGGGCCCATCAGTTCCAAGCACATATTTACTTATATCCTGCAAAAGTGAATGGAATGGTTTAATCTACCGTTGTCTCTGTCGGGCAGACTCACCGTTATTCAAGGCCACCTTTTACCTATATTTGGGTTCCTGTTTCAGGCCATTCCAGAATCAATCCCGCCCCAGAGGAGTCCTATGAATCCTGGGTGGAGCGATGGACACACTATGGAGCCAGCAGTCCCAGGGTCTTCCTTAGTCTTCTAAATCTTTGATCTTGATATCTGTTGTTGAGCTAAGAGAAACAAAAATACATGTAAGAACATAAAACCCAAAATACTCCTCCAGCTCAACAAGGATCCAACCCCCACCCAAACAGTTTCTTCTCTCCCTGGGACAGCTGGCTCCATAGTCTGTCCATGCTCCCGTCTTATGATAGATTATCAATGGTGACCTGTGAAAGAAAGAGAAGATCAAAGTGATTATTCGGAGAGTTTCTCTGAAAGCTTGCCCCCCCCCCCTTCCCCTTGGCAGAAAGACAGTACTCCTGCCTCTCACTCCTTACCCAGGACTCAAAGGACTCCACGCGAAGGGGGTCCTCAGGCCTGTCATCCAGGCATGGCTGCGGCGCTGATACCATACAGAAATGCTGTAAAGAAAAAAGAAGAGACATCATTCAAATCCCGATCCCCTCCTCTTCGCAGAAGTACAATCCTCCTGCCTTCCCCTCCTTACCCAAGTCTCCAAATCCAGATCATCGGAGGAGGACTCCTCAATTTCTTCTGGGGGGCTAGAGAAGGAGAGAAAACAGCACAATGTTAGCAACAGATCAAGGGTGCCACTAAAACACCCGTGAATTAAATTATAACAAGCAGAAGAAAATAAGGAGGTTGATACCTGATGGGATACACCTTGATGGATCTCCTCCTCCTACAACATGAAAACACGTCTTGGCAGACCTTCCTGATGTTCTGCAAAGGAGAGAGGAGGACAAGGTCAGAGGGAAGAGGACAGAGTTGGTTTTGGAAAGCAGCTGTTTTAGGGCCATTGCTCTTCCCATAGTACCTTCATTTTTGTGACACCGTTATTCAAGGCCACCTTTTACCTATATTTGTGTTCCTGTTTCAGGCCATTCCAGAATCAATCCCGTCCCAGAGGAGTCCTATGAATCCTGGGTGGAGCGATGGACACACTATGGAGCCAGCAGTCCCAGGGTCTTCCTTAGTCTTCTAAATCTTCGATCTTGATATCTGTTGTTGGTCTAAGAGAAACAAAAATACATGTAAGAACATAAAACCCAAATACTCCTCCAGCTCAACAAGGATCCAACCCCCACCCAAACAGTTTCCTGTCGTAGTCACTGCGAATCATACATTTGGTAATCTCTGCGCCTGCATCGCAGCATTCGGAACCCTTTAAAAGCAAAAAAAAAAAAAAATGACAGTTAGCCCTTGGCCACGCCCCTCTCCCCCAGTATAAATAGCCCATGTGCGGGGCCAGCCGGCAGTTCTCTTCATCCACGCTGACAAGCAGCTGGAGAACCCTCTATCTCGTGCGAGCTAGCTGTGAAGTAAATTATTTCTATCTTTTGTTGGCCTCTTGCTTAGTCAGGATGGCAACTAATTCATTTAAGAAATGCATAAAGTGCCCTAATGTACTACCCGACAATGATGGGCACGATCTTTGCCTTGCCTGTTTGAGTGAGGCACATCTCTTTCAATCCTGTTCGGTCTGCCAAGCCTTCACTCCGCAGACCAGGAAAAATAGAATTTTACGATTGAAGGCGGCCCTATATGAGAGAACCCTTCTCTCCCTGGGACAGCTGGCTCCATGGTCTGTCCATGCTCCCGTCTTCCGATAGATTATCAATGGTGACCTGAGAAAGAAAGAGAAGATCAAAGTGATTATTCGGAGAGTTTCTCTGAAAGCTTGGCCTCCCCTTCCCCTTGCCAGAAAGACAGTACTCCTGCCTCTCACTCCTTACCCAGGATTCATAGGACTCCACGCGAAGGGGGTCCTCAGGCCTGTCATCCGGGCGTGGCTGCGGCACTGATACCATACAGAAATGCTGTAAAGAAAAAAGAAGAGACATCATTCAAATCCCGATCCCCTCCTCTTCGCAGAAGTACAATCCTCCTGCCTTCCCCTCCTTACCCAAGTCTCCAAATCGAGATCTTCGGAGGAGGATTCCTCAATTTCTTCTGGGGCACTAGAGAAGGAGAGAAAACAGCATAATGTCAGCAACGGATCAAACACCAGTGAATTAAACACCAGTGAATTAAATTAAAACAAGCAGAAGAAGAGAAGGAAGGGGGATACCTGATGGGGTAGACCTTGATGGATGTCCTCCTCCTACAACATGAAAACACGTCTTGGCAGACCTTCCTGATGTTCTGCAAAGGAGAGAGGAGGACAAGGTCAGAGGGAAGAGGACGGAGTTGCTTTGGGAAAGCAGCTGTTTTAGGGCCATTGCTCTTCCCATAGTAGCTTCATTTTTGTGACATACATGATATTTGAAACAATTTAGTTTACTAAAAGTTTTAAAGTATTTTATAACTCTATTTATATATTTGTAATTATACATATCCTCCAGGTGGCTTACAAGTAGGCTAGCATATGGTTTGTCAAGTTTTCTGGGTTTAATCCATCTTTGCCCCATGTTAGGTAAAGTCAAGATATTTCAGAGCTTTCCTGATTCTCTCTTGATTTCCCTTCTCCACTCCTGCCCCACGCGTGCCAAGGGGCCAACACTTACTTTAAGGAGTCTTCTAAAAGACATCTTTTCTGATATCAATCAAGGCTCAAACTGAAAAACAGCTGTAGCCTTCAACTCAGCAACAGAAAAAAAGACGATAAAACGTATTTTTTCTCTTTCCTGCTTTCCCTTCCCCCCTCCTGCCCGACCTGTGCCAAAGGGCCAAACACATTAAACAGTCTTCGGAAAGACATCTTTTCCAATCACAGGTTACACAGAAAGAGAAAACCTGCCTGTGGCCTTCAACTGAGCAACAGAATGGGCAGCACGGGTCTGATTTGGAACTGCATTCTTCTTTAGCCTTCTAAATCTTCGATCTTGATATCTGTTGTTGAGCTAAGAGAAACAAAAAGACATGTAAGAAGATAAAACCCAAATACTCCTCCAGCTCAACAAGGATCCAACCCCCACCCAAACAGTTACTTCTCTCCCTGGGCCAGCTGGCTCCATGGTCGGTCCATGCTCCCGTCATCCGGTAGATTGGTAATGGTGACCTGTGAAAGAAAGAGAAGATCAAAGTGATTATTCGGAGACTTTCACTGAAAGCTTGGCCTCCCCTTCCCCTTGGCAGAAAGACAGTACTCCTGCCTCTCACTCCTTACCCAGGACTCAAAGGACTCCACGCGAAGGGGGTCCTCAGGCCTGTCATCCGGGCGTGGCTGCGGTGCTGATACCATCCAGAAATGCTGTAAAAAAAAGAGAAGAGACTTCATTCAAATTCCGATCTTCTCCTCTTCGCAGAAGTACAATCCTCCTGCCTTCCCCTCCTTACCCAAGTCTCTAAATCGAGATCTTCGGAGGAGGATTCCTTAATTTCTTCTGGGGTGCTAGTGAAGGAGAGAAAACAGCATAATGTCAGCAACAGATCAAGGGTGCTCACTAAAACACCCATGAATTAAATTATAACAAGCAGAAGAAAAGAAGGAAGGGGGATACCTGATGGGATACACCTTGATGGATGTTGTAATAGATCTACCTTTTAGTCGGCTAGGCCGAAGCCTGCATAGCAGTGTCTGGCATCTTGGTATTCAAGAGAGCAGGAGGAGGAGTCAGGCTGACTCCTGATTGGGTGTAGCAATTGGGGGTGGAGTCAGCTTAGAGAGGGAAAGCAGCTGTCTTGTTTGACAGAAAGTGAGAAGGGATTTTAACAGTGAAGAGGGTAGATGGATTTTTAGGCTGGAGAGCTGAGGAGAATTTAGACAGAAGAAAGTGAGCTTTTGGGAGTGAGTCTTTTAGTCAGAGAGAATAAGATAGTGACAAAAGGCTTGAAGTTTACTGTACAGAGTGTCAGTAAAGAAGACTTGTTCGCTTGATGCTTATTGCTCTGAGGAGAGTATTAGTTGAGGACTAATTACTCTGTGAGACAGGAGAGTCTGTGCTCAGCGATATACTGTTTCAGAAGGAAGTTGAACAGTATAGTTAAAAGAGACTCACAGTAACCCAAAGCTACATTCTTAGGGAAACTGTCTAAACAGCTAAGCCTTTGTAACTGAATTACGCTTTATGTACCACTCAATTCCAACGAGTTGTTGTTAATATCAAGTTTAAAATAAACTTTATTAGTTTACTTTTAACTGGTGTTTGCCTCAATCCATTCGTTTCCCTCAGAACTCATTCTCTCAATACATTTCTAAAGTCCAGTCAGCCATAGAAGTCCAAGAGCTCAAATATCCTTTTACCTAAAATACATTCACACCCTTTTGGTTCCTCAGGCCAGCAATTCTGAGGTGGTGGCGGCTATTACTACCAAGTACTTCGGTCACTTGCATTTTCAACATAGGGTCAGCCTTTGTTCTACGCTAGCTCTAATTTCGCTATATTGGTGGCAGCGGTGGGATTTGTTTGACCACCCTGCCTAGATATACCTTAACTTTACTATAGATGTCCTCCTCCAACAACACAAAAAGAATTCTTCACAGACCTTCCTGATGTTCTGCAAAGGAGAGAGGAGGACAAGGTCAGAGGGAAGAGGACGGAGATGCTTTGGGAAAGCAGCTGTTTTAGGGCCATTGCTCTTCCCATAGTACCTTCATTTTTGTGACATACATGATATTTGAAACAATTTAGTTTACTAAAAGTTTTAAAGTATTTTATAACTCTATTTATATATTTGTAATTATACATATCCTCCAGGTGGCTTACAAGTAGGCAACCATATGGTTTGTAAAGTCTCTTTCTTGTGAGCTTGAACCCCAAAGGTCCTCAAACCTCTCTTCTGATGGGCCGTTCCATCCCACCCTTTCACTCCTTACCCAGGATTCATAGGACTCCACTCGAAGGGGGTCCTCACGCCTTGCATCCGGGTGTGGCTACGGTGCTGATACCATCCAGAAATGCTGTAAAGAAAGAAAAGAGACTTCATTCCAATGGTGATCTCTTCGCAGAAGTACAATGCTCCTGCCTTCCCCTCCTTACCGAAGTCTCCAAAGAAATATCCATGAAGGAGGATTCTTTTGATTCTTCCGGAGCACTAGAGAGGGAGAGAAAACAGCAAAATGTCTGCACTGGATCACGGGTCCTTTCTAAAACACCAGTGAATTAAATTAAAAGAAGCAGAAGAAAAAAGGAAGGGTGATTCCTGATAGGAAACACTTTAATGGATCTCCTCCTCCGGCAACACGAAAAGGTGTCTTGACAGACTTCCAGAGGAGTCCTGTGAATCCTGGGTGGAGCGATGGACACGCTATGGAGCCAGCTGTCCCAGGGGCTTCTTCATTCTAAATCTTCGATCTTGATATCTGTTGTTGATCTGAAAGAAACAAAAATACATGTAAGAACATAAAACCCAAATGCTCCTCCAGTTCAACAAGGATCCCATCCTCACCCATGCAGTTAATTCTCTCCCTGGGACAGCTGGCTCCATAGTATGTCCATGCTCCCTTCTTCTGATGGGTTATCAGTGGTGACCTGTGAAAGAAAGAGAAGATCAAAGTGACTATTCGGATAATTTCTCTGAAAGCTTGGCCTCCCCTTCCCCTTTTAGTAATAACTAAAATTAGATACAGGATTTAAAACCAATAATTTGATAATAATGATGATGAAGATGAACTTCCAATGGGCCAGAGCTGGGGGAGGAGACTGGAAGATGGTGAAATAATACTTAAAGAAGATAGGTCTGTTGGACTTAACATTTGGTGACAATATTGGTCTTCTCTTTGATATAGTGGATACCTGGTGTCTTGGGTATTTTAGATCATTCTTGTAATTACAATTGATATGGAGAAATAGATGTATTAATAATGACTTTGTACACTGATAATTGGCTGTTCTTCTCTCTAAAATTCACTTCATTCATTTTTGTGACATATTTATTTATTTATTTCCAATATTTCTATCCCAACCTTTTCCACCCCCGAAGGGGGGGGGGGACTCAAGGTGGCTTACAAACTGGCCACAATTCGAAGCCTCAATATAATGCAAATATAAACACAAATAGCAACAGTTTAAAACAGTAACTAAAACATTAAGTTAAAAACACATTAAAAACATTGTAATCAACCATATAGCTAATATATGATATTTGTAACGATTTAGCATACTAACAATAACTCCACCTCCCTTTTTTATTGTTATTTTTTTCTTTCTTTCCTAATTTCTCTTCCCCACTCCTGCCCCACGCGTGCTAAAGGGCCAACACTTACTTTAAGGAGTCTTCTAAAAGACATCTTTTCTGATATCAATCAAGACTCAAACTGAAAAGCAGCTGTGGCCTTCAACTCAGCAACAGAAAAAAGACGATAAAACGTAGTATCAGTTTGATAACAAATTAAAGAGCAATCAAAAGAAATAAGACTCCATAATTTTATATATTGCCTGCAAAAACAAGTCCAAAGATCTCTTGGGAGAAAAAAGTCTCTATCCATTTTTGAAAAAACATTAGAGGGATGCTTGGATCCCCTGTCTGGGACGGGATTTCCAGAGCTGGAACAGCCACTGGGAAGGCCCTTTCCCATGTTCCCACCAAATGGGCCCATCAGTTCCAAGCACATATTTAGTTATATCCTGCAAAAGTGAATGGAATGGATTAATCTACCGTTGTCTCTGTCGGGCAGACTCACCGTTATTCAAGGCCACCTTTTACCTATATTTGTGTTCCTGTTTCAGGCCATTCCAGAATCAATCCCGTCCCAGAGGAGTCCTATGAATCCTGGGTGGAGCGATGGACACACTATGGAGCCAGCAGTCCCAGGGTCTTCTTCATTCTTCTAAACCTTCGATCTTGATATCAGTTGTTGAGCTAAGAGAAACAAAAATACATGTAAGAACATAAAACCCAAATACCCCTCCAGCTCAACAAGGATCCAACCCCCACCCAATTACTTCTCTCCCTGGGACAGCTGGCTCCATAGTCTGTCCATGCTCCCGTCTTCCGATAGATTATCAATGGTGACCTGTGAAAGAAAGAGAAGATCAAAGTGATTATTCGGAGAGTTTCTCTGAAAGCTTGGCCTCCCCTTTCCCTTGCCAGAAAGTCAGTACTCCTGCCTCTCACTCCTTACCCAGGACTCAAAGGACTCCACGCGAAGGGGGTCCTCATGCCTTGCATCCGGGCGTGGCTGCGGTGCTGATACCATACAGAAATGCTGTAAAGAAAAAAGAAGAGACTTCATTCAAATCCCGATCCCCTCCTCTTTGCAGAAGTACAATCCTCCTGCCTTCCCCTCCTTACCCAAGTCTCCAAATCCGGATCATCGGAGGAGGACTCCTCAATTTCTTCTGGGGGGCTAGAGAAGGAGAGAAAACAGCATAAAGTTAGCAACAGATCAAGGGTGCTCACTAAAACACCCGTGAATTAAATTATAACAAGCAGAAAGAAATAAGGAAGGGGGATACCTGAGGGGATAAACCTTGATCGATGTCCTCCTCCTACAACAAGAAAAAATGTCTCGGCAGACGTTCCTGATGTTCTGCAAAGGAGAGAGGAGGACAAGGTCAGAGGGAAGAGGACGGAGTTGCTTTGGGAGAGCGGCTGTTTTAGGGCCATTGCTCTTCCCATAGCAGCTTCATTTTTGTGAAATGCATGATATTTGAAACAATTTTTACTAAAAACAACAATAATAAAACAATAAACTTTATACCCCACCACCATCTCCCCAAGGGGCAAACATGAAGCCAGGCCCAAAATTACAACAAATCATATACAAATACAGCAAATACAATACAAGGAAACAAAATACAGTCAAAATAAATACATAACATTACAAAATAACATAAACCGATCCAAAAAGACATGGAAAGAAATAAGACACAGACCGCGGGCCAGATGTGTTAGAAGTAAAATTGGCAAAAATTGGTAAAACCCTGGATGAGATACGTGGAATATGTTTCCGAGGGAGATATAGTGGATACATTGTGTTTTGGGTATTTTAGATCATCTCTGCCACAAAAATGACATTCTTGTAATTTTAATTGATATGAAGAAATAGATGTATTAATAATAACTTTGTACACTGATCATCGTCTTTTCTTCCTCTCTAAAATTCACTCCCTCATTTTGTGACATACATAATATTTGAAACAATTTAGCTTACTAACAGCAACAATAATAAAATAATAAAGTTTATCTATACCCCACCACCATCTCCCCAAGGGAGACTCAGGGCGGCTAACATGAGGCCAGGCCCAAAATTACAACCAATCAAATACAAATGCAGCAGATAAAATACAATGAAGCAAAATGCAGTCAAAATAAATACATAACATTACAAAATAACATAAACTGATCCAAAAAGACATGGAAAGATATAAGAACAGAGGGCGGGCCAGATGTGTTAGAAGTAAAATTGGTAAAATTTGGTAATGTCTGGATGAGATAGGTGGAATATATTTCTGAGGGAGTTGTTTTTCTAAGGGGGGGGGGGGCTTGAAATGACCAAAAACCCCCCATTTAGGTTAAACCTTCAATAACTCTCCCCTCCCCCTTTTTTGCAATTTTGCTAATTATTTTTTCTCTTTCCTGCTTTCCCATCCCCCCTCCTGCCCGACCTGTGCCAAAGGGCCAAACACATTAATGAGTCTTCGGAAAGACATCTTTTCCAATCACAGGTTACACAGAAAGAGAAAACCTGCCTGTGGCCTTCAACTCAGCAACAGAATGGGCAGCACGGGTCTGGTTTGGAACTGCCTGTGACCTTCAACTCGGCAACAGAATGGGCAGCGCGGGTCTTATTCTGGAAGTGCCTGTGTGCCCTTCAACTCAGCAACAGAATGGGCAGTACGGGTCTGGTTTGGAAACTTCTTCCTTAGTCTTCTAAATCTTCGATCTTGATATCTGTTGTTGAGCTAAGAGAAACAAAAATACATGTAAGAACATAAAACCCAAATACTCCTCCAGCTCAACAAGGATCCAACCCCCACCCAAACAGTTACTTCTCTCCCTGGGGCAGCGGACTCCATAGTCTGTCCATGCTCCCGTCATCCGATAGATAGTCAATGGTGACCTGTGAAAGAAGGAGAAGATCAAAGTGATTATTCGGAGACTTTCTCTGAAAGCTTGGCCTCCCCTTCCCCTTGCCAGAAAGACAGTACTCCTGCCTCTCACTCCTTACCCAGGACTCAAAGGACTCCACGCGAAGGGGGTCCTCACGCCTTGCATCCGGGCGTGGCTGCGATGCTGATACCATACAGAAATGCTGTAAAGAAAAAAGAAGAGACATCATTCAAATCCCGATCCCCTCCTCTTCGCAGAAGTACAATCCTCCTGCCTTCCCCTCCTTACCCAAGTCTCCAAATCCAGATCATCGGAGGAGGACTCCTCAATTTCTTCTGGGGTGCTAGAGAAGGAGAGAAAACAGCATAAAGTTAGCAACAGATCAAGGGTGCTCACTAAAACACCCGTGAATTAAATTATAACAAGCAGAAGAAAAGAAGGAAGGGGGATACCTGATGGGATACACCTTGATCGATGTCCTCCTCCTACAACATGAAAATATGTCTTGGCAGACGTTCCTGATGTTCTGCAAAGGAGAGAGGAGAACAAGGTCAGAGGGAAGAGGACGGAGATGCTATGGGAGAGCGGCTGTTTTAGGGCCATTGCTCTTCCCATAGTACCTTCATTTTTGTGACATACATGATATCTGAAACAATTTAGTTTACTAAAAACAACATTAATAAAATAATAAACTTTATACCCCACCACCATCTCCCCAAGGGGCAAACATGAAGCCAGGCCCAAAATTACAACAAATCATATACAAATACAGCAAATACAATACAAGGAAACAAAATACAGTCAAAATAAATACATAATATTACAAAATAACAACATTACGAAATAACATAAACTGATCCAAAAAGACATGGAAAGATATAAGAACAGAGGGCGGGCCAGATGTGTTAGAAGTAAAATTGGTAAAATTTGGTAATGTCCAGATGAGATAGGTGGAATATATTTCTGAGGGAGTTGTGTTTCTAAGGGGGGGGGGCTCGAAATGACCAAAAACCCCCCATTTAGGTTAAACTTTCAATAACTCTCCCCTCCCCCTTTTTTGCAATTTTGCTAATTATTTTTTCTCTTTCCTGCTTTCCCTTCCCCCCTCCTGCCCGACCCGTGCCAAAGGGCCAAACACATTAATGAGTCTTCGGAAAGACATCTTTTCCAATCACAGGTTACACAGAAATAGAAAACCTGCCTGTGGCCTTCAACTCAGCAACAGAATGGGCAGCATGGGTCTGGTTTGGAACTGCCTGTGGCCTTCAACTCAGCAATAGAATGGGCAGCACGGGTCTGGTTTGGAACTTCTTCCTTAGTCTTCTAAATTTTGGATCTTGATATCTGTTGTTGAGCTAAGAGAAACAAAAATACATGTAAGAACATAAAACCCAAATACTCCTCCAGCTCAAAAAGGATCCAACCCCCACCCAAACAGTTACTTCTCTCCCTGGGGCAGCGGGCTCCATGGTCTGTCCATGCTCCCGTCATCCGATAGATTGGTAATGGTGACCTGTGAAAGAAAGAGAAGATCAAAGTGATTATTCGGAGACTTTCTCTGAAAGCTTGGCCCCTCTTCCCCTTGGCAGAAAGACAGTACTCCTGCCTCTCTGTATGTCCTTACCCAGGACTCAAAGGACTCCACGCGAAGGGGATCCTCAGGCCTGTCATCCGGGCGTGGCTGCGGTGCTGATACCATACAGAAATGCTATAAAGAAAAAAGAAGAGACTTCATTCAAATCCCGATCCCATCCTCTTCGCAGAAGTACAATCCTTCTGCCTTCCCCTCCTTACCCAAGTCTCCAAAGACAGATCATCGGAGGAGGATTCCTTCATCTCTTCTGGGGCGCTAGAGAAGGAGAAAAAACAGCATAATGTCAGCAACGGATCAAGGGTGCTCACTAAAACACCCATGAATTAAATTAAAACAAGCAGAAGAAAAGAAGGAAGGGGGATACCTGATGGGATACACCTTGATGGATGTCCTCCTCCTTCAACACAAAAAGAAGTCTTCACAGACGTTCCTGATGTTCTGCAAAGGAGAGAGAAGGACAAGGTCAGAGGGAAGAGGACGGAGATGCTTTGGGAGAGCAGCTGTTTTAGGGCCATTGTTCTTCCCATAGTACCTTCATTTTTGTGACATACATGATATTTGAAACAATTTCGTTTACTAAAAGTTTTAAAGTATTTTATAACTCTATTTATATATTTGTAATTATACATATCCTCCAGGTGGCTTACAAGTAGGCAACCATATGGTTTGTCAAGTTTTCCGGGTTTAATCCATCTTTGCCCCATGTTAGGTAAAGTCAAGATATTTCAGAGTTTTCCTGATTCTCTCCTGATTTCCCTTCTCCACTCCTGCCCCATGAGTGCCAAAGGGCCCACACTTACTTTAAGGAGTCTTCTAAAAGACATCTTTTCTGATATCAATCAAGACTCAAACTGAAACACAGCTGTGGCCTTCAACTCAGCAACAGAAAAAAAGACGATAAAACGTAGTATCAGTTTGATAACAAATTAAAGAACAATTAAAAGAAATACAACTCCATAATTTTATATATTGCCTGCAAAATCAAGGTCCAAAAATGGATTAATCTACCGTTGTCTCTGCTGTGCAGACTCACTGTTATTCAAGGCCACCTTTTACCTATATTTGTGTTCCTGTTTCAGGCCATTCCAGAATCAATCCCGTCCCAGAGGAGTACTATGAATCCTGGCTGGAGCGATGGACACACTATGGAGCCAGCAGTCCCAGGGTCTTCCTTAGTCTTCTAAATCTTCGATCTTGATATCTGTTGTCGAGCTAATAGAAACAAAAATACATGTAAGAACATAAAACCCAAATACTCCTCCAGGTCAACAAGGATCCAACCCCCACCCAAACAGTTACTTCTCTCCCTGGGACAGCTGGCTCCATAGCCTGTCCATGCTCCCGTCTTCCGATAGATTATCAATGGTGACCTGTGAAAGAAAGAGAAGATCAAAGTGATTATTCAGAGAGTTTCTCTGAAAGCTTGGCCTCCCCTTCCCCTTGGCAGAAAGATAGTACTCCTGCCTCTCACTCCTTACCCAAGATTCATAGGACTCCACGCGAAGGGGGTCCTCATGCCTTGCATCCGGGTGTGGCTGCGATGCTGATACCATACAGAAATGCTGTAAAGAAAAAAGAAGAGACTTCATTCAAATCCCGATCCTCTCCTCTTCGCAGAAGTACAATCCTCCTGCCTTCCCCTCCTTACCCAAGTCTCCAAATCGAGATCATCGGAGGAGGATTCCTTCATCTCTTCTGGGGCGCTAGAGAAGGAGAAAAAACAGTATAATGTCAGCAATAGATCAAGGGTGCCGACTAAAACACCAGTGAATTAAATTAAAACAAGCAGAAGAAAAGAAGGAAGGGGGATACCTGATGGGATACACCTTGATGGATGTCCTCCTCCGACAACACAAAAAGTCTTGGCAGACATTCCTAATGTTCTGCAAAGGAGAGAGGAGAACAAGGTCAGAGGGAAGAGGACAGAGATGCTTTGGGAGAGCAGCTGTTTTAGGGCCATTGCTCTTCCCATAGTACCTTCATTTTTGTGACATACATGATATCTGAAACAATTTAGTTTACTAAAAACAACAATAATAAAACAATAAATTTTATACCCCGCCACCATCTCCCCAAGGGGCAAATATGAAGCCAGGCCCAAAATTACAACAAATCATATACAAATACAGCAAATACAATACAAGGAAAAATAAATACATAACATTACGAAATAACATAAACCGATCCAAAAAGACATGGAAAGAAATAAGACACAGACGGCAGGCCAGATGTGTTAGAAGTAAAATTGGAAAAAATTGATAAAACCCTGGATGAGATATGTGGAACATGTTTCTGAGGGAGATGTGTTTCTAAGGGGAGGGGGCCTCTAAAGGACCAAAAAAACCAATTCAAGTTAAACCTTCAATAACTCGCGCCTCTCTCTTTTTTGTTATTTTGTTAATTATTTTCTCTCTTTCCTGCTTTCCCTTCCCCCCTCCTGCCCCACCAGTGCCAAAGGGCCAAACACTTACTTTTAGAAATCTTCGGAAAGACATGTTGCTGTGTACTGTTGGGAGAAAAAAAAGGGAAAGCAGTCTCCGGCCTCGATCTCAGCCACGGAATGGCCAGCCCGGGTCTGGTTCGGAACTGCATTCTTATGGCAACGGTGGAACACGAAGCTCCAGGGAAGCCATGGCCCCTTTCCATTGTCATAGATCTTTCTAAAATAAGACGTGATCCACTTTGGAGCAGGTATTGATGGTGGGACTGGTGTTTCTTTGGGCTTGGGTTCCAGCTCTTGTTGCTGCTTTGATGTTGTAGGTGGAGCCGGCTGGACACCTGAAGAATGGATGTCCTCCTGTGATGTTGTACGATTGGTGGAGCCGGTGTTTCTTTGGGCTTGCTTTCTGGCTCTTGAGGCAGCTTTGATGTTTTAGGTTGGTCATAGATGTTTCTAAAATAAGACGTGATCCACTTTGGAGCAGGTATTAATGGTGGGACCGGTGTTTCTTTGAGCTTGCTTTCTGGCTCTTGAGGCAGCTTTGATGTTGTAGGTTTGTCATCGATGTTTCTAAAATAAGACGTGATCCACTTTGGAGCAGGTATTGAGGGTGGGACCGGTGTTTCTTTCATTCCTTACCCAGGATTCATAGGACTCCACTCGAAGGGGTTCCTCATGCCTTGCATCCGGGCCCGGCTGCGGTGTTGATACCATCCAGAAATGCTGTAAAGAAAAGAGAAGAGACTTCATTCAAATCCCGACCCCCTCATCTTCACAGAAGTAAAATGCTCTTGCCTTCCCCTCCTTACCCAAGTGTCCAAAGACAGATCATCGGAGGAGGATTCCTTTGATTCTTCTGGAGCGCTATAGTAGGAGAGAAAACAGCAAAATGTCAGTAATAGATCAAGGGTGCCCACTAAAACACAAGTGAATTAAATTTAAACAAGGAGAAGACCTTACACTCATCCCAAACCCCCTATCCTAAACAAAATAAACCCTCATCCCCACTCCCGTGCACCCTTCATCATGACTTCCCACACCAAAACACTATGAAGCCTTTAAGGAATGGGATATCTGATAGGAAACACTTTAATGGATCTCCTCCTCCGGCAACACGAAAAGGTGTCTTGACAGACTTTCCTGATGTCCTGCAAAAGAGAGAGGAGGACAAAGTCAGAGGGAAGAGGACGGAGTTGCTTTGGGAGAGCAGCTGTTTTAGGGCCATTGCTTTTCCCATGGAAGCTTGAACCCCAAAGGTCCTCAAACCTCTCTTCTGATGGGCCGTTCCACCCCACCCAATATCTCATTGAAAAAGGGGGAAGAACAGCACCCCTAACTTCCCCTCCTGGTGATCTAGAGCAGGGCTTCCCAAACTACTTCCACCTGCTTTCCTTCCAAGACAATTTTACATTAACTTACTAATAGATTAAATTACATATTTAGATTGATCATGTAATAACTAAAATTAGATACAGGATTTAAAACAAATAATTGCATCATCATAATAATAATAATGAAGATGAACTTTTAATGGGCCAGAGCTGGGGGAGGAGACTGGAAGGCCATGAGATAATATTTAAAGAAGATTGGACTGTTGCACTTAACATTTGGTGACAATATTACCCCTCTCTTTGATATAGTGGATACATTGTGTTTTGGGTATTTTAGATCATTCCCCCCTCCTGCCCGACCCGTGCCAAAGGGCCAAACACATTAATGAGTCTTCGGAAAGACATCTTTTCCAATCACAGGTTACACAGAAAGAGAAAACCTGCCTGTGGCCTTCAACTCAGCAACAGAATGGGCAGCACGGGTCTGGTTTGGAAACTTCTTCCTTAGTCTTCTAAATCTTCGATCTTGATATCTGTTGTTGAGCTAAGAGAAACAAAAATACATGTAAGAACATAAAACCCAAATACTCCTCCAGCTCAACAAGGATCCAACCCCCACCCAAACAGTTACTTCTCTCCCTGGGGCAGCGGACTCCATGGTCTGTCCATGCTCCCGTCTTCCGATAGATTATCAATGGTGACCTGTGAAAGAAAGAGAAGATCAAAGTAATTATTCGGAGACTTTCTCTAAAAGCTTGGCCTCCCCTTCCCCTTGGCAGAAAGACAGTACTCCTGCCTTTCACTCCTTACCCAGGACTCAAAGGACTACACGCGAAGCGGGTCCTCAGGCCTGTCATCCGGGCGTGGCTGCGGCGCTGATACTATACAGAAATGCTATAAAGAATAAAGAAGAGACTTCATTCAAATCCCGATCCCCTCCTCTTCGCAGAAGTACAATCCTCCTGCCTTCCCCTCCTTACCCAAGTCTCCAAAGACAGATCATCGGAGGAGGATTCCTTGATCTCTTCTGGGTCGCTAGAGAAGGAGAGAAAACAGCATAATGTCAGCAACGAATCAAGGGTGCCCACTAAAACTCCAGTGAATTAAATTAAAACAAGCAGAAGAAAATAAGGAAGGGGGATACCTGATGGGATACACCGTGATGGATGTCCTCCTCCGACAACACAAAAAGAAGTCTTCACAGACGTTCCTGATGTTCTGCAAAGGAGAGAGGAGGACAAGGTCAGAGGGAAGAGGACGGAGGTGCTTTGGGAGAGCAGCTGTTTTAGGGCCATTGCTCTTCCCATAGTACCTTCATTTGTGTGACATACATGATATTTGAAACAATTTAGTTTACTAAAAGTTTTAAAGTATTTTATAACTCTATTTATATATTTGTAATTATACATATCCTCCAGGTGGCTTACAAGTAGGCAACCATATGGTTTGTCAAGTTTTCTGGGTTTAATCCATCTTTGCCCCATGTTAGGTAAAGTCAAGATATTTCAGAGCTTTCCTGATTCTCTCCTGATTTCCCTTCTCCACTCCTGCCCCACGAGTGCCAAAGGGCCAACACTTACTTTAAGGAGTCTTCTAAAAGACATCTTTTCTGATATCAATCAAGACTCAAACTGAAACACAGCTGTGGCCTTCAACTCAGCAACAGAAAAAAAGACGATAAAACGTAGTATCAGTTTGATAACAAATTAAAGAACAATTAAAAGAAATACGATTCCATAATTTTATATATTGCCTGCAAAATCAAGGTCCAAAAATGGATTAATCTACCGTTGTCTCTGCTGGGCAGACTCACCGTTATTCAAGGCCACCTTTTACCTATATTTGTGTTCCTGTTTCAGGCCATTCCAGAATCAATCCCGTCCCAGAGGAGTACTATGAATCCTGGGTGGAGCGATGGACACACTATGGAGCCAGCAGTCCCAGGGTCTTCCTTAGTCTTCTAAATCTTCGATCTTGATATCTGTTGTTGAGCTAATAGAAACAAAAATACATGTAAGAACATAAAACCCAAATACTCCTCCAGGTCAACAAGGATCCAACCCCCACCCAAACAGTTACTTCTCTCCCTGGGACAGCTGGCTCCATAGCCTGTCCATGCTCCCGTCTTCCGATAGATTATCAATGGTGACCTGTGAAAGAAAGAGAAGATCAAAGTGATTATTCAGAGAGTTTCTCTGAAAGCTTGGCCTCCCCTTCCCCTTGGCAGAAAGACAGTACTCCTGCCTCTCACTCCTTACCCAAGATTCATAGGACTCCACGCGAAGGGGGTCCTCATGCCTTGCATCCGGGCGTGGCTGCGATGCTGATACCATACAGAAATGCTGTAAAGAAAAAAGAAGAGACTTCATTCAAATCCCGATCCTCTCCTCTTCGCAGAAGTACAATCCTCCTGCCTTCCCCTCCTTACCCAAGTCTCCAAATCGAGATCATCGGAGGAGGATTCCTTCATCTCTTCTGGGGCGCTAGAGAAGGAGAAAAAACAGTATAATGTCAGCAATAGATCAAGGGTGCCGACTAAAACACCAGTGAATTAAATTAAAACAAGCAGAAGAAAAGAAGGAAGGGGGATACCTGATGGGATACACCTTGATGGATGTCCTCCTCCTTCAACACAAAAAGAAGTCTTCACAATGTTCTGCAAAGGAGAGAGAAGGACAAGGTCAGAGGGAAGAGGACAGAGATGCTTTGGGAGAGCAGCTGTTTTAGGGCCATTGTTCTTCCCATAGTACCTTCATTTTTGTGACATACATGATATTTGAAACAATTTAGTTTACTAAAAGTTTTAAAGTATTTTATAACTCTATTTATATATTTGTAATTATACATATCCTCCAGGTGGCTTACAAGTAGGCAACCATATGGTTTGTCAAGTTTTCTGGGTTTAATCCATCTTTGCCCCATGTTAGGTAAAGTCAAGATATTTCAGAGCTTTCCTGATTCTCTCTTGATCTCCCTTCTCCACTCCTGCCCCACGAGTGCCAAAGGGACAACACTTACTTTAAGGAGTCTTCTAAAAGACATCTTTTCTGATATCAATCAAGGCTCAAACTGAAACACAGCTGTAGCCTTCAACTCAGCAACAGAAAAAAAGACGATAAAACGTAGTATCAGTTTGATAACAAATTAAAGAATAATTAAAAGAAATACGACTCCATAATTTTATATATTGCCTGCAAAAACAAGGTCCAAAAATGGATTAATCTACCGTTGTCACTGTCGGGCAGACTCACCGTTATTCAAGGCCACCTTTTACCTATATTTGTGTTCCTGTTTCAGGCCATTCCAGTATCAAACTCGTTCCAGAGGAGTACTATGAATCCTGGGTGGAGCGATGGACACACTATGGAGCCAGCAGTCCCAGGGTCTTCCTTAGTCTTCTAAATCTTCGATCTTGATATCTGTTGTGGAGCTAAGAGAAACAAAAATACATGTAAGAACATAAAACCCAAATACTCCTTCAGCTCAACAAGGATCCAACCCGCACCCAAACATTTACTTCTCTCCCTGGGACAGCTGGCTCCATAGTCTGTCCATGCTCCCGTCTTCCGATAGATTATCAATGGTGACCTGTGAAAGAAAGAGAAGATCAAAGTGATTATTCGGAGAGTTTCTCTGAAAGCTTGGCCTCCCCTTCCCCTTGCCAGAAAGACAGTACTCCTGCCTCTCACTCCTTACCCAGGATTCAAAGGACTCCATGCGAAGGGGGCCTCACGCCTGGCATCCGGGCATGGCTGCAGCGCTGATACCATACAGAAATGCTGTAAAGAAAAAAGAAGAGACTTCATTCAAATCCCGATCCCCTCCTCTTCGCAGAAGTACAATCCTCCTGCCTTCCCCTCCTTACCCAAGTCTCCAAATCGAGATCATCGGAGGAGGATTCCTTCAACAACTCTTCTGGGGCGCTAGAGAAGGAGAGAAAACAGCATAATGTCAGCAACGGATCAAGGGTGCCTACTAAAACACCCGTGAATTAAATTAAAACAAGCAGAAGAAAAGAAGGAAGGGGGATACCTGATGGGGAATACTTTGATGGATGTCCTCCTCCTACAACACGAAAATACGTCTCGGCAGACGTTCCTGATGTTCTGCAAAGGAGAGAGGAGGACAAGGTCAGAGGGAAGAGGACGAAGTTGCTTTGGGAGAACAGCTGTTTTAGGGCCATTGCTCTTCCCGTAGTAGCTTCATTTTTGTGACATACATGATATTTGAAACTGTTTAGTTTACTAAAAACAATAATAATAAAATAATAAACCTTATACCCCACCACCATCTCTGCAAGGGGCAAACATGAAGCCAAGCCCAAAATTACAACAAATCATATACAAATACAGCAAATACAATACAAGGAAACAAAACACAGTCAAAATAAATACATAACATTATGAAATAACATAAACCGATCCAAAAAGACATGGAAAGAAATAAGACACAGACAGCAGGCCAGATGTGTTAGAAGTAAAATTGGAAAAAATGGGTAAAACCCTGGATGAGATACGTGGAACATGTTTCTGAGGGAGATGTGTTTCTAAGGGGAGGGGGCCTCTAAAGGACCAAAAAACCCAATTCAAGTTAAACCTTCAATAACTCACCTCCTCCCTCTTTTTTATTATTTTGTTAATTATTTTCTCTCTTTCCTGCTTTCCCTTCCCCCCTCCTGCCCCACCAGTGCCAAAGGGCCAAATACTTACTTTTAAAAGTCTCCTGAAAGACATGTTGCCGTTTACACAAAAAGACACAAAAAGCAAAGCAGCCTGCGGCCTCAAAGTCAACAACGGAATGGGCAGCCTGGGTCTGGTTCGGAACTGCATTCTTATGGCAACGGTGGAACACGAAGCTTCAGGGAAGCCATGGCCCCTTTCCATTGTCATAGATGTTTCTAAAATTAGACGTGATCCACTTTGGAGCAGGTATTGATGGTGGGACTGGTGTTTCTTTGGAGGCTGTTTCTTCTGGCATGCTTTCTGGCTCTGGAAGCTGCTCTTTCTCGCTCTGGAGTCTGCTTTGATGTTGTAGGTAGAGCCAGCTGGACACCCGAAGAAAGGGCATCCTGTGATGTTGTACGATTGGTGGAGCCGGTTTTTCTTTGGGCTTGCTTTCTGGCTCTTGAGGCAGCTTTGATGTTGTAGGTTTGTTATAGGTGTTTCTAAAATAAAACGTGATCCACTTTGGAGCAGGTATTGATGGTGGGACCGGTGTTTCTTTGGGCTTGCTTTGTGGCTCTTGAGGCCAAACACAGTCTTGGGAAAGGCATCTTTTCCAATCACAGGTTACACAGAAAGAGAAAACCTGTCTGTGGCCTTCAAACAGTTACTTCTCTCCCTGGGACAGCTGGCTCCATGGTCTGTCCATGCTCCCTTCTTCTGATAGATTATCAATGGTGACCTGTGAAAGAAAGAGAAGATCAAAGTGATTATTCGGAGACTTTCTCTGAAAGCTTGGCCTCCCCTTTCCCTTGGCAGAAAGACAGTACTCCTGCCTCTCACTCCTTACCCAGGACTCAAAGGACTCCACGCGAAGGGGGTCCTCAGGCCTGTCATCCGGGCGTGGCTGTGGTGCTGATGCCATACAGAAATGCTATAAAGAAAAAAGAAGAGACTTCATTCAAATCCCGATCCTCTCCTCTTCGCAGAAGTACAATCCTCCTGCCTTCCCCTCCTTACCCAAGTCTCCAAATCGAGATCTTCGGAGGAGGATTCCTTAATTTCTTCTGGGGCGCTAGAGAAGGAGAGAAAACAGCATAATGTCAGCAACAGATCAAGGGTGCCCACTAAAACACCAGTGAATTAAATTAAAACAAGCAGAAGAAAAGAAGGAAGGGGGATACCTGATGGGATACACCTTGATGGATGTCCTCCTCCTACAACATGAAAATACGTCTTGGCAGACGTTCCTGATGTTCTGCAAAGGAGAGAGGAGGACAAGGTCAGAGGGAAGAGGACAGAGATGCTTTGGGAGAGCAGCTGTTTTAGGGCCATTGCTCTTCCCATAGTAGCTTCATTTTTGTGACATACATGATATTTGAAACAATTTAGTTTACTAAAAGTTTTAAAGTATTTTATAACTCTATTTATATATTTGTAATTATACATATCCTCCAGGTGGCTTACAAGTAGGCAACCATATGGTTTGTCAAGTTTTCTGGGTTTAATCCATCTTTGCCCCATGTTAGGTAAAGTCAAGATATTTCAGAGCTTTCCTGATTCTCTCTTGATTTCCCTTCTCCACTCCTGCCCCACGCGTGCCAAAGGGCCAACACTTACTTTAAGGAGTCTTCTAAAAGACATCTTTTCTGATATCAATCAAGGCTCAAACTGAAAAACAGCTGTAGCCTTCAACTCAGCAACAGAAAAAAAAAGACGATAAAACGTATTTTTTCTCTTTCCTGCTTTCCCTTCCCCCCTCCTGCCCGACCTGTGCCAAAGGGCCAAACACATTAAACAGTCTTCGGAAAGACATCTTTTCCAATCACAGGTTACACAGAAAGAGAAAACCTGCCTGTGGCCTTCAACTGAGCAACAGAATGGGCAGCACGGGTCTGATTTGGAACTGCATTCTTCTTTAGCCTTCTAAATCTTCGATCTTGATATCTGTTGTTGAGCTAAGAGAAACAAAAATACATGTAAGAACATAAAACCCAAATACTCCTCCAGCTCAACAAGGATCCAACCCCCACCCAAACAGTTACTTCTCTCCCTGGGCCAGCTGGCTCCATGGTCTGTCCATGCTCCCGTCATCCGATAGATTGGTAATGGTGACCTGTGAAAGAAAGAGAAGATCACAGTGATTATTCGGAGACTTTCATTGAAAGCTTGGCCTCCCCTTCCCCTTGCAAGAAAGACAGTACTCCTCCCTCTCACTCCTTACCCAGGACTCAAAGGACTCCACGCGAAGGGGGTCCTCAGGCCTGTCATCCGGGCGTGGCTGCGGCGCCGATACCATACAGAAATGCTGTAAAAAAAAGAGAAGAGACTTCATTCAAATTCCGATCTTCTCCTCTTCGCAGAAGTACAATCCTCCTGCCTTCCCCTCCTTACCCAAGTCTCTAAATCGAGATCTTCGGAGGAGGATTCCTTAATTTCTTCTGGGGTGCTAGAGAAGGAGAGAAAACAGCATAATGTCAGCAACAGATGAAGGGTGCTCACTAAAACACCCATGAATTAAATTATAACAAGCAGGAGAAAAGAAGGAAGGGGGATACCTGATGGGATACACCTTGATGGATGTTGTAATAGATCTACATTTTAGTCGGCTAGGCCGAAGCCTGCATAGCAGTGTCTGGCATCTTGATATTCAAGAGAGCAGGAGGAGGAGTCAGGCTGACTCCTGATTGGGTGTAGCAATTGGGGGTGGAGTCAGCTTAGAGAGGGAAAGCAGCTGTCTTGTTTGACAGAAAGTGAGAAGGGATTTTAACAGTGAAGAGGGTAGATGGATTTTTAGGCTGGAGAGCTGAGGAGAATTTAGACAGAAGAAAGTGAGCTTTTGGGAGTGAGTCTTTTAATCAGAGAGAATAAGATAGTGACAAAAGGCTTGAAGTTTACTGTACAGAGTGTCAGTAAAGAAGACTTGTTCGCTTGATGCTTATTGCTCTGAGGAGAGTATTAGTTGAGGACTAATTACTCTGTGAGACAGGAGAGTCTGTGCTCAGCGATATACTGTTTCAGAAGGAAGTTGAACAGTATAGTTAAAAGAGACTCACAGTAACCCAAAGCTACATTCTTAGGGAAACTGTCTAAACAGCTAAGCCTTTGTAACTGAATTACGCTTTATGTACCACTCAATTCCAACGAGTTGTTGTTAATATCAAGTTTAAAATAAACTTTATTAGTTTACTTTTAACTGGTGTTTGCCTCAATCCATTCGTTTCCCTCAGAACTCATTCTCTCAATACATTTCTAAAGTCCAGTCAGCCATAGAAGTCCAAGAGCTCAAATATCCTTTTACCTAAAATACATTCACACCCTTTTGGTTCTTCAGGCCAGCAATTCTGAGGTGGTGGCAGCTATTACTACCAAGTACTTCGGTCACTTGCATTTTCAACATAGGGTCAGCCTTTGTTCTACGCTAGCTCTAATTTCGCTATATTGGTGGCAGCGGTGGGATTTGTTTGACCACCCTGCCTAGATATACCTTAACTTTACTATAGATGTCCTCCTCCGACAACACAAAAAGAATTCTTCACAGACCTTCCTGATGTTCTGCAAAGGAGAGAGGAGGACAAGGTCAGAGGGAAGAGGACGGAGATGCTTTGGGAAAGCAGCTGTTTTAGGGCCATTGCTCTTCCCATAGTACCTTCATTTTTGTGACATACATGATATTTGAAACAATTTAGTTTACTAAAAGTTTTAAAGTATTTTATAACTCTATTTATATATTTGTAATTATACATATCCTCCAGGTGGCTTACAAGTAGGCAACCATATGGTTTGTCAAGTATTCTGGGTTTAATCCATCTTTGCCCCATGTTAGGTAAAGTCAAGATATTTCAGAGCTTTCCTGATTCTTTCCAGATCTCCCTTCTCCACTCCTGCCCCACGAGTGCCAAAGGGCCAACACTTACTTTAAGGAGTCTTCTAAAAGACATCTTTTTTGATATCAATCAAGACTCAAACTGAAAAACAGCTGTAGCCTTCAACTCAGCAACAGAAAAAAAGACGATAAAACGTAGTATCAGTTTCATAACAAATTAAAGAGCAATTAAAAGAAATATGACTCCATAATTTTATATATTGCCTGCAAAATTAAGGTCCAAAAATCTCTTGGGAGAAAAAAGTCTCTATCCATTTCTTGAAAAAACCCCACCACCATCTCCCCTGTCATCCGGGCGTGGCTGCGGCGCTGATAACATACAGAAATGCTGTAAAGAAAAAAGAAGAGACATCATTCAAATCCCGATCCCCTCCTCTTCGCAGAGTACAATCCTCCTGCCTTCCCCTCCTTACCCAAGTCTCCAAAGACAGATCATCGGAGGAGGATTCCTTCAACGACTCTTCTGGGGTGCTAGAGAAGGAGAGAAAACAGCATAATGTTAGCAACGGATCAAGGGTGCCCACTAAAACACCCGTGAATTAAATTAAAACAAGCAGAAGAAAATAAGGAGGGGGATACCTGATGGGATAGACCTGATGGATCTCCTCCTCCTACAACACAAAAAGAAGTCTTCACAGACGTTCCTGATGTTCTGCAAAGGAGAGAGGAGGACAAGGTCAGAGGGAAGAGGACGGAGATGCTTTGGGAGAGCGGCTGTTTTAGGGCCATTGCTCTTCTCATAGTAGCTTCATTTTTGTGACATACATGATATTTGAAATATTTAGTTTACTAAAAACAATAATAATAAAATAATAAACTTTATACCCCACCACCATCTCCCCAAGGGGCAAACATGAAGCCAGGCCCAAAATTACAACAAATCATATACAAATACAGCAAAAAAAAAAAAAAGACGATAAAACGTATTTTTTCTCTTTCCTGCTTTCCCTTCCCCCCTCCTGCCCGACCTGTGCCAAAGGGCCAAACACATTAAACAGTCTTCGGAAAGACATCTTTTCCAATCACAGGTTACACAGAAAGAGAAAACCTGCCTGTGGCCTTCAACTGAGCAACAGAATGGGCAGCACGGGTCTGATTTGGAACTGCATTCTTCTTTAGCCTTCTAAATCTTCGATCTTGATATCTGTTGTTGAGCTAAGAGAAACAAAAAGACATGTAAGAACATAAAACCCAAATACTCCTCCAGCTCAACAAGGATCCAACCCCCACCCAAACAGTTACTTCTCTCCCTGGGCCAGCTGGCTCCATGGTCTGTCCATGCTCCCGTCATCCGATAGATTGGTAATGGTGACCTGTGAAAGAAAGAGAAGATCACAGTGATTATTCGGAGACTTTCATTGAAAGCTTGGCCTCCCCTTCCCCTTGCAAGAAAGACAGTACTCCTCCCTCTCACTCCTTACCCAGGACTCAAAGGACTCCACGCGAAGGGGGTCCTCAGGCCTGTCATCCGGGCGTGGCTGCGGCGCCGATACCATACAGAAATGCTGTAAAAAAAAGAGAAGAGACTTCATTCAAATTCCGATCTTCTCCTCTTCGCAGAAGTACAATCCTCCTGCCTTCCCCTCCTTACCCAAGTCTCTAAATCGAGATCTTCGGAGGAGGATTCCTTAATTTCTTCTGGGGTGCTAGAGAAGGAGAGAAAACAGCATAATGTCAGCAACAGATGAAGGGTGCTCACTAAAACACCCATGAATTAAATTATAACAAGCAGAAGAAAAGAAGGAAGGGGGATACCTGATGGGATACACCTTGATGGATGTTGTAATAGATCTACCTTTTAGTCGGCTAGGCCGAAGCCTGCATAGCAGTGTCTGGCATCTTGATATTCAAGAGAGCAGGAGGAGGAGTCAGGCTGACTCCTGATTGGGTGTAGCAATTGGGGGTGGAGTCAGCTTAGAGAGGGAAAGCAGCTGTCTTGTTTGACAGAAAGTGAGAAGGGATTTTAACAGTGAAGAGGGTAGATGGATTTTTAGGCTGGAGAGCTGAGGAGAATTTAGACAGAAGAAAGTGAGCTTTTGGGAGTGAGTCTTTTAGTCAGAGAGAATAAGATAGTGACAAAAGGCTTGAAGTTTACTGTACAGAGTGTCAGTAAAGAAGACTTGTTCGCTTGATGCTTATTGCTCTGAGGAGAGTATTAGTTGAGGACTAATTACTCTGTGAGACAGGAGAGTCTGTGCTCAGCGATATACTGTTTCAGAAGGAAGTTGAACAGTATAGTTAAAAGAGACTCACAGTAACCCAAAGCTACATTCTTAGGGAAACTGTCTAAACAGCTAAGCCTTTGTAACTGAATTACGCTTTATGTACCACTCAATTCCAACGAGTTGTTGTTAATATCAAGTTTAAAATAAACTTTATTAGTTTACTTTTAACTGGTGTTTGCCTCAATCCATTCGTTTCCCTCAGAACTCATTCTCTCAATACATTTCTAAAGTCCAGTCAGCCATAGAAGTCCAAGAGCTCAAATATCCTTTTACCTAAAATACATTCACACCCTTTTGGTTCTTCAGGCCAGCAATTCTGAGGTGGTGGCGGCTATTACTACCAAGTACTTCGGTCACTTGCATTTTCAACATAGGGTCAGCCTTTGTTCTACGCTAGCTCTAATTTCGCTATATTGGTGGCAGCGGTGGGATTTGTTTGACCACCCTGCCTAGATATACCTTAACTTTACTATAGATGTCCTCCTCCGACAACACAAAAAGAATTCTTCACAGACCTTCCTGATGTTCTGCAAAGGAGAGAGGAGGACAAGGTCAGAGGGAAGAGGACGGAGATGCTTTGGGAAAGCAGCTGTTTTAGGGCCATTGCTCTTCCCATAGTACCTTCATTTTTGTGACATACATGATATTTGAAACAATTTAGTTTACTAAAAGTTTTAAAGTATTTTATAACTCTATTTATATATTTGTAATTATACATATCCTCCAGGTGGCTTACAAGTAGGCAACCATATGGTTTGTCAAGTATTCTGGGTTTAATCCATCTTTGCCCCATGTTAGGTAAAGTCAAGATATTTCAGAGCTTTCCTGATTCTTTCCAGATCTCCCTTCTCCACTCCTGCCCCACGAGTGCCAAAGGGCCAACACTTACTTTAAGGAGTCTTCTAAAAGACATCTTTTTTGATATCAATCAAGACTCAAACTGAAAAACAGCTGTAGCCTTCAACTCAGCAACAGAAAAAAAGACGATAAAACGTAGTATCAGTTTCATAACAAATTAAAGAGCAATTAAAAGAAATATGACTCCATAATTTTATATATTGCCTGCAAAATCAAGGTCCAAAAATCTCTTGGGAGAAAAAAGTCTCTATCCATTTCTTGAAAAAACCCCACCACCATCTCCCCTGTCATCCGGGCGTGGCTGCGGCGCTGATAACATACAGAAATGCTGTAAAGAAAAAAGAAGAGACATCATTCAAATCCCGATCCCCTTCTCTTCGCAGAGTACAATCCTCCTGCCTTCCCCTCCTTACCCAAGTCTCCAAAGACAGATCATCGGAGGAGGATTCCTTCAACGACTCTTCTGGGGTGCTAGAGAAGGAGAGAAAACAGCATAATGTTAGCAACGGATCAAGGGTGCCCACTAAAACACCCGTGAATTAAATTAAAACAAGCAGAAGAAAATAAGGAGGGGGATACCTGATGGGATACACCTTGATGGATCTCCTCCTCCTACAACACAAAAAGAAGTCTTCACAGACGTTCCTGATGTTCTGCAAAGGAGAGAGGAGGACAAGGTCAGAGGGAAGAGGACGGAGATGCTTTGGGAGAGCGGCTGTTTTAGGGCCATTGCTCTTCTCATAGTAGCTTCATTTTTGTGACATACATGATATTTGAAATATTTAGTTTACTAAAAACAATAATAATAAAATAATAAACTTTATACCCCGCCACCATCTCCCCAAGGGGCAAACATGAAGCCAGGCCCAAAATTACAACAAATCATATACAAATACAGCAAATACAATACAAGGAAACAAAACACAGTCAAAATAAATACATAACATTACTAAATAACATAAACCGATCCAAAAAGACATGGAAAGAAATAAGACACAGACAGCAGGCCAGATGTGTTAGAAGTAAAATTGGAAAAAATTGGTAAAACCCTGGATGAGATACATAGAACATGTTTCTGAGGGAGATGTGTTTCTAAGGGGAGGGGGCTGGTGGGACTGGTGTTTCTTTGGAGGCTGTTTCTTCTGGCATGCTTTCTGGCTCTGGAAGCTGCTCTTTCTGGCTCTGGAGCCTGCTTTGATGTTGTAGGTGGAGCCGGCTGGACACCCGAAGAAAGGGCGTCCTGTGACGTTGTATGATTGGTGGAGCCGGTGTTTCTTTGGGCTTGCTTTGTGGCTCTTGAGGCCAAACACATTAAACAGTCTTCGGAAAGACATATTTTCCAATCACAGGTTACACAGAAAGAGAAAACCTGTCTGTGGCCTTCAACTCAGCAACAGAATGGGCAGCACGGGTCTGGTTTGGAACTGCATTCTTATGGCAACGGTGGAACACTAAGCTCCAGGGAAGCCATGGGCCCTTTCCATGGAATCCATACCAAGAGGGCAGTTGCCCAACAAGATTTGAAATTAGTAGTATTTATTTCCTGCATTTATATACTGCCTTTCTCACCCCTGGGAGGACTCTAAGCGGTGTACATCAAGTATTTGCAAGATTCAATGCCAACAAAACCAAGTACAATAACTAAAACGATAAATAAATAAATAAACTAAGACGATAACATATGACTATAAATTAAACCAGTTCAAATCATATTAAACATAGAACATAAACAAACATTTAGACGATTAAAACATAGTATCAGTCTGATAACAAATTAAAAAACAATGAAAAGAAATAGGACTCCATAATTTTATATATTGCCTGCAAAATCAAGGTCCAAAGATCTCTTGGGAGAAAAAAAGTCTCCACCCATTTTTTGAAAAACATTAAAGGGAACAGCCACTGTGAAGTCCCTTTCCCATGTTCACACCAAATGGGCCCATCAGTTACAAGCACATATTTACTTATATTCTGCAAAAGTGAATGGAATGGACTAATCTACCATTGCCTCTGTCGGGTAGACTCACCATTGTTCAAGGCCATCTTTCACCTATATTTGTGTTCCTGTTTCAGGCCATTCCAGTATCAATCCCGTTCCAGAGGAGTTCTATGAATCCTGGGTGGAGAGATGGACACACTATGGAGCCAGCAGTCCCAGGGTCTTCCTTAGTCTTCTAAATCTTCGATCTTGATATCAGTTGTTGATACAGATACAGTTGAGAAGTACAAACAAAATGATCTGAAATTTCTGAAAATGATCTGAAAACGAATGATCTACTGGACTTCAACTCAGTGACGGAATGGTTGGGAACTGCATTCTTATGGCAACGGTGGAACACGAAACTCCAGGGAAGCCATGGGCCCTTTCCATGGGATCCATACCAAGAGGGCAGTTGCCCAACAAGATTTGAAATGAGTAGTATTTATTTCCTGCATTTACATACTGCCTTTCTCACCCCTGGGAGGAATCAAAGTGGTGTACATCAAGTAATGGCAAGATTCAATGCCAACATATATACAAAACCAAGCATAATAACTAAAATGATAACATATGATTATAAATTAAACCAGTTCAAATCATATTAAACATATAACATAAACAAATATTTAGACAATTAAAACATAGAATCCACAAATTAAAGAACAATTAAAAGAAATAAGACACCAATACATTATATACTGCCTGCAAAATCGAGATTCAAAGATTTCTTGGAAGAAAAAAAGTCTCCTCCCATTTGTGGAAAAACATTAAAGAGATCCCTGGGTCCCTGTCTGGGAAGGGATTTTCAGAGCCTGGAACAGCCACTAGGAAGGCCCTCTCCCATGTTCCCACTAAATGGGCCTTTTTACTTACTTACTTACTTAGGTGATACCTTGTTGTCGAAGTATGATTGTCCTTCAAGATCGGTGTGCTGCCGTCCTGAGTCCCCCTTCGGGGTAGATGGGGTAGAAACAGAGGCGGCCCTAGGTACTTTTAAATGGTAAGCAAACAGTACTTTGGTGCCCCCCCCCCCCACCATTTTTTTATTTCTGTTGCTTCTACCCCACCCTTCTCACCCTGGGGGGGACTCAGCGCAGCTTTACATTACACATTCATTTTTGAAGAAGGAGACAAAACATGGAAAAATAAAACAGACTAGCATTGCAAACTAACACACATATTAACATTTCAATAATTCAAACAAACACACATATTAACATTTAAATAATTCAAACAAGCACACATATTAACACTTCTGAAGACTATATAAAATATGTAACACTATGTTTTTCAAAGACTCTTTTTTGTCTTTTAAAATAAATCCTTAGCCTCTTTATAAGTTAAAGCAGAAAATATAATCAACATAGGTCAACGTATCGCCCCTTAAATAAGCTTCAATGCTTCGGGCAATGATTTTTTTCCATCGCCAATCTTAATAATATGCTTTCTACAAACTTGGCAATGGTATCTCTCTCCTCTGTCTCTCTTTCTTTCTTCTCTGTCTTGTTCTCTTGTTCTCTGTCTTGTGGCACTGTGGCATGAAGTTCAACTCTCTCTTCTGCCTTACATGGTATTCCTTTCTGTTTTGGGATGCTGATTCTTTTCATGTCTCTGGTAATTCCTTCTCTTACTAGGAGACAACTCTGTCATAGATGTTTCTAAAATAAGACGTGATCCACTTTGGAGCAGGTATTGATGGTGGGACCGGTGTTTCTTTGGGCTTGGGTTCCAGCTCTGGAGGCTGCTTTGATGTTGTAGGTGAAGCCGGCTGGACACCCGAAGAATGGGTGTCCTGTGATATTGTACGATTGGTGGAGCTGGTGTTTCTTTGGGCTTGCTTTCTGGCTCTTGAGGCAGCTTTGATGTTGTAGATTTGTCATAGATGTTTCTAAAATAAGATGTGATCCAGTTTGGAGCAGGTATTGATGGTGGGACCGGTGTTTCTTTGGGCTTGCTTTCTGGCTCTTGAGGCAGCTTTGATGTTTTAGGTTTGTCATAGATGTTTCTAAAATAAGACGTGATCCACTTTGGAGCAGGTATTGATGGTGGGAACGGTGTTTCTTTGGGCTTGCTTTCTGGCTCTTGAGACAGCTTTGATGTTTTTGGTTTGTCATAGATGTTTCTAAAATAAGATGTGATCCACTTTGGAGCAGATATTGATGGTAGGACTGGTGTTTCTTTGGGCTTGGGTTCCGGCTCTGGAGGCTGCTTTGATGTTGTAAGTGGAGCCGGCTGGACACTCGAAGAAAGGGCGTCCTGTGATGTTGTACGATTGGTGGAGCCGGTGTTTCTTTGGGCTTGCTTTCTGGCTCTTGAGGCAGCTTTGATGTTTTAGGTTGGTCATAGATGTTTCTAAAATAAGACGTGATCCATTTTGGAGCAGGTATTGATGGTGGGAACGGTGTTTCTTTGGGCTTGCTTTCTGGCTCTTGAGGCAGCTTTGATGTTTTTGGTTTGTCATAGATGTTTCTAAAATAAGATGTGATCCACTTTGGAGCAGATATTGATGGTAGGACTGGTGTTTCTTTGGGCTTGGGTTCCGGCTCTGGAGGCTGCTTTGATGTTGTATGTGGAGCCGGCTGGACACTCGAAGAAAGGGCGTCCTGTGATGTTGTACGATTGGTGGAGCCGGTGTTTCTTTGGGCTTGCTTTCTGGCTCTTGAGGCAGCTTTGATGTTTTAGGTTGGTCATAGATGTTTCGATACGGAACATTTATCCTGTTTGATGCAGGAATGGGCTTGCAGTCACTGATATATATTTTCTGTTCGTCATGGAAGTTCTGTGTGCCATATTTGGTTCAATTCCATCATTCAAAATGCTCTTTGATTTTAGGTGAACTATACATCCCAGTAACTAAAACTCGCATATGTCAAGGACTATTTTCCCCCAAGAGTGCCTCAAGATCGCCCCTGGGCAAAATCAACTATACTGCAAATGCTTACTTTGCATAATGCTTGAGCCGCCCCTCGGTAGAAATACCAGAAATAAATAAATAATAAATACTGGTGGTGGGTATGTAGATGATTGTGGAGCCCTATTCTTGATCTGCAAATGGGCCCATCAGTTACAAGTACATATTTAGTTATATCATGCAAAAGTGAATGGAATGGTCTAATCTTCGGTTTTCTCTGTTGGGCAGACTAGCCATTGTCCAAGGTCACTTTTCACGTACATTTGTGTTCTTGTTTCAGGCCATTCCTGTATCAATTCTGGAGTCAAAATTGGCAAAATGACAAAAACTCACAGAAAGGTTGGTAAAAGCTTCATAAATTGTACAAAGTATAGTCAAACCTCACGGGGAAGTTAAATTCTACCCAATTTAAAATAATATTAGAATATCTTTGAATTTCTCCCCAGAGTTTAATTCTTAAAGCCAAAAAACCATCCAGAGAAGAAAGTTCCAAAGCCTTCATACCACTACCATCACCCCTTTGCTATTTCTTAGGAATAACTTCTGTTAAACCAAAAAGTGAACATGATCAATTTTGGGGATGGGGAAAGAATGGAAAAGTCAAGATAAAGGTTCTGCTACTTTAAATAGTGCCCCACTAACTTGGTTTTTGAGAGATGACATAAAGTGTACATCTCTCTATGCCAGGGGTCCCCAAACTACGGCCCGCGGGCCGAATGCGGCCCGCCGAGGGCATTTCTCTGCCCGCGCGGCCTGGCCTGGCCACGTCCAACCGGCGCCACTCCGCCCATTGTGGACACCCTCTGCTTCGGCCGCTCTGCCTGTGTGCAGGGGCTTGTTCTCCTGGCGCAGCTGGTAGTGGAGCAGGAGGCGCCCCGTGGATGCGGAGAGCAGAGCGGCCAGAGTAGAGGGTGTCTGAGATGGGTGGAGCAGCACCATGTGGGCGTGGCCAGGGAACGCTGGCATTCCCTGGCCATGCCCACCCAGCGCCGCTCCACCCATTGCGGACACCCTCTGCTCTGGCCGCTCGGCTCTGCAGAAGACCCACCTGGGAGGCTTCTCCCTCCCACACAGGCAGAGCGGCCGAAGCAGAGGGTGTCCGCAATGGGCGGAGCGGTGCCGGGTGGGCGTGGCCAGGGAATGCCGGCGTTCCCTGGCCACGCCCACCCGCCGCTGCTCTGCCCATTTTGGACACCGTCTGCTCCGGCCGCTCGGCTCTCCGAGGCCACGAGGCGCCTCCTACTCCACTACCAGCTGCGCCGGGAGAACAAGCCCCTGCAGCGCCGCTGTGAAAAGGTTTGGAATATCAGTGCCAAGTTTGCAGGTGAACTATAAATCCCAGCAAATACAACCCCCAAACGCCACCAGTGTTCACATATTGAGTGTCAGTGCCAAGTATGGTCCAGATCTATCATTGAGTCCACAGTGATTTATGGAGGCAGGTGAACTACAACTCCAAAACTCAAGGTCAATGCCCACTAAACCCAGTATTTTCTGTTGTTCATGGGAGTTCTGTGTACCAAGACTGGTTCAATTCCATCATTGGTGGAGTTTAGAATGCTCTTTGATTTCAGGTGAACTATAAATCCCAGCAAATACAACCCCCAAACGCCACCAGTGTTCACATTTGGGCATATTGAGTATCAGTGCCAAGTTTGGTCCAGATCCATCATTGTTTGAGTCCACAGTGATCTCTGGATGTAGGTGAACTACAACTCTAAAACCAAAGGACACTGCCCACCAAACCCTTCCAGTATTTTCTGTTGGTCATGGGAGAACTCTGTGTCAAGTTTGGTTCAATTCCATCGTTGATGGGGTTCAGAATGTTCTTTGATTATAGGTAAACTATAAATCCCAGCAACTACAACTCCCAAATGACAAAATCAATTTTTTTTTTAGTGAAGGACATACATTGGGTTGTTAGGTGTCCAGTGCTTTTTGAGTTCTGTTAATCCCACAAATGAACATTACATTTTTTATATAGATTTACTTCCTATATTTATACCCTGCCCTTCTCCCCCCCACAAGGGGACACATGCTTACATATTCCAAAAACCACTTTCAAAAAGACAGAAAATAGAATGTTTTCCTCATTTTAATTGGAACTATTTTATCTTCAGAAATGCTAAAACCATGCTTTATGTTCAGATTGTAACAATAAAAATACTTGATGCATATCAGATATTTACATTACGATTCATAACAGTAGCAAAATAGGACATGTGCAGTGTGCATAGGAATTTGGTCATCGTTTTTTTAAAAAAACTATAGTCTGGCCCTCCAACGGTCTGGGGGACAGTAATCTGGCCCCCCGTTTAAAAAGTTTGAGGACCCCTGCTCTATGCGATACAGACACTTTTGCTACAGACCAAATGAGAAATAGAAAGATATGGAATTGATGTGCACTGACTAACTGGAACGGCTAGACTACGTTTAATGGATCATGTGATTAATTCTTAATGTATTGTTTTATATGTTTAACTGTTTTAAAGTATTTTATAACTCTATTTATATATTTGTAATTATACATATCCTCCAGGTGGCTTACAAGTAAGCAACCGTATGGTTTGTCAAGTTTTCCGGGTTTAATCCATCTTTGCCCCATGTTAGGTAAAGTCAAGATATTTCAGAGCTTGCAGGGAAACTCTGGAGTATGCAGTAGGGAATTCCCCGCCGCCATTCCAATCATGTAGATGCTCCATTCTGACATTAGGAGACATGATAAGTGATGGCCAGGCACTTGGATGAAGCTGTGTGGCCAGCAGAGAGTGGCAGTGGGAACATGGGTGACAAGGTGACAGCTCAATGGGCCAATGTGGTCCCAGACCATATGGAGATAAACCATATATATGCTAGATTTGGGGCTGCTCCAGGCCAGATTTTCACCTGAATAACCTGCCCTGTGGAAATAAAGTCTTCCACTTGAATCGCATACTCTGCATCTGTGATCAATGCTTTATGTGCAATGCTTAACAGCAACACCAGGAGCTACTTCTTCTAATATGAACCTATTATATTGCAAGTCCTTAAATCTGTAGTATTGGCCCAGAAATCTTGCTATCTAGAATTGTCCTGCATGGCAAACCATTCGTAATGCTGGGATCTGCATTTCACATTTGAAGGGTGGCAATTTGGCAGCTGCTGACCATTTGAAGGGTGGCAACTGATTTTAAAGTGGATATAAGTGATTTTAATGTTTGTGTATATTTATAGTTTTATGTCCTGGCAGTGCCATTCAGCACTTTTAACCCTTGTACCCCAGTGCGCCGGCCGAACCAGTTTTTAATAATGTCCTGATGTACTGCCATTGTTGTTATTTTGCTTATTGTTTTGATTTGCTTAGTATTGCGGTGTTATGTTATTTGCTTATTGTTTGATCTGCCTTGTTGTTGTGATGTTATATTCTCTATTGTATTGTGTTTGAGGCTTCGGCCTGTGTAAGCCGCATCGAGTCCTCTGGGAGATGCTAGCGGGGTACAAATAAAGTTAATAATAATAATAATAATAATAATAATATTTTATTTATCGTGTCATCAGCAACCATACCATTGTATTACATTTCTAACAGAACAAAACAAACAAACAGATTAAAAAAAAAACAGATTTTGCAAACTTGGTAGTTGATTAAATGTCCTTTGACCAGTATCTGGCCACTTAGAGTGCTTCTGGTGTTGCTGCAAGGAGGTCCTCCATTGTACAAGTGGCAGGGCTCAGGATGCTTTGCAGCAGGTGGTCAGTGGTTTGCTCTTCTCCGCACTCGCATGCCGTGGATTCCACCCTGTAGCCCCATTTCTTAAGATTGGCTCTGCATCTCGTGGTGCCAGAGCGCAGTCTGTTCAGCGCCTTCCAGTCTTCTGTGTGCCCAGGGGGGAGTCTCTCATCTGGTATCACCCAAGGATTGAGGTGCTGGGTTTGAGCCTGCCACTTTTGGACTCTCGCTTGCTGAGGTGTTCCAACGAGTGTCTCTGTAGATCTAAAAAAATTATGTCTAGATTTAAGTCGTTGACGTGCTGGCTGATACCCAAACAAGGGAAAAGTTGGAGATGTCTCTACCTTGGTCCTTTCACTATTGGCTGCTACTTCCCGACGGATGTCAGGTGGTGCAATACCGGCTAAGCAGTGTAATTTCTCCATTGGTGTGGGGCGCAGACACCTTGTGATAATGCGGCATGTCTCATTAAGAGCCACATCTACTGTTTTAGTGTGGTGAGATGTGTTCCACACTGGGCATGCATACTCAGCAGCAGAGTAGCATAGAGCAAGGGCAGATGTCTTCACTGTGTCTGGTTGTGATCCCCAGGTTGTGCCAGTGAGCTTTCGTATGATATTGTTTCTAGCACCCACTTTTTGCTTGATGTTCAGGCAGTGCTTCTTGTAGGTAAAAGCACGGTCCAGAGTGACTCCCAGGTATTTGTGTGTGCTGCAATGCTCCAGTGGGATTCCTTCCCAGGTAATCCTCAGAGCTCGGTATGCTTGTCTGTTCTTAAGGTGAAAGGCACATGTCAGTGTTTTAGATGGGTTAGGGATCAGCTGGTTTTCCCTGTAATAGGCAGTGAGAGCACCTAGAGCTTCAGAAATCTTCTGTTCTACCATCACAAAGCTCCCTGCTTGAGCAGTAATGGCACAATCATCAGCATAGATGAAACTCTCTGTCCCTTCTGGCAGTGGCTGGTCATTTGTGTAGATGTTGAACATGGATGGAGCAAGCACGCTCCCCTGAGGCAGGCCGTTCTTCTGTTACCGCCATCTGCTTCTCTGGCCCTGGAACACAACAAAAAAGCTCCTGTTTTGTAGCAGGTTTCCTATGAGGTGGGTGAGGTGGTAGTCCTTTGTGATATTATACATTTTTCTCAGGAGGCGGCGGCGGTTCACAGTATCATAGGCTGCTGACAAGTCTATGAAGACAGTTCCTGTGATCTGCTGCCTTTCAAAGCCATCTTCTATGTGCTGAGTCAGGTTCAGCACTTGCGATGTGCAGCTTTTGCCTTTCCTGAAGCCAGCTTGCTGTGGGATCAGACAGGGGTCTATATTTTCCATAATTCTATGCAAAATAAGTCTCTCCAGAACTTTGTAGAGGTGGCACAACAGGGAGATTGGTCTGTAGCTTTTTGAATCATTACGGTGTTTGCCTGGCTTCAAGGTGGCGATGACTCTTGCTTTCCTCCAGATTTTGGGGATCTGACAGGATGCAATGCAGTTGTTCATCAGCTCCAGCAGCCAGCGCATTGCTTTTGGGCCAAAGTTCTTGATTTGTTCCATCCGTAGATCATCCAGGCCAGCTGCTTTGCCATTTTTACATTTATTGAGAGCCATGTCTAATTCAGTAGATGTAAAGGGTTCATGAAGGTTGTTGTTATCTATCTCTGGTTGTCTGACTATTGGTTTCCTGGCAGTGAATGTTTGCTTTATATATGTTTGCTTTATATATGTTGTGATTCCCCGGCAGGGTTAGAAGAGTGGAATATAAATGTTCCAAATAAATAAATATCTTTAAGCATAATAAAGCAGGCATTTCAGATGGCCAATTGTGGAATGGTGGTATGGCACTGAAGTGATCTATGCGATTATATTTGTATCTTGTTTTTCATTTTGACATCAATTTGTACAATAAGTTCACTGTCTTTCTGTTGATTATATTGCATTATTGTAATAATTTTTTTGCATTTGTCTTGGCATTGAGTGTTTGCCTTTTTGTAATGTAAACCACCCCGAGTCCCCTCCGGCAGAGAGAGCAGTCTATAAATAAAATTTTATCATCATCATCATCATCATCATCATCATCATCATCATCGGCTTGTTGTGGAAACAAGGATTGGTGAGAAAGCTTGAGCCATCTTTTCCCCATGAGAATTCTTCCAGGGCTGAATTTACCTTCCTAAGGGTAGATTTCTCTCACTTCCTGTTGTCTCACCCTGTTCTTAACTGTAAGTTGGATGTTTGTAACTTGGGGACTGCCTAAATAAGTTTGCCTTAATTAATTAATTAATTAATTAACTATATTTATATACCATCCTTCTCAGCCCGCAGGCGACTCAGGACGGTTTACAGTCAGTACCAAGACCGTAAAATACAATTACAATGTAAAGAATGAATGTTTGAATGTATGTAGAAGAGCAGAAAAACAGGCCTGGAGGCAAATACAACATGGAGTTCTCGCAAGGCATGATATGCATCGGACCTGGCAGTCGAAGCGAGGAGGCAGCAAGGCATAGTTAAACAACAATGGACAATAAGGTGTGCAGCCGAGAATATAAGGAGTGTAAGGAGTGTGCAGGTGTACCCCATAAGTCATATGGCCTGGAATGAGGATGTCCTGAACTGGAACGGACTTGAAAGGACAGAAAAACATGATAATTAAAAAGAAGAAAAATGGATTTGGGCCTATAAATGCAGGGGACCCCAAGAACATGCATGCTTCCTGATCCGCGGCAACGTGAACGTCCACACCTTCTTAGAAGAAAGCTGATCATCTTCGTCTGGAGAAGGCCTGTGTGTGTGAATATGTGTGAATGTGTGTGTGCACAAGAGCTCTCAATAAATGTTACATGAATAGTGTTAAAACCAAATTTGGTCTCTAAAGTGTCCCATTGGTCTAAACTGCCTTACTATTCATTGAACACTCTGCACAAAAGAACAAGAACCTCTTTGGGTACATAACAATACAATTAAAACATTCAGATAATATAAAACCATAGCAGAGTCCATAAAAGCATATATCATTAGGGTCTCCTTTTTAAAACGTTGTCCAGTCACATTGTCCAACCATTCCATTTTCCTATGTCTGTTACACTGTGTTTGCAAACACAGTGCAACAGACACAAAAAGCCAAGTCTTAACTCTTTTTCCAGAATGTTAAAAGGGAGGGGGCCAATCTGATATCCTTAGGGAGGGCATTCCATAGCCGAGGGACCACCATGAGAAGGCCCTGTCTCTCATCTCCGCCAGCCGTACTTGTGACGAAGACGCTGAAAAGAGTGGGCTGAAAAGACTGGGATAAAAATGCTATAAATAATAAATAACAAATAAATATAATCTCGACTTGTGTTCTGATTCACTGTGAAAAACGTCTTAATGTAATCTGTCATCATGATGAAGGAAATAAGAAGAAAACAAAAGGGAATTTCTGCCAATTGTGGAAACCATCGTCTTTTGTGGCTTTGAGAAATAGCAATGAATCAGGACCTGTTACCTGTGAAGAATCTGCACAGTCATTGTAATTTTAGGGTCTTGTTGAGATCTTGGGCCAGATCAACACTAGCCGGGGGGGGGGGGGCAGGAGGAGAGTTTCAGCCCCTCCTGGTAGATGTGAGGAATGCCGTGGATGTAGCTTATCAGGATTTCAGTAAGGCCTTCGACAAGGTCCCCCACGACCTTCTGGCAAACAAACTAGTCCAATGTGCGCTAGGCAAAACTACGGTGAGGTGGATCTATAATTGGTTAAATGGACAAAACCAGAGGGTGCTCACCAATGCTTCCTCTTCATCCTGGAAAGAAGTGACAAGTGGAGTGCCGCAGGGTTCTGTCCTGGGCCCGGTCCTATTCAACATCTTTATTAATGACTTAGATGAAGGGCTAGAAGGCATGATCATCAAGTTTTTCAGACAACAACAAATTGGGAGGGATAGCAAATATTCCAGAAGACAGGAGCAGAATTCAAAACGATCTTAACAGATTAGGGAGATGGGCCAAAACTAACAAAATTAAGTTCAACGATGACAAATGCAAAATACTCCACTTAGGCAGAAAAAATGAAATGCAAAGATACAGAATGGGGGAAGCGTGGCTCGAGAGCAGTTCTTGTGAAAAAGATCTTGGAGTCCTTGTGGACAACAAGTTAAACATGACTCAACAATGTGATGCGGCGGCAAAAAAAGCCAACAGGATTTTGGCCTGCATCAATAGGATTTTAGTGTCTAGATCCAGGGAAGTCATGCTACCCCTCTATTCTGCCTTGGTTAGACTACCCCTGGAATATTGTGTCCAGTTCTGAGCAACACAATTTAAGAGAGAGATTGACAAGCTGGAATGTGTCCAGAGGAGGGTGACTAAGGTGATAGTATGATAGCTGGGTCCAGAAGCTCCGAGCCTTACGCACATTCCAAAAGGGCGGTTGTGAATAATTGAAGGGGAAAGCAGTACACTGAGGGAAGGAATACACTTCGTAGTTGCAGTTGGTGGAAGGATAGAAAGGAAGGGTGGGTAATGATAAGGTTTAGGGTAAGGGTTAGGATTAGGGTTAAGGGTTGGTGTAGTTTAGGGTTTAGGGTTAGGCTTAGGGTTTGGGTAAGGTTTAGGGTAAGGGTTAGGGTTTTACCATGAAAGAAATCTTACATTCCTTCTACTGTATAATATCTGTGTTCTGTTCTGCAATGCACAAATAGCGCTCCCGAAGGAGCAAAGCGGAAACAGCATAATGCTCAGAGATTACGGACCCAGCTTTCATACTATTACCTCAACTAAAATGATCAATGGTCTGGAGAACAAGCCCTTTGAGGAGCGGCTTGAAGAGTTGGGCATGTTTAGCCTGAAAAAGAGAAGGCTGAGAGGAGATATTATGTTGTTGTTCATTTGTTCAGTCGTTTCCGACTTTGTGACTTCAGGACCAGTCCACGCCAGAGCTCCCTTTCGGTCGTCACCACGCCCAGCTCCTTCAAGGTCAATCCAGTCACTTTAAGGATACCATCCATCCATCTTGCCCTTGGTTGCCCCCTCTTCCTTTTTCCTTCCATTTTCCCCAGCATCACTGTCTTCTCTAGGTTTTCCTTTCTTCTCATGATGTGGCCAAAGTACTTCATCTTAGCCTCTACTATCCTTCCCTCCAATGAGCAGTCAGGCTTTATTTCTTGAAGTATGGACTGGTTGGATCTTCTCACTGTCCAGGGCACTCTCAGCACTTTCCTCCAACACCACAGTTCAAAAGCATCTATCTCCCTATGGTCCAGCTCTCACATCCGTAGGTTACTACGGGGAATACCATTGCTTTGACTATGTGGATCTTTGTTGCCAGTGTGATGTCAGAGGAAGTCATAGGGAGGAGGGAGCAAGCTTGTTTTCTGCTTCCCTGGAGACTAGGACTTGGAACAATGGCTTCAATCTACGAGAAGGGAGATTCCATCTGAACATGAGGAAGAACTTCCTGACTGTGAGAGCTGTTCAGCAGTGGAACTCTCTGCCCCGGAGTGTGGTGGAGGCTCCTTCTTTGGAAGCTTTTAAACAGAGGCTGGATGGCCATCTGTCAGGGGTGCTTTGAATGCAGTTTTCCTGCTTCTTGGCAGGGGGTTGGACTGGATGGCCCATGTTCTAGAGGCATTCTCTCCTGACGTTTCGCCTGCATCTATGGCAAGCATTCTCAGAGGTAGTGAGGTCTGTTGGAACCAGGAAAAAGGGTTTATATATCTGTGGAATGACCAGGGCGAGACAAAGGACTTTTACTAGGTTCTTGTGGGGTTTTTTGGGCTATATGGCCATGTTCTAGAGGCATTTTTCCTGACGTTTCGCCTGCATCAATGGCAAGCATCCTCAGAGGTAGTGAGGTCTGTTGGAACCAGGAAAAAGGGTTTATATATCTGTGGAATGACCAGGCAGTGCCTGGAGCAATCTTTTGTTGAGAGGTGATTATATGTCCTTGTTTGTTTCCTCTCTGTTGTTGTGCTGTTCTGTTAGGTTGAAGATGGTCTGTGATATATTCAGTTCTGGTTTCGGCTGTTGCTTTCAGCTTTTGTGGAATTTTTGTTTTTGTCTGTTGGTGTGGACAGCCATGTTCTTCTCCATTTTCCTGTAAATGAGGTTGTCTATTTTGTCCCAGTCCTGGGAATTTATCTTCTGGCTGATGTTGATATGGAGGTGCAGCAGTTCCTTGTCTGTGTTTGCGAGTTCTTTGTGGACGGTGTGAATTCTCTCCCGTAAGAGGTTGCGTTCCAGGCGGTCATAGATCCGGTGAGCCTGTGGTGTTTTGTCTAATCTCCGTGTGTCTTGGAACAACAGAGAGGAAACAAACAAGGACATCTAACCACCTCTCAACAAAAGATTGCTCCAGGCACTGCCAGGCAATCAAGTGCTAATCAAAGTGATCAGTTGAAACATTCACACCTAGCTCCAGCTGACACGAGTCCTTGGTCTCACCCTGGTCATTCCACAGATATATAAACCCTTTTTTCTAGTTCCAGCATACCTCACTATCTCTGAGCAGGGCCGTAGCCAGAAAAAAATTTCGGGGACGGTTGACAATTTCGGGGGGGGGGGGGTGGTTGAAAATTTCGGGGGGGGGGGGTGGTTGAAAATTTCGGGGGGGGGGGGGGGTTGAAACCTGCCTCCTAGCTCATGCTGAAGCAAAGAGCACAGCAGGAGGCAGAGCAACCTTCAATAGCCTGCAGCTCCACCCCTGTCAACCACCTCCACCAAGTCTGGCCTCCTTAATGAGAGCACTCAACACACATCCCCCCAACTTTGTTGCTTCACTACATCGGCTGTTGCTGCAAGTAATGACAGTGTGAATAAATTGTCAATATTTGCTTGAGATAGTGCTTACAGTTCTGGAGGGACTCTTAATTTTTTGCATCTCATAGACTTAGCACGGGGATTTGGCTAACCAGTTAAAATTCATGAATAAACCAGGTTTTAAAAAAAATCTGAAACATTTTGGGGGGGGGTTGAACCCCTAAAACCACCCCCTCGCTACAGGCCTGCCTCTGAGGATGCTTGCCATAGATGCAGGCGAAACGTCAGGAGAAATGCCTCTAGAACATGGCCATATAGCCCGAAAAAACCTACAACAATTCCACTTCTGTTTCATTTTTCCACCAGAAATGGCATTAGGTTGCCTGGAATAGTCAGAATATGCCTCAAACTTCTTGTAGCTTAATGGAAGACACCCAGCAGTCCTGTTAAATTACTTTACTTAATCATTCATCATGTAACTAATAAAAAACCCACAAGAACCTAGTGATTCCAGCCATGAAAGCCTTCCACAATACATCAAAGGACTTTTGTCTGCTGCAGCTACTCCTCTTCTGCTCTTAAGTTAAGGGGGAAAGGCGCTTCCCAACACCTCCAAATTTTTTTCCTGGAAAGTAAAGGTTTCAAGCCATTGCTCCAAAAGTCTAATTCAGAGAATATGCTCCTTCGCCCAAGTTGCAAAAGCAGCAACCACGTCTGAATGCAGCGGGGCGTGGAGCCACTTTTTCAGGAACTGCTTTGCAGCCTCGTTTGCAGGCTTCCTTGGTAGTGGCTCGTGAGAGAAGAAAAAGTTGGGGCCAGGCAACGCGTTCGGGAGGCGTTTGTTCCTCGGCGGCACCCGTAGTTGGGGAGGGCGCGCGGTGCTTGTTTTGGTGAGACGGCGCTGACGGCAGAGAGAGAAAGAGAGAGGAGGGCCTCGCGCCGGTGGAGCGAGCCATGTGAGGAAGGGAAGCGGAGGAGCAGGAGGAAGAGGAGGAAGAGGAGGCGCCATGGCCTCGGTGAAGGTGGCCGTCAGGGTCCGGCCCATCAACCGCAGGTGAGAGAGAGAGAGAGAGAGAGGGGGAAAGGAGGAGGGAAGAGGAAGCAAGCAAGCAAGGAAGCGCCTGCCTGCCTCAAACCTCCTCCTGTGGCCCATGTTATCCACTGGGAGTTGGTTCCAGGATACCCAAACCCGCGGGTGTTCAAGCCCCAAGGTATTCAACCGCATAGCCCAGGTATGGGCAAACTTCGGCCCTCCAGTTGGGTTGGACTTCATCTCCTACAACAGTGGTTCTCAACCTTCCTAATGCCCTCGGGGTTGGGGGGGGGGGGTTGACTTTGTAATTTGGGGAGTTGTAGTTGCTGGGATTTATAGTTCACCTACAATCAAAGAGAATTCTGAACTCCACCAGCGATGGATTTGAACCTAATTTACCACACAGAACTCCCATGATCAATGGAAAACACTGGAAGGGTTTGGTGGGTATTGACCTTGAGTTTGGGAGTTGTATTTCACCTATATCCAGAGAGCACTGTGGACTCTAACAATGATGGATCTGGACCAAACTTGGCACGAATACTCAATATGCTGAAATGTGAACACTGGAGGAGTTTGAGAAAAATAGACCTTAACACTTGGGAGTTAAAGTTGCTGGGATTTATCGTTCAGCTACAACGAATTAACATTCTGAACCCCAGCAACGATAGAATTGGACCAAACTTCCCACACAGAACCCATGACCAACAGAAAATACTATGTTTTCTGGTGGCCTTTGGTGACCCCCTCTGACACCCCCTCGCGACCCCCACAGGGGGTCCCGACCCCAGGTTGAGAAACACTGTCCTACAATTCCTAACAACTGGTAGGCTGTTAGGAATTGTGGGAGTTGAAGTCCAAAACACCTGGTGGACCGAAGTTTACCTATGCCTGGCATAGACGAAGGGCGCTACTTTTTAAATGTTTTTGAACAGATATGCTTTTAATGTATTGTCGAAGGCTTTCATGGCCATAAGCACTGTAGGTTTTTTTCGGGCTGTATGGCCATGGTCTAGAGGCATTCTCTCCTGACGTTTCGCCTGCGTCTATGGCAAGCATCCTCAGGGGTAATGAGGTCTATTGGAACTAGGAAAAAAGGGTTTATATATCTGTGGAATGACCAGGGTGGGACAAAGGACTCTTGTCTGCTGGAGCTAGGTGTGAATGTTTCAACTGACCACCTTGACTGGCCACGGTAGTCCACGCTCTGGTTACATCCCGCCTTGACTACTGCAACGCTCTCTACGTGGGGTTGCCTTGAAGACAGTCCGGAAGCTCCAATTAGTCCAACGGGCGGCAGCCATGATACTAACAGGAGCTGGGCACAGGGAGCATACAACTCCTCTGCTGTACCAGCTCCACTGGCTGCCGATCTGCTACCGGCTCAATTCAAAGTGCTGGCGTTGGCCCTTTAAAGCCCTAAACGGTTCTGGCCCAACTTATATATCCGAACGTATCTCAGCCTATCAGCCCACCAGGACCCTAAGATCTTCTGGGGAGGCCCTGCTCTCTATCCCGCCGGCTTCACAGGTGCGGCTGGCGGGAACGAGAGACAGGGCCTTTTCTGTGGTGGCCCCTCGGCTTTGGAACACCCTCCCTATAGAGGTAAGATCAGCCCCCTCGCTGATGGCGTTTCGGAAAAGACTGAAGACATGGATGTTTGAACAAGCATTCGGATAATCCGACGAAACGAATTTTGACGATTAAAGGATTGGTAATCACAGACGATGAATTTGGATTGCGATTCCAGTTACGAGATGCATTTGGATTGTTATTGGTGGCCCAATAATTTTGTATTGTATATGTGTTTTTATGCTTTTAAATTGAATATTGTTGTTTTTAAATGTTGTAAACCGCAATGAGTCGCCGATTTAGGCTGAGATATTAGTGGTATACAAGTGCAATAATAAATAATAAATAAATAAATAAATAAATAATGGCCTGACATTGCCTAGAGCAGTGGTTCTCAACCTATGGGTCCCCAGGAGTTTTGGCCTACAACTCCCAGAAATCCCAGCTAGTTTACCAGCTGTTAGGATTTCTTGGAGTTGAAGGCCAAAAACATCTGGGGACCCCAGGTTGGGAACCACTGGCCTAGAGCAAACTTTTGTTGAGAGGTGATTAGGAGTCCTCAAACTTTTTAAACAGAGGGGCCAGATCACAGTCCCTCAAACTTTTGGAATACCGGATTATAATTTGAAAAAAAAAAACCAAAACATGAATGAATTCCTATGCACACTGTACATATGTTATTTGTTGTGCAAAAAACACTGAAAAACAATACAATCAAATGAACTATTTTAACAAGTGTAAACTTATTAGTATTTCAATGGGAAGTGTGAGCCTTCTTTTGACTGATAAGATAGGATTGTTGTTGTTATTGTGTGCTTTCAAGTCATTTCAGACTTAGGTTGACCCTGAGCGAGGGCCAGGTAAATGACCTTGGAGGGCCGTATCTGGCCCTCAGGCCTTAGTTTGAGAACCCCTGGTCTAGAGGCATTCTCTCCTGACATTTCGCCTGCATCTGTGGCAAGCATCCTCAGAGGTAGTGAAGTCTGTTGGAACTAGGAAAATGGGTTTATATATCCATGGAATGACCAGGGTGAAACAATGGACTCTTGTCTGCTGGAGCTAGGTGTGAATGTTTCAACTGACCACCTTGATTAGCATATAATGGCCTGGTAGTGCCTGGAGCAAACTTTTGTTGAGAGGGTAATTAGATTTATTTATTTTACAGCTTTTATATTCCACCCTTCTCACCCCGCAGGGGACTCAGGGCGGATTACAGTGTACACATATATGGCAAACATTCAATGCCAATTTTTGACATACAAACATATACAGACATACACAGAGGCTATTTAACCTTTTTCTGGCCGCCAGGGGAGCTGTCGCTTTCATTGTCCATCTGTGACGCTGATGAAGCACTTCCGCATTCCCCTCATGTTTCCCCGCTGGAATGCTTTGCTGGAGTCTTCTTTATGGACTTATAAATCAGTTAATTTAGCCTCCTCACACTTTAAGGTAGTACCTAATTTTCCTACTTGACAGATGCAACTGTCTTTCGGGTTGCAAAGGTCGACAACAGGCTACACACAATTGGTTGGAAACCCACTCCAACCCGGGCTGGCTTCGAACTCATGACCTTTTGGTCAGAGTGATCTTAATGCAGCTGACACTCAGTCGGCTGCACCACAAGCCCGGTTTTCAGTGATATCCACAATGTAAGCAGAGTACAGGCACTTAATAGTACTTTATTATGAGTAAGGATGCATAAGTCTCCGGTCTGTTTATAAAATCCATATATTTACACTTGATGGAGAAACTGCTGTTGTTCCTCTTTGTTGAGCAAGGACCCACCATAGATGAGCAGGGTAAACAAACAAGAAAAGTTATTTGTGCCCTCTTGAATTAAAGGATTTTACCTGCTCCTTCTCCAGATATTTTGACCCAATGGGAATTTGGGCTGCGCCACAATCCGGTGCCATGTTTGTTTGTTTCCTCTCTGTTGTTGTGCTGTTGTAATTTTAGAGTTTTTTTTTAATACTGGTAGCCAGATTTGTTCATTTTCATGGTTTTCCTCCTTTCTGTTGAAATTGTCCACCTGCTTGTGGATTTCAGTGGCTTCTCTGTGTAGTCTGACATGGTGGTTGTGAGAGTGGTCCAGCATTTCTGTGTTCTCAAATAATATGCTGTGTCCAGGTTGGTTCATCGGGTGCTCTGCTATGGCTGACTTCTCTGGTTGAAGTAGTCCTGCAGTGCCTTTCATGTTCCTTGATTCGTGTTTGGGCCCTCTTGTCATTCAGAAAAAAAATTGAAAACTTGGATGTGGGACCTCATTGTTTTGGACGTTCTGGCAGCTAGAGGAAGGACCTTGATGATGGACAGGAATTGACTGAAAGGAATGGATTTATGGAACTCTGAACACTGAGCATGAGATTAGTTTATTGATTGTGTTATGTACTGGTGATTTTAACCTGTTAATTGTCGAATTGCTGTTTTGTATGTATGTATATTTGACATAGGCATCGAATTGTGCCTTCTTTGTAAGCCGCCCTGAGGCCCCCTCGGGGGTGAGAAGGGCGGGGTAGAAGTAATCGAAATAATTAATTAAATAAATAAATGCTGCGTTTGATGGTCCCTATGTAGGCTTGTCTACAGCTGCATGGTATACGGTAGAGTCCTGCAGAAGTGAGAGGATCCCTCTTGTCCTTTGCTGAATGTAGCATTTGTTGGATTTTCTTGGTGGGTCTGTAGATAGTTTGTATGTTGTGTTTCCTCATCAGCTTCCCTATGCGGTCACTGTCATAGAATCATAGAATCAAAGAGTTGACCTCGTGGGCCATCCTGTCCAACCCCCTGCAAAGAAGCAGGAATATTGCATTCAAATCACCCCTGACAGATGGCCATCCAGGCACCACAATTGAAGAGAGAGATTGACAAGCTGGAGTCTGTCAGGCCATTATATGCTAATCAAGGTGGCCAATTGAAACATTCACACCTAGCTCCAGCAGACAAGAGTCCTTTGTCCCACCCTGATCATTCCACAGATATATAAACCCATTTTCCTAGTTCCAACAGACCTCACTACCTCTGAGGATGCTTGCCATAAATGCAGGCGAAACGTCAGGAGAGAATGTCTCTAGACCATGGCCATGTAGCCCGAAAAAACAAGTCAAACTATCTATCTATCTATCTATCTCCCAGTGTCCCAGAGGCAAAGCGCACACTCTTCCGGACTGGCAATATTTTTAACATGGCCTAAAGGAAATGGAGCTTTTAAGACCAAGAACAACTGTTTTAATGGATAATCTTAATGGCCTGAGGGTCAGGGAATTTTTATAATGGTATAATGTTTTAACTTATAAATTTGTTAAAGTTGGCTTATGTAGTGTGTTTTTTTGTTTATGTTGTTACATTATGTTTTTTGTTATATTTTTATTTTATGTAATTTTGTTGTTTTAACCATTGTGCGCCTCTTTGAATGTCGCCCATGGGAGAAAAGCAGGATAAAAATAAATAAATAAATAATATACTACAAACTCCAGAATTCTGCAGGAGGCAGTCACAGCACTTAAAGAGGGATAGAGCATGCAGACAATCCTAGATCACTAAGAAAGTGCGTTTAGGGACATATTGCTGGGAGTTTCCTTATTCTGGGAAGGTACATTGGAACAACCACGTTTTCAGGCTCCTCTTAAAGACTGCCAACGTTGGGGCATGTCTGATGTCCCTGGGGAATGAGTTCCAGAGTCGAGGGACCACCACCGAGAAGGCCCTGTCCCTCGTCCCCACCAATCGCGCTTGAACTCCACCAATGATGGACTTGAACCAAATATGGCATGCAGAACTCCCACAACGAACAGAAAATATATATCAGTGATTGGTTGGGGGGGGGACGGACGGTCGGACGCCAAAATACTGTTTGCTTACTGTTGAAAATTACCTAGGGCCGCCTCTGTGTCTCTCATATAGGAGTTTTAGGTGTTCTTTTGATTTGGCTCAGCGCTAAGATTATCATATTAAGTGATTCTAATACACACCCTAGTTTTGGGAAGATAATTTAACCAAAAAAGGTGAAAATTAGATTTGGGTAAAAATAGATACTTGTGGATGGATGAATCCGTGAATATGGAGGGCTGACTATATCATGTAAAGGAACTTTTAACAAATGTTTGCCTGCAGGTAGACAGGCAGCTGAACCCCTTGCTCTCCAGTTATTATCCTGAACTCAGTTTGGCATTAAAAGAGTGAGTGGTGGTCATCGCTTCATCCTGGTTTTTGTGTCTCACACAAATGAGGCTGGATCGACACTGCCCTATAATACATTATCTGATCCCAGATTATCTTCTTTGAAATGGCTTATATGTCTCCATGGCTATATAATCCTGTTCAAAACAGATAATCAGGGATCAGCACTGGATTATAGGGCAGGGTAGACCCCATGACAGCACTCGGCTCACCTGACTCAACCAAACCATTACACATATATGCAGTTCTGGATCTTCTCAGTGCAAGGCCAGGCTGCACCCACTCCATGGAGCATCCTCCATCCACCTGATTGTATTGGCAGCAAGGAGTCACTGGTTTGAGGCTCAAGGTACAGGGCAGGCATCCTCAAAACTATAGCCTTCCAGTTTATTACAGATGCCCTAGCAGCTTGTTTCATGGTCAGGAATTTTGGAAGTTGGAGGCCTAAACAGCTGGAGGGTCGCAATTTGAGGAGGCTTGTTGCAGAAGTTCACTGTTACACCTGAAAGCATAAGTTCCCAACTGACCTTGGAAACAAAGCAGGGTCTGATCTCCTTAGAATTTGGAGGTGAGACTGCCAGGATATTTCAGAGGGAGGAACTGGCAAAACCACCTTGCCTAAGAAAGCCCTGTGACATTCATGGCGTGCACAGGCAACTGGAATGCATGTGCACACATAGACATCCACACTATGCAATTGTAGCAGTTTGACACTACATGAACAGCCATGGCTCCATCTTATGGAATTGTCTGATTGGCAGTTTTTAATGGGTTTAAGATTTTTCTGGTGCACTCTCTTGAAGTACAGTTCCCAAGCTATCCTGATTTAATTTTCAAGCTGCCTCCTCCAGAGAAGTGTACTTGAGTCTCCTTTAGACAACAGTGATGAACTAGTTGCTTTCTGCCTTCAGGTTATTTCTGACCTGGTGACTCTAAAGTGAACTTATTACAGAGTTTTCTAAGGCTCAGAATCATCTGTCATGGCTGAGTGAAGAATCAAACCCTGGTCTCTAGTTGTAGTCCAACCCTCAAGCCACTGTCACACCTAACTGCAAAATGTACAATTTCACAAATGGAACTGTGGGAGTTAAAGTGATAACAGAATACTGTCATAATACAATCAGGAGACAGTTCTTGTGTAGTAAAGGCACACCCATCAGATAAGCTTCTTTCTGCTTGATTAAAAAAATAGAAATATATTTACAAAAATCTGATTAGGAAAAACTAGAATGTTTTGCTTTTGCAAGACATGATCAGGTGTGTGTTTGGTATTCAAACATACAGAATGTAATTTCTCTTACTTAGGAAACAGTACTTTTTATAGAATTGTGTATATATGTACATGGGGAAACTGCCTGTTGAACATGTCAACTTTTAATTTTTTTTAAAGTAGTTTTATGATGCTTGGTTGTTGTTGTTGTTATTATTTTTAAACTGAGTTTGCACTTTTCCATTCTAAGGAATGATAGTTTGCTCCCTAATAATTGCTTATAAACTAACCAACGTCTGATGTGATCATTAAAATTCAGTCAGATATGTTGGGGGGGGGGGGGAGAGTTGTAATAAACTTCCAGGGGAGCTGTCGCTTTCATCGTCCATCTGCTACGCTGATGAAGCACTTCCGCATTCCCCGCATGTTCCCCGCTGGAATGCTTTGCTGGAGTCTTCTTTATGGCCTCATAAATCAGTTAATTTAGCCTCCCCACACTTTAAGGTGGTACCTAATTTTCCTACTTGACAGATGCAACTGTCTTTCGGGTTGCAAAGGTTGACAACAGGCTACACACAATTGGTTGGAAACCCACTCCAACCCGGGCTGGCTTCGAACTCATGACCTTTTGGTCAGAGTGATCTTAATGCAGCTGACACTCAGTCGGCTGCACCACAAGCCCGGTTTTCAGTGATATCCACAATGTAAGCAGAGTACAGGCACTTAATAGTACTTTATTATGAGTAAGGATGCATAAGTATCCGGCCTGTTTATAAAATCCATATATTTACACTTGATGGAGAAACTGCTGTTGTTCCTCTTTGTTGAGCAAGGACCCACCATAGATGAGCAGGTAAACAAACAAGAAAAGTTATTTGTGCCCTCTTGAATTAAAGGATTTTACCTGCTCCTTCTCCAGATATTTTGACCCAATGGGAATTTCTTTGGGGAGAAACATAAAGATTGAAGGTAATTTTGTTGCTTTAGGAAAATAAAATTGATGATATATAATCTTGTTTGCCATAAAATGATCATGGTTGGAATGTTATTTAGAGCAGGGCTTCTTTAGCTTTTCCACTCAGGACCCTTTTCAGTCCAGTAAATGTTTATGTGACCCGGGGTATATAGGTATTTAAAATATGTATAACATCCAAGCATTTACTGATAGTAAATTAACATTTGCAGGGCTTGCTAAACACGCCAATTTCCTTTTTAATGAAGTACATTTGAAGCATATTTTGCAGCATCAACTCTTAAACACCACACAAACAGATTTTCTTATAGCCATGTTTTTCGGGACCCCAGTATTGAGCTAAGGAGACCTTATTTGGGGTTGTGACCCACAGAAGCGGTGATTTAGCTCCACCAGCATGCTGTAGTGGTCTGAGTGTTGGATTAGGGCCTTGGGAGACCAGGGTTTTCATTCTTGTTTAGCCATGGAAATCCATTGGGTGACTTTTGGCAAATTGCACTCTCTCAGTCTCAGAGGAGTACAAAGGCAAACTCTCTTTGAACAATTCTTGTCAAGAAAACCCATGAGCAGAAAATCCCACAATATCTGCTTTGAACTGGATTAACTTAATCCACATTGCCATATATTCCAGTTCAAAATAGATATTGTGGGATTTTCTGCCTTGATATTATGGGATATAGGGCTGTGTGGAAGGGCCCCTAGTCTCTTCTTTTTTCTCCTTTCCAGATAGATAAAGGCTTTAGCAGGGAGTAGGAACAGTTAGCACTCAATTCCTACTTCCCAGCTTCCTATTTGTTCTTTGTGTTGTAGAAGGGTTTTATATCAATGATATAGTAGTGGTGGGAAGATTGTGGTAAGAAAGTTAGGGAGAATTCAGGCATGCAGATACAGGGGATAGAACAGTGATTCTCAATCTTCCTAATGCCGCGACCCCTTAATATAGTTCCTCATGTTGTGGTGACCCCCAACCATAACATTATTTTTGTTGTTACTTCAGAACTGCATTTTTTCTACTGTTATACATGGTAATGTAAATATCTTATATGCCAGATGTATTTTCATTCACTGGGCCAAATTTGGCACAAATACCTGATACGTCCAAATTTGAATATTGGTGGGGTGGGGGGCTTGATTTTGTCATTTGGGAGTTGTATTTGGTGGAATTTATAGTTCACCTACAATCAAAAAGCATTCTGAACTCCACCAATGGTGGAATTGAACCAAACTTGGCAGACAGAACTCCCATGAGCAACAGAAAATACTGGAAGGCTTTGGTGGGCATTGACCTTGAGTTTTGGCGTTGTAGTTCACCTACATCCAGAGAACCCTGTGGACTCAAGCAATGATGGATCTAGACCATACTTGGCACGAATACTCAGTATGCCCAGATGTGAACACTGGTGGAGTTTTGGGAAAATAGACCTTGACATTTGGGAGTTGTAGCTGCTGGGATTTATAATTCACCTATAATCAAAGAGCATTCTGAACCCCAGTAATGATAGAATTGGGTCAAACTTCCCACACAGAACCCTCATGACCAACAGAAAATATTGTGTTTTCCGATGGTCTTTGGCGACCCCACGACCCCCCCCCCCAGGGGTCCCGACCCCCAGGTTGAGAAACACTGGGATAGAACCTAACAACTTGTGCTAGGTTAATTTCAAGGTCAGTTATTCTTCCAAACAACATGAGTGATGGTTAGTACTTCCTATGTTGCTTTTGCAGGTTCTTCCTAACAACAGTTTTTAATTCTTACTATCTCATGTTTTACACAAAGCAAATACTTTTTTAGTAATTAAAAACTCTTAAAATGTCTTGTGAGATTTCATTTGAGCGTAGCTGACAAAGTTTTAAAAAAGGAACTACAGTCAGCCTTCTACATTCTCTGGAGTTAGTTGCACAGGATCCCTGTGAAAAGTACGCAGGAGTTGCTGGAATCCACCTGATGGTGAGCTTCCTGGAAGCATGGAAAATTCTTACAAGTACTGTCATGCTTTCAACAAAGTATGTAATTGTTGTGTCCCAAAACAAGGTGGCATTTGTTTTGTAAATGTATCCTGGTTCTTCATAATTATACCAGTAATGATATACATCTCTTCACAGTGTGCCCAGTAGTTAACATTTGTTTGAATGTATTTTCGCAATTGACAAAACCAGCTAGGAATTTATTTATTTGTCGTGTCAGGGCAACCAGTCAATTATATTACATTTCTAACAGAGCAAAGCAAACAAACAGGCAAAATACAAAATTTGTGAGTTTGGTAGTTGATTAAATGTCCTTTGACCAGTATCTGGCCACTTGGAGTGCTTCTGGTGTTGCTGCAAGAAGGTCCTCCATTGTGCATGTGGCAGGGCTCAGGGTGCATTGCAGCAGGTGGTCAGTGGTTTGCTCCTCTCCGCACTCGCATGTCGTGGATTCCACTTTGTAGCCCCATTTCTTAAGGTTGGCTCTGCATCTCGTGGTGCCATAGCGCAGTCTGTTCAGTGCCTTCCAAGTTGCCCAGTTTTCTGTGTGCCCAGGATGGAGTCTCTCATTTGGTATCAGCCATTGGTTGAGGTTCTGGGTTTGAGCCTGCCACTTTTGGACTCTCGCTTGCTGAGGTGTTCCAGCGAGTATCTCTGTAGATCTTAGAAAACTATTTCTAGATTTAAGTCGTTGACGTGCTGGCTGATACCCAATCAGGGGAATGAGTATCAGTCTAGCCCAGGGTCCTCAAACTTTTTAAACAGAGTGCCAGTTCACAGTCCCTCAGACTGTTGTTTTTTTTTTTTTTTTGAGGGGGGGGGGAGACTATAGTTTGAAAAAAAACACACACACATACACAAACAAATTTAGATGCACACTGTATATATCTTATTTGTAAGAGTTGTGTGTGTAGGGGGGGGGGGGGAATGAAAGAACAATACAATATTTAAAATGAAGAACAATTTTAACCGACGCATTTAATTTTAATTTTAAATTTTAACCAATATTTTATTGGTAAGTTTACACCTGCTTTGAGCTGATGTGATAGTCAACTTAATGAGGATTGTTGTTGTTGTGTGCCTTCAAGTTGTTTCAGACTTAGGACAACCCTAAGTCTAAAATTTAGGGCAGAAGGCAGGTACATTTAGGGCAGAAGGCAGGTTTTAGTGGTATGAACGGTTTTTAATATAGACATAGGAATGGCTGAACCAGAGTCTCATGTGAAGGACGCCCTTTTGCACTTTTATGACCTCCTGAAGGAATCGTTTAACCATTTGCTGCTTCAACTTAAGATCCTGAATGAGAAAATGGACCATCTTTTCAGAGGCTTTGCCTCCTTATCAGGAACTTCAGTGCAATCCGATCCTCCAAGGACAGATAATCCTTTGTGTGCGGATCTGGCTATGGATTTGGGTCCTAGTGGGGAGAACGGCACCTTGGCCCCTGAAGTGGAAGGAGGAATGGATGATAAGCTGATTTAGACAAGATTGCATTGTCATTAGCTCGCTGCGACCCCCAGCATTCGCAGGGGTGGAGGACAAATTAAGATGGTCCGCCCCAGGAGACTGATGGATCCGGATGGATTCCTGAGGAACCTTGGGGTTCTTCCTGCCATGGAACCTGGCGATCCTGTTGACGCCTTGGTCGACCTTTACAATAGGGAGATGTCCAGGGCGATAGACAAGATCGCTCCCAAACGCCCCGTCTCGTTGCGTCATGACAGGCCGTCTCCTTGGTTTACCGAGGAGTTGGCTGTGATGAAGCACACGAGAAGGGGGCTAGAGCGCAAGTGGAGGAAATCTCGGGACATGTCTGATCAAGCACGGGCTAAGGCCTCTCTTAAGGCATACTCCGTGGCTATACGGGCGGCCAGGGAATCTTTCATGACCGCCCGGATAGCATCTGCAGCAAATAGGTCATCGGAGCTGTTTCGGGTTGTCGGGGAGCTCCTTCACCCATCTGTGGTGGACGAGATCTCTAACGACCCAGCAGCTCGGTGTTGCGACTTCGCACACCATTTTGCAGGCAAGGTTGCCCAGATACGTCTTGAGCTCGACTCCAATTTCATCGCAGTGCCAGAGGAGGTGACTGAGGCATCTGCTTGTCCAATTTTGTGGGATTCTTTTCGGCTTGTTCTTCCTGAGACCGTGGAGGAGGTTCTTGGGGCTGTAAGGGCGACCACTTCGGCTCTAGACCCTTGCCCATCCTGGCTCATTAAATCTGCCAAGGAGGGGTTGGTTGATTGGTTTGTGTTGATCATTAACGCATCGTTGGAGCAAGGGATTTTTCCATCTAACTTGAAACAGGCTGTGGTTCGCCCACTCCTAAAAACGTCGTCCCTTGACTCTACGGTGCTGAACAATTACAGACCGATTTCCAACCTTCCTTTTTTGGGTGAGGTGCTGGAGCGGGTGGTCACCCTCCAGCTCCAGGGCTTCCTGGATGACATCAATTACCTGGATCGGGCACAGTCTGGTTTCAGGCCTGGTCATGGCACCGAGACAGCCTTGGTCACCTTGGTGGATAACCTCCGTAGAGGACTGGACAGGGGGAGTGTGACCCTGCTGGTCCTCTTGGACATCTCAGCGGCTTTTGATACCATCGATCATGGTATCCTTCTGGGTCGGCTCTCTGGGATGGGTCTTGGGGGCACGGTTCTGTCGTGGCTCCGGTCCTTCCTGGAGGGATGAACCCAGATGGTGAAGCTGGGAGATGCCTGCTCGGACCCCTGGCCTTTGACCTGTGGGGTCCCGCAAGGCTCTATTTTATCTCCCATGCTTTTTAACGTCTACGTGAAACCGCTGGGAGAGGTCATCCGGAGTTTTGGAGTTGGGTGCCATCTCTACGCAGATGACACACAACTCTACTACTCTTTTCCACCTAATTCCAAGGAGGCCTCTCGGGTGCTAGACGAGTGCCTGGCCGCTGTGTCCATCTGGATGAGGACGAACAAGCTGAAGATCAATCCCGACAAGACAGAGGTCCTCCTGGTCGATCGTAAACCAGACCGGGGTATAGGGTGGCAACCTGTGTTGGACGGGGTTACACTCCCCCTGAAGCCACAGGTCCGCAGCTTGGGAGTCCTCCTGGACTCATCACTCACGCTTGAGGCTCAGGCGTCAGCGGTGGCCGGGAGGGCTTTTGCACAACTGAGACTTGTGCGCCAGCTGCGCCCGTACCTCGCTAAGGCTGATCTGGCCGGGGTGGTCCATGCCTTAGTCACCTCTAGACTGGATTACTGCAATGCGCTCTACGTGGGGCTGCCCTTGAAAACGGCTCGGAAATTCCAATTGGTCCAACGGGCAACAGCCAGGATGTTAACGGGGGCCCATTACAGAGAAAGGTCAACCCTTCTGTTTAAGGAGCTCCACTGGCTGCCGTTTATTTTCCGAGCCCAATTTAAGGTGCAGGTGCTTACCTACAAAGCCCTGAACGGTTTGGGACCACCCTACCTGCGTGACCGCATCACAGTCTACGAACCCACACGTTCACTCCGGTCATCAGGAGAGGCCCTGCTCGTGATCCCGCCCGCGTCACAGGCGCCTTTGGTGGGGACGCGGGACAGGGCCTTCTCTGTGGTGGCCCCCCGCCTCTGGAATGCCCTCCCGAAAGATCTCAGACAGGCCCCTACTTTGGCGGTTTTCAGAAAGAACCTGAAAACCTGGCTGTTCCAACGTGCCTTCTCAGATTAGGAACCCCACTACCAAAGCCCAGAAGCACTTTAGTAGAGTCAAGATCACCCTCACCGCACACTGCACTTATATTTTAATCCCATATCCCTCCGACACTTCAGCACTTTTTAATCCTGTACCCTACTCCGGCCGGCTCAGTTTTTAATAATGTCCTGTTGTATTGCTATTGCTATTGTTTTCTGCTTTAACTGTTTTATTTGCTATGTATTGTATTGTTGTATTGTGTTGGGCTCCGGCCTGTTGTAAGCTGCATCGAATCCCTTGGGAGATGCTAGCGGGGTACAAATAAAGTTATAATATAATATAAAATGACCATTGGAAGACTGCATCCAGCCCATGAGCTTTAGTTTGGGAACCCCTGGTTCACCTTTTCCTTCTCTTTGATAACCAGCAAGGGTTGCTTTAAGTAAGAGTTCCCTAATGGGGCCAACATAGATAATTGTGTTTGTATGCCAGTTTATCAGACATTCAGCCACAGTTCAAGACACAATTCCTGTACTTGTTACAACAGGGAAGCAATTTAACTTGTATAAGCCTCAATTTAAGACTTGGGAAGTCTGATCTGACCATGGTGGTCCATGCTCTTGTTACATGATGCAACACACTCTACATGGGGTTGCCTTTGAAGACTGTTTGGGAACTCTAACTAGTCCAATGGGCAGCAGCCAGATTACTCACCAGAGCACCATACAGGGAGCATCCCCCCCCCCCCCCCGTTATGTTAGCTCCACTGGCTGCTGGTCCATTTCTGAGCACAACTCGAAGTGCTGGTTTTTACCTATAAAGCCATATACGGTTCTGGCCCAGCTTACTTGTCCGAACATATCTCCTTCTACGATCCACCTCAGGGGAGGCCCTGGTCTCAATCCCACCACTTTCTCAAGCATGACTGGTAGTGACGAGAGATAGGGTCTTCTCAGTGGTGGCCCCCCATCCATGGAACACGCTCCCCAATGAAATCAGGGTGACCCCCTCTCTCCTTTAGTAAAAAGCATTTGGGCAGCTAACCTAGCAGTAATTGCAGTGACTTATGAGAACTGACAATTGATGGACCTTGGATTGGAACTCTGGATTTTACTTCGGATTTGGGATTTGGGCTTGATTGTGTTTTAATATTTTCATGGATATTTATAATTTTGTTGTTTTATCTAATGTTAATTTATTTTGTTGTTCATTGCTGTTGGCTTGTAATGGTTGCTGGTTGTAAGCTGCCCTGAGCCCCCGCCCCCGGGGGGGGGGGGGAGTTGAGAAGGACAGGATATAAATGTTTTAAATAAATATATAAATAAATTTAACTTAATAAGAACTAAACTAGTGAAGGAGAGAAAAATTAGGGGCTTGCAAACTTTGTTCCTAGTGCTAAATTTCAAACTTTATTCCTAATGTTGAACTCTGTTAGCAAGCCATGGAAATATTGGCTCTGTTATATGAAATATTGAACTCTGTTAGCAAGCCATGGAAATACTCAGGGGATAAACGCACTTTATCAGAGATTCAGGATATCTGCAAACCCATCCCTCTCCAAACACCTACCCTTTTCTCCTGGTCATGCCCAGCACTTTTTAATTTTAATTATTACATTTGGCCCTGCCATAGTTTTTAATTGCATCATTGTGTGTTGTTAATGTTATTGCTTTGTTTTTGATTTATTTTGCTGTATTGTTGTTGTTTTATTGTTGTATTTGGGCTATATTTTCTTTATAGTAGTTGGACTGATCCATCTTTAGACTTTCAACCAGCCTGTATCTGCCTAGAAGAGCTTTGCTAAGCTATTTATTTATTTATTTGTTTGGTTTACTTTTACCCCGCCCTTCTCACCCTGAAGGGGACTCAGGGCGGCTTACATATCCAAGGCACAATTCGATGCCCATAACATACAACGATAATAAAACACAGTAGCACAAAATAGCAAACAACAACAATACATCATATTTATACCCAATAAAACCCATAAAAATTTCATACAAACTGATACAAACTAATTACTCCTTATTGCCAGTCAGTATTCGCTATCTCATAGTTCAGAGTTTCAATTCCACATTTATCAGTCCTGCCGGTCCTATTTGTCTGGTTGTCCTTACTTTGTTGGCAGATTGCCCGAAGGCCTGGTCCCACAACCACGTCTTTACCTTCCTCCTGAAGGACAGGAGTGATGTCAATGTCCTGATATCCGCCGGGAGTGAGTTCCACAGGTGAGGGGCCACCATTGAGAAGGCCCTGCTCCTCGTCCCCACCAGCCTCACTTGGGAAAGCGGTGGGGTCAAGAGCAGGGCCCCCTCAGTTGATCTTAAATTCCGTGGTGGGACGTAGAGGGAGATACGTTCGGACAGATACACTGGACCGGAACCGTACAGGGTTTTGTAGGTCAAAACCAGCACCTTGAATTGGGCTCGGAACTGAACCGGCAGCCAGTAGAGCTGACACAGCAGGGGGTTGGTATGCCCTCTGTATGTCGCTCCAGTGAGCAGCCTGGCTGCCGCTCACTGGACCAATTGAAGTTTCCGAACCGTCTTCAAGGGCAACCCCACATAGAGTGCGTTGCAGTAGTCTATTTGGGATGTGACAAGAGCGTGGACCACTGTGGCCAGATCAGACTTCTCAAGGTACGGGCGCAGCTGGTGCACAAGTTTTAATTGTGCAAAAGCTCTCCCGGCCACCGCTGAAACCTGTGGTTCCAGGCTCAGCAATGAGTCCAGGATCACTCCCAATCTACACTGCTATGCATACAGAAATGTGTGTGATCATGTGCCAGTGGATTCAGATAGTCTGATGCAAGCCAGATAAACATCTACAGAAAAAAATTGCAGAAATATCAGTGTTGGTCAATACTGGCAATTTTGCCTGCTCTGTTAGTTCAGGTATGCTACCGCTTCTAACAGTAATATTAGTATTATTATTATTATTATTATTATTATTATTATTATTATTAATTTTAAAGAGCTTAAAATAGTTTTCTGTAGTTGAAATCAAGCAACATTTCCTAGCAAATATTAGGTTTGTACCTGTTCCTGTAGATACACTCCCCTGTGCACTTTTCTGCACAACTCAGTTTCGAACAATCCGAGCCACAGAATTTTCCACAGTAATTTAAAATGCATCATTGCTGCCTGTACTTCAGTCTGTGATCCATGCAAATGCTTTAAAGTAAATATTGGTTTATATCATTTTTGACATAACGCTAATCCATTTTCACTAGTATTCAATGGCTTTGCAAAGCTTACAAGTTTGGAGAGAAGCTTTGTTAAACTGTGGGATTTATTGATATTTTATCTTAGTCTTTGCTGTTTAGAGTTCTAGTGTTTGCTTTTGTTTTTCTCCACTTACATTATTGCATCGTCCAACACAGTAATTTGTTTGAACACAAATAACTTGCCAAACATTGTTTGAATACAAGGTACTGAATGTTTAAAATGTTTGCTCTTTCCTATGAAATTAGATTGGCCTTGTGCACCTTTGCTTTATTTTTCATTTGTAAATGTGACCAAGTTGCCTTCTTAAAATGAAAAAGGTTAGGCTTGTAGGTATTAATTTTTTTTTCAGGATGTCTATGATAACTTCATCAACTTTAACTTCTTAGATATAGCTATCATGATTTTCTATCGGCAAGCAGGTGGTGACTGATAGAGGCCATATGTTCTGCTTCTCAAAAACTAAAGCTCATAGGGAAAAACTGGTGTCAAAACACCTAGAGGGCTGAAATTTGCCCATGCTTAATCCAACTTACTTACTTACTTACTTACTTACTTACTTAGGCAATTCCTCGTAGCCTGAGGATGAATGTCTTCCAGATGTGGTGTCTTGGTGATGGGTCTGTAGATGGCTGTGGAACCCTATTCTTGATCCACATTTTCTCCTACAGTAAGGACATTAGTTTCCACGGAAGGTGGACCCGGTCAGGGTTGGTTTGACGTGCCTTCCTCTTGGCACGTTTCTCTCTTTCGCCTCCATTCGTGCCTCTTCAAATTCTGCAGCACTGCTAGTCACAGCTGACCTCCAGTTAGAGCGCTCAAGGGCCAGGGCTTCCCAGATCTCTGTGTCTATGCCACAGTTTTTGAGGTTGGCTTTAAGCCCATCTTTAAATCTCTTTTCCTGTCCACCTACATTATGTTTTCCGTTCTTGAATTTGGAGTAAACTGCTTTGGGAGATGGTGATCGGGCATTTGGACAACGTGGCCGGTCCAGCGGAGTTGATGGTGGAGGAGCATCGCTTCAGTGCTGATGGTCTTTGCTTCTTCTAGCACGGTGACATCTGTCCGCCTGTCTTCCCAAGAGGTTTACAGGATTTTTCGGAGGCAGCACTGATGGAATCATTCCAGGAGTTGCGTATGACGTCTGTAAACAGTCCATGTTTCACAGGCGTATAGCAGGGTTGGGAGGACAATGGCTTTATAAAGAAGCACCTTGGTATCCCTACGGATGTCCCAGTCCTCAAAATTCTCTGTTTCGTTCGGAAGAATGCCGCACTTGCAGAGCTCAGGTTTGAAGGATTTTTCGGAGGCAATGCTGATGGAATCATTTTAGGAGTTGCATGTGACGTCTGTTCTAGGAGTTGCATGTGACGCAGGCATATAGCAGGGTTGGGAGGACAATAGCTTTATAAACAAGCACCTTGGTATCCCTACAGATGTCCCAGTCCTCAAACACTCTGTACTTCATTTGGGAAAATGCTGCACTTGCAGAGCTCAGGCAGTGTTGTATTTCAGTGTCAATGTTGATTTTTGTGGAGAGGTGGCTGCCAAGGTAGCGGCATTGTTACATCGTTAAGCTGTATCTCTGGCATTGGAGAGGGGTTGGCTGGTGACTGCTGGAAGAGCACTTTGGTTTTTTCAATGTTCAATGAGAGGCTGAGCTTCTCGTATGCTTTTGCTAAGGTGTTTAGGGTGGCTTGTTTGTAAGTCTTCTTCTGAATGTGCACAGACCACATTGTCATCAGCATATTGGAGTTCTATATTGTAGTTTCTTAGCCAGTCTGTTTGCCAGGTCTTAGGGCATTGGTGGAGATGGAGGAGTGGTACCAGGAGTCTTTGAGGATAGACACCACATGTCTGCTTAAATCATTAAATATATTTTAATCTGTTTTTCAGTCAGAAATTAGTCCCAGAGTAGCTTATGTTTTGTCCTTTTTACAAGTCAAAATCTAAAAAATGGAACACACCAGGGAAAGAAGAATGAGAGAGTGCATAGCTGTTTTTCCTACATGCCCCGGTGTGTAAAAAGATACTTAGTATAGAAATAAATGGGAAAAAAGAGATAATGAAATTGTACCCCCAGAGTTGACCCCATACTATTTGACCTTTAAATTTTTCTCAGTATAGTAGGATAAAATCTCAATTCTTCAATAGCCAGCCTCTCTGCTTTTATCGACAATTTATTTTGCCTACCATTCAAGGGGCAAAAAGGTTTTCTATTATACATTTCCTGACTTGAATCACAGTGGGAGATCTCTCAAACTCTTTGGATTTAATCTTACTGCTACATCAAAAGGTTATTCAGAAGAAGTTGATCCAATGAAACATCTTATTATGCCAGTAATGGCTAATAAGACCAACTGGCTAAACTGCCTAGACAGGTATGTTATCAAGCACTGGTGAACAGCTCAAATTATGAACAGTTGCCAGGAAAAAGTAGCCTATTCTGTAGCTGAAACCTCATTAATGTGTCTATCAAATAGCAAACTTGGTCTGTTATTCATGTATAAAAACATAAAATATTTTATTATGCTTAACCACTGCCTAGGAGATTGTTTCCATTCAGTGGTTAAGATGGAATATGATGGTATGGGATGTCATCTCTTCCGTTTTCCAATTTTCTGAAATTTCTAGACCATATTCCTTCAGGAGCACCGCGGTAATATTAGGTGGATCTAAAGCCCAAAGTAGGTGTGCCTGCCTCTTGTATATGGCACTGCCATAACAAATCAAAAATATCTATTTTGAATTGGATTATAGATCTAGTGTAGATTGTATTGTCGAAGGCTTTCATGGCTGGAATCACTGGGGTGTTGTAGGGTTTTTTGGGCTATATGCCCATGTTCTAGAGGCATTCTCTCCTGACGTTTCGCCTGCATCTATGGCAAGCATCCTCAGAGGTAGTGAGGTCTGTTGGAACTAGGTAAATGGGTTTATATATCTGTGGAATGACCAGGGTGGTACAAAGAACCATAAAAATGAACAAAATCTGGCTACCAGTATTAAAAAACTCGAAAATTACAACAGCAAAACAACAGAAAGGAAACAATCAGGGACAGCTAATCACCTTTCAACAAAAGATTGCCCCAGGCACTAACAAGCCACACCAAACAACTGCCAGGCTATCAAATGCTAATCAAAGTGGTCAGTTAAAACATTCACACCTAGCTCCAGCAGACAAGAGTCCTTTGTCCCACCCTGGTCATTCCACAGATATATAAACCCTTTTTCCTAGTTCCAGCAGACCTCACTACCTCTGAGGATGCTTGCTATAGATGCATGCCAAACGTCAGGAGGTAATGCCTCCAGAACATGGCCATATAGCCCGAAAAAACCTACAGCACCTTAGTATAGATTCGTTCAATCCAGTTTAAAGCAGATAATGTGGATTATTTGTATTGATCATCTGGATTATATGGCAGTGTAGAAGGGGCCTGTATCATGCTTTTCTCTCTTTCTCTCTCCTTCTCCTTCATCATCTTCTCTTGATGGAAGTTGGGTAAGTAAGGGACAGGTTACTCTTGCTCAGGCCTGAACTGTACGTTGCAGCACTTGGCTGACCTTTATTTCACCCTGTCCTATACCCTAAAGCACGTTCTGTGCATTAGTTTCTCGGCCAAGTTGCAATTATTCAACCTAGTCTTGTGTTAAGAGTTTTCAGATGGAATTAGCAACAGCTATGTTCCCCTGAGCTTCTTTAGTCAAATATCAGAAAGTCAAGTTGAAGAGTTTTCCCTTGTTGCACTCTAAAAGATTTATAGTTATTTATTAAAATGATTTTAAAAGGTCCACAGGATTACGAACAGTATATCTGACAGTCCCTGTTCTCTGGCTCAAAACCTAAAATAAGACAGGATACACAAGGGGGGAAAGATGAAAGATAGGACTGGAATTTAGATCAGCTCCAGCTTTGTCCCGGTAGGATGGAGATTTGGCTGGTTGCTGCTTTTCCTCTGTTTCAAGAACAGTGGCAGTGGGAATTTGGAGAAAAGGGCTTCCAATAATTACAGTAGAGAGATGTGCCCGGGTGCTCTTTTTTCTCCATCTGATCTTTGCATATCCTCCAGCAAATATGACACACCTGTCTTGTTAAATAATTACATCAAACATCAGAAACTTGACACTTTCTCAGTTTCCTTTTCCCGTACAGTGAGTGCTATGCTTGGATGTTAAAATGTGTTTTGATTAAGTAAGTTGATCTGGAGATGGTGTTTTTAAATTACTTTTGTTACCTCAGTTCTTTTAGCTAGTTTTATTAGACACCTCTATTTTCTTAACCAGTCTTATAGTGAAATTTATGTGGGGAATAACTAGGAACTTACCTCTGGCTAACTTAAGGGTTGGTCTATATGCCAGTTTCTAAGACAGAATAATAATTCACTCATCTAATTTGACTTGGCTTGGGTTGTAGGAGTAGAAGAGGACTAAAGACTTCCTAAAATATCCCAGGAACATTCTGGGGGATTCGAGGGAAAAAATGGAGTTTATACCAACATACGTATCAATTTAGAAAGAATATGAAGGCAGATCCTGTTTGATTATGGCAGATTCTAAAGTTTTGCCAGGTAGAGGCCAGATGGAAGCAGCCAACCCAGAAGGCATAGAAAAACAGTCATCGAGGTGCCTCGTTGGAGCTTTAGATCTTTGGGTTTGGTAAGGACAGTGGTGTATCTGGGTGCGACTATTGATTAAATCTATATCTATAAATTTCCTACTGGCGTCCAACGGGGAAGCAAAACTCTAAAACCCCTCCACAAAACTCCACCAAAATTGCCATGCCCCAAGGACAACCCACTAGGTACAAACTAATCCAGTCAGAAATCAAAACAACACAACCACACACAGAAAAAAACGGCAAAACAACTGAGCATGCGCACTGGCGCAAAGTCCCTAGCGCGCGCACACACATGGCCGAACGGCCAACGCACTTCCCTCCCTCCCTTGCCCCGCCCAGCTCGAACACTTCATTGCACTTCCCCACGGCACACACACACACACAAAGAACGCAACTTCCTCTCGCCCCCTTCCCTCCACCCCCTTCTTCATCTTACTCCTCCCACGCTGCCTCCAAGCCCCGCTCCACACACTCCAAGCCTCGCCGTGCCGCATCCCCACTGGAAAGACATGCCCCCTCCCTTCGCCCCACCCCTTCCCTCCCTGAGACACTCCTGGAAGGAAAGGGGTGGGGCGAAGGGAGGGGGCGTGTCTAACCGGAGAGGGAGGGAGGAGGGAAGGAGTGAGTCACGGAGGAAAGGGGTGGGGCGAAGGGAGGGGGCGTGTCTTCAAAGTCGCCCCCTCCCTTCTCCCCACCCCTTCCCTCCCTGAGTCACTCCTTCCCTCCTCCCACCCCCTCTGGAAAGACACGCCCCCTCCCTTCGCCCCACCCCTTTCCTTCCAGGAGTCAATCAGGGAGGGAAGGGGTGGGGTGAAGGGAGGGGGCGTGTCTTCAAAGTCGCCCCCTCCCTTCTCCCCACCCCTTCCCTCCCTGAGTCACTCCTTCCCTCCTCCCACCCCCTCTGGAAAGACACGCCCCCTCCCTTCGCCCCACCCCTTTCCTTCCAGGAGTCAATCAGGGAGGGAAGGGGTGGGGTGAAGGGAGGGGGCGTGTCTTCAAAGTCGCCCCCTCCCTTCTCCCCACCCCTTCCCCCCCTGAGTCACTCCTTCCCTCCTCCCACCCCCTCTGGAAAGACACGCCCCTCCCTTCGCCCCACCCCTTTCCTTCCAGGAGTCAATCAGGGAGGGAAGGGGTGGGGCGAAGGGAGGGGGCGTGTCTTTCCGGAGGGGGTGGGAGGAGGGAAGGAGTGACTCAGGGGGGGAAGGGGTGGGGAGAAGGGAGGGGGCGGCTTTGAAGACACAATGATGGATCCGGACCAAAGCATTCAATACGCTCAAATATCCACACAGATGGAGTTTGAGGGCAATAGACCTTGACATTTGGGAGTTGTAGTCACTGGGATTCAGAGTTCACCTACACTCAAAGAGCATCCTGAACCCCACCAACGACAGAATTGGGGCCCCCATGACCAACAGAAGATACTCAAGTTTACCCACAAGCATAAAGAAGGGGGAGGAAGGAGGGATGCCAGAGAGAGAGAGAGAGAGAGAGGGGAAAGGAAGGAGTGTGTGAGAGAGGGGAAAGAGGGCGAGTGAAGGAAGGAAGAGAGGCCAGGCAGAGACTTCAAAACTCTTACTAAAGGCCACAGCAACGCGTGGCAGGGCACAGCTAGTGTCTTATATAAGGAGTTTTCACTAATGTTCTAAGAAGATTGTAGCCATTGCTTGCAACTCTTATTTATTTATTTATTTATTTGTCTATTTACTTCATTTATACCCTGCCTTACTCACCCTACAGGGGACTCACTTGTGTTAACCTATTATAATTTTTTTTCCTACACCTATAACCTATTTATTTATAGCCTATTATAATTTGTGTTAACCCTATTACAATTTGATTTTTCTACAATTGTGTTAATTTATTATAATTTCTTATTTTTTTCTAATTATTTTTCTTTTACATTTGCAAGTGTTTGTTGCATACAGTGCAATACTTTCTATCTGAACATGAGGAAGAACTTCCTGACTGTGAGAGCCGTTCAGCAGTGGAACTCTCTGCCCCGGAGTGTGGTGGAGGCTCCTTCTTTGGAAGCTTTTAAACGGGCTGGATGGCCATCTGTCAGGGGTGATTTGAATGCAATATTCCTGCTTCTTGGCAGGGGGTTGGACTGGATGGCCCATGAGGTCTCTTCCAACTCTTTGATTCTATGATTCTATGATTCTATTAATGTTCTATAATCCTTTATCTGATAATATATTTCCATTAAGGGGTCACAGTTTACTATCTAAATAAAAACATAAAAAGATATCATAGATTCTTACTTTACACCTATTTCTTCTTTGTCTACAGTCTTATAGGATCCTCTATATATGTTTTTAGTTTAACTTTACATTAAGGTGTTGAATCATTGGTTACCATTCATTAACAAAGTTGTCTAATATTTCTCCTCTTAATAATACAGTTATTTTGTCCATTATCAACATATCTATAATATATTTTTCCCATTCTTCTAAAGGAGGTATATCTGGGGTTTTCCAATATCTAGAGGGAGCCCCCGGTGGCACAGTGGGTTAAAGCACTGAGCTGCTGAGCTTGTTGATCGAAAGGTCACAGGTTCGATTCCGGGGAGTGGCGTGAGCTTCCGCTGTCAGCCCTAGCTTCTGCTAACCTAGCAGTTGGAAAACATGCAAATGTGAGTAGATCAATAGGTACCGCTCCGGCGGGAAGGTAACAGCGCTCCATGCAGTCATGCCGGCCACATGACCTTGGAGGTGTCTATGGACAACGCTGGCTCTTCGGCTTCGAAATGGAGATGAGCACCACACCCCAGAGTCAGACATGACTGGACTTAATGTCAGGGGACTACCTTTACCGTTACCAATATCTAGCATATACTATTCTAGCTGCCACTGTTGTGTAAAACAATTTTTTTCCAATTTTTCTTTCAAATTCTTCCTCAGGCATATTCAAAAGGTATATTTGAGGTGTCATTTTGAAATTTGTGTTTAACATTTATTCAAGATATACATGGATCTGTTTCCAGTAATTTTTTGCTTTGCTGCAAGTCCACCATGTGTGGTAGAATGTACCTTTTTCTTTCCCACATTTCCAACATTTGTTGGAGCAATTATACATCTTAGCTAGTCTCTCTGGTGAGAGATACCATTGCAGGTGCATTTTATAAACGTTTTCCTTTAGGTTTTGACATGCAGTGTATTTCATTCTTCTCTTCCATGTCTTTTCCCACTGGGACATTTTTATCTCTTGGCCTATATTTTGGGCACATCTAACAATAGAATCTTTTACTATTTCCTCTTCCGTGTGCCAAGTCAGTAAATTTTTGTATATATATGATATAAGACCTTTTGATTTCTGAAACATTGCCACATCAAACCATGTTTTCGCTGTCTGGAAGCCTGAGGTTCTAAGTTGTTCTTTACATTTCTCTCGCAATTGTCTGTGCAGAAGCCAATTGCATTTAAGGCACTTTTGGTTCAATTCTTCTAGGGATTTCATTTCTGGATTTTCTAAATCAGTCTGGATCAGTTCCCTGTAGGTTAGCCATTTCCCTTGGAGGATATTCTCCTTTTTATAATATTCCTCCTTTGGGTTTGGTAAGGACAGTGGTGTATCTGGGTGCTGTCCAGCAATCACTAGACTATTGATTAAATGTCTTATATAAGGAGTTTTCACTAATGTTCTAAGAAGATTGTAGCCATTGCTTGCAACTCTTATTTATTCTATTTACTTCATTTATACCCTGCCTTACTCACCCTGCAGGGGACTCACTTGTGTTAACCTATTATAATTTTTTTCCTACACCTATAACCTATTTATTTATAGCCTATTATAATTTGTGTTAACCTTTTACAGTTTGATTTTTCTACATTTGTGTTAACTTATTATAATTTGTTAATTTTACAGGGAGAAGGATTTTGATGCTAAGTTTATAATTTCAATGGAGAAAAATAAAACAACAATTACAAATATGAAGGTGAGTGTTTTCAGCTACTATGGACCTCTACATTTGCGAGTTTAACTTTGGAGGATTTGATTATTCACAGATTTGTTAAAAGTGGTCTCTTTAGGAATGTTTAGATCCTTCAATGTGACTCAATTGTCAGTGTCTGGCAGAAGTTGACCATAATGTTGTGCTGGAGGATCTGAAGCAGTGGTTCTCAACCTATGGGCCCTCAGATGTTTTTGCCTTCAACTTCCAGGAATCCTAACAGCTGGTAAACTGGCTGGAATTTCTGGGAGTTATAGGCCAAAATACCTGGGTTGAGAACCAATGATCTGAAGATTCCTAAAGAGAACAACTTGTCTAGGAATCTTTTGGTCCTCCATTTTAACTCTATGGTTCACTGGAATATGACCAAGGCCCCATCCACACAGCTGCTTTGAACTGGAATATATGGCAGTGTGGAGTCAGATAACCCAGTTCAAAGCACATATTGTGGGATTTTCTTCCTTGATATTCTGGGTTTTATGGCTGTGTGGATGGGCCCCTAGAGATTTGTAGAAAGATGTTCAAGTCATTTTTTAAAAAAAGGGTGAGTGGGCTAATTTTTTTTATTTTTCCTCTTTCACACAGGGGTCTTGAACCCCTAACTCCACTGAATGTGGACAACTTGCTTTTTCTATTTAAGGGGTGATGCAGATATTTGATTTGGACCGGGACCTTGTTAACAGTTTGTTTATTTTAACTTATGTTGTACTGTATATGTATGTGTTTGTTAAATGTTTTTGATATGGCCAATAGGCTAATCAATAAAGCGTGCTTACTTACTATTCATATCCAGTTCAGAAAGGTTAGAACAGAAGAGTGTCAAAGTACAGTAGCAATGGCTCAGGAAGGCTATGCATCCTTTGTCATAGATATTGAATTTGTGGTATGTTCAGGAGGTTTAAACTGTGCTCTACATCAGTAAGGGTCTAATTTATTTATTTATTATTATTATTATTTATTATTATTTACAGCATTTATATTCCGCCCTTCTCATCCCGCAAGGGACTCAGGGTGGATTATAGTGTACACAAATATGGCAAACATTCAATACAACATATACAGACATACACAGAGGCTATTTTAACTTTTTTCTGGCCGCCAGGGGAGCTGTCGCTTTCATCGTCCATCTGCGATGCTGATGAAGTACCTCCGCATTCCTCGCATGCTTCCCTGCTGGAGTGCTTCTTTATGGCCTCATAAATTTGTTAATTTTAGCCTCCCCACACTTTTAAGGTAGTTCCTTATTTTCCTACTTGACAGATGCAACTGTCTTTTGGGTTGCAAAGGTCGACAACAGGCTACACAATGGTTGGAAACCCACTCCAACCTGGGCTGGCTTCGAACTCATGACCTTTTGGTCAGAGTGATCTTAATGCAGCTGACACTCAGCCAGCTGCGCCACAATCCCGGTGCATTAATTTGGTTTGTTTGATTTAGATGTAGTAAAAATGGTTTATATAATTTATATTTAGTAAACAGCATTATAATTTTGTTAATCTTATAAGCTACACACAAACACACACACACAATTTCCCGTTCTTCCCATACTGAAAAGTAGTTTAACTGAAATGTATGACTAATAAGTAATTTCAGTAAAGTGTATTTAATCAGCTTTCTAAACAGAGAGAAATTATAAGCTTTATATTTGAATTTTAAAGAAGAAAACATATTGAAAATGAGTTATTGATATTAATCATAAATGTACAAGTATATGTGCTTATTGGACATATGAAACTGTAAGCAAAACAGTACCTAAGTTTATGCTGCCATATGTTCACTCATTGTTACATCAATGCATTTTATGAATCAATACATTTTAATGAACAAATCTTTAGATTGACAACATTGTACTTTGTACTTCTGGCCTTAAACCAAAGACACATAACAGCTTTTGTTATTACTGTCAAATAAAGCACAAGTTAAAGTAAATAAGCAAAGGACTTTGGAATCTTGTTTAAAAACCAAACCAGAAAAGAAGTGTAAGAATTAAGTTCTGCGAGGAAAAGACTGTGATATAAAAATTAAACTGCAAACCCAGTTTCTCATTACTCCATATTCAAAGAGTTATCTTTTATGTTTAAACATTGCTTTGTTGGACTAGTAGAGGAGACATAATTTCAAGATATGTTCTGTTATAGATTTGTAATCTCCAGAGAAGGTACTGGAAATGCATATAATTATTAACTTAAATTGAAAACCAGCTATGATTTGCTGTTTCTTTTCCTTAGATACCTGAAGGAGGAACTGGAGATTTGGGAAGGGAACGGACGAAAACATTTACATATGATTTCTCCTACTTCTCAGCTGATGCTAAAAGTCCAAACTATGCATCTCAGGAAATGGTAGGCAGCTAGACATTTATAATTTTTTTTCATAATGAAACTGCAGTGTTAAATTTTGTTACTAATTACTCATCTGTCTGCATGTTAAAAATGGCGAAGATATTTGAGATAGAACTGAAAACTACAACTACCTAAATTCTAAAGTAGTGTTAGACATGGCAAGTGTTTAGTATGAGATTAATTTGTTTATCTAATATACATTATGTCTTTCTTTTAAAAATAGTGCTTTTGATGTTTTCCCGTGATCCCTTTTTGCCTAAGAATTGTTTTTATGACCTCAGTTATCTAGATTTTTTATTTATCGTATCAGGCAACCAAACAGTTGTATTACATTTTTGACAGAACAAACAAACAAACATACAACAGACACAGAGTTTGCAAGCTTAGTAGTTGATTAAATGTCCTTTGACCAGTATCTGGCCACTTGGAGTGCTTCTGGTGTTGCCGCAAGAAGGTCCTCCAATGTGCATGTGGCACGGCTCAGGTTGCATTGCAGCAGGTGGTCAGTGGTTTGCTCTTCTTCACACTCGCATGTTGTGGATTCAACTTTGTAGCCCCATCTCTGAAGGTTGGCTCTGCATCTCGTGGTGCCAGAGCACAGTCTGTTCAGCGCCTTCCAAGTTGCTCAGTTTTCTGTGTGCCCAGGGAGGAGTCTCTCATTGGGTATCAGCCATTGATTGAGGCTCTGGGTTTGAACCTGCCACTTTTGGACTCTCGCTTGCTGGGGTGTTCCAGCGAGTGTCTCCGTAGATCTTAGAAAACTATTTCTTGATTTAAGTCGTTGGCGTGCTGGCTGATGCCCAAACAAGGGATGAGCTGGAGATGTCTCTGCCTTGGTCCTTTCACTATTGGCTGCTACTTCCCGGCGGATGTCAGGTGGTGCAATGCCATCTAAGCAGTGTAATTTCTCCAGTGGTGTAGGGCGCAGACACCCCGTGATAATGCGGCATAAATAAATAAATAAAGTTATCTAGATAAATAAAATATGAATAAAAGAGTCAAATATTTACTGATAATATACCAGTATTTGCAAGGCTTGCTAAACAGGCTGAATTTCTATTTTGTGGTGTATAACTGAAGCATTTTCTGCAGGGTCCACTGTAAACACTGCACCTTGTTGTCAACAGATTCAAGTAAATGCCTAAATGTCACTGAGTGGTATTGAGAAACCTTTTCCTGTTTCCAAACTTTTTTTGATCCCAGAATTGAGCTAAGGGGACCCCTATTTGAGATTGGGACCCCTATTTGAGATTGGGACCCACAGTTAAAGAAGCAGTGCTCTGAATCACTGCAACTCAGTGTCACCAAAGAAGTCCAAAATAATAATAATAACAAAACAGATGTCCCAGTGTACACTAATAGTACACAGGAAGTAAATAATGGTAGCTCACTCACACCAGAAAGCCTAAAAAGCTTTGTTCTACATTATTTAAAAAGGGGTAAAAGATAAAATACCAAATTATAAAAGCATACAACACGCCAATTAAAATGTAGTCATTTTAGTTTATTTAAACAAATAAGTTAAAAATTTCCCAGCATCCACAGAAGGCAAAATTCAGGCCACCAATCTGATTCAACAGATAGTGACTGAAGCTGATGACTAGTTGGATTGATGTGTATACATGGAGATACAGACCATTTAAGCTTCTTCTTCTGCTCATTAAATAATTCAAGTAAATTTTGAGTTCATTTTTAAAGACCCACACTTAAAAATACCTGTTTAGAAACTACATTGTATTTTTTTAAATTTCTAGAGTCTTTTTTTGTTTTGATTTCTTCTTAGTGTATTTGATAATTATCAGAATTATATTCTTTGGATCTTACATTTCAGTGCTTTCCAATGTTAACAGTTAAAGTAACTTTACTATCATAGTAACACTAATAGTAATACTAATAATAATAATACTAATTATTCTTAGTAATACTAATAATAATACAGGCGATTCTTGTACAAATATCCGACCTAAAACGACTCATAGTTACGAACAGGGATGAGACAACAGCAAATGAGAGAAATCTACCCCTAGGAAGGAAAATTCACCCCTAGAAAATTTAACATGGGAAAAAGTGTCTCCGCTGAAACTTTCTCACCAATCCTCATTTCCACATCCAGCCACATTTTTCAAAATCACAGGGACAGAAAGTGAAGTGGAATCTTCTGAACAGGGCACTGACAGCAAACAAACACCACAGGGGTATTAACCCTTCCATATGCTGTCCGAAGAGATAGATAGATAGATAGATAGATAGATAGATAGATGTATATGGGGTTGGAGTTATACTTTAAAAGGTACCTCTTCCAACTTACATACAAATTCAGCTTAAGAACAAACCTACAGAACCTATCATATTAATAACTTGGAGACTGCCTGTATTAACATATTCACTTTTTAATAATACTAAGGTCCCACTATATTTATTTATTTGCTTTATTTCTATACCGCATTTTTCAGCCTAACTCGGCGACTCAATGCGGACTATATAAAACACTATATACTGTTTGGCTTTCTCATAGTTTGTTTACTGCAATCCATCTTTCCACAGTATATGCAGAGCCCCCCTCCTTTTATTTGATTTCTAGGATGGGAAGTTGTTAATTCTTGTTTGGTAGATAAGCAGAAGACTGTGATGCTATTGCTCTATTATGTATTTAATAGTGGGATACAACAGGGATACCAGTGGCATGTATTAATGCTATTCTAAGGACAAGGAATTGGCCATAGTTTGCTTTCATAGCAGATGCCATACTTTAATGTTGTTGTTTATTCGTTCAGTCACTTTCGACTCTTCGTGACCTCTTGGAACAGCCCACACCAGAGCTCCCTGTGAGCCGACACCACCCCCAGCTCCTTCAGAGTCAATCCAGTCACTTCAAGGATGCCATCCATCCATCTTGCCCTTGGTCGGCCCCTCTTCCTTTTTCCTTCCATTTTCCCCAGCATAATTGTCTTCTCTAAGCTTTCCTTTCTTCTCATGATGTGGCCAAAGTACTTTATCTATGCCTCTAATATCCCTCTGATGAGCAGTCAGGCTTTATTTTCTGAGTATGGACTGGTTAGATCTTCTTTTGGTCCAAGGCACTCTCAGAACTTTCCTCCAACACCACAGTTCAAAAGCATCTATCTTCCTTCGCTCAGCCTTCCCTATGGTCCAGCTCTCACATCCGCAGGTTACTACGGGGAGTACCATTGCTTTAACTATACGGATCTTCGTTGCCAGTGTGATGTCTCTACTCTTTGCTATTTTATCGAGATCGGTCATTGCTCTCCTCCCAAGAAGTAAATGTCTGCCATGCTTTAATGAAGATACATAATTAGAAGTTATATTTTAAACTTTATTAACTACAACTGAATATTATCATTTCTCCCTTACCTCCCTTCTCCTTTCTCTCTCACTGTCCTTGTTTTCCTAGGTGTTCAAGAATCTTGGCACTGAAGTCCTCAAATCTGCTTTTGAAGGTTATAATGCTTGCATTTTTGCATATGGACAAACTGGATCTGGAAAGTCATATACAATGATGGGAAATGCTGTATGTCTTCTTTCTTGTAATTTTAATTGATTTTTATAAGTGTACTGTTATGTATACAAGATAACCACTGTATGCAGTATTTACCATAAGCAGTGTTTTGGTTATCCCAATTATTCTATGTCAAATGAAATAATTTTGACATAGAATATTTGGGATAACCAAAACACTGTTTATGCTAAATAGTCAACACATTCTAGTTTGTTTTAAACATCTGATGACAAGTACTTACCAGACTGACATGATTGGGCCATTTATATTTCTGTAACTGAGATACTGACACCTTTACTTTCTGATTGTTCAATGTACACAAACTTTGTTTCAAGCATAAAATTATTAAAATTTTAAATGTTTAAAAATTACTTTCAGGATATAAGATAGATATGAAACATAAATGAATTTTGCATTTAGACTTGGCTCACATTGTGAAGATATCTTATTATTTCTATATACAAAAACAGTTACAAGTATTCCAAAATCTGAATAAATCTGAAATCTTATCCCAATCATTTCATCATTGCCAATTTCACTTGCAGCTTTAGCAGGTTTTAAAGTTAGGTGATGGTAGTGGCATGTTTGGATAAAAGAGAAGCCAAGACCTTGAAATTCCACTTCTCTGCCTTTGAATACTTTACCTATAGTTTTTCAGATTATCGTATGAAATCGCTCTTGTTGTTTTAGGGAGATGTTGGATTAATACCTCGGATTTGTGAAGGCTTATTCAACAGAATAAATGAGAAAACAAGATGGAATGAAGCCTCATTTCGAACAGAAGTCAGGTACATTTATATAGCAGATTCATAACTGTATCTAAAAGTGTTGTCTATGATTGTGCCATCACCGCTCAAGCAGAGAGCTTTGAGATGATTGAACAGAAGCTCTCTGAAGGTTTAGGTGCTCTTACTGCCTATTACAGCGAAAAGCAGATGATTCCTAATCCATCTAAAACACAGACATGTGCTTTTCATCTTAAGAACAGACAAGCATCTCAAGCTCTGAGTATTACCTTGGAAGGAATTCCACTGGAGCATTGCAGCACACCCAAATACCTGGGAGTTACCTTGGACCATTCTCTGACCTACAAGAAGCACTGCCTGAATATCAAGCAAAAAGTGGATGCTAGAAAAATGTCATACAAAAGCTGACTGGCACAACCTGGGGATCACAACCAGATACAGTGAAGACATCATCCCTTACACTTTGCTACTCTGCTGCTGAGTATGCATGCCCAGTGTGGAACACATCTCACCACGCTAAAACAATGGATGTGGCTCTTAATGAGACATGCCGCATTATCACAGGATGTCTGCGTCCTACACCACTGGAGAAATTACATTGTTTAGCTGGTATTGTACCACCTGACATCTGCCGGGAAGTAGCAGCCAATAATGAAAGGACCTATTTATTTATTTATTATTTAAAAGTTTTGTATACCGACCTTCTCTTGAGGGACTCATACCGGTTTCCAACCATAATATCACATACAGTCAATAAAACATTATAATTCATATTACAGTAAAACATTAAAACAGCAATTACATACAATAACTACAGTGGTCAGTCATCACACTAAAGTCGTTGTTCATCATCCTCCATCCGTATCTCAGGGTGTTGGCTCATTTGTCGAATGCCTGTCTCCATAACCACGTCTTCACCGGTTTCCTAAATGTCAGGATAGAAGGGGCGGTTCTGATCTCCAGTAGGAGAGAGTTCCAGAGTCGAGGGGCCACCACCGAGAAGGCCCTGTCCCTCGTCCCCACCAGACGCGCTTGCGAGGCCGGTGGGACCGAGAGCAGGGCCTCTCCAGACGATCTTAATAACCTTGATGGTTCATAGGGGAGAATACGTTCGAAGAGTGGGCCGGAGATAGTGATATCTCTGGCCCAACCCCTGTTCAGATATCAGCCAGCACGTCAACGCCTTAAATCAAGAAATAGTTTTCTAAGATCTACAGAGATACTTGCAGGAACACCTCAGCAAGCGAGAGTCCAGAAGTAGCAGGCTAAAACCTGGAACCTCAACCCATGGCTGATGCTAAATGAGAGACTCCCTCCTGGGCACACAGAAGACTGAGCGACTTGAAAGGCGCTAAACAGACTCTGCTCTGGCACCATGAGATGCAGAGCCAACCTTAAGAAATGGGGCCACAAAGTGGAGTCCATGACATGTGAGTGTGGAGAAGAGCAAACCACAGACCACCTATTACAGCAACCTGAGCCCTGCCACATAAACAATGGAGGACCTTCTTATAGCAACACCAGAGGCACTCCAAGTGGCCAGCTACTGACCAAAGGACATTTAATGTAATTGCCAAGTTTTTAAACTTTGTTTTTAAATACATCACAATTGTACCCTTGGTTCGCTCTTGATACGACACACACACACTGGAATTTATAGTTTAAATCTACAGTAATATGTCTATATGAGGGTGCTTGTATGTGATCAAGTTTATAGACTGCTTTTAATCCTGAATAACCTTCTAATTTTAAGTAAATTTGTTTCACGTTCCAGTTACCTGGAAATTTACAATGAACGTGTCCGAGACCTGCTGAGGCGCAAATCTTCAAAAACAAATAATTTACGAATTCGTGAACATCCAAAAGAAGGGCCTTATGTAGAAGGTAAGATTGAAACTGCCTATATGTGTATTTCCGTATGTATTTTTACATCCAGCTGTATATCTAATTACCTTAAATATATTGGTTGTAAAGATAAACTGAAGTCCAGGGTAAATGAAGTTATAAAATTCTATGATTCAAGCTTGGCTCTGCTAATTTGTGTATAGCTTGTCTCTAGTCACTGTGTAAATTTTAAAGCTCTCCTCTAGTGTGTGATGTCCTGCTAATTGATTTGAGACTAATGATGGGCCTGGCTTATAAATCAAAGACACTCATGATGGAAGAGCACTTATTAGAATTTAATTGGCTCAATCCATCCCCTTCCTGTTTATGTCATAGTATCTTGAGAGTACAAAATGTTTAAGGAGTCTGCAGATTTTTCTTCAGGTCAGCATTTACCATTCTTAATAGTCTTCTGCAAAAACAAATAAATAGATTATCTGAAGCTCATCAGGTACTTCCACACTGTTGTGCCACAGTGGTGAGGTTCTCACCCTAACCACAAGCACATTCTTAATATTAATTTAGGGCTGCCTGATGTTTAAAGTAATGAATGTTAATGAAACAAATGAGTTTTATTTAATTAAATGTGTATTTGTCTGATCTGTACTTCTGAAGAGGAAATGCTTTAATGTGTTGTCGAAGGCTTTCATGGCCAGAATCACTGGGTTGTTGTAGGTTTTTTCGGGCTATATGTCCATGTTCTAGAGAAAATTTCTCCTGATGTTTCTTCTCCATCTATGGCAAGCATCCTCAGAAGTAGTGAGGTCTGTTGGAACTAGGAAAAAGGGTTTATAAATCTCTGGAATGACCAGGGTGAGACCAAGGATTCTTGTCTGCTGGAGCTAGGTGTGAATGTTTCAACTGACCACCTTGATTAGGATTTGATTGCCTGGCAGTGCCTGGAGCAATCTTTTGTTGAGAGGTGATTATATGTCCTTGTTTGTTTCCTCTCTGTTGTTGTGCTGTTCTGTTAGGTTGAAGATGGTCTGTGATATATTCAGTTCTGGTTTTGGCTGTTGCTTTCAGCTTTTGTGGAATTTTTATTTTTGTCTGTTGGTGTGGACAGCCATGTTCTTCTCCATTTTCCTGTAAGTGAGGTTGTCTATTTTGTCCCAATCCTGGGAATTCATCATCTGGCTGATGTTGATATGGAGGTGCAGCAGTTCCTTGTCTGTGTTTGCGAGTTCTTTGCGGATGGTGTGAATTCCGTCCCGTATGAGGTTGCGTTCCAGGCGGTCATAGATCCGGTGAGCCTGTGGTGTTTTGTCTAATCTCCGTGTGTCTTGGAACAACAGAGAGGAAACAAACAAGGACATCTAATCACCTCTCAACAAAAGATTGCTCCAGGCGCTGCCAGGCAATCAAATGCTAATCAAGGTGGTCAGTTGAAACATTCACACCTAGCTCCAGCAGACAAGAGTCCTTTGTCCCACCCCAGTCATTCCACAGATATATAAACCCATTTTCCTACTTCCAACAGACCTCACTACCTCTGAGGATGCTTGCCATAGATGCAGGCGAAACGTCAGGAGAAATGCCTCTAGAACATGGCCATATAGCCCGAAAAAACCTACAACAACCCAGGAAATGCTTTGTTTTCTAGTTGGAGTGTTGCAGCATGTGCTGTTTTAGAGTTATTTCTTCCTTTGTAAGACTGTGAATTTTAAGATTAGTTGACACCTGAAGAATATATACTAACTTACTAAAATAACTTCTTAAAATATATATGTTGCATAAATTTGGAAGGATGCCCTTGCAGTCTGTGAAGTATGCCGCTCCATTACTCATATGTGCTTGTGTTTTTATCAGACTTGTCTAAACACTTAGTACAAAATTATACTGATGTAGAAGAACTTATGGAAGCAGGAAACATTAATCGGACCACAGCAGCAACAGGAATGAATGATGTTAGCAGCAGATCCCATGCTATTTTCACAGTCAACTTCACTCAGGTAAAAGAAAGCAATTATTAGTGAATAATGGAATTTTTTTTGCATTGAGTTATTGGTTGAGCCTATTGAAATTGAGAGAGGAATTGAAATATGGCTTTTGCCTCCTACTGAATTAAGTGGAAGCAAATTTTACCCAATACTGAAAGAAGAATTATGAAGTCAGTGCAGTTTTTCTTTGACTGAGGCCTTGGTATAAAATCTCTTAATCTGTAGGTTTCACTTTTAATCTAAGACACATATTTTCTGGTTGTGGCTACTGCTGTGCAGTCTCATTCACCAGTTCAAGGAGAAAATGCTGAGATGAAAATATGTTTCTGAACTTTGGATGTAATAGAGAACCTGACTGAGCACAATTTAGGAAGTCTGTGATTGAATCTCGGTGTGTTTTTCATTTTTACCCTCAAATCAGAATCTGTGGACTCCATACTTGATTTGAGAGTAGCATATAGGAAGGGACATTTACCATTTCTCTTCAGTCTGAATACCTCATTCACAGCAGCTATTGCCTGCAAGGGTAATTGTGGCTTTGTGGGTGGCGTTTAGACTGGAAAAATAACACAAGTGAGATTCATGCCTCTCTTTCAAGTCATATTGCTTCTCTGATCACATCTGGGTTTAAATTAAAAAGGAGCAGCAGCAACAAAAAACCCACCTTGAAATCAAAAGCCAGCTTCATGTGTATTTCAGTCCTGAGATTCAACACTAGGAATAGAAAAGCAGAGAATTAATGGGTAAAGAGTGGGAAACTACATATTATTTTGAACACTGATCAGAGTAGCATCTGCATGCCTTACTCCTATCTTTGGGTTCTTTATTTCGAAACTCAGACATGCATGGACTCAGATTACTCAACAGAGACATATTATACCAGGTATGGACAATATAGAGCTCTTCAGAAGTTGTTGGGAGTCAACTTCTCAAGTCATTATAATCTGTGGTGAGAGAAATTATAGAAACTTCACTCCCACAACATCTAGAGGTTCACGCTTTGCTCATGCTTACCTATATAGTAACAGACTGTGTGATTTTAATATTTGGTTTTAATGTTTGATGTTTTTAACGGTTGGATTTTAATGTGTTTGTTTATTTTATTTGTATGTATTTGTGTGACATCGAATCATTGTCTGCTGTAAGGCTGCTCTGAGTCCCCTTCGGAGTGAAAAGTGTGGGGTATAAATCTATATAAATAAAAATGTAATATTCATTTGTGGTATTAATAGAACTTAAAAACCACTGGGGGAATTGCCATCAAATTTGGACACTAGACACTATCTCAAGCAAGCTATGTCCTCCACTCAAAAAAAAAAAAAAAGGATTTTGTCATTTGGGAGTTGTAGTTTCTGGGATTTGTCGTTTATGTATAATCAAAGAGCATTCTGAACCCCACCAACGATGGAATTGAACCAAACTTGGCACACAGTTCTCCTTTGACCAACAGAAAATACTGGAAGGGTTTGGTGGGCAGTGTCCTTTGGTTTTGGAATTGTAGTTCACCTACATCCAGAGAGCACTGTGGACTCAAACAATGATGGATCCAGACCAAACTTGGCACGAATATTCCATTTGCGCAAATATGAACACAGATTGAGTTTGGGGAAATAGACCTTGACATTTGGGAGTTGTAGTTGCTGGGATTCACAGTTCACCTACAATCAAAGAGCATTCTGAACCCCACCAACAATAGAATTGGGGCAAACTTCCCACACAGAACCCCCCATGAACAACAAAAAATACTGGAGTTGTAGTTCACCTACATCCAGAGAGCACTGTGGACTCAAACAATGATGGATCTGGACAGACCCGTAACCAGGATTTTGATTCGGGGGGGGGGGGGGGGGCTGAGTTTGATTCAGGGGGGCTGAGTCTGAGTAAAAGAGGGTCTGCCCTAGCAAACCTTTTGTATCGTTACCCCAATACCCCCATGCATATGGGATATATTGAGCATGGTGATCAAATCATGATATGAATAAACATAACAGTTTAAATAATGTACCAGTAAGGCCTTCTCACGGACTACCATGAGAATTTCGGGGGGGGGGGGGGGCTGAAGCCCCTCAAGCCCCTCCCCCCCCCCCCGACTACATGCTTAACTCTGGACCAAACGCTACATGAATACTCAATATGCCCAAATGTGAACACAACTCTTGACATTTGGGAGTTGTAGTTCCTGCAATTTGTAATTCACATACAATCACAGAGCATTCTGAACCCCACCAACGATAGAATTGGGCTAAAACTCCCACACAGAACAGCCATGTGGGCCACAGCAACGCGTGGCAGGGGACAGCTAGTGATAAATAAAAAAATAGAGGTGGACTATTCTTTATCATGCTCATATTGTAGGGTTCAGCCATTTCCGAAAATACCACCATACTTTAAATATATAGATGGCAAGGGGTGAGATGGCTTTCTTTCCTATTTCCTTGAAATGTGATTTATTAAGCACTTCGTGCTTTTTCCCATGATAAAGAATTCATTTGTAGCCAGAAGTGACATCCTAACATTCTGATGTCCTACTTATGGCAGCCATTGTTGTTTAGATTAGGATACTGGGGAAGGAGGATACAAATATAGCTCAGTAATTGAGCACATGCAGAAGCTACCATGTTGAATTCTCAACGTCCCCTGATAAATAAGAAAGAATCCTGCCTGTGACCCTTGAGAGCCACTGCTAGTTGTTTTCAACAATATTGGTTTATGACTACAAGTTATTCTCTGTGGGGTTGCTATCTTGTACATGTGAGTTTTCTTGAAACCTCATAGGGGTGTCAGAGGGGTCGCCAAAGACCATCAGAAAACACAGTATTTTTCTGATGATTGTGGGGGTTCAGCATGGAAAGCTTGGCCCAATTCATTGGTGGGGTTCAGAATGCTCTGTGATTATAGGTGAACTATAAATCCCAGCAACTACAACTGTCAAATGTCAAGCTCTATTTTCCCCAAACTCCACCACTGTTCACACTTGGGCATATTGAGTATTTGTGCCAATATTTTGTCCAGATCCATCATTGTTTGAGCCCACAGTACTCTCTGGAGGTTGGTGAACTATAACTCCCAAACTCAAGGTCAATACCCACCAAACCGTTCCAGTATTTTCTATAGGTCATGTGTGCCAAGGTTGGTTCAATTCCATCATTGATGGAGTTCAGAATGCTCTTTGATTGTAGGTGAACTATAAATCACAGAAACTACAACTCCCAAGTGACAAAATCAATCCCCCCAACCCCATATATCGAGTATTTGTACCCAATTTGGTCCAGTGAATGAAAATACACTCTGCATGTCGGATATTTACGTTACGATTCATCACAGTAGCAAAATTACAATTATGAAGTAGCAATGAAAATAATGTTGTGGTTGGGGGTCACCACAACATGAGGAACTGGATTAAGGGGTCGCGGCATTAGGAAGGTTGAGAAGCACTGCCCTAAGGGGACCCGGCGCGGCTTACATGAGGCCAAGCCCAACAGTACAGCAAATATACAACATAAAATACAAACAGTAAAATATAATGAAAATAAAAATAAATACAAAAACAATATAAATTAGCACACCAAACAATATAAAATCACAGTAACTGGGCAGGACGAATTGCAAGGATTAAAAGTTTTAAACACTGGCTAGGCAGGCCTTGTAGTGTATCAAGACAGAGGTTCTGAGGGACGAAAGTAAGTTTTAATTGCACTAGAAGATAAAGTGCTTCTGAGGACATTTTATGCAGGGTTTGGTCAAGATCAGTCATTGAAGGCACACTGGAATAGCCAAGTGTACATTACTTTTGTGTTAGAACTACTATTTATAGATTATGATACAAGTGTCTACCTAGTATACTTGCATTTCTATTATAACAAAGCAGGGGTTTTATTTCAATCATAGAAACATTTTAGGAACATATGGCAACATCTTGTTTTCTCTCCCTTCTTCTGTAGGCCAAGTTTGATGCTGAAATGCCATGTGAGACTGTCAGCAAAATACATTTGGTAGACCTTGCTGGGAGTGAGAGAGCTGATGCCACTGGTGCTACAGGTGTCAGATTAAAAGAAGGAGGGAATATTAACAAATCCCTGGTTACTCTAGGAAATGTTATTTCTGCCTTAGGTATGTTGTTTTAATTTGTTCCATGCTCAAATGAAAGCTGAGCTTCTTATCTGAACTGTCTCCAGTGTAAATGTTGCCTCCTTGTTTTTCTGTTTCACAGCTGATTTATCTCAGGATGCCTCAAACCCTCTTACCAAGAAGAAGCAAGTATTTGTGCCTTACAGAGATTCCGTTTTGACATGGCTTTTGAAAGATAGCCTAGGAGGAAACTCTAAAACAATAATGATTGCAAGTGAGTGTGTGTTAAATATGTGATTGTTACACATTTTTTATTGAGCAGCAGGTGCTGTTTACTCTTTACAGTAGCACTGTTTTTCCAGGAGAGCCTTAAAAATGGCTTGTTGACAGGGAGGAGAGTAGTGAAACTGGAGTCAATACTCTACGTTGGGTGAGAAAACTGTCCTTCTCTTTCTTGGATACACCATTCCAGCAGTATCGCAGGGCATGGACTCAAGCAGTATCTGTCCCTTCATCCAGCTTGCTGGGTTTCTGATGAATTCATCTTTAAGGAAGCTGCCCCAAAGTTTGTTGCAGATTTTCTTTTTTCTGTACTCAGACTCGAAGCCACAATGCCTCTTCCAAAAGTGAATGAGGAACAGTTCATAGGATTTTGAAGGAATCATGATGACTTCGAGGCCTTGATCAGAGTTGATGGGCAAGAGACAGAGTGACAGGTCTGGGTTAAAACTGATATAGTATCTGGCTATGGGATAACAAATAAATATATAAGAGCTCCCCCTTTCTTGCGACTTTCTTATCTTCCATAGGAGGGAGGTGGAAAAGTCTATGGGAAAAACCAGGAGTGGGGAGAAGGACAGGATGAGTCGCTTGGCAGTTTTGCAGCTAATTAGTGGATTGCACCACAAGTGATGGAAGCTATTGAAGAATTATTTAAAATAACTACTTAAAATTACTTAATGGGGAGTATTTTGCTACATAGACTATTTGCTACAGACTGTTTCAAACTCCTGTCAGAAGACAAAAAGGGTATGACATTCTTCTAAACATATGATGTCTTTTATTGTCTTCTTACTGGAATTTAAAACAGTTCACGTTGAATTATATTATGCTTCCTAGTAAAATAATATGTAAAATATTTTTTCTCAAATATTATCCTAATAATCACAATAGAAAAGGACAATTTACTTTCTCTCCACCTGAAACTGAAAGGGGTGTTTAGGATTTCTATGTGAAATCAGAGGTATATATAATTCTGATTCTGAATTTAATTTCCTTAGCTATTTCACCTGCCGATATCAATTATGGAGAAACCTTAAGCACCCTTCGTTATGCAAACCGAGCTAAAAACATAATCAACAAGCCTACCATTAATGAAGATCCAAACGTCAAGCTAATTCGTGAGCTTCGAGCTGAGATAGCCCGACTGAAAACCCTCCTTGCTCAGGGGAATCAGGTTAGCTGGCACTCAAGACATGAATAGTTTCTCTGAGTGATGCCATCTGTTTCAACATCTTAAGGGAATTGATGCTTTAAAAATTATACTGACTTGCATGAGTCAATCTTGTTTAATATATTCTTCTCATAACTTTGGATAGTTGATAACGTCAGTGTTGAATACCTTTTAAAATGTCTTTTACTACCTTTTACTATTTCATTTCCCAATGCTAGAGAAAAACAGTCTTTTTCTAGTCCTAGGAGAAGGTAATAGACCTTCCTTATCAGTCCTTTAGAGAATTATCCTCATTCCTGTTCTTGTCATGCCTATATAGAGTTATCACCATGAATTATTTGCTGGGAGCTTCCTTTGTGTTATTTGCAGTGCCACAACTGGTCCCTCAATTGGCAATGGAGATCATTTCTACTAGGGCACTACATGTTGAATTTATTGCTAGGTCACATTGCTCAGTGGTGTTACTGGTACAGATGCTAAAGTCACACTAGTTGGCCATGTCCAGTAGTGTACTTCTACTGCATTGTGCTGTCCCTGTCAGAATTGGCCACCTTTATACTTTAAACATTTGCTGTGGGAGCGATTTTTAATGCCATTGAGCAATTTCCAGTGTCACTGGTCTGCAGTGGGAGGGAAATAAACCTTATATTTTGCTGGTGTTGGGAATTGGAGCTGGGCAATATATTTATATAGTTAACAGTTATTCTTCATAATCAATACAATTGCTTGTATTGTTGTGTTTGGGCTCGGCCTCATGTAAGCCGTTGTGTTTGGGCTCGGCCTCATGTAAGCCCTTGGGGAGATGGTAGCGGGGTACAAATAAAGTGTTGTTATTATTATTATTATTATTATTAAACATTATTACAGATAAAACAATGTTAATATTACTCAATTTTTTAAAAAAAGTTTTCAAAGGAAGAATTTCTCTTCATCTGATCCAAGAAGGGAAGTATGTACCTTATTTTCTAAAATCATGATTTGTATTACATTCAAGGATGAAATGGGATTACATCAAAAGTGAAATCAAACTCCTTCAGAATGCCTTTCTTTATCTCTCGAGAGCAGGATATTTTACTGTTCTTATTCAAAGACTATTGTCATATTGACATTACGTAAATCAACCGAGTACTTAGGAAATATAAGAAAGGAATAATAATAATAATAATAATAATAATAATAATAATAATAATAATAACAACAACAACAACAACAACAATAACAATAACAAACCAGTAAAGGTGGTCCCAGTGGTGATCGGCACATTGGGTGCAGTGCCTAAAGACCTAATAATAATAACAACAACAATAATAACAATAACAAACCAGTAAAAGTGGTCCCAGTGGTGATCGGCACATTGGGTGCAGTGCCTAAAGACCTTGGCCTGCACTTAAACACAATCGGTGCTGACAAGATTACCACCTGCCAGCTGCAAAAAACCACCTTACTGGGATCTGCATGCATTATTGGCCGATACATTACACAATCCTTTATCTGTCTGCCAGATTACCCAAAGCCCTGGTCCCATATCCATGTTTTTAGTTTCCTTCTGAAAGAGAGGAGGGATGTTTATGACCTAATTTCCCCAGGGAGTGAATTCCACAGGTGAGGGGCCACCACCGAGAAGGCTCTGCTCCTCGTCCCCGCCAGTCTCACTTGTGATAAAGGCGGGGCCGAGAGCAGGGCCTCCCCAGAGGATCTTAAACTCAGAGGCGGGACGTAGAAGGAGATGCGTTCAGACAGGTACGCTGGGCCCGAGCCGTATAGGGTTTTGTAGGTCAAAACCAGGACTTTGAATTGTGCTCGGAACTGGATCGGCAGCCAGTGGAGCTGACATAACAGAGGGGTAGTATGTTCTCTGTATGCTGCTCTGGTGAGTAGTCTGGCTGCCGCCCGTTGGACTAACTGAAGTTTCCGAACAGTCTTCAAAAGCAATCCCATGTAGAGTGTGTTGCAGTCATCTATTCGGGATGTAACATATATTCATATGTAAGTCTAGAAATTTTAGTTGGAAAATTAACACTCTGAACCCTGGATCAACTTACCTTTTAGTGTTAGAGCATACAATACAACTATTCTTGTTTGCCTTTCTCAGTGAAAAGGTTCAGCCCTTGTACATGTGAAGCAATATGAAAGATAGGAGACACTTGGGCAACTCCATGTTCCATAATTTTCACCTTAATAGAAAGGGAGGAACAGGGTGAGATGAATGTAAATATGGACATTCAAATAAGAAAGCACAGATAAGGGAGGTGGTAGGGTTAGTGAAACACAGAGTTCGAAGAATATGTAAATATTATTGGGGTATATATGGGGAGGGCATATAGTCCAAGAGAACTAGGGGAAAGAAAAGTTGCTGGCCTGGAAAAGAGAAATTTAGACACAGTGATGATGAGCAGGAAGCAATGCAACAAATGACAGATAAAATGAACATTTGTGGTGTCTATATAATAGCTTGAATAGGAAATGGGCACATAAGATGATACTATAGAATTTGTATGTATCTAAGAGGTATTACGTGTCTCTTAAAATGTACCGTATATACTCGAGTATAAGCCGACCCGAATATAAGCCGAGGCACCTAATTTTACCACAAAAACTGGGAAAATGTATTGACTCGAGTATAAGCCGAGGGTGGGAAATGCAATTATATTATATTAATTGAGACATCAGTAGGTTAAATGTTTTTGATTTGCATAAAACTGTAATTCAAGATAAGACTGTCCAACTCTGACTGAACCATTATTCTAACCTTCTTCAATGTAAATAAGCTTACATGTCCTCCAATACTAATAAATAGAAAAAATAATGATAATAGAGTATAATAATAGACATAATAATAACAATACAGTAAAATAATAAATGTAACAATAACAATAACAATAATAAATGTAATAGTAACAACAACAATAATAAATGTAATACTAATAATAACAACAACGAAGTAAAATAATAAATAATATTGACTCGAGTATAAGCCGGGGGAGACATTTTTAACCTAAAAAAAGGACTGAAAAACTAGGCTTATACTCAAGTATATACAGTATGTGTCTCTTAAAAGTATCTAAGTGTAATTCTAGTGTCCTGAAATGTGCTGAAAATTTGCAATTGCATGGAAATATTAGTTTTCTTTGATATGGAATTGAAGAGTTGTTTAGCCACACAAAACCAAACTGTCCTCCCTCTCTCCTTCCTTCCTTTCTTCATGTTTTTGAGTACAATGGCCTAAAATATAACAATATTTTGCTGTGTAATTTTGTGTTTTGTCTGTTTAACTTAGATTGCCCTCTTGGATTCGCCAACAGCATTAAGTATGGAAGAAAAACTGCAGCAAAATGAAGCAAGAGTAAGTTTTAGTTTGTGAAATGACTTAAGCCCCATCACTTTTATAACAACCCTATGAATGCCTACTCTCAGTTAAGTTACATTATCCCCAAACCCCAATCCAGGGGGAAGTGCATAGGATTACCATGTTTATTACATTTCTAACAGTTAATATTAAAGGGAATCATGGTAAATTTTCTGATGCTAAATTATATTTTACTTTTTATAAGACATTTCCTTTGCATAACTTGCACATTTGATGTCAAGGTTATAGATAACAGAGTCTCAATTAAGCAGAACTCTCAAGCAACCAGCAAGTAAATAACATATTTAACTACTTAGACCTATTTTTAATATTCTCAAACTAGAAACTTCATTTGGCATCTCCCAATCACCATGAGTGCTAGTTAACTAAGAGTCTACTGTATACATTGTTTTCTAGGAACACAATAAATTGTTACTGTGAGAAAGGTGTCTGCAAATGTAGCTGTCATACAAAAATACTTGCTACAAACTTATACTTGGCTATAATTCTCTGTTAAATGCATTTAGCAGCAAGACTATATTTGCCACTTCATAATACTTGAAATGCCATACATGCAGCCAGGAGATCTCACAGGAAAAAGTTGTTAACTGAATAACTTGGTCAATAGATTTGTAGCCTTGATATCCATTGGCAGTCTCCCATCTAAGTACTAACTATGGCTGATTCAGATGACAAAGGATCTGGTGCTTTTGGGGCCTTTGGGCCTTTATTACTATTATCGACATATTTGATTAGGAACTAAAGGAGATGGTTATTCCAATAGGACTAATGCAAGACAACTGAAATACATGTGTTAATATGTATTTCTACCCGGTGGCGCAGTGTGTTAAAGCACTGAGCTGCTGAGTTTGTTGACCGAAAGGTCGCAGGTTCAATTCTGGAGAGTGGCGTGAGCTTCCGCTGTTAGCCCTACCTTCTGCCAACCTAGCAGTTTGAAAACATGCAAATGTGAGTAGATCAATAGGTACCCACATTTGAGTAGATGTGAGTAGATCAATAGGTACCAGTGGCGCAGTGGCGCAGTGGGTTAAACCCCTATGACGGCAGGACTGAAGACTGACAGGTCGCAGGTTCAAATTTGGGGAGAGGCGGATGAGCTCCCTCTATCAGCTCCAGCTCCTCATGCAGGGACATGAGAGAAGCCTCCCACAAGGATGATAAAAACATCAAATCATCCAGGTGTCCCCTGGACAACGTCCTTGCAGACGACCAATTCTCTCACACCAGAAGCAACTTGCAGTTTCTCAAGTCACTCCTGACCCGACAAAAAAAAAAAAGGTACCGCTCCGGTGGGAAGGTAATGGCACTCCATGCAGTCATGCCAGCCACATGACCTTGGAGATGTCTATGGACAACGCCGGCTCTTCGGCTTAGAAATGGAGATGAGCACCACACTCCAGAGTCAGACATGACTGGACTTAATGTCAGGGGACAACCTTTACCTACTCTAGTAGATGACACTGAATTAGAGAACATATAAGAAACATTTTGACTGTTTGAAATATTTTTTTTTTCTTAATAGGTTCAGGAGCTTACCAAAGAATGGACCAACAAGTGGAATGAAACACAAAATATTCTAAAAGTAAGTTGATAAAATGCTCTATTGCAGTGGTTTTCAACTTGTGGTCCGAGAACCCCTAAGAGGTTGTGAAATCATCACAGGGGTCTGGGAGGGATTTAATTATTAAATTATTAACCATTATTAGTATTGATATTATTATTTTAAATGCGTATGGAATCATTATAATCAAAATACAGGCAATCCCCAAGTTGTGAACACGACACGTTCTGTATGTTTGTTCTTAAGTTGAATTTGTTTGTAAGTTGGAACAGGTACATTTTTAACATATAACTCCAGCCATATCTACCTACCTATCTACCTATCTTTCAATAGCAAAGGGAAGGCTTAACACTCCCATGGTGTTTGTTTTGCTGCCTATGCCCCTGTTCAGATGATTTCACCTCACTTTTTATCCCTGTGAGAATTGGACTTTGAAAAAATTGGCTTGTTGTGGAAACAAGGATTGGGGATAAGGCCTCAGTTGAGATACCTTTTCCCCATGATAACTCTTACAGGAGTGAATTTCCCTTCTGGGGGGTAGATTCTGTCACTTCCTGTTGTCTTACTTCTGTTCTTAACCGTGAGTCATTTGTAAGTTGGATGTTTTTAACTTGGGGACTGTCTATACTATATTATAATAAGAGGGGAGTGTTTTAACAGATTAACGTATTTCCCCTTCTCTCGAAATTTGAAGGACTTATATAATTATTTGATACAGTCTAGTGCCTTTAATCTTGATTTAAGTCTTGGAAGTCCTCGGCCATAAAAGGTTTTTAGAAGGGGAAAGAAAAGGTTGAGAATCATCGCCCTATTGCAAAACTGAGTGTTTTTATTTAGAACTAGCCGACCCCTGCCATGCGTTGCTGTGGCCCAGTCTGGTGATCTGGAAAATAAAGTAATGAGAAAGTGTTGGTTTCTAATATATGTAATTTCTTTATGCTTGTGGGTAAACAGCATTTCTTGCTGTATCTTTGTCAGTGTTGATGTGGAGATTGTCTGGTTTGCCTACTCTGGGATATGCAGCATATAATTGTTCTTCTTTAGGGGTCCCTTTCAAATCTATGATACTATATCTGTGTGTGTGTAAATCATATCTATCTATCTATATCTATGGCTGGATGGCTCTTTGTCAGGAGAACTTTGATTGCTTTTTCTTGCCCTGGTGAAGGGAGTTGAACTGAATGGCCTTATTTTCTGTTGGTCATGGGGGTTCTGTGTGAGAAGTTTGCCCAAATTCTATCATTCATGGGGTTCAGAATGCTCTTTGATTGTAGGTGAACTATAAATCCCAGCAACTATAACTCCCAAAAGTCAAGGTCTATTTCCCCCAAACTCCATCTGTGTTCATATTTGGGCATATGGAATATTCCTGCCGTGTTTGGTCCAGATCCATCATAGTTTGAGTCCAAAGTGCTCTCTGGATGTAGGTGAACTACAAGTCCCAAACTCAAGGTCAATGCCCACCAAACCCTTCTAGTATTTTCTGTTGGTCATGGGAGTTCTGTGTTCCAAGATTGGTTTAATTCCATCATTGGTAGAGTTCGGAATGCTCTTTGATTGTAGGTGTACTATAAATCCCAGCAACTGCAATTCCCAAATGACAAAAGTGGAGAACATAAATCGGACTGTTAGGTGTCTTGTGTCCAAATTTGGTGTCAATTCCCCCAGTGGTTTTTGAGTTCTGTGAATATCACAAACGAACATTACATTTTTATTACATTCTATCTATTGTTTTAAACTGTTGTTATATTGTTGTTTGCTTGTATGTATGGCATCGAATTGTTGCCGAGTGTAAGCCGTCCTGAGTTCCCCTTCCGGTGTTGAGAAGAACGGGTAGAAATACTGGAAATAAATAAATTGTAGGAATGAACATCAAAGTAATGAAAACATACCTTCTATCAGTACTTTCTAATTTCAGTCTTCTATATCACTTGGAAACCTCAAGTTAGTCAAAGCCTAATGAACTCTTATGTGGAAACTGAGCTGTGGGTTAGTACCTTTTTGTATGTGATCAGTAAGGAAAAACAGATAATGAGGGACATATTGGGCAGATGTAAAACACTCTCTTTACTCCCACTCTAGTTTCAACAAGAAAACCATGTTGATAAACTGCATGCTTTGTGAGACGTTAGTTTCACCCCTTCTCTTACATTGGACAATAAAATACATTCTAAACAGTCACGTGATCTGCAGCCCTTCCCACTGCTTCTAGTACATAGAGCTAAGGAAACTGCAAACCAAAGAAAACATACACTTCAGGAAATAAAACATCACATTATAAACAGATAAAACATTAAATAGAGGAGGCTCATAGGACTGATCTGTACTTCTCCAAAGGGGCTTTTTGAATTGTGGTCTGCATTCATATTTCTGACATATTTACCATATTGCCTGTTTCTCCCCTGCTAGTCTTGTTTACCATAGTTGCACTTAATAAAAAGCAAGCAGCTTAGCATTGGTGTAATGCTACTTGACTTGCCAATAACATAATGGCTTCATACTTCAGAGTACACGCAGTTTGGAATGAAGTGTCGAATGCAAATTGTCTGACAGATGGCATGACAAAATGAACTGATTGGTTTAATTTTTGCCTAGATACTGAATTGAGAATTAATAATATTCATATACTTTCGAGCCATACAATCTTTACCTCGTGGAGAATTTATATTCTTTATATAATCTCTTCTAAAAATATTTTCCCCTCTTTTTAACCTGTTTTTTCTACCCTGCTCACTATCTTGATGTGTCAATCATATTGAAGTAGATTATGCTTCAGATTTCAACTTTCATCTGTAACAGTTTGCTTCGGGGTTAAAGAGAAACATCAGCTAATCTAGCTACTCTACTTTACTACAGCATTCTAAAATTATCTGGTTTTGGAAGACTCAACCTTTTACATGTATCTTCTAAAATATACTGCTTTTGCAACATAAAAGAAGCTGGAAGCATTGACACACTACAGCTTAGATTGGATCTTTGTCAGGGATAGAAAGAATATTTTGCAATGTGTGAAAAATAGTTGAAAATGTGTTTTTCTGGACAATGATAATCTTCTATGTTTAATTTCTTTGAAATGCATTGAATCATTTTCTTTGCACAATGTGTTTTCCTACCCAGAAAATGTTACTTGTGCAAAACTATCATTTATGAATTTTATGTAGAGTAATTCTAAACTCTAAATTAACAGTCTTCAAATTTTAAGGAGGAAAGACTATTCTTCCTCCTATTATAAGGGAGGAAAATTGCTAAAATTACTTGCTGCTTCCTTTCAAAATTAATTTAGCAAGGAATTACATCCTTGCAGTTATAATTTGGCATTTTTTTCTCTCTATCCTAGTCCAGCTATTTACTCAAATCTAAAGCTCTTTTTTTTTTTTGCTAAACTACCTTACCAAAATTAGGGTGTGCATTAGATTCATGTCATGTGGTAATCTTCTCCTTCTCCTTCTTCTTCTTCTTCTTCTTCTTCTTCTTCTTCTTCTTCTTATTCTTCTTCTTATTCTTATTCTTCTTATTATTATTTCCAGCATTTCTATCCCATCCTTCTCAACCTGCGAAGGGGGACTCAGGACGGATTACATTCGGCAACAATTCAATGCCATAAATACAAACAAACAACAATATAGCAATAGTTTAAAACAATAGATAAAACATTAGGTTAAAAGCAGTTAAAACATTTGTCAACACCATGAAGCCAGTCCAGTTCAATTCCATAATTTTGTTAAAACCATAAGCTATTCCAGTTCAGTTCTATAACCAAGTGCTGCTACATCTGTTGTCCAAAGGCCTGGTCCTAGTACCATGATTTCAGTTTTTTTCCTGAAAGACAGGAAGGAAGAAGCCGATCAGATCTCACTAGGGAGTGATTTCCACAGGCAGGAGGCCACAGCTGCGAAAGCCCTGTCTCTCGTCCCTGCCAAACGAATTTGTGAAGCTGGCAGAGCCAAGAGCAGGACCTCCCTGGACGATCTTAAACTGTGGGGTGGGACATAGAGGGAGATATGTTCTGACAAGTAAGCTGGGCTGGAGCCGTGTAATATCAGTGCTGAGCTAAAGCAAAAGGAGAAGCTGCTTCAGGAGGTGCACCTAGAGCTCCTCTTTGAGGGACTTCATCTCTCATTTAATGCCTATGACACAATGCTATGTCATTCTGGGATTTGTAGGTGTCTTTGGCAGAGAAGGCTCAAAGCCTTGTAAAACTACATGATTCCATAACACTGAGCCAGGGCTGTTAAAGTGAATTCATTCTACAGCATAGATGCATCCCAAGCTTTGCTTTTGTGTTACTGAAAGTGTTGATTTTCTAACACTTTTGTTTTTAAAGAAGGAATTCTAATCAGGCAGCAACAGTAATGCGCACCTTTTTGGACCAAATAGCAAAGAGGTCACTTTTTGCTGCTTGCATTACATTCATACTTTTTTTGGTTTCAGGGTTTTGAAAACTGGGGTGTGCATTAGGTTTGATGGTGCATTGGACTTGAGTAGATAGGTCTTGAAATCAGTTGTTCAGTGAAATGGATAAATAACCTGTTTTTGATAATAGCAATGTATTATTTATTTATTTATTTATTTATTTAAAACACTTATATTCCGCCCTTCTCACCCCGAAGGGGACTCAGATCGGGGTACAACATATACATGGCAAACATTCAATGCCTGGGTACAATACATACACATTAAAAAACATTTATCTAAATATTAAAATACACCATTTAAAATAACACAATTTAAAACCGTCCTAGCCATCCGCATCAAATCCAATTGGCCCTGTCACCTTTCTCATTATCGCTTCATTGCCCTGTCCTGAAAGCTTGGTCCCACAGCCAAGTTTTTACCATCCTTCTAAAGGATAGGAGGGAGGGGGCCGACCTGATCTCACCAGGAAGGGAGTTCCATAGCAGGGGAGCAATCACCGAGAAGGCCCTGTCTCTCGTCCCTACCAATCGCCCCTGTAACAATGGCGGGACGGAAAGCAGGGCCTCCCCGGAGGATCTTAATCTCCGCGATGGTTCATAGAGGGAGATGTATGTGCTTAACATGTACCTAATATTGCCTTTATTCTTACTGCTTAGTTTCAACTAGAGTTGACATATTGGGTCAACTGTTCATACACATATAGGTCAATTCAGTTGTGTTCATGTGATGAAGGAGTACATCATTCCAATGGGTTGTCCCTCCCATTCACTCCAGTAAGCAAGATGGAAGAATAAACCATTGTCTGAGACTCTCCCTAGTGTGTGAGGAATAAAGTATATAGAGTAAACAAATAAGTCTGTTTCCTTCCTTGACTCTGATAAGTTGCTTAGATGGCAACCTGCAATTTGATCCTTTTACTTTTGGCAAGAGTTCACTCTTTTCTGTTTCTCTTTCTTTACTTCTGGCATTTTTTCCATTGAAAAACACTGGGGGCATGCCAGGGAACGCTCACTCCCTTCCTTCCTTCAAGTACAAATAACCATTCAACAGACTCCTGCCAAGTGGATGGAGTCACTGCAATCAGAAATTCAGAAGTCTTCTGATTACTCAAAAGGTCAGGAGGAGGCTCTGGCAAAGAATACCAAACCACACACACATACACAGTCTGCCAGCATTCTGTGAGTTATCAGGAATAAGGAGAGAATTCAAATACCAGTGTCATGAGTAGAGATAGGGCACCACCATGAGACTATTTAATTTAGAAGATTAAGTAAGACAGGAATGTGATAGTTCTGAGTGCCCTTTGCCAGTCAGTCAATCCTGCAGGCACCAAACTTCTACAGCACTCTGAAAAAATGTTTCTGAAAATGCCTCTTCTTACATTGAATGTACCTTTCACTACTAATTTTATGGAGTTTGTGAAGGAAGAATAGTAAAAAAGAACAACCTAACATCAAAGCAGTTCAGCAGCAGAAAAAAGTTCTAAATGTTACGTAAAACTGTCATGTCACCAGTTTCCACCAGCAGATGAACCTGTCTCTTCTATGAACTCTCCTTGTACAGCAGAGAAGGAAAAGACACTGAAAGCACATAAAAGCGTAGAATTTTCATTAAAGAGGCTGTTTAGGCATTCAGGGGAACCAGGCTAGGTGAGTCATACAAAAACCAAAGCCACAAAGAAAGCCTTAAAGGGGGGATCAAAAGATGACTTGCTTAGGGTTCTTCTCATACCATTACTTTCATCCATCCTATGCATCCAAGGACTGCAAGGATGACTTCTTTCTGTGAAATTCAAGCTCAGCTTGGAATGAAGCAGAATGACAGCTAGGCCAGATGAAGAGCCACAAATGTGGAACCAAACAGCAACAGTCTTGACACTAGAATTCGTCATAGGTGGAAGGCTTCATCACTTGAATAACTCCTTGTTCTAATCCATGACAGATCTTGAATAAACTAAAATCATATTGAAGTCTAATTTTGTTCAGCAAGCTTTTGCAAATCAGAACAAAAATCTCGATCCAACTAGCAGTCTGTTGCATGTAGGAGGATTAAATGTGGTACCAGCTTTAGAAGGGCCCTCCAGTTAATAATAATAATAATAATAATAATAATAATAATAATAATAATGGAGCCCCCGGTGGCGCAGTGGGTTAAAGCCCTGTGCCGGCAGAATTGAAGACCAACAGGTCGCAGGTTCGAATCCGGGGAAAGGCGGATGAGCTCCCTCTATCAGCTTCAGCTCCTCATGCGGGGACAAGGATGATAAAAACATCAAATCATCCAGGCGTCCCCTGGGCAACGTCCTTGCAGATGGCCAATTCTCTCACAACAGGAGCAACTCCTGACACAAACAAATAATAATAATAATAATAATAATAATAATAATACTTTATTTGTACCCTGCTACCATCTACCAAGGGACTCGGTGCGGCTTACATGAGGCCGAGCCCACAACACAATAACAATAACAGCAATAATACAAAACTCATAGCAAAATAAGCAAAACAATAACAATAACACAACACATTTAAAAACCAATGGCTGGGCCAAATGCAATAATTAAAAATTTAAAAAATAATGCTGGGTGTGAAGAGGTAGCATGTAATTGGAATAAAGGTTTTGAAGAGGGAAGAAATGTGCAGACAATCTAAAAACATTATTAAAGTGCGTTTGAGGACATATTGCTGGGAGTTTCCTTATTCTGGGAAGGCACACTGAAACAGCCATGTGTTCAGGCTCCTCCTAAAGAATGCCAGAGTTGGGGCTTGTCTAATATCCCTGGGGAGTGAGTTCCAGAGTCGAGGGGCCACCACCGAGAAGGCCCTCTCCCTCGTCCCCACCAATTGCGCTTGTGATGGTGGTGGGAGCGTGAGCAGGGCCTCTCCAGATGATCGTGTGGGTTCGTACACAGAGATGCGGTCACGCAGGTAGGCGGGTCCCAAACCGTTTAGGGCTTTGTAAGTAAGCACCTGCACCTTAAATTGGGTCTGGTAAATGAATGGCAGCCAGTTCAGAATGATAGAATATGTAGTTCCTATCAGTAGTGGACCTCAGGGAGACTCATCATGGATCGTTCTTATGTTTGCTCACCAGACATTGCTGAACAGTTATTTAAGCTGTTATCATCCCTTAGACTTCTCAAAAAGATCTTGGTGACCTTTGCAAACAATGGGGGAAGTATGCCTTTGCCTGGATCACCCACTGAACAGCTTACACTTAAAGCCAAAGTTGATTAGAGATCACAGAAGAGACAGGAATACTTAACCCATGCCCTCCCAGTCCCCAGATGGAGGATGCCATGTAATTACTCACCTGGGATGAAGCCAGTATTCTCTTTATAGAAGATGCACTTGAGAAGAAGATCCTGAGCACAGAGATAAATAGGTTGAGCAGGATTGGGGTGGAAAAAATACTATCTGTCACTCCTGACTCGCTATGGAGAGCTTGGACATCCTAGACCAGTGGTTCTCAACCTGGGGTCCCCAGATGTTTTTGGCCTTAGAATAATAGAATCATAAAATCAAAGAGTTGGAAGAGACCTCATGGGCCATCCAGTCCAACCCCCTGCCAAGATGCAGGAATATTGCTCCCTCCTCCCTGTGGCTTCCTCTCACATATTTATACATGGCTATCATATCTCCTCTCAGCCTTCTCTTCTTCAGGCTAAACATTCCCAGCTCCTTAAGCTGCTCTTCATAGGGCTTGTTCTCCAGACCCTTGATCATTTTAGTCGCCCTCCTCTGGACACATTCCAGCTTGTCAATATCTCTCTTGAATTGTGGTGCCCAGAACTGGACACAATATTCCAGGTGTGGTCTGACCAAGGCAGAATAGAGGGGTAGCATGACTTCCCTGGATCTAGACACTATGCTCCTATTGATGCAGGCCAAAATCCCATTGGCTTTTTTGCCGCCACATCTCATTGTTGGCTCATGTTTAACTTGTCCACGAGGACTCTAAGATCTTTTTCACACGTACTGCTCTCGAGCCAGGCATTGTCCCCCATTCTGTATCTTTACATTTTGTTTTTCCTGCCAAAGTGGAGTATCTTGCATTTGTCACTGTTGAACAACCGCATCCATCAGGTCCTCTGCATTTGTTAGGATGAGATCAAGAGTAGCCAAGAGGCATTAAACTCCCAGAAATCCTAACAGCTTGTAAACTGGCTGGGATTTCTGGGAGTTGTAGGCCAAAATCATCTGGGGACCCCAGGTTGAGAACCACTATCCTAGACCTTCCCATAAATCAGTGTTTTATTCTCAACCAAAGAGCCATAATCCACTGAGACCTGGAATGGCTCCAACTTCATGCCTTTTCTGCAAATATGATAATATGATGGTGTCACAAAAGCATAATATTCATAGAATATATATATATATATCTTCTCAGCCTCCTATTCATGGTATAGGAGGAAAACTGGTTTCTTAAGTCATTGATCCGTTGACAATTTATTCCTCTTTCTGTGGGAAGGCCTGGATAAGTTAGTGGAGATTTCTTCAATGCGATGGGTTTCAGAATTAGGGGTACTCCTCAATGGATGGTGTTTCTAAGAGCTGTTCTTCCATTTTCGCACTAGGAAGAGTCTAGGCAAACAATTGTTGGCTTTGTTCCTGCATATTGAAGCAGGTAGAAGAGACAACCCACATAATCTTATCAATACAGACAACCACAGTATCACAGAAAGTGTCAATGGTTATGTGCTGGAGTTAGGACTACCAGTAGGATTCAGTTGCAATTGGATTCCGTACGTTTTAGTTGTCCTTCACTGACCATTATGGCTTAATAAAGGAAATTGCTGTCTGTAATTGGTAATATGCAACAGTGGCATGATTAATGCAAGTGTTGTTAAAGTTTCTGCCATAACATAATGAGTGTTTATAGAAATAGAGGAAGCACCTATTCCTAATTGAGATACGTTTTGATAACCATATTATCTTTGCTTTGTACACAGTAAAGTTCATAATGCTTTGTAAAACTTGCAGGGAAGGATCATAAATGCAGCCATGATGAATATATTTACATTTGGGAAAGAAATTTAATTTATATTCTGGAGTCAAATGTACTTTCATCCACTCATTTTCAGTTTTATGTACTGAAGAATAGGGTGGTTTCGTTCATTTACACATTGATTTTCTAGTTTTTCAACCAGAAAGAAATGGGGTGGGCTGAGAATTTTTTAATTTGCAGAGCTACAGCCTAGCTGTGATGATTTTACATTTGATTTGCCTTTACAAGTGAGCTTTCACAGCTACTGAAAAGTCATTTGGTTTTGAAAACCAAGCAAGATGTTTACTGTTTTAATCCAGTGAACTGCCTACTACCTTTCCAAATGTCGTTAGCTGTATCACTACAAAATCTGTACACCATGAACTGTGGAGACCCCAGTGGCGCAGTGGGTTAAACCCCTGTGCCGGCAGTACTGAAGACCGACAGGTCGCAGGTTCGAATCCGGGGAGAGACGGATGAGCTCCCTCTACCAGCTCCAGCTCCTCAAGCGGGGACATGAGAGAAGCTTCCACAAGGATGATAAAACATCAAAACACCCAGGCGTACCCTGGGCAACGTCCTTGCAGACGGCCAATTCTTTCACACCAGAAGCGACTTGCAGTTTCTCAAGTCTCTCCTGACACGACCAAAAAAAAAAAAAAAACATGAACTGTGTCTGAAGGGAGACAATTCTGGTTTGACCAGTGCCTTATTAATCCCGCTTACCTTCCTTCTCTAATTGCAGAAGAATTGCCTGTTTGTGGTGTGTGTATGTGTGTGAAGAGGGTAGTTATTAACTGTTCCTGTCCTAAAGTTTGGGTAACTAGATGTGAAACTTTACCTCCGAATGTTTAGCTCTGAGTTGACTCACTAGGCTACATATACAGTACACCGTGATAATCACAATTAATAATAATTAGTCTTCTGTGGGTGGATAGCTTTTAATTCATGAACTCATTCATTATACTGGACATATTGGGTGATTTATCAAACAGGACTCACTATGTTCCTCAGGTGTAAGGCCATTGAAAGCTTCACAATGCTTTGCAAGAAAATGGATAGTGTAAAATTTTATCACTTGTTTTATTTAGTAAACCACTTTATCTATCACTGGGGGTTTTTTTATCGTGTAATCAGCAACCATACCATTGTATTACATTTCTAATAGAACAAAACAAACAAACAGATAAGAAAACACAGATTTTGCAAACTTGGTAGTTGATTAAATGTCCTTTGACCAATATCCGGCCACTTGGAGTGCCTCTGGTGTTGCCGCAAGAAGGTCCTCCATAGTGCATGTGGCAGGGCTCAGGTTGCATTGCAGCAGGTGGTCTGTGGTTTGCTCTTCTCCGCACTTGCATGTCGTGGATTCAACTTTGTAGCCCCACTTCTTAAGATTGGCTCTGCATCTCGTGGTGCCAGAGCGCAGTCTGTTCAGTGCCTTCCAAGTTGCCCAGTTTTCTGTGTGCCCAGGGGGGAGTCTCATTTGGTATCAGCCATTGATTGAGGTGTTGGGTTTGAGCCTGCCAATTTTGGACTCTCGCTTGCTGAGGTGTTCTAGCGAGTGTCTCTGTAGATCTTAGAAAACTATTTCTTGATTTATGTCGTTGACGTGCTGGCTGATACCCAAACAAGGGATGAGCTGGAGATGTCTCTGCCTTGGTCCTTTCACTGTTGGCTGTTACTTCCCGGCGGATGTCAGGTGGTCCAATACCGGCTAGACAGTGTAGTTTCTCCAGTGGTGTAGGACGCAGACACTGACAAGCAGAGAATTGAACATTGATCTCCACTCATAATTCAATGCTCTTTTGGTCATCTTTTCAGTGTTTGGCAGAATTTAACATTCTTTACCAAATTGTCAGATTTCTGAAGGGGTGACTGCCTCTTACATTGATTGAGCAAAAATGTCACTTTTCTTTCTGGCATGTTGTGATGTTGGGTACTGTGTTAGATTTGCCCTGTTATTTGCCTGAATAAGGACAAAACACAGGCTACTATGTTCTTTCAATCTTGAAAAAAATAATTGGGGAAAGATATGGTGACACATACTCTGTGCTTATGGCTAAACGAACATGTTTCAGTGCCAACAGTGAACACAGTTAAATACCATTGTCCCTGTTAAAAGCAGGCAGAAATTCTCAGTGAATTGATCCCAATCCATGAAAGCCAGTCAAAATGTGGCCCTGCATCTAGTTTGTAATAGTAACAATATCTTGTTGACAGTAATAACAGTGACTTTTCAGAAATATTATATTATACTAGCCGTTCCCTGCCACACGTTGCTGTGGCCCAGTTAGGTGATCTGGAAAATAAAGTAATGAGGAAATGTTGGTTTCCAATATATATGTAATGTCTTGATGCTTGTGGGTAAACAGTATTTCTTGTTGTTTCTTTGTCAGTGTTGATTTGGAGATTGTCTGGTTTGCCTACTCTGGAATATACTACATATCATTGTCCTTCTTTAGGGGTCCCTTTCAAATCTATGATACTATATCTCTGTGTGTGTAAATCATATCGATCTATCTATCTCTATGGCTGGATGGCTTTTTGTCAGGAGGGCTCTGATTACATTTTCTTGCCCTGGTGAAGGGAGTTGGACTGGATGGCCTTAAGTATTTTCTGTTGGTCATGGGGGTTCTGTGTGGGATATTTGCCCCAATTGTGTCATTTGTGGGATTCAGAATGCTCTGTGACTGTAGGTGAACTTTAAATCTCAGTAACTACAAATCCCAAATGTCAAGGTCTATTTCCCCCAAACTTCACCTGTGTTCATATTTGGGCATATGGAATATTCATGCCAAGTTTGGTCCAGATCCATCATTGTTTGAGTCCACAGTGCTCTCTGGATGTTGGTGAACTACAACTCCCAAAGTCAAGGTCAATGCCCACCAAACCCTTATAGTGTTTTCTGTTGGTCATGGGAGTCCTGTGTGCCAAGTTTGGTTCAATTCCATCATTGGTGAAGTTCAGAATGCTCTTTGATTGTAGGTGAGCTATAAATCCCAGCAACTACAACTCCCAAATGACAAAATCATTTTTTTTTTGAGTGGACATACATTGGGTTGTTAGGTCTATTGTGTCCAAATCTGGTGTCAATTCGCCGAATGGTTTTTGAGCTCTGTTAATCCCACAAAGGAACATTACATTTTTATTTATATAGATTATATTATATTATATTATATTATATTATATTATATTATATTATATTATATTATATTATATTATATTATATTATATTGGAGCCCCCAGTGGCACAGTGGGTTAAAGCGCTGAGCTGCTGAGCTTGTTGACCGAAAGTCTCAGGTTCAATTCCGGGGAGCGGTGTGAGCTTCCGCTGTCAGCTTTAGCTTCTGCCAACCTAGCAGTTCGAAAACATGCAAATATGAGTAGATCAATTGGTACCGCTCCAGCGGGAAGGTAACGGTGCTTCATACAGTCATGCCGGCCACATGATCTTGGAGGTGTCTACAGTCAATGCTGGCTCTTCGGCTTAGAAATGGAGATGAGCACCACACTCCAGTGTCAGACATGACTGGACTTAATGTCAGGGGACAACCTTTACCTTATATTATATTATATTATATATTATATATGTCTTATATTTATTTAATAAGTGCTTGAGGCTGCCAAATTTAATAGTCCACTGTTAACTTGCTAGCTAATATTCTACTAAAGCTGCACATTTCATTTTCAACTTTTAAATTTCATACCGGTTTTTCTGTATACCATATACAATCTAATATGCATACCTCATAAATAAAAATGACACTCTTTTATTGCAACAACAACTTTTTAAAATGCAGCTCTGAATACATTAATTTGCATTGCTCTAATTAGACAAACATGTTACATATGCATTTGATAGTTTATTTAATTGATAGTATTAGTACATTCTTAATCTAGGAGCAAGATCCTTTAAAAAGAGATGGAGATGCATACGTGCCTGTGTTTATATGCATATGGATAAAGATACTGTTTTTGTACTAAACTAAAGCTTCTTCCTGATTGTTAAACTAAGTCATTATGAATGCATTTTTAAAGAATTGCCCAGTAGTAATAGCCATTTAATGATCTTGGTTGGCTTATTTATTTTTATTTATTTATTTGTCGTGTCAGGGCAACCAGTCAATTGTATTACATATCTAACAGAACTAAACAAACAATCAGACAAAATACAAAATTTGCCAGTTTGGTAGTTGATTAAATGTCCTTTGACCAGTATCTGGCCACTTGGAGTGCCTCTGGTGTTGCCGCAAGAAGGTCCTCCATTGTGCATGTGGCAGGGCTCAGGTTGCATTGCAGCAGGTGGTCAGTGGTTTGCTCTTCTCCACACTCGCATGTCGTGGATTCCACTTTGTAGACCCATTTCTGAAGGTTGGCTCTGCATCTCTTGGTGCCAGAGTGCAGTCTGTTCAGCGCCTTCCAAGTCGCCCAGTCTTCTGTGTGCCCAGGGGGGAGTCTCTCATTTGGTATCAGCCATTGGTTGAGGTTCTGGGTTTGAGCCTGCCACTTTTGGACTCTCGCTTGCTGAGGTGTTCCACTGAGTGTCTCTGTAGATCTTAGGAAACTATTTCTAGATTTAAGTTGTTGACGTGCTGGCTGATAACCAAACGGGATGAGCTGGAGATGTCACTGCCTTGGTCCTTTCACTATTGGCTGCTACTTCCCAGCAGATGTCAGGTGGTGCAATACCGGCTAAGCAGTGTAATTTCTCCAGTGGTGTAGGGCGCAGACACCCCGTGATAATGCGGCATGTCTCATTAAGAGCCACATCCACTGTTTTAGTGTGGTGAGATATGTTCCACACTAATGGGCATGCGTACTCAGCAGCAGAGTAGCACAGCGCAAGGGCAGATGTCTTCACTGTGTCTGGTTGTGATCCCCAGGTTGTGCCAGTCAGCTTTCGTATGATATTGCTTCTAGCACCCACCTTTTGCTTGATGTTCAGGCAGTGATTCTTGTAGGTAAGAGCACGGTCCAGAGTGACTCCCAGGTATTTGGGCGCGTTGCAATGCTCCAGTGGGATTCCTTCCCAGGTGATCCTCAGAGCTCGGGATGCTTGTCTGTTCTTGAGATGAAAAGCACATGAGAGAAACCTCCTCGCAGGATTGCAAGACATCCGGGCGTCCCCTGGGCAACGTCTTCGTAGACAGCTGATTCTCTCACCCCAGAAGCGACCAGAAGTGACTTGCAGCATGCAAGCAAGCAAGCAAAACAACCAATGGATCTTTTCCGGACCAGCCATGACAATAATCTCAATCAACATCAAAGGCATGTCAGCTGCCAAAGAACAACTGCTCTATGAACTGTGCTGAGATAAGAAATGCGATGTGCTGTGTGTCCAAGAAACACACAGGGATGAACAACAGAAACGACCCAAAGTTCCAGGAATGATCTTGGTCTGCTTTATCATTTGAAGGTTTTTATTATGTTCAAACGTATTATTGAAGTCAAATTGTCAGTTTATTCATTTACATGTTATATTTTAGTCCCACCTTGCTTCTGGGGGTTCGACGTAGTATGTAATTCTGCTGTTCCCTGCTTTACACTCAAAACCATTACAAAAATGTATCCTGTCCAAATATCTTCCTTCCCTTCTTCCTTCCTATCTACCTACTCTCCTACCTATCGTATATGCTGCTTAACAAACCTGGCATTTCAAAGCAATATTTCTCTCAACCCAATTGCTTTAGCTTGCAAATAAACCTTCAAGGGCACAGCAGGGAAAGTTGTTGGTAATTTTTTTCTTAAAGCCACATAGACCCAAAGTTCTTTAATTTTTTTTAAAGGACAGGATTATTGTGTTTGGTAAATGTCTGCAGTATATACACATTGCGGTTTTTTGCTGTTCTGCATTGCCTGTTACACTGAGTTTTCATTATAAGGAAACAGATTGATCCTACTTACACATGTGATATTTGCTGTTGCAGTGCTGTCTCAAGCTTTCTGCCCTGCTTATCTTACTTTGCAATCCACCTCATAATCTGACTGAAACATTGGGTCATGGTCCTCAGTTTGAGCATCATTGTAAATTCTATTAATAGATAATATTACTAAGCACATCACACTGTGTCCTTCAGACTGACATGATATGTATGACTCAGTTCTGTGTGCTTTGTTGGTGGTAAGTTTTCTTTGGCCAAGGAATAAGACTGAACTGTGTCTTCAGCTTCACTCAGAGATTCATAGAATCATAGAATCAAAGAGTTGGAAGAGACCTCATGGGCCATCCAGTCCAACCCCATTCTGCCAAGAAGCAGGAATATTGCATTCAAATCACTCCTGACAGATGGCCATCCAGCCTCTGTTTAAAAGCTTCCAAAGAAGGAGCCTCCACCACACTCCGGGGCAGAGAGTTCCACTGCTGAACGGCTCTCACAGTCAGGAAGTTCTTCCTTATGTTCAGGGAATCTCCTTTCTTGTAGTTTGAAGCCATTGTTCCACGTCCTAGTCTCCAGGGAAGCAGAAAACAAGCTTGCTCCCTCCTCCTCCCTGTGGCTTCCTCTCACATATTTATACATGGCTATCATATCTCCTCTAAGCCTTCTCTTCTTCAGGCTAAACATGCCCAGCTCCTTAAGCCGCTCCTCATAGGGCTTGTTCTCCAGACCCTTGATCATTTTAGTTGCCGTGCTCTGGACACATTCCAGCTTGTCAATATCTCTCTTGAATTGTGGTGCCCAGAATTGGACACAATATTCCAGGTGTGGTCTAACCAAAGCAGAATAGAGGGATAGCATGACTTCCCTGGATCTAGACACTATGCTCCTCTTGATGCAGGCCAAAATCCCATTGGCTTTTTTTGCTGCCACATCACATTGTTGGCTCATGTTTAACTTGTTGTCCACCAGGCCTCCAAGATCTTTTTCACACGTAATGCTCTCGAGCCAGGCGTCCCCCATTCTGTATCTTTGCATTTCATTTTTTCTGCCTAAGTGGAGTATCTTGCATTTGTCACTGTTGAACTTCATTTTGTTAATTTTGGCCCATCTCTCTAATCTGTCAAGATCGTTTTGAATCCTGCTCCTGTCCTCTGGAGTATTGGCTATTCCTCCCAATTTGGTGCCGTCTGCAAACTTGGTGATCCTGCCTTCTAAGCCTTCATCTTAAGTCGTTAATAAAGATGTTGAACAGGACCGGGCCCAGGACAGAACCCTGCTTGTGGCACTCCACTCGTCACTTCTTTCCAAGATGAAGAGGAAGCATTGGGGAGCACCCTCTGGGTTCGTCCATTTAACCAATTACAGATTCACCTCACCGTAGTTTTGCCTAGCCTACATTGGACTAGTTTCCTTGCCAGAAGATCGTGGGGGACCTTGTCGAAGGCCTTACTGAAATCCAGGTACGCTACATCCACGGCATTCCGTGCATCTACCCAGCTTGTAACTCTTATCGAAAAAAGAGATCAGATTAGTCTGGCATGACTTGTTTTTGATAAATTCATGTTGACTATTAGCGATGACCACATTTGTTTCTAAGTGTTTGCAGATCACTTCCTTAACAATCTTTTCCAGAATCTTGCCTGGTAGCGACGTGAGGCTGACCGGACAGTAATTGTTTGGGTCATCCTTTTTTCCCTTCTTGAAGATTGGGACCACATTGGCCCTCCTCCAATCTGCTGGAACTTCTCCCGTTCTCCAAGAACTCTCAAAGATGGTTGCCAATGGTTCCGAAATGACTTGATTGAAGAAAGGATTCAGAAATGGTTGGAATTTCTGAAGCAGAATATATACTGTATTTATTCGACTATAATGTGCCATTGAATGTAATTTACACCTCAATGTTGAAGGTGTAAATATGGATTTGCTCTTGAATTTAATGTGTCCAACAGCTCAGTTACAGCATGTTGGGGAGGCAGACAGCATGAATGAGGCCATCTGTGAAGTCATGCCCCTCCATCAGGCCGAATCTGACAAATTTGACAGCCTTCCACCATTCCCAACTGGCCTCATTTACAAGGCCCTTAAAACCTCCTCCTTGGTTTGAAGGCCTCATGAATGAGGCCAGTTGGAAACTGCATAGGACTGAGCTTAGTTATAGGCAGGCCACCTGGAAGTCCTTGGCTAAGTGGCAGGAAGGACTGGGTCATCGGCTGTGCCCCTTCCTCGTTCTCCAGGCGGCACAGAAGCCTGAGGTTGCTGCCACCTCTTAGAATAGTCTCTTCACTCCCCGTCCCTCATCCAGTCTCTGGGTTCTTCCACTTATGTCATGTTTCACTTACGTCAGTTTATGCATGTGATTCCAGCATACCATTGAATCTAATGCATACCACAATTTTGGCAATGTGCTTTCACCAAAAAAGGTGACTTGAGTTAATGTGATATACATATCACATATATATATATACATACACACACACACACACACACACACATACATACTTTGGGAACATGTACTTTAATAATAATAATAAACCTTTATTTATACCCCGCTAACATCTCCCGAAGGACTCGGTGCATTTTACAAGAGGCCGAGGCCCAATACATCAATAAAACAACAGCATAACAAATACAACAATAAATAAACTCATAAAACAAAGAAATAAACATTAAAACAATAGCAATAAACATTAGACAATAACACCATGATGCATTTAAAAACTAAGGCCGGGCCAAATGTAATGATTAAAAATATTAAAATACTGAACATGACAGGTGAGATTGATAGGTTTTTGGAGATAGGTGCAGTGTGCAGACAGTCTTAAATCTCTAGTAAAGTGCATTTGGGACATGATCCTTGGAGTTTCCTATTCTGGGAAGGCACACTGGAACAACCACGTCTTCACGCTCTTCCTAAAGACTGCCAACGTTGGGACTTGTCTGATGTCCTTGGGGAGAGAGTTCCAGAGTCGGGGGGCCATCACAGAGAAGGCCCTGTCCCTCGTCCCCACCAATCGTGCTTGCGATGCAAGTGGGATCGTGAGCAGGGCCTCTCCGGGTGATTGAAGAGATCGTGTGGGTTCGTATACAGAGATGCGGTCACTTTGGGTACAAGACTAGTAGAATAAGGTCTATGAGTATGTATTATATTATGTTAAGAAAATTACTTTAAAATAGGTGAGGAATATTATCCTCACCAGTATCCCATCTCTGCCATCTTTTACATTCTTTTATTTTATTTGCACATTGTGAGTTTAATGTCCTCACAAGTGGAGGACATTACCTGAAATAATTATTCCTCCAAGTGATTTAAGGGAATGGGAGCTGCATTAGACAAGGGGCATATTAACACTGTTTTTTCATGCATCTTAGAGACAACTTCAAAGTGCAGCAGCACTTTCAGCCTCTTAAAAGAGATAAGCAAAATTGGGGGATACTCCAAAAAAGAGTAATGTGCACCAGTATGCTCTAGTTTAAACCATGTTGCCTGGTGAAATCAGCTCCAAAGGATGCAAACCATTGCACAGATTCTCAGAGCATTCCACTGATTCCACTGGTTCACGCATACACATTTTGTTATCTGCTTTGTGTTTACACTGCCATATAATCCAGTTCAAAGCAGATAATCTGGATTTTTTATGCCAGTGTAGAAGGGGCTTTAGATCCATGCTGCTATGCTAAGGGAATGCAGCTTGCCCCTGATTTTTTTTTTCTGATTAAGAAATTTGTAGCATAATCCTGTCTTCTGCCTACGTCTCGCTTGCTGGCAGGAGCCATTGTTTTCTTTCCTACTTTACTCTTCCTGCCAAATCCTGGCTGTTCAGCCCATACATACTTATTAATAGCGTATCTTCAGACGTAGGACATTCCTTGTGAAACACCATTTTAAAACTGCGTTTTTCTATACTTCTTTTCAGCCTTTAAATGCGTTGCGTGGGAGCATGTAAATTCAAAGAAGCTGTCAAGGTTGACTATATTGTACTTTTATTGCATTGTTCAGTTAGAAGGAGAACCACAAAGGTTTTGATTTACCAAATCTTGCCTGCAGTTATTTTTTATCATCACTAGATGTCAGTGCAGATACATCAGATCATTTTATACACGATTCCTTGGATATGTCAAAGGGAAATGGATTGGAATAATCTGGCTTCATGTTTTATCTAGATAGCAGTTTGAAGAACTGTGAAACATTGCTATGGGTCCAGATTGTAACATGATAATGTAATTCTGCTGGAAACACATGCAGATTGGTTTTTTTTAATGAAATGGTAAAACAGGTGAAATATTATTTAGTTCCCATTGTAATTTACTCACATTCCATTTTGCAGGACTAAAAGTATCAATAGGCACAGAACCCCTCCTTTTCAGGCTTCTATTTGCAATGGAAGCAACTTAGTAGGAACTCTTTTCCGATGAAAATTGCAGCTGCTGAGAAGTGATTCCCATAGGACAACTGGTTTATAGAATCATAGAATCAAAGAGTTGGAAGAGACCTCATGGGCCATCCAGTCCAACCCCATTCTGCCAAGAAGCAGGAATATTGCATTTAAATCACCCCTGACAGATGGCTATCCAGCCTCTGTTTAAAAGCTTCCAAAGAAGGAGCCTCCACCACACTCCGGGGCAGAGAGTTCCACTGCTGAACGGCTCTCACAGTCAGGAAGTTCTTCCTAATGTTCAGATGGAATCTTCTTTCTTGTAGTTTGAAGCCATTGTTCCGCTTCCTCGTGTCCAGGGCAGCAGAAAACAAGCTTGCTCCCTCCTCCCTGTGGCTCCCTCTCACATATTTATACATGGCTATCATATCTCCTCTCAGCCTTCTCTTCTTCAGGCTAAACATGCCCAGCTCCTTAAGCCACTCCTCATAGGGCTTGTTCTCCAGACCCTTGATCATTTTAGTGGCCCTTTTCTGGACACATTCCAGCTTGTCAATATCTCTCTTGAATTGTGGTGCCCAGAATTGGACACAATATTCCAGGTGTGGTTTAACCAAAGCAGAATAGAGGGGTAGCATTACTTCCCTAGATCTAGACACTTAGACTCCTATTGATATAGGCCAAAATCCCATTGGCTTTTTTTTTTTTGCCCCCACATCACATTGTTGGCTCACGTTTAACTTGTTGTCCATGAGGACTCCAAGATCTTTTTAACACGTACTGCTCTCAAGCCAGGCATTGTCCCCCATTTTGTATCTTTGCATTTCATTTTTTCTGCCTAAGTGGAGTATCTTGCATTTCTCACTGTTGAACTTCATTTTGTTAGTTTTGGCCCATCTCTCTAGTTTGCCAAGATTGTTTTGAATTCTGCTCCTGTCCTCTGGAGTATTGGCTATCTCTCCCAATTTGGTGTCGTCTGCAAACTTGATGATCATGCCTTCTGGTTTATGTGTGTGTTGTGATCCTATGAGTTCTCATTCATGGTATTTATTTTAAAGAATGTTCATGTTTACTAATAGCTAAATGAAAATGATGCCGTGTTATTCCTTGGAAGCATTTTTGTTTGTTTTTGAAAAAGATGGCTGCCTCTACTGGCTCTAACATAATCCATTGTGGCCTAGATCATCGGCCACAATGGATTATGTTCTTCTGAGTAAAAATCCTCTTACATTGGAAGCAAGGCATTTTGACCTCTTAAACTCTTTGTCAGAGAAGACTAAAGATCATTTCAAAGATCATTACAGCTCCCATGATTCCATAGCATTGAAAGATCATAGCATAAAGATCATTACAGCTCCCATGATTCCATAGCATTGAACCATAGCAGTTAAAGTGATGTCATATTGCATTAATTCCATAGTGTAGATATACTTCTCTTCGACTACTCCTACCTCAGACTGGTTAGTACAGGAAATCAGTACATCTACAAGCCCCACGAGTCCCTCTGTTTATAAGATTCTATTGAATTGGGGGGGGGGGGTAATTTCAACAATTTCCCTTTTTCCTGCATACTCCTTGTTCCCCCTGAAAATCTTCTCTAGGGGATTTGTAAATCCCGGAAGAAGAATGTACAATATACCAATCCTATTTCTTTGGTCTCATTTAAGTATTTAATGGGTTGTTGTAGGTTTTTTTGGGCTATATGGCCATGGTCTAGAGGCATTCTGTCCTGACGTTTCGCTTGCATCTATGGCAAGCATCCTCAGAGGTAGTGAGGTCTGTTAGAACTAGGAAAAAGGATTTATATATCTGTGGAATGACCAGGGTGGGACAAAGGATTCTTGTCTGCTGGAGCTAGGTGTGAATGTTTCAACTGACCACCTTGATTAGCCTTTGATTGCCTGGCAGTGCCTGGAGCAATCTTTTGTTGAAAGGTGATTAGATGTCCTTGTTTGTTTCCTCTCTGTTGTTGTGCTGTTGTAATTTTAGAGTTTTTTAATACTGGTAGCCAGATTTTGTTCATTTTCATGGTTTTCTCCTTTCTGTTGAAATTGTTCACATGCTTGTGGATTTCAATGGCTTCTCTGTGTAGTCTGACAGAGCACCTGATGAACCAACCTGGACACAGCATTTTATTTGAGAATACAGAAATGCTGGACCACACCAACAACCACCATGTCAGACTACAGAGAGGAGCATGTGCTAGGATCAGGCCCGTAGCCAGGATTTTGTTTCGGGGGGAGCTGAGTTTGATTCGGGGGGGGGGGGGCTGAGTCTGAGTGAAAGAGGGTCTACCCTAGCAAACCTTTTGTATCGTTACCCCAATCCCCCCATGCATATGGGTTATATTGAGCATGGTGATCAGATCATGATATGAATAAACATAACAGTTTAAATAGTGTACCCGTAAGGCCTTCTCGCGGACCACCATGAGAATTTGGGGGGGGGGGGATTGGGGGGCTTCAGCCTGGCTACATGCCTGGCTAGGATCCTCTTAGTATGCAGACTACATTGGAACCGTGGTGGAGATAGGCACATGCACACATTCTATTTCATTATTACAAGGGTCTGGAGAACAAGCCCTATGAGGAGCGGCTTAGGGAACTGGGCATGTTTAGCCTGAAGAAGAGAAGGCTGAGAGGAGATATGATAGCCATGTATAAATATGTGAGAGGAAGCCACAGGGAGGAGGGAGCAAGCTTGTTTTCTGCTTCCTTGGAGACTAGGACGCGGAACAATGGCTTCAAACTACAAGAGAGGAGATTCCATCTGAACATGAGGAAGAACTTCCTGACTGTGAGAGCCGTTCAGCAGTGGAACTCTCTGCCCCGGAGTGTGGTGGAGGCTCCTTCTTTGGAAGCTTTTAAGCAGAGGCTGGATGGCCATTTGTCAGGGGTGATTTGAATGCAATATTCCTGCTTCTTGGCAGGGGGTTGGACTGGATGGCCCATGAGGTCTCTTCCAACTCTTTGATTCTAGGATTCTATGATTCTATGATACACAAATCGGTGTTTGAAATATCTTCTGTATTGATAACTATTTTTTAAGACACCCAAGATTCATAACACTCAATATACTGAAATTTCCTATTCCGCTCTGTGTGCGTGTGGAAAAGGGTGTGTGTATGTTTTACATTATACTGTTTTATCTATCAAGAAAATCAATTAAATAATGTGCAGCCAATTAATAAAAAGAGGGAGCCCATTACATTCACAGTATAATTGAGAAAAGCTTATAGAGCAAATACAGGTGATGTCAACGCAGTTCAACATCAGAAGAGTATCAGAAATAATGTAAAATTTAAAGGGCAGGTGTAGCATGCAACTCTGTCCAAATGAACAACTACTGGCATAGTAAAATTACAGTGATATGAAATTAATTATACCATTCTTTTCAGGGTGATGAGGCAGAGGGAATTATAGATTCATGGTGGATTTTATAAAGTCAGTACTCTTTCCCTTTTATTTATTACCACTCTCCAACAAATGGCTTGTTAACTTAGCTATACAAAGATTGAACATTGTTAACACTGAAGAAATTATTATTGTTGTGTTCATGAAAACAATGCTACTTTATGTTCCACTAGTTTATCCCATTATAAACTTTTAACAGATAAAAAGGTATCCCAGAAAACACAGTTTTGATTTTCAGATATGTGAATTAAATTAAAACATAACCTTTAAAATATAGAGTGCACCTGCACTGGGAAATCTGCCATCACATTTTGGTACCAGTATTTCCCCAACATGAATACAACTTGCCATCCCTAATCAGAGATCTGCAATTAGGAAAGAGTCAGAGCAACGAATTTTATAGAACAGCAGCTGAGCTGGAAGGCATTTGGTCATTCTAATGCTTGTAATCTTTTTAAAATACTTGAAAAATACTTTGCAAAATATGGCTATCTGCACCAGAAGGTAGTATTTCAGTGCTAATACAAAACAGAATAACTTACAATTTAAGAAATAAGACTTATGTCTTCATGGGATGAAGACAAACGTGCATATGTTTTAATTGGGGGAAAGGATAAAAGGCAGGTTACATCTCTGTCACTCCTTCCCACCTACTACTAAGGAGGCTGTTCAGGTCCTGAACCGTTGCTTGGCCGCTGTATCGGACTGGATGAGGGCGAACAAATTGAAATTGAATCCAGATAAGACAGAGGTACTCCTGGTCAGTCGAAAGGCCGAACAGGGTATAGGGTTACAGCCTGTGTTGGACGGGGTTACACTCCCCCTGAAGACGCAGGTTCGCAGCTTGGGTGTGATCCTGGACTCTTCGCTAAGCTTGGAACCCCAGGTTTCGGCGGCGTCCAGGGGAGCATTTGCACAACTCAAACTTGTGCGCCAGCTGCGCCCGTACCTTGGGAAGTCTGATTTGGCCACGGTGGTCCACGCTCTGGTTACATCCCGGATTGATTACTGCAACGCGGTCTACGTGGGGTTGCCCTTGAAGACTGCCCGGAAGCTTCAGATGGTCCAGCGCTCGGCAGCCAGGTTGCTAACGGGAGCGGCACTCAAGGAGCACATCACTCCTCTGTTGAGCCAGCTCCACTGGCTGCCAATCCGCTACCGGGCACAATTCAAGGTGCTGGCTTTAGCCTATAAAGCCCTAAACGGTTCTGGCCCCGCTTACCTCTCCAAACGCATCTCCACCTATGAACCGACTAGAACATTAAGATCGTCTGGGGAGGCCCTGCTCTCGATCCCGCCTGTGTCACAGGCGCGCTTGGCGGGGACGAGAGACAGGACCTTCTCAGTGGTGGCCCCTCGGCTATGGAATGCCTTGCCGGCAGACATCAGACAGGCACCTTCGTTGCTGACGTTTCGGAGAATGGTCAAGACCTGGCTTTATGAACAAGCGTTTGGCTAAGCAATGCAACTAATCAAGGAAGACGGTAAATGGAACATAGGAACGGCACAACGACTATGAGAACGGATCTGATTTCAACTGAGGCGTTATTTATGTTGTTTGTTGATTTGTCCTGTCTGATTGTTAATTGTTGTGGATCGACGTCGTCGATCCTGTTGTTGCATTGTTGTGTTTTAATTGCACTGTAAACCGCATTGAGTCTCCTGTTAAGGGCTGAAAAATGCGGTATAAAAATGAAGCAAATAAATAAATACTTTGCTCTGCCTGTGAAAAGGAAACTCAACAACATTAAATACTTATTGTCGAAAGCTTTCATGGCCGGAATCACTGGGTTGTTGTAGGTTTTTTCGGGCTATATGGCCATGTTCTAGAGGCATTCTAGAGGCATTCTCTCCTGAGGTTTCGCCTGCATCTATGGCAACAACCCATTATGGCACTATTTTGTGTCCTGTTTCTTACAAATCCGCCTCCCTCTCTATGATACACAGAGTATTGGGGACTTTGGCTCATTGAATCAACCCATTTCATTGACTGCAACATGAACTGCATTGAGGTTCTTAAGCATGGTGTCTAGGTAGTCTTTATAATAGAGTACAGCAGCCCCCCTGATGGTCCAGCGGTTTAAACCACTGAGCTGCTGAACTTGCTGACCAAAAGATTGGTGGTATGAATCCGGGGAGCAGAGTGAGCTCCCACTGTTAGGCCCAGCTTCTGCCAACCTAGCATTTCGAAAACAATCAAATGTGAGTAGATCAATAGGTACTGCTTCTGTGGGAAGGTAATGGCTCGCCGTGCAGTCATGCTGGCCACATGACCTAGGAGGTGTCTATGGACAATTCCGCTCTTTGGCTTAGAAATGGAGATGAGCACCACCCCCCAGAGTCAGACACAACTAGACTTCATGTCAGGAGAAACCTTTCCCTTTCCCTTTACAGCAGTGCAATATGGATAATATACCAAAGTTAGACAGGAAGCATACTGATCTTAAACGAAGAGAGGACACAGACATTTTAATATCAAATTAATCAGTGCCTTATCACTTCTACAAGAAGTTTCAGATATGTCAAAATAACTTCCTCACAACAGGTTTTGGCATTTATCGTCTTGTCAATCATACCCAGTGCTATTGAATTTTTCTTCAGTCTTCACTGTTTTGCCTTAAGTAGCCTGATTGAAGTTACTGAAAATCAAGCCAAATCTCACTTACTCAGGAAGCTTTCAAGTTATAAAATTTGTGATGTGGGGATTTGGAGTACACTCTTTCCATGAGCAGAACAGCTGTCATGCAATACTTTGGTGGTAAAAATGAGGAGAGGTTTTCTAGCAATCCTACCTCCTTGTCCTTTGAAAGTCTGTTCTGAAGAGCAGCAGTGCAGAGATGGCATAGTAGGTGAAGAGACAGTTACACCACCAACCCTCTTATTACAGAATTATAACGGCAAGGGCAACTCTCATTCTAACCCATAAGATTTTTTTTAATTATACAGTGTCTTTTATATTCCATCTTTTGAACCTTATAACTCAGTCTACACAGTGACCGGTATGTGATGTTTTGTATTAGTACACTTATTTGTCTCAGGGGAGCGTGCTTGCTCCATCCATGTTCAACATCTACACAAATGACCAGCCACTGCCAGAAGGGACAGAGAGTTTCATCTATGCTGATGATCGTGCCATTACTGCTCAAGCAGGGAGCTTTGAGATGGTAGAACAGAAGCTTTCCGAAGCTCTAGGTGCTCTTACTGCCTATTACAGGGGAAACCAGCTGATCCCTAACCCATCCAAAACACAGACATGTGCCTTTCATCTCAAGAACAGAGAAGCATCCTGAGCTCTGAAGATCACCTGAGAAGGAATCCCACTGGAGCATTGCAGCGCACCCAAATACCTGGGCGTCACTCTGGACCGTGCTCTTACCTACAAGAAGCACTGCCTGAACATCAAGCAAAAAGTGGGTGCTAGAAACAATATCATACGAAAGCTGACTGGCACAACCTGGGGATCACAACCAGGTACAGTGAAGACATCTGCCCTTGCGCTGTGCTACTCCGCTGCTGAGTATGCATGCCCAGTGTGGAACACATGTCACCACATTAAAACAGTGGATGTGGCTCTTAATGAGACATGCCGCATTATCACGGGGTCTCTGCACCCTACACCACTGGAGAAATTACACTGCTTAGCCGGCATCGCACCACCTGACATCCGCCGGGAAGTAGCAGCCAATAGTGAAAGGACCAAGGCAGAGACATCTCCAGCTCATCCCCTGTTTGGGTATCAGCCAGCACGTCAACGACTTAAATCTAGAAATAGTTTTCTAAGATCTACAGAGACGCTCGCTGGAACACCTCAGCAAGCGAGAGTCCAAAAGTGGCAGGCTCAAACCCAGAACCTCAATCATGGCTGATACCAAATGAGAGAAACTCCCCCCTGGGCACAGAGGACTGGGTGACTTGGAAGGCGCTGAACAGACTGCGTTCTGGCACCACGAGATGCAGAGCCAACCTTCAGAAATGGGGCTACAGGGTGGAATCCTTGACATGCGAGTGTGGAGAGGAGCAAACCACTGACCACCTGCTGCAATGCAACCTGAGCCCTGCCACGTGCACAATGGAGGACCTTCTTGCAGCAACACCAGAGGCACTCCAAGTGGCCAGATACTGGTCAAAGGACATTTAATCAACTACCAAACTCACAAATGTTGTATTTTGTCTGTTTGTTTGCTTTGTTCTGTTAGAAATGTAATATAATTTGACTGGTTGTCCTGACACGACAAATAAATAGTATTATAGATGTTATTTATTTATGAATTTCATATGAAAAGCACTGCATAAATTAGTATAAAACTGATAAAAAATAGAAGGAGCATAGGGCTCAATATCTTTCGAGGAAAAACAGGAAACAGATGTATGGATATTATTACAGACCTATAGATATTATTATAGACATAGATGTTATTATTTTTATTGTTATTTTTATAGATATTATATAGCTATTGTTATTATAGATGTATACATATTATTATACGTTATATAGATATTATTATTATAGACATAGATATTATAGGCCAGTGTTTCTCAACCTGGGGGTCGGGACCCCTGAGGGGTCGCTAAAGACCACCAGAAAACACAGTATTTTCTGTTGGTCATGGGGGTTCTGTGTGGGAAGTTTGGCCCAATTCTATCATTGGTGGGGTTCAGAACGCTCCTTGATTGTAGGTGAACTATAAAACCCAGTACTGACAACTCCCAAATGTCAACGTCTATTTTCCTCAAACCCCATTTGGATATATTGAATATCTATGCCAACTTTGGTCCAGATCCATCATTGTTTGAGCCCACAGTGCTTTCTGGATGTAGGCAAACTACAACTCCCAAACTCAAGGTCAATGCCCACCAAACCCTTCCAGTATTTTCTGTTGATCATGGGAGTTCTCTGTGCCAACTTTGGTTCAATTCCATTGTTGGTGGGATTCAGAATGCTTTTTGTTTACATGTTAACTATAAATCCCAGCAACTACAACTCCCAAATGACAAAATCAATCCCCCCGCCAACCCCACCAGTATTCAAATTTGGGCATACCGAGTATTTGTGCCAAATTTGCTCCAGTGAATGAAAATACATCCTGCAGATCATTATTTACATGGCGATTCATAATGTTAGGGTTATGGTTGGGGGTCACCACAACATGAGGAACTGTATTAAGGGGTCACAGCATTAAGAAGGTTGAGAACCACTGTTATAGGCATATAGGTATTACTGTTATAAATGTACAGATATTTTTAACAGACAGATATTATACTAATAGACATATGGATATTATTATAGACCTGTAGATATTATTATAGGCATATAGACATTATTACAGACATATAGATATTAGGATAAAAATGTAGATATTATTGTTAAAGACATATAGATATCATCGACATATATGTTATTATAGATTGATAGATATTATTATGATATATAGATATTATTATTATTGTAGATATATTATAGCCCAGGGTTGGTATAAAGTAAAAATGGATGGCCATCTTTTGGGAGTGTTTTGATTCTGCCTTCCTGGACAGCCTTTGTAGATAGTGTGCCTTTTTGTCCCTTCTTTGAATACTGGACTTCATTTCCCAGAATGCCTTCCCATAACTCAGTATGGGTGGGGTTTCTGGGCACACACACACAGAATCCCTGTGAGTTCCCAGCAGCAGAAGAGAGGGAACCAATCTAGTTTCCCTAAGAAGGAAGTTCCAGAACTTGGGAGCAACCGCTGAGAAAGAAATTGCCCATTTTTCAACAGATGCATTTTTGCGGGTGGTAGAACCAAGAGAAGGGTGTCCCCCAGATATCAGCTCCCAGGCAGGCTTCTGTGAGAGAATGCAGTCTTTTGGATTGTGTGGACCTGAGTCATATCTTCTTACTTACTTACTTAGGCGATCCCTCGTTGGACGAGTAAGATGGTCTTCCATCATGGGTTTCCTTGTGGATTCATAGGTGGCTGTGGAGCCCTATTCTTGATCCGCATCTTCTCCCACAGTGAAGGCATTGGTTTCCAGGTGGAAGGCGGTCCCGGTCGGGGTTGGCTTGACGCGCCTTCCTCCTGGCACGTTTCTCTCTTTCACCCTCCACTTGTGCCTCCTCGAATTCTGCAGCACTGCTGGTCACAGCTGATCTGCAGCTGGAACGGTCAAGGGCCAGGGCTTCCCAGTTCTCAATGTCTATGCCAGAGATTTTTAGGTTGGCTTTGAGGCCATCTTTAAATCTCTTTTCCTGTCCACCAACATTCCGTTTTCCGTTCTTGAGTTCAGAGTAGAGCAACTGCTTTGGGAGACAGTGGTCAGGCATCTGGACAGCGTGGCCGGTCCAGAAAGGAGTTGATGGCAGAGGACCATCGCTTCAATGCTAGTGGTCTTTGCTTCTTCCAGCACGCTGACGTTTGTCCACTTGTCTTCCCAAGAGATTTGCAGGATTTTCCGGAGGCAGCACTGATGGAATCGTTCCAGGAGTTGCATGTGACTTCTGTAGACAGTCTGTATCTCACAGGCATAGAGCAGGGTTGGGAGGACAATAGCTTTATAGACAAGCACCTTGGTATCCCTACGGATGTCCCAGTCTTCAAACACTCTCTGCTTCATTCGGGAAAATGCTGCACTCGCAGAGCTCAGGCGGTGTTGTATTTCGGTGTCGATATTGACTTTGGTGGAGAGATGGCTGCCAAGGTAGCGGAAATGGTCAACATTTTCTAATGTTACACCATTAAGTTGTATCTCTGGCATTGGGGAGGGGATGGCTGGTGACTGCTGGAACAGCACTTTGGTTTTCTCGATGATCTCGACCTTGCAAAGGCATTTGATACAGTGAACCGCAGCGCTCTCTGGACCATCCTCCAAAAAATGGGGTGCCCAAACAAATTTGTGAACATCCTGCGGCTCCTCCATGATGACATGTTGGCAACAGTCTTGGACAGCAGTGGCTCCCAAAGTGACCAATTTAAGGTGGAATCGGGTGTCAAACAGGGATGTGTTATTGCCCCAACTTTATTCTCCATCTTCATCGCTATGATACTTCACCTTGTTGATGGGAAGCTTCCCACCGGAGTGGAAGTCATCTATCGGACAGATGGCAAGGTGTTTAACCTCAGCAGACTGAAAGCCAAAACCAAAGTTACAACAACATCTGTTATAGAACTCCAGTATGCTGATGACAATGTCGTCTGTGCGCATTCAGAAGATCTACAAGCCACTCTAAACACCTTCGCAGAAGCATACACGAAGCTTGGCCTGTCACTGAACATCATATCTTCTATTTAGTGATTCAAAGCACTAGATGATGGATTTATATGTCGGGGGAGAATTATTATGCATACTTCTCTCTCACTTTCTTTACTGCACACTTCTCATTGTGAATTCAGTGGAACCTATCATGCTACGTCAGATGACTATTTGGCAAAGTATTTATATTGCAACAGTACTAATGCAGATTAAGCTTGGAAAAGATGATTATCTTAACAAGGATTTGCATACTTATATAAAAGCCACCTGCAAAATCTATAGATATCTGACCACACCCAATTATTTATGACATTTGAGAGCAAGAGCACCAATTATTTTATGGAATCGGTATGGAAAATCAAAATGATGTGTTTCAAAGGCCATTTCATTTGTCTTTACGAAAGACAAACTTGAGATCAACATGACTACATTTTTGTGGTGTTTTGACCTTTTGATGAGCATTCTAATTTTGTATTAAGTTTCCAGTAACTCGTAAGTTAAGCATAATGCCAGTGAAATGTGATCCACTGAAAATGAACAGTTTTATTTCTAGGAGAAAATGTTAGGTGACAACAGCGTCAACTACGAGAAAATGTGCTGTCATTTCTTATCCCTCACACAAAGATTTGTATCTGAGGATGACTTTGCAGAAGGCAAGGCAAAGGGCTTGATTTCACGGTTACCACCTTCTGATGTAATCCTGCTTTGCCATTTTTCTTTTATTCTAGAAATGCCCCAGCATGGAAAAATAATGTCACAGAGATCTTTTATCATGGATTAGCAAAAAAAACAAACAAACCCCAGGTTCATAGTCTCTGTGCCAGTCATAAATGCACAGACGATATTATTTTCCTTACTTCATTAAAACATAGTTCAGCCTCTTAAATGCATTGCCTGTATGCTTCAAAATTTATTTATTTATTATTTAGTTAGAACTTTTTTTTGACCTCCGCAGAGGGACTCAGTCCGGTTCACAACAAAAGATTCCTAAACAATAGTTTAAAACATCACATCCCATAATACACTAACATATTAAAATACAATCATATAATTACATAAAACCAAGTCGTCAGAATGAAGTCACAATTCATCGCCATCCGTCCGTGTGGTCAGGAGTTATTGACTCACTCATCAAATGCTAAATTCCAGAGCCAAGTTTTAATCAGTTTTCTAAAAGTCAGGAGAGAAGGGGCAGTTCTAATCTCCAGTGGGAGAGAGTTCCAGAGCCGAGGGGCTACCACTGAGAAGGCCCTGTCCCTCATCCCCACCAGACGCGCTTGCGAGGGTGGTGGGACCGAGAGCAGGGCCCCTCCAGAAGATCTTAACAACCTTGATGGTTCATAGGGGAGAATCCGTTCGGACAGGTAAACTGGGCCGGAGTCATTTAGGAATTTATAGGTCAACACCAGCACTTTGAATTGTGCTCAGAAGCTAATTGGCAGCCAGTGGAGCTGGCGCAACAGAGGAGTAGTATGCTCCCTGTACCCTGCTCCTGTTAGTAATCTGGCTGCCGCTCGTTGGACTAATTGCAACTTCTGGGCAATCTTCGGAGGCAACCCCACGTAGAGAGCGTTGCAGTAGTCTATACGGGATGTAACCAGAGCGTGGACCACCGCAAAGATCCTATGCTTTGTGTAGGTAAAGAGCTGTCCTGTGTATTCTTACTTGGATGTAAGTTCCACTGAGTTTGTAAACAGTGATTTCTGGGGGGGGGGGGGGGGGGGGAATCATGCATTGTTTTGCTTGACGTTTATTATTTGCTTATGAGTTTTACTGTGATATTTGTATTTTTTTGTTGTTGGCGGCGGCCTTGGCCTTTGTAAGCCGCATCGAGTCCTTCGGGAGATTTTGCGGGGTATAAATAATTGTGCTACCACTATGTGACATCAGTAGATTTTACACAAAACAATTGTCCATTTTTAAACTGTCCTAGTAGATAACAATATCCCACAGTAGATCAAGCCATCACCCTGTGCATTGCTATTTTGTTCGTATTGTGGTTTGCAGAAGCCTGCTTAAGTTTTGTGGTCATTAATGCATCTAATATTTTGTTTTCTAAGTCTTGTAAACTTGTAGATAAAGTTTACTATGGCTTGAAACCTGTAGAATTCCCTGAAATGATCTGAAAATAGAGCCATAATTGCTTATAATAGCAATTCCAGTGAAGTATTCAGCTAAGAACATTCTTATGCATTTCACTAATTTCTCTCCACTGCCTGATCATTTTAAAATCAACCTGTATTAGCTGTAAATTACTAATAAGCCCTATGGCGAAACACCGCTAAATGTATAGGTAGCTTAATCTTGTATAACACAACAGAAACTACTTTGTAGCATGGCTCACAATGGCTTCAACTAAATCATTCAAATTAACACAACAGTTTAACCCGGTTTAACTTCTTACAGCTTAACTAATCATGTAGTGACAGGAGGCATTCATTTCCTGTCCTGTTTTACCAGATCCATGGGGATAACTTTTATTTGAATTTTGGCTAGTTCTTTTGTTTTTGACATTCCCTGTGTTTCCAGTTGCTCTTTTCATATCAAAGGTGTTGTGTCAAAATAAATGTTTGATCATCAGCATAATGTTGTTTAGAGCGGTTTAGTTTTTAAATTGCAAAGAAGATGTAATCTTGTCCATTGATTTTTTTTTCATCTTACAATGGTGTCTGCATTTTCATGGATAACTTGTGTAACACTGGTATGATGTGTTGTATGAAGGAGCTTTTCATGCTATCTTGGCACATAATATGAGCCCTATTATGACTTACTATGACAAGATCATGCCACGTATTGATGTGATTTTCTGCCCAAGATAGCCTTCCATTCCTAGTTTTCTCCAAGATCGTTCCTCTTGGTTCGGTCACTACACTCTGTGCTTTTTTATATAGAACAGCAGGACTCAAAATCTCCTAGGCTGTTTCTAAGGTACCAGGAGGATGCCAGTGGCCTCCCGGTGCTCCCGCAAAATGGTCTTTGGATCATGTTGTGGTTTATCTGGCTTACCAGTTTAATGGTTGCAGTTCCCCTGGGTAGGTTCAGGATCACCCTACTGGATCTGTGGGAACTTCCATTGCCCTTCTGAGGGGTTTTCTTCTGAAGATCTCTGTTGAACAGATGCTTCACCTATTTCATATGCCTTCATCTTGCACAACGTGGTTAATGCTCACTGTTGTAAATGTGTAGCATTTGGCAGAGCCATCTTTTTCCTTTCTGTGAAGGGTCATTCCACAAGGTCATTGCCCACTTCTATGGTCTTCATGAGGAACTTGCAACTGGATGCAGTTTGCCATGCTGCCACATGGTCCACGCCGCTTAGCTTTGTGCCTCACTACAAATTGGATGTCTCCTCCAAGAGGGATGCTTCATTTGGAATGGCAGTCCTCTTCTCTGCGGTAGCATGACGCCCACCAGCCAGAGTTGATAGCTCACTAATCTACCATATGTGCGATTCAAAGTTGACTACAAGAAATTACAAGTTGCTTACCTGTAACTGTAGTTTCCTGAGTAGTCACCTGTGAATTTGCACATCCCTGCCCATCCTCCTCTCGAGTGTAATGCCCCGCCTTCTAGCTGCTTTGTGACGGAAGAGAACTGGAGGCCTAGCCCCGTTCATGGGCTATATATACTCGGGGTGGGCGGGGCGAGGCGGGGGTAAAATGTCTATTTTAATCTTCCAGAATGTTCCGAAGCTGGTATGATGTGTCACTGGTACGTTTGAAATGTTTCCATTTTGCATATCGCAGCAGTTATTATATCTGATGTGACCAGTGCATAATCCTAAGACACAGTTGATAGAGTCTAGATTTAGGACAAGCTGAGTCAAATATTTTTTTTATAAAATATCTCTTTGATTCTTTTCTGATCAGGGAAGTAATGATTTGTTTCCTCTGTGTGGTCCCTGTGAAATGCAAACATATGGGTCTCCTGCGCCTGTGCCGACAGTCTTGGAACTCGCTAGAAGCTTAAAGATACATTTTGGTGGAAGCCCCACCCACTCTCCCCTTGATAGCATATATCGCCCCAGTTCCTCTTTTCCGCTGCAGTAGCAGGAGTTAGGAACCACTCTTCATTTGTGACTAGCCAGGCGCAAAATTCACACAGTTTATGCCAGAAACAATGTTTCCTGTACAGGAAGCAGTGCTTTCTATCCAGAAAAAATATTCCTGCTTTCGGTGGAAACCAATCATGTGAATTTTGTGCCTAATAATTCCCCAACTCCAGTATATTCTGAGCAGGAAACTGCATTTTCTGTGCAGAAAAAATGTGGTTTTTCTACTCTGAAAATGCAGTTTTCTGGAGAATATAACCATGTATAAATTTTGCCTAGAATCAGCCCCATACTCTGTAGACTATCCATCCATGATTCTTCTCATCAGGGCTTCTTGATACATTTTCCCACCATTTTCCCCAAGTACTTTGAATATTTCTCCCATCTCTTTACCTTACTATTTCTGTTATAGTTATAAGCTTTAAGTCTTCATTTCTACAATAGTTAGGATATATCTGCCTTATTTGTTTCTTGAGTGTGCCATAGCTATATTTATCCATTTTTGCTCCCTGGATTATTGTGGCTGTCTGGAGAACCAACTTCACCTAAGTACCTTTGGATTTAATGAACAAATATAGTGTAATAATATAGTTTGTCTTCATCAAGAGAGGTTGGAATATTTAAGGAAAATGAGTTAATGATTTTTTGTAGGTCAGGATACCAAGAATGTGGTGTTAACTAACTATAGGCGTGCTTCATCTATAGTAGTAGTAATTCTTTATCATAGGTTTGTCAGTGTTCTGATTTCAGTGATTTTTGTGCTCTTTGTTTTTTCAGGAGCAGACCTTGGCTCTGAGAAAGGAAGGCATTGGAGTTGTGCTAGACTCTGAACTTCCCCACCTAATAGGCATTGATGATGATCTTCTTAGTACAGGTATCATCTTGTATCACTTGAAGGTAAATCAATACTTATCTGTTTCTAGTTCCTAAATAGACAATTTTAATTGTACTGTTAATTTGTTAAAATGAGTGAGGTGCTCACCATTTCTCTGCAAATAATGGCGCACCAGTTGTTTCTTGCTCTTAATTAGTTTAGTATAAAAGTATCAGTCAGCTAGTGCTTATTTCTGTCCTGAGGATCAGTGATAAATGAATGGCATTCCTCTTGGGCATATTGATTTTTCATTAATTTTGCTGTGGCCATGAATAGGCTAGAAACTTTCAAATTGCTTACTTCCGTATAGTTGTAAAGATGCAACTGTAAGGGAGAAACAACAGTAATTTACAGTCATATGAGATAAGCTCTATAAATAATTCATTATTTAAAACCAGTTCATTCAACTGTTGGCTTTATAGCAATAAATATTACCTATCTGATGCAATTCAGTGTTTGTACAATAATGTATACCACTTTTTTTCTTATAGGAAGGTACAACACATGTTGGCAGGGAAGATGCTGCAACAGAACAGGATATTGGTAAAAAATATGTCTGTCATTAAGAACCTTAATGTAGGATTATCTCATAGACTTATTTATTTATTTGTCATGTCAGGGTAACCAGTCAATTGTATTACATTTCTAACAAAAAAACCCCCAAACAAACAGACAAAATACAAAATTTGGCAAGTTTGGTAGTTGATTAAATGTCCTTTGACCAGTATCTGGCCACTTGGAGTGCTTCTGGTGTTGCTGTGAGAAGGTCCTCCATTGTGCATGTGGCAGGGCTCAGGTTGCATTGCAGCAGGTGGTCAGTGGTTTGCTCTTCTCCACACTCGCATGTCGAGGATTCCACTTTGTAGCCCCATTTCTTGAGGTTGGCTCTGCATCTCGTGGTGCCAGAGCGCAGTCTGTTCAGCGCCTTCCAAGTCGCCCAGTCTTCTGTGTGCCCAGGGGGGAGTCTCTCATTTTGGTATCAGCCATTGATTGAGGTTCTGGGTTTGAGCCTGCCACTTTTGGACTCTCACTTGCTGAGGTGTTCCAGCGAGTGTCTCTGTAGAACTTAGAAAACTATTTCTAGATTTAAGTCGTTGACATGCTGGCTGATACCCAAACAGGGAATGGGCTTTAGATGTCACTGCCTTGGTCCTTTCACTATTGGCTGCTACTTCTCGGCGAATGTTAGGTGGTGTAATACCGGCTAAGCAGTGTAATTTCTCCAGTAGTGTAGGGCGCAGACACCCCGTGATAATGCAACATGTACATAATTAAGAGCCACATCCACTGTTTTAGCGTGGTGAGATGTGTTCCACACTGGGCATGCGTAATCAGCAGCAGAGTAGCACAGCGCAAGGGCAGATGTCTTCACTGTATCTGGTTGTGATCCCCAGGTGCCAGTCAGCTTTCGTATGATATTGTTTTTAGCACCCACTTTTTGCTCGATGTTCAGGCAGTGCTTCTTGTAGGTAAGAGCACGGTCCAGAGTGACTCCCAGACTCATGGACTGAGATTTCATTATTCTGTTTCTACAGCAAAATCTTAGAAGTCTTGGATTCATAAGCTTGAAACAGGTCTTAGAATGTCTAGTTTGTGTATGATATCAATCACAATATGCCACTGATGAGCGCTTATTTAGTAAGTAATCCCTAATGACAGGAACTACCTTATATACTTGTGTAGATGCCAACCTTATGTATAAGTCAAGGGCAGGGTCGGGGTCCAAAATTATGGATTTTGAAATGACCAGTGGATATGTTGGGGAACATTCTACAGAGAGGGAAAAATATCAGCACCACTTCAGGGGGGGCAGCCACCTCCTCCACCACCGCTACCACCACCACCATTTCCCCGCCTAGGCATTTAAAAGAGCCAAAAGCAGGCCACTGGCAGGGAGAATAGAGAGGATTGGTGTTTCTTTGAGGTTCTTTTGGGATGGACTAAACTCTCCCTTTCACAACTCTACTTAGAGAACAGAATTGTTTCTTTTTTTATGATAGTTAAGTACTTATATTATTATTTATTTACAGCTTTTATATTCCGCAGGGGACTCAGGGCGGATTACAGTGTAGACATATATGGCAAACATTCAATGCCAATTTTTGACATACAAACATATACAGACATACACAGAGGCTATTTAACTTTTTTTTTCTGGCCGCCAGGGGAGCTGTTGCTCTCATTGTCCATCTGCAATGCTGATGGAGCACTTCCGCATTCCCCGCATGCTTCCCCGCTGGAATGCTTTGCTGGAGTCTTCTTTATGGCCTCATAAATCAGTTAATTTAGCCTCCCCACACTTTTAAAGTGGTACCTTACTTTCCTACTTGACAGATGCAACTCTCTTTCGGGTTGCAAAGGTCGACAACAGGCTACACACAATTGGTTGGAAACCGACTCCAACCCGAGCTGGCTTTGAACTCATGACCTTTTGGTCAGAGTGATCTTAATGCAGCTGACACTCAGCCAGCTGTGCCACAATCCCGGTGCTAAGTAACAGCATTTATATTACCTTGTGGATAAGTTTACCCAGGTCTTGGGGGCTGATTTTTTACTAAACGTTCTAAACACATACCTGACTACATACAGTACATTTTGAGTGTTTAAAATGGTTAAGGCACTGGGATCAGACCATGGTCTTCTCCTCAGCTATCTTTTGTTTTGAGACTTCTTCTGATACCCATAACTGTGCTTAGTATTATACCTGCACTTACAGTAACTAAGAGGCATACTAATTAAGGGTTACATCTTAACATTCAAAACCAGCCACTGGCCACTTCCAGTCTCTGAGTGATAGTAAAAGATTGGTCAGAGTTGTGACTGAATTGGCCCCAAGAGTGACTTAGGTAATAAAAGCAGTTATTTCATAATGGAGAATATGTATAGTGTGGGATTGCAGAGGAAGCCCTGAAATGTGTGTTAAGATTTTTTTTTCTATAATTGGGCAAGACTTGTATAGTACCTCTTAAAGGTATGCCTCCTGAGACCAATTGCAATGTGAACTGATTCTTAGTCTCTTCTGTTGGTTAATGAGCTTAATTTGTAAATAGTTATTATGTTAACAGAGAAGAATGGGTGCATTTTAATACTTCTAGCATTTTAATTTATACAGATAAGCTCGACAAATTAGGCCATTTATGTAATTTGCCCTTCTTGCACTGTTCATTGTTAGTCTTTCTTTCTTTTCAGACATTCATATTTGTACATATAACTATGTAAGATGATATTACATCACAATGCTCTTTTGGCAGTTAATAGAATAAGAGTCCATAGATTTGAATTCTAGGATAAAGGCCATACGATAGGCACAAGTGCTGGTCTTACTGATTACTGTATATACTCGAGTATAAGCCTAGTTTTTCAGCCCCCTTTTTAGGCTGAAAAAGCTCCCCTCGGCTTATACTTGAGTCAAGGTTATTTATTATTTTATTCTGTTATTAGTATTACTTTTATTCCATGTATTATTTTACTTTCTTTATTATTATTATTACATTTACAGTATTTTACCCTATTATTACATTTATTATACTTTATTATTATTGCATTTATTATTTTACTCTATCACTACATTTATTATCTTGCTCTATTTTTACTATTATTATTGCATTTCCATTAGAATCATAGAATCATAGAATCAAAGAGTTGGAAGAGACCTCATGGGCCATCCAGTCCAACCCCCTGCCAAGAAGCAGGAATGTTGCATTCAAATCACCCCTGACAGATGGCCATCCAGCCTCTGTTTAAAAGCTTCCAAAGAAGGAGCCTCCACCACCCTCCGGGGCAGAGAGTTCCACTGCTGAACAGCTCTCACAGTCAGGAAGTTCTTCCTCATATTCAGATGGAATCTCTTCTCTTGTAGTTTGAAGCCATTGTCTTAGTCTCCAGGGAAGCAGAAAACAAGCTTGCTCCCTCCTCCCTATGACTTCCTCTCACATATTTATACATGGCTATCATATCTTCTCTCAGCCTTCTCTTCTTCAGGCTAAACATGCCCAGCTCCTTAAGCCGCTCCTCATAGGGCTTGTTCTCCAGACCCTTGATCATTTTAGTCGCCCTCCTCTGGACTAAAATGATTACATATTACATTTATTATACTTTATTATTATTGCATTTATTATTTTACTCTATTACTACATTTATTATTTTGCTCTATTTTTACTATTATTATTGCATTTCCAGTATTTTACTTTATTATTATTATTATTATTATTATTATTACTATTACATTTATTATTTTATTCTCTTTATTATTGTTGGAAGCATGTGCAAGTATACATTGAAGAAGGTTAAAATAATGATTTAATCAGAGTTGGGCAGTCCTATCTCAAATTACAGTTTTATGTAAATATTCAAAAACATTTCACCTCCTGGTGCCTCGATTAATGTAATGTTATTGGTATTTATTTTTATTTTGAAATTTACCCGTAGTGGCTGCATTTCCCACCCTCGGCTTATACTCGAGTCAATATGTTTTCCCAGTTTTTTGTGGTAAAATTAGGTGCCTCGGCTTATATTTGGGTCGGCTTATACTCGAGTATATATGGTATTTAAGAAGAAAAATCTGTTTGTGTTTTGTAGTGCTTCATGGCCTCGACTTGGAAAGTGAGCATTGCATCTTTGAACACTTGAATGGAACAGTTAATTTAATACCACTCAGCGGAGCACAGTGTTCTGTAAATGGAATTCAAATTGCAGAAGCCACACAACTCAACCAAGGTATTTGTCTAGAAAGAAAGAAAATATCTTACCCTTCATAGTAGCATTGAAAAGTCATAAAATACCAGTTTTTCCTTTTCTGTATATAATGAAACATATTTTGAACTATTTTCTTTTTGTTCAAAAGAATGCATTCTATAGTTGTCCAGATGTCTTTGAACCACATCTTCCTTTGGCTCAAGCTAACTTAGACAGTGATGATGATGAGTGATGAAAATTTCACTGCAGGTTTTAGAAGTCCAAGCATTTCCAGCTTCAGTCATAGTTCATTTGAGCAGATGATGAGAAAAAATGTGTGTGTGTGTGTGTGTGTATGTGTATGTGTGAAGGAAGAGGTGATCGGACTGGGTTGCAATCTCTCTTTGTGGCCAGTGAGTCATTCCAAAATAAAAACTACAATATTTCATGTCATAATAATGGCCACCATGTAATAATCACACTCCTATTTTGAGAGTGGTAAAAAATTTGAATTTTTTTTTTGTGTTCCTCACATAATAGTTGCTCAGCCATTTGGGACTATTCTTCCTTCTTTCACCAAAGGCAAGGCAATTTTAAAAATCAGAAATGGGGTAAAAGTTGGAAATGTTAGGATTGAAGGTAGGGAAAAAGTAGGGAGGGGTGGGTTTCCAACTTTTACCTATACATCTGTAAAAATATTCTTTAATAAAAAATTTTTTTAAAAAAAAACAAACAGAAATGGGGGTCTTTGGAACGTGAATCTTTTTTCTTTTCTTCTTCATGGTCACACAGTTGGGTCTAACTTGGCCTGCGCAGGTTCCGACGGAAAATAACAAATGTAGAGAGGCAAGGAATTGTAGGGATTGGTGGCAAGGAAGGGTTGCTAAATAACCGATCGAAGGCCCAGGGAAACTTGGAAGAGTACTTTTGACTTGTAACATGGCTATAAAAGGAACAGACTCATCACCAGTGCTTAAAGTCAATATCCCAAAACAGACTCACCACCTTCCATAGTGAGGGCAGGTCTCCTAAAACTTGAAAGGACAACACAAATTCTGTTATTTACAACCCCGATATCCAAAGTGAGAGTGATTGAATTTCTCAGACAGTTTGTTTATTTATTTATTTACAGCTTTTATATTCTGCCCTTCTCACCCCGCAGGGGACTCAGGGCGGATTATAGTGTACACATATATGGCAAACATTCAATGCCAATGTTGACATAGGAACATATACAGACATAGACAGAGGCTATTTAACTTTTTCTGGCTGCCGGGGAGCTGTTGCTTTCATCATCCATCTGCGACGCTGATGAAGCACTTCCGCATTCCCCGCATGCTTTCCCGCTGGAATGCTTTGCTGGAGTCTTCTTTATGACCTCAAAAATCAGTTTAAAATGACATATTTCCAAATAGCAATTTTGGAGGGTTGTATTGTAGGTTTTTTCGGGCTGTATGGCCATGGTCTAGAGGCATTCTTTCCTGACGTTTTGCCTGCATCTATGGCAAGCATCCTCAGAGGTAGTGAGGTCTGTTGGAACTAGGAAAAAGGGTTTATATATCTGTGGAATGACCAGGGTGGGACAAAGGGCTCTTGTCTGCTGGAGCTAGGTGTGAATGTTTCAACTGACCACCTTGATTAGCATTTAATGGTTTGGAAGTGCCTGGAGGGAATCTTTTGTTGAGAGTGATTTGATGTGCCTGATTGTTTACTCTCTGTTGTTTTGCTGTTGCAATTTTAGAGTTTTTTTAATACTGGTAGCCAGATTTTGTTCATTTTCATGGTTTCCTCCTTTCTGTTGAAATTGTCCACATGCTTGTGTATTTCAATGGCTTCTCCATGTAGTTTGGAGGGGTGGTTTTTGTCTTGGTTATGATAGAAAACATTTAACTTCAACTTCTCTTTTTTTGGTTCTAAGAGTCTACTCATGATTTCCGATGGTTGCTATTTATATATTAAAGTATATATTAATTGCACTCGCACAGTTTACATCCTGTGTAGTTGGCCCCATGAGATTAAACCTGAACTTGAAAACTCTTCTGTGTTTCAGATCTGAACGAGAAGGGAGTTCATTTTTTGATTTGTTGAATAAGCAGTCAGAAGTACTCTACAGTGGCACAGTCTTTTCTCAGAAACTATTCGCTCTCTTTAGAACTGATTTGTTTCTTGAGAGAGAGAAAATACTAAAGCTTAGCCTTATTATTGTTAAAGACATATGGTCTTCAGCCACAAAGTCGCTCTGAATTTGAGACTTGGTAAAGTGTGTGTATGAATTTTTATAGACCTGGGGTATAAATGCACCATTTATCTCTGCCTTTTGCCATTGCTTCCAAAGACTTGACCGACTGTACTTAAATCATTCCCTGAGATTTTTAAAAGAAAACAATACATTTAACTTTCCAGCTTGCAGAAAGAAAAAGAGAAAAAGCTTTGAAAAGTAATGAACATATTCAAGAGTTAAAAGAGAAACTCTTTTACAGTGTTACCAGGTAGAATTATAACCAGCTGGGACCCTTTCCCTATAGTTTCATAAAAACACTATTCCAATGGAAGGGAAGGCCAATCTGGTGCAACACATAAATTACAATGATGGTATTGAAATAGCTTTGCAGCATAAAGTTTTATGAACAGTAAATCTCCTTTAAGATTAGAGTGCGATAAAGTGCGATAGGCAATGTTAGCATAATTTTGAGCTGAAAGAAAGGAAAGACTAGATTCTGCCTTTCCAATAAGCAATTTGGCATAGTCTGCAAAATATATTCATTTTACAAACCTTTATTACATTTTAATTTCCGTGGCAAATTGGGCAAGCTACCAGAAAGCAAAGCCGTGATGCAAATACTTTGAGAAAAGTTTGTGGCATTGAAGTTGTGTTTCTTGTTTGGCTTTTACTTTCATAAATAAGATATAGGATCAGAAAACTACTAGAAAATATTGGGATTTTTAGACGACGCATAAGTAGATGGATAGAATTAACAAAAGACAGTGTACTACTAATTCTTCATTGGCAGTGTGGATTCAAGACTGACTTTGACATGTATATCTTGGGTTGTTGTAGTTTTTTCCGGGCTATATGGCCATGTTCTAGAGGCATTTTCTCCTGACGTTTCGCCTGCATCTATGGCAAGAATCCTCAGAGGTAGTGAGATCTGTTGGAAGTAGGAAAATGGGTTTATATATCTGTGGAATGACCAGGGTGGGACAAAGGACTCTTGTCTGCTGGAGCTAGGTGTGAATGTTTCAACTGACCACCTTGATTAGCATTTAATGGCTTGGAGGTGCCTGGGGAGAATCTTTAGTTGAGAGTGATTTGATGTGCCTGATTGTTTACTCTCTGTTGTTTTGCTGTTGTAATTTTTGAGTTTTTTAATAGTGGTCGCCAGATTTTGTTCATTTTCATGGTTTCTTCCTTTTTGTTGAAATTGTCCACATGCTTGTGGATTTCAATGGTTTCTCTGTATAGTCTGACATGGTGGTTGTGAGAGTGGTCCAGCATTTCTGTGTTCTCAAATAATATGCTGTGTCCAGGTTGGTTCATCAGGTGCTCTGCTATGGCTGATTTCTCTGCTTGAAGTAGTCTGCAGTGCCTTTCGTGTTCCTTGATTCGTGTTTGGGCAATGCTGCGTTTGGTGGTCCCTATGTAGACTTGTCCACAGCTGCATGGAATACGGTAGACTCTTGCAGAGGTGTCTCAAAAATTACAACAGCAAAACAACAGAGAGTAAACAATCAGGCACATCAAATCACTCTCAACAAAAGATTCCCCCCGGGCACTTCCAAGCCATTAAATGCTAATCAAGATGGTCAGTTGAAACATTCACACCTAGCTGCAGCAGACAAGAGTCCTTTGTCCCACCCTGGTCATTCCACAGATATATAAACCCATTTTCCTACTTCCAACAGACCTCACTACCTCTGAGGATGCTTGCCATAGATGCAGGCGAAACGTCACGAGAAAATGCCTCTAGAACATGGCCATATAGCCCGGAAAAACCTACAACAACCCAGTGATTCTGGCCATGAAAGCCTTTGACAATACATGTATATCTTGTTCCAACCCACTAGCAACCCATATTCATCTTTAAAAAGATGAATAATGCATCATTTAGCAGCCCCCTTTGCCCTATATAATAATTTAGATTGTAGCCTTGCCAGTGCACATGACATTTTATGATATTTACCGCATGGTGTCTAGTTTATAACAGGAGCCTCCAGAGCATTGTCATATCTCGCCAAGTCAGGAAAACCACTTGAACCTTTCCAAGAGTAATTAAAACAGAATACAGAAAGTTGACTCACATGGAAGCATCTGCTGTTGCTTGGAACAAACAGATCACACTCAAGATACGGTTTGGAGATGCAGTTTGGCATCAGAAAAAGTAAAATGAGTGAAGCTGAAATCCCATGTGTAAATTACCTTCTGACCCCCAGAAGATAATTCTGTTCTGTTCTCCAGTCCTAGAATGTCTTCCAGACCACTCCAAGCAAACAGTGGAGCACAATCAAACTTTGTAGTTTGTTTAGTCATTTCCAACTTTAAAAAGCAGCAGTCAAGCAGCATGAACTATAGTTCTGCATGTAACCAATAAATTTCAGTTCCTTGACTTTCTGTATTATGCAGCTCTGGCCAGAAAATTCTGTGCTACTAGTTTTCCTTTGAAGTTATTAGTAGTGTGTCTACATGCCTAGTTTAGGCATTACTTTCTGAGTTAAAGTATTTGATTGACATGTGTGGATGCAATATCCTTCCCTTTTGTCCTGGCTAAATATTTCTTCATTTCTTTATTTAAAACACTTCTATTCCGCCCTTCTCACCCCGAAGGGGACTCAGAGCGGAGCACAACATATACATGGCAAACATTCAATGCCTGGGTACAATACATAAACATTAAAAAAAAAATCTAAATATTAAAATACATCATTTAAAATAACACAATTTAAAACCGTCCTAGCCATCCGCATCAAATCCAATTGGCCCTGTCATCTTTCCCATTGTCTCTTCATTGCCCTGACCCGAAAGCTTGGTCCCACAGCCAAGTTTTTACCATCCTTCTAAAGGACAGGAGGGAGGGGGCAGACCTGATCTCACCAGGAAGGGAGTTCCATAGCCAGGGAGCAATCACCGAGAAGGCCCTGTCTCCCGTCCCCACCAATCACACCTGTGACAATGGCGGGACAGAAAGCAGGGCCTCCTCATAGGATCTTAATATCCGTGATGGTTCATAGAGGGAGATGCGTTTGGACAGGTAATTTGGGCCGGGGCCGTTTAGGGCTTTATAGGCCAAAGCCAGCACTTTGAATTGTGCCCGGTAGCAAACTGGCAGCCAGTGGAGCTGGCGTAACATGGGAGTTGTATGCTCCCTGTATGCCGGCCCAGTTATTAACCTGGCTGCCTCTCATTGGACTATTTGAAGCTTCCAAGCAGTCTTCAAAGGCAATATTACGCTTGTCTGCATTTATGATCTTATCAGAGACCTATGTGGGATTTGTAGTTGAGTGAGGCTGCTAAAGACTTCTCCCTAAACTACAAACCCTAAAATTCTGCAGGAGGCAGAAACTGGATTTAAAGTGGATTCATTCTCTAGTATGATGAAGTAGCTCGGGTACTATAGCTCTAGAACAGCAAAGCAAAGCAAAGTGTACTCTTTGGTATCAGAAAAATGTCTGTCACATGATCCTTCCTTGACTTCAACTGATTAGAAATTAGTTACCTTATATATTCTTGTGTAAGTCATAAGTGTTTAAATAGAGAGCAGGTTTGAGGCTAAAATTATGGATTTTGATATGATCAGTGGAGAAATTGAAGGTCATTGCACCGGGGGGGGGGGGGGGGCGTGCTACCTTGGGAGCCAACCACCTTGGCTGCCACCACTGCCATTTTCTCACCCAGTCATTCAAAAAGTTCATAAGCCGTGCCATGTAGAGAGTAGAGGGGAGCACTGCTTCTAAACAGTTTGGGACCTGCCTACCTGCGTGACCGCTTCTCTGTTTCCGAACCCGCACGCTCCCTTCGTTCATCCGGAGAGGCTCTGCTCACGATCCCACCAGCGTCGCAAGCGCGGTTGGTGGGGACGAGGGACAGGGCCTTCTCTGTGGTAGCCCCCCGACTCTGGAACAGCCTCCCCAAGGACATCAGACAAGCTCCTACGTTGGCAGTCTTTAGGAAGAGCTTGAAGACTTGGCTATTCCGATGTGTCTTTCCAGAATAGGAAACCCCAGCAACATGTCCCAAAAGCACTTTACTAGAGATTTAAGATTGTCCGCACATTGCACTTACCCAAATGTCCTATATCCCACTTGTCATACTCAGCACTTTTAATCTGTACCCACTACATTTGGCCTGGCCTTAGTTTTTACTGTGCTATGGTGTACTGTTTTTACTGTTTATCGTTATTGTTTTAATGTTTTGATTTGCTTTATGGTTTATGTGTATTTGTTATATTGTTGTTTTATTGAGGCCTTGGCCTTTGTAAGCTGCATCGAGTCCTTCGGGAGATGCTAACGGGGTACAAATAAAGATAATAATAATAATAATAATAATAATAATAATAATAATAATGTTCTTCCACAACAAAGTAAAGTTCTTGCCTTTTCCATAGAACGGGATAGTTCCCTTTTTGATAAAAAGGAAAGTACAGACAGTCCCTGGGTTACAAACATCTGACTTACAAACAAATCAAACTTAAGAACAGAGGTGAGACAACAGGAAATGAGAGATATCTACTCATTAGAAGGGAAATTCACTCCTTAAAGAGTTACAGTGGTAAAAAGGTGTCCCCACTGAAGTTTTCTCACCAATCCCCCTTTCCACAAGCACAGAAAATGAAGTGAAATATTCTGAACAGAGGCACAGACAGCAAAAGAAACATCATGGGTGTGTGTGTGTTAACTTTTCCATATAAAATCCAAGGATAGATAAATAAACATATTTGGTTGGAGTTATATTTAAAAAATACAAATTCAATGCAAACAGACCTACAGAATCTTATCTTGTTTTAACTTGGGGACTGCCTGTGCTAAGATTGCTCCATGGATAAGTCAACACAGGGCCCAATGGCTTGAATAAAAATTCAAGATGTATACATTAGTATATGCAGTACATATGCTAATTGTTAATTGTAGTTGTATCCAGCTCCAGATACATAGAGCAAGTAATGGGTTGAGAGTATTTCTCCTAAAACCCCAAAAACTTTATTCTGGATATCAAAACCTTGTTGATAAAGATTTTTTAAAATTTTTTAAATTATTATTATTATTTTTTACTTCTCACTATTTTTTGCCTATCATTATTTCCTACTTTCCTATCTCCTCCACAATTATTCCCCCACTTTCCATGTATACACACTAAAATGCAATAAAAATGATTAAAAAAAACTTTGTTGATAAAGAGAAGTGAAAGCAGTTATAGTTCTGTGTCAATTTTGGGTTATTTTTTTTTAAATGGTGCTGCTGTATTGCCCAATTCTTTATCTGGGTTTGAAGTAGGGTACAGTGTTATCTACTCATTGCACTATGTCATCCCTCATTCCATTTCTTCCAGTGCTTTCATCTAGTTGTAAATCAGTATAGATTTATTTGTCATGTCAGGAGCAAATTGAGGGTACAGTTATAATGTATTTAAAATACAAACAAAGTTAAAATTTTGGCATTATGCTAAATGTCCTTTGACCAGAAGCTGGCCACTTGGAGTGCCTCTGGTGTCACTGTGAGAAGGTCCTCCATTGTGCATGTGGCAAAGCTCAGGTTGCATTGTAGTAGGTAGTTTGTGGTTTGCTCTTCTCTGCACTTGCATGTCGTGGACTCCACTTTGTAGCCCCATTTCTTAAAGTTGGCTATGCATCTCATGGCCCAGAGCACAGCCTGTTCAGCGCCTTCCAGGTCCCCCAGTCTTCTGTATGCTCAGGAGGGAATCTCTCATTAGTCACAGATTGAGGTTCCAGGTTTTCGCTGCCACTTTTGGACTCTTGCTTGCTGAGGTGTTCCTGCGAGTATCTCTGTAGATCTTAGGAAGCTATTTCTTGATCATAGAATCATAGAATCAAAGAGTTGGAAGATACCTCATGGGCCATCCAGTCCAACCCCCTGCCAAGAAGCAGGAATATTACATTCAAATCACCCCTGACAGATGGCCATCCAGCCTCTGTTTAAAAGCTTCCAAAGAAGGAGCCTCCATCACACTCCAGGGCAGAGAGTTCCAAAGCAGAATAGAGGGGTAGCATTACTTCTATTATTTCCATTGCTAGTATGTTTAATTTGCTGAAAATAATGAAAACATTGTAGAAAGGAAGATGGTTTTTACTGGCTGAAACACAAAGAGTTCTACTTTCAGCATTGTGAAAAGCTTAAAGATATATATAAGGAAAGTATTATGAAATAATTCTTACTGCCAATACGTTGCTTTTTCTTTGTCATAATTATCAGGGCTATGCCCTTTATCCATTTTCTCCTAGTAAGTGTCTTTTGTCAGTATTGCCCTTAAAGTGGACGTTTTTGGTGTATTTATGTCTTCAGTGATACTATGAATCTTTCTTGCTAGGTGCAGTAATATTACTTGGCAGGACAAATATGTTTCGTTTCAATCATCCCAAAGAAGCAGCCAAATTGAGGGAAAAAAGAAAGGTGAGATTAAAAATGTGGGAAGCTGACATTAATTGTAACTAGCACATTTAGTATGACATTTTGCCCTAATTATAATTGGAATTAAGACGTGTTTTGAATGGGAAATGCTAGAATTATTAATAACATGCATTTAATACTAGGAAATAATGACTGAATTTGTTTGCTTCCTTTTTAGAGTGGGCTACTTTCTTCCTTCAGTTTGTCCATGTCAGATCTTTCAAAATCTTGTGAAAATCTCTCGGCAGTCATGCTTTTTAATCCAGGGTAAGCAGATTTCAAATACTGTTTTAATTATAGTGATGGTATAGTAAGCATAGTTGTGTGTGTATATTTGAAACGAGTTTTCCTAGCAATCTTGCTGTTTGCCTGTATTTACAAAACTCAAATTGTATATATTAAATAATATGGATAAATAAAGCTTGGAGAGATGAGAGAAATAGTTGGAAATGTTCTGTTTAATGTAGGGATGTTGCACCTATCCACTACTGTAGCAGTACTACAGAGCCATTCGGTCGCTGTGAATTTTCTGGGCTGTATGGCTATGTTCTAGAAGCATTCTCTCCTAATGTTTCACCCAGATCGATATGAGGCATCCTCAGAGGTTGTGAGGTCTTTTGGAAACTAGGCAAGGGAGGTTTATATATCTGTGGGATGTCTATGGTAGGAGAAATTCTTTTTTTAATTTTTTTTTAAATATTATTTTTATTGAAAAAAGGTTATCAACATATACAACATATACAAACGACATATACAAATCAACAGACATAACAGACATATACCAGATAAAAGAGCTGCTACCATTGTTTATTGAATACTTCCTTCTTTAAATTCCACTCTCCTATATAAATAACCATACATAACTTCTCCATTCGTATTCACTCCTACTTCCATATCCGTAGCCTGAGCTCAAGGACTGCACGTTTGCTCAACCCCTTTTCCCCCACCACCCTACAACGCCTTACAATACCTGTACATACATATACATATACATCCCCCCTCAACTTCAAGTGACCATGTATTTGATTTCATTTCAAACCTATCTTAATTTACTTGTTGGTCTATACCCTACTTTTCCATCACTTTCGGGATTCTTCTTACCTTCCATATGTAAAATTATTTTTCTTTATAAAATTGATGAGGTTATTCCAATCAGTGCTATCTGCTCTTATTCTGTTTTTCCTTATTTTCTGTGTTAACAAGTCCATATTCATAATGTCCATGGCCTTGTTGATCCATAAATTGAATGTTGCTGTATTCTTGGTTTTCCATTCACGGGCGATACTTATCCTCGCTGCCGTGGTCAGGTAAAAGAAGATCTTGTCATCATTTTTGTTTAGCTTGAGATTGGTCATTCCAAGCAGGAAATATTCTGGTTTAAATTCGAAATTGAATTGAAGAATCTCTCTCATTTTCCTATACACTTCCAGCCAGAACTTTCTAACGACTTCACAATCCCACCACATATGCTTAAATGTCCCCACTTTCTTCTGACGTCGCCAGCATTTTTTTTTCTGTCTTACCCTTGCTATATTTTGCTAATTTTTCTGGGTTTTGATACCACATGTAAAACATTTTTATCCAATTTTCTTTAATCTCAGTGGCATATATGTATTTCAATGTTTTTGTCCATACCGCCTCCATGACCCTTTTTGAAGTGGACTGTGGCATGACATTCTGCAATACTTGCTGAATTGAACACTATTTGTGTCTTAATATTTGCACTAAAATGTGCGATGCAAGGCCAGAAAGTTTATTTTGTTCTTTACAATATGTTATGTCTACTTGATCTTTATGAAACAAATTGGAATTGGAGAAATTGGAATTGGAGAAAGAACTCTTGTCTGCTTGAGGCAAGTGTAAATCAACCAGGCTCTGAAGCTACAAGGCCATTAAATGCTAATCAAGGTGGCCAATTGTCTCAAGCAGACAAGAGTTCTTTCTCCCACCCTGTGGACATTCCACAGATACATAAACCTCACTTGCCTAGTTTCCAACAGACCTCACAACCTCTGAGGATGCCTGCCATAGATGTGGCTGAAACATCATGAGAGAATGCTTCTGGAACAGGGCCATACAGCCCAGAAAACTCACAGCAACCCAGTAATTCTGGCCATGAAAGCCTTCAACAACTATATTTTCAAGAGTTTTGAGGAAGTATGAATGATTATTAGGAAGAAATGAAAAACTACTATAAAGAATTGAACCTTTTTTTTAGAAAGAGGATACGTTTATATTACTTTGTATTTATTTTATTTATCGTGTCATCAGCAACCATTGTATTACAATTCTAACAGAGCAAAACAAACACAGAGATTAAAAAGAAAAAGAAAAAAAAAGAAAGAAAAAAAACCCACACAGATTTTGTAAATTTAGTATTTGGTTAAATGTCCTTTGACCAGTATCTGGCCACTTGGAGTGCCTCTGGGGTTGCCGCAAGAAGGTCCTCCATCGTGCATGTGGCAGGGCTCAGGGTGCATCGCAGCAGGTGGTCAGTGGTTTGTTCTTCTCCGCACTCGCATGCCGAGGATTCCACCCTGTAGCCCCATTTCTTAAGATTGGCTCTGCATCTCGTGGTGCCAGAGCGCAATCTGTTCAGCGCCTTCCAAGTCGCCCAGTCTTCTGAGTGCCCAGGGGGGAGTCTCTCATCTGGTATCACCCATGAATTGAGGTGCTGGGTTTGGGCCTGCCACTTTTGGACTCTCGCTTGCTGGGGTGTTCCAGCGAGTGTCTCTGTAGATCTAAGAAAACTATGTCTTATATTACTTTGTGCACCTATTCAAATGCATAAGGTTTGCTAAAGCACACTATGCAGTACATTTTCAACATTTTGTCGTGTCAGGGCAGCCAGTCAATTATATTACATTTCTAACAGAACAAAGCAAACAAACAGACAAAATACAAAATTTGTGAGTTTGGTAGTTGATTAAATGTCCTTTGACCAGTATCTGGCCACTTGGAGTGCTTCTGGTGTTGCTGCAAGAACGTCCTCCATAGTGCATGTGGCAGGGCTCAGGTTGCATTGCAGCAGGTGGTCAGTGGTTTGCTCCTCTCCACACTCGCATGTCGTGGATTCCACTTTGTAGCCCCATTTCTTAAGGTTGACTCTGCATCTCGTGGTGCCAGAGCGCAGTCTGTTCAGCGCCTTCCAAGTCGCCCAGTTTTCTGTGTGCCCAGGGGGGAGTCTCCCATTTGGTATCAGCCATTGGTTGAAGTTCTGGGTTTGAGCTGCCACTTTTGGACCCTCGCTTGCTGATGTGTTCCAGCGAGTGTCTCTGTAGATCTTAAAAAACTATTTCTAGATTTAAGTCGTTGACGTGCTGGCTGATACCCAAACAGGGGATGAGCTGGAGATGTCTCTGCCTTGGTCCTTTCACTATTGACATATTTTCAACATGTTAATTGTTGTTTATATAAAAGTAAAAGCACTAGATGTAGAAGTAATGGAGCTCCAAAGTTAGACTTCTATTACAGAAATTGCCATCTCCATCTGTGACCATCACCCTACTTAGTAGCTGCTAAGAGATATTAGACCAGGTGATGTTAATCACCACAGTATCAGCCCCTTTTTTGTAGGTTGTAGGGACTTGGGGTAGGCAGAATAGATCCCAGAAAACCATTTCCTCTTCTCCCTAATGGTTGGTTAGCACTGGCAGAGCTAATGGTTCTGTCTGTCTGTTTATTGAAGGTACTTTCATATAGGAATGGATCAGTACACCAAGTTAAAAGTTATTGTTTGATAATTTGTTTGTTTATATCCCATTGTTCTCCTGATATAGAGATTAAAACTGACTAACAAGGCATTAAAAATTATAGAGTCGTCCATCTACGTTCACTGGAGTTAGCGGCACAGGACACCCTTGAAAGTGAAAAACAGTGTTTAAAGAAATTGCTGTCATTTTTATCTGAGAAAACATATCTTTAGTAATTGCTGAGTCTCCCAGCGCAACTCTATGGTCAGCTTCTGCTGGAAACTGAAAATAGATTTGCATTGGAAGACATAGTGATTCCTAGAGGGATGTTCTCTCTAGAAAAATTCCAGGTCCTTCACCATGACCAGAGGAAGTTGACTGGAGATTATAGAGATTTTTAATGCAAATAATCTTTTTCAAAAGAGAGAAAAAATTAACTCAAAAAAATTAACTCAAAAAAATTAACTCAAATAAACCAAAAAAGGGAAAAAAAGGAAAAGGTGGGAAACATCACAGGATATAATTTGTAAGTTATGGAACCATGTTAGTTAAATAGTTCTTCACATGAGTCTATTGTCAAAGTCATAGAGGTGAGAGAGTATTGTTATACATATCCTTTAGTATAGGGAGGAAGTAAAGTAAAAGAAAAACGTTCCAACTATGACATCATCTCTAACAAAAGTAACAGATTGCCCTTTAGGATCCATGTTGATTTCTTTTATCTTCTTACTAGCTTGGGGACCCGGCGTTGCCCGGGTTATTAGAGAAAGTGGGTAATGGTGGTTCTGTATGCCAAGTTTGGTCTTTATTGGTCTTTGGATAACGGCTGCATTATTTTCAGGAAGTGAGTGAAGGTACTTGAAGTCCCATCATCCAAAGTCCATCCTCTTTCAAACAGCAGCAGAATGTAGAGTGGATCATGGGGGCTGTATGTGGCAGGTTTGGTCTTGATTGGTCATTAGAAGAGGGTTGCAGCAATCTTTGGAAGGGAGTGGAGGTACTTGAAGTCCCATCATCCATGGTCTGTCCTCCTCCAAACTGCACCAGGATGTAGAGTGGGTCATGGAGACTCAGTGTGCCAAGTTTGGTATTTATCGGAAATTGGATGAGGGTTGCAGTGGTCTCAAGAATTGAGCAATGGTACTGCAAGTCCCATAATCCATGGTCCATCCCCAACCAAACCACACCAGGACGTAAAGTGGGTCATGAGAGGTCTATGTGCCAAGTTTGGTCCTGATCAGTCATTGGATGAGGTTAACAGCGGTCTCAGAATGTGAGTGATGGTACTGCAAGTCCCATCACCCATGGTTCATACTCCTCCAAACTGCAGTAGGATGTAGAGTGGGCCATAAGTACTCTGTGTGCCAAGTTTGGGCCTGGTCTGTGATTTGTAGGGGCTACAATGTTCTGTGGGAAGTGAATCGGGTGAAGGTACTGCAAATCCCATCATTAGTGGCCCATCCTGCCCTGAACTGCACTGGAAGTCCCATCATCCATCGTCCGTCCTTCTCCAAACAGCATCGGGATGTAGAGTGGGTCAAGGTGGCTCTGTGTGCGAAGTTTGGTCTTGATCGGACATTAGTAAGGGTTGCAGCAGTCTTGGGAAGGGAGTGGAGGTACTTGAAGTCCCATCATCCATGGTCTTTTCTCCTCGAAAGTGCACCAGGATGTAGAGTGGGTCATGGGGACTCTGTGTGCCAAGTTTGGTCTTGATCAGTCATTGGCGAGGGTCTCAGTGGTCTCAGGAAGTGAATGAAGTGACTGCAAGTCCCATCATCCATTGTCAATTTTTTCCAATCCGCACCAGGATGTAGAGTGGGTCATGTGGGCTCTCTGTGTAAATTGTGGTCCTGATCCATCATTGTTGGCAGTTGTAATGGTCATAGGAAGGGAGTGCAGGTATTGCAAGTTCCATCGTCCATGGTGCATCCTCCTCCAAACTGCACCAGGATGTAGAGTGTGTCATGGAGACTCAGTGTGCCAAGTTTGGTCTTTATCGGTAATTGGATGAGGATTGCAGTGGTCTCAAGAATTGAGCAAAGGTACTGCAAGTCCCATAATCCATGGTCCATCCCCGGCCAAACCACACCAGGACGTAAAGTGGGTCATAAGAGGTCTATGTGCCAAATTTGGTCATGATCAGTCATTGGATGAGGATATCAGCGGTCTCAGAATGTGAGTGATGGTACTGCAAGTCCCATCATCCATGGTTCATCCTCCTCCAAACTGCAGTAGGATGTCAAGTGGGTCATGGGGGCTCTGTATGCCAAGTCTGGTCTGTATTGGTAATGTTCTGACTCAGCCCCCTCTGGCCTTTTCCTTTCCTCTCTTTGTCATCTCGGAATCTTGGAATTGAGGCTGGCCAATCAGAGACCATATGCAAATTTCCTTCTCATGTCCCCGTTTCTGCCATTCACTGTTTTCTCCACCAGGGGCTCCTATTGAAGCTGGCCAATCAGAGACCATATGCAAATAGCAGCACTGCGGCAGCCAATCCGAATGTTGGAACTTTCATGCTGGCCAATCAGAACGCTGGCACATACACCGCCCTTCCGCCCTCCCTCCACAATTCCTCTGTCCGATACAAACACTCTTCTTTATTGTATACTAGCTTGAGGACCCGGCGTTGCCCGGGTTATTAGAGAAAGTGGGTAATGGTGGTTCTGTATGCCAAGTTTGGTCTTTATTGGACTTTGGATAACGGCTGCATTATTTTCAGGAAGTGAGTGAAGGTACTTGAAGTCCCATCATCCATGGGCCATCCTCCTACAAACAGCAGCAGGATATAGAGTGGGTCATGGGGGCTCTGTGTGCCAAGTTTGGTCTTTTTCAGTCATTAGGTGAGGGTGGCAGTGGTGTCAGTAAGTGAGTGAAGGTACTGCAAGTCCCATCATCCAAAGTCCATCCCCTTTCAAACTGCAGCAGGATGTAGAGTGGATCATGGGGGCTCTGTGTGCCAAGTGTGGTCTTGATTGGTCATTAGAAGAGGGTTGCAGCAATCTTTGGAAGGGTGTGGAGGTACTTGAAGTCCCATCATCCATGGTCTGTCCTCCTCCAAACTGCAGCAGGATGTAGAGTGGGTCATTGGAGCTCCATGTGCCAAGTTTGGTCCTGATTAGTCATTGGCGAGGGTCTCAGTGGTCTCAGGAAGTGAGCAAAGGTACTGCAAGTCCCATCATCCATCTCCAAATTTTTCCAAACAACACCAGGACGTAAAGTGGGTCATGAGAGGTCTATGTGCCAAGTTTGGTCTTGATCCGTCATTGGATGAGGTTTGCAGCGGTCTCAGAATGTGAGTTAAGGTACTGGAAGTTCCATCATCCATGGCCCACCCTTCTCCAAAACTGCAGCAGGATGTAGAGTGGGTCGTGGGGGCTCTGTGCGCCAACGTTGGTCTTGACTGGTCATTAGATGAGTTTTGCAGCAGTCTTGGGTAGTGGAGGTACTTGAAGTCCCATCATCCATGGTCTGTCGTCCTCCAAAGTGCTCCAGGATGTAGAGTGGGTCATTGAAGCTCCATGTGCCAAGTTTAGTCTTGATGAGTCATTGGCGAGGGTCTCAGTGGTCTCAGGAAGTGAGTGAAATGACTGCAAGTCCCATCATCCATTGTTAAATTCTTCCAAACCGCACCAGGATGTAGAGTGGGTCATGCTGGGTCTCTGTGTAAATTGTGGTCCTGATCCATCATCGTTGGCAGTTGTAATGGTCTTAGGAAGGGAGTGCAGGTATTGCAAGTCCCATCGTCCATGGTGCATCCTCCTTCAAACCGCACCTGGATGTAGAGTGCGTCATGGAGACTCAGTGTGCCAAGTTTGGTATTTATTGGTAATTGGATGAGGGTTGCAGTGGTATGAAGAATTGAGCAATGGTACTGCAAGTCCCATAATCCACGGTCCATCCCCGGCCAAACCACACCAGGACGTAAAGTGGGTCATGAGGGGTCTATGTGCGAAGTTTGGTCCTGATCAGTCATTGGATAAGGTTAGCAGCGGTCTCAGAATGTGAGTGGTGGTACTGCAAGTCCCATCATCCATGGTTCATGCTCCTCCAAACTGCAGTAGGATGTAGTGTGGGTGATGGGGGCTCTGTGTGCCAAGTTTCGTCTATATTGGGAGTGTTCTGACCCAGCCCCCGGCCTTTCCTTTCCTCTCTTTCTCATCTCGGAATGTTGGATTTGAGGCTGGCCAATCAGAGACCATATGCAAATTTCCTTCTGTCATGCCCCGTTTCTGCCATGAACCCTCTTCTCCACCAGGGGCTCCTATTGAAGCTGGCCAATCAGAGACCATATGCAAATAGCACCACAGTGGCAGCCGATCAGAACGCTGGCACATACTCTTCCGCCCTCCACAATTCCTCTGTCCTATACAAACAAACACTCTTCTTTATTATATACTAGCTTGGGGACCCGGCGTTGCCCGGGTTATTAGAGAAAGTGGGTAATGGCAGTTCTGTATGCCAAGTTTGGTTTTTATTGGTCTTTGGATAACGGCTGCATTATTTTCAGGAAGTGAGTGAAGGTACTTGAAGTCCCATCATCCATGGCCCATCCTCCTACAAATAGCAGCAGGATATAGAGTGGGTCATGGGGGCTCTGTGTGCCAAGTTTGGTCTTCATCAGTCATTAGATGAGGGTGGCAGTGGTGTCAGTAAGTGAGTGAAGGTACTGCAAGTCCCATCACCCAAAGTCCATCCCCTTTCAAACTGCAGCAGGATGTAAAGTGGGTCATGGGGGCTCTGTGTGCTAAGTTTGGTCTTGATCAGTCATTGGATGAGGATCACAGCAGTCTCAGAACATGGGTGAAGGTGCTGCAAGTCCCATAATCCATAGTCTCCCTCAAACATCACCAGAATGTTGAATTGGCCATGGCGGTTCTCTGTGCCAAGTTTGGTCTTTCTTGGTATTTGGATGAGTGTCACTGTGGTTTCAGGAAGTGAGTGAAGGTACTGCAAGTCCCATCATCCATTGTCCGTCCTCCTCCAAACAGCACCAAGATGTAGAGTCGCTCATGGGGGCTCTGTGTGCCAAGTTTGGTCTTGATTGGTCATTACATGAGGGTTGCACCAGTTTTAGGAAGTGAGTGGAGGTAGTTGAAGTCCCATCATCCATAGTCTGTTCTCTCCCAAACCTCACCAGAATGTTGAGTTGGCCATGGGGGCTCTGTGTGCCAAGTTTGGTCTTCATCAGTTATTGGAAGAGGGTCTCAATGGTTTCACTGAGTGAAGGTACTTTAAGTCCCATTGTCCATGGTGCATCATCCTCCAAACCGTACCAGGATGTAGAGTGCATCATGGAGACCCGGTGTGCCAAGTTTGGTCCTTATCGGAAATTGGATGATGTTTTGCAGTGGTCTCAGGAATTGAGCGAAGGTACTGCAAGTCCCAAAATCCATGCACGATCCACAGTCAAATCTCACCAGGGCATAAAGTGGGTCATGAGAGGTCTATGTGCCAAGTTTGGTGTTGTTCAATCATTGTTGAGGGTTGCAGCAGTCTCGGAAAGCGAGTAGAGGTACTTCAAGTCCCATCATCCATGGCATGCCCTACTCCAAACCGTATTAGGATGTAGAGTGGGTCATGGGGGCTCTGTGTGCCAAGTTTGGTTTTGTTTGGACATTAGATGAGGGTTGCAGCAGTCTTGGGAAGGCAGTGGAGGTACTTCAAGTCCCATCATCCATGGTCTGTCCTCCTCGAAAGTGCACCAGGATGTAGAGTAGGTCATGGGGACTCTGCTTGCCAAGTTTGGTCTTGATCAGTCATTGGCGAGGGTCGCAGTGATCTCAGGAAGTGAGTGAAATGATTGCAAGTCCCATCATCCATTGCCAAATTATTCCAAACCGCACCAGGATGTAGAGTGGGTCATGCAGGCTCTCAGTGTAAATTGTGGTCCTGTTCCATCATTGTTGGCAGTTGTAATGGTCTTAGGAAGGGAGTTTAGGTATTGTAAGTCCCATCGTCCATGGTGCATCCTCCTTCAAACTGCACCTGGATGTAGAGTGCGTCATGGAGACTCAGTGTGCCAAGTTTGGTATTTATCGGTAATTGGATGAGGGTTGCAGTGGTCTGAAGAATTGAGCAATGGTGCTGCAAGTCCCATAATCCACGGTCCATCCCCGACCAAATCACACCAGGACGTACAGTGGGTCATGAGAGGTCTATGTGCGAAGTTTGGTCCTGATCAGTCACTGGATGAGGTTAACAGCAGTCTCAGAATGTGAGTGGTGGTACTGCAAGTCCCATCATCCATGGTTCATCCTCCTCCAAACTGCAGTAGGATGTTGAGTGGGTCATGGGGGCTCTGTGTGCCTATTTCGGTCTGTATTGGTAGTGTTCTGACCCAGCCCCCGGCCTTTCCTTTCCTCTCTTTCTCATCTCGGAATGTTGGATTTGAGGCTGGCCAATCAGAGACCATATGCAAATTTCCTTCTGTCATGCCCCGTTTCTGCCATGAACCCTCTTCTCCACCAGGGGCTCCTATTGAAGCTGGCCAATCAGAGACCATATGCAAATAGCACCACTGCGGCAGCCAATCCGAATGTTGGAACTTTCAGGCTGGCCAATCAGAACGCTGCCACATACCCCTTCCGCCCTCTGTCCGCCCTCTGTCCTATACAAACAAACACTCTTCTTTATTATATATATAGATATAGATATAGATATTGTCCCCTCTTCTCTTCTCTTCTCTTCTCTTCTCTTCTCTTCTCTTCTCTTCCAACTCTCCATAGTATTCCTTCTCCTTATTTTATCAGTTAACTAAGTTAAACTCTGATTTTTTTCTACTCTTGATGACAGCCAACTGTATACATATCTTCAAGTTAATTTCTTTTGTTAGTAGATTAATAATATACATATAAATATTTATTATAATTATCGATCATTCATATTGGATTTACACATAATAAATCTTATATAAATGTATATATCTATAGTATCAATCTTCTTGAATTTATACACTTTTCTACTTTAATTCAGAAGTATTAACTCATCCATTTTCTAAAGTTTTTTTTGCTCTTAGATATACAAGTTATATAGTTTATACACATGTATTATTTCATAATACTTTTAGTTCACAAAGCCTATTGCCGTCATCTTCTTCTGGTTTTTTGTACAATCCATAAAAGGTTTCCATTCTTGCGGTTTTTGTGTATTATTTTGTTGTAGAGTTAATGTTAATTTGTCCATTTCAGCCATTTAAAAAATTGTAATTGATTCATCTGGTGTTGGTGTTCTTTGTTGCTTCCATAGTTTTGCATATTCAATTTTTTATGCTGTAGCCATGTATAGGAAAATTCTTTCATGGTGTTTCGGTATTTGCTTATCTAATAGTCCCCCCCCCCCCCCCCAAAAAAGTTTCTGGTTTCAGTGTTACTTTATTTTTTATTATGTTTGCAATATCAGTATGTGCTTCTATGCAGAAGGCTTTAGCCTTTGGAAAGGCCCACCACATATGATAAAAGGTTCCAGTTGTTGTTCACATTTTCAGCTGTTGACCATATTTCTGTATACGAACCCACACAATCACTTCGATCATCTGGAGAGGCCCTGCTTGCAATCCCACCTGCATCGCAGGCGCGATTGGTGGGGACGAGAGAGAGGGCCTTTTCGGTGGTGGCCCCTCGACTCTGGAACTCCCTTCCTAAGGACATCAGGCATGCCCCAACTCTGGCAGTCTTTAGGAGGAGCTTGAAGATGTGGTTGTTCCAGTGTGCCTTCCCAGAATAATGATTCTATAGCACTTTGTCCTCCAAAGCACTTTACATTGTTTTAGGTCTCCATCACTTTTTTGCCCATGTTCCAGCATTATTTTCAATTTCAATTTTACATTTGGCCTTCCCATAGTTTTTAATTGTGTGTTGTCTTATTGTTAATGTTTCGTTATTTTATTGTCCATGTTTTATTTTAATTGCTTGTATTGTTGTTATTATTGCTTGTATTGCTGTATTTGGGCTCGGCCTCATGTAAGCCGCACCGAGACCCTTGGGAGATGGTAGCAGGGTACAAATAAGTTTATTATTATTAAACTAGATACTAGAGACAAAGTTGAAGTACTTTGGCCACATCATGAGGAGACAGGAAAGCCTAGAGAAGACAATTATGCTGGGGAAAGTGGAAGGCAAAAGGAAGAGGGGCCGACCAAGGGCAAGATGGATGGATGGCATCCTTGAAGTGACTGGACTGACCTTGAGGGAGCTGGGGGTGGTAACGGCCGACAGGGAGCTCTGGCGTGGGCTGGTCCATGAGGTCACGAAGAGTCGGAGACGACTGAACAAATGAACAACAAATTATTATTTTTTTTTTAAAAAAAACCCATACAATGGTTTAAAAACATTTCAATAAAGATAAAAATGCAGCACATACTAATGGTTCTTTTAAAGGTGGGAACGCATCCTATAAATCTATATTAAACTTATTAAATATGACTTGCATTATAATGTAGTAAACTGTCAGTTAACCAGCATCCATGAGGATTGGTAGATGTTGGATAAATGTATTATCTGGGTGCTTGACAGTTGCTTTTAAAATAGGCCTAACTGATACTTCACCCCATACTATAAATGCCTTTTTATAGTATGGGGTAAAGTGTCAGTTAGGCCTATTTTAAAAGCAACTGTCAAGCAACCAGATAATACATTTCTCCATCTACCAATCCTCATGGATGCTTTCCAATGTCCCCTGACATTAAGTCCAGTCATGTCTGACTCTGGGGGTTGGTGCTCATCTCCATTTCTAAGCCGAATAGCCGGCATTGTCCATAGACACCTCCAAGGTCATGTGGCCAGCATGACTGCATGGCACACCGTTACCTTCCCACCGGAGCAGTACCTATTGATCTACTCACATTTGCATGTTTTTGAACTGCTAGATTGGCAGAAGCTGGGGCTGACAGCGGAAGTTCACGCCGCTCCCGAATTTGTGACCTTTTGGGCAACAAACTCAGCAGTTCAGTGGTTTAACCCACTGTGCCACAAAGGGCTCCCACCCCATACTACACCATACCATAAACTATGTATTGATTTGATAGTAATATCGAAATACAGCCAAAAAAGTAATTAAAGACAAATAAAGACAAGCAATATAAGACAGTTTTATGGTATTTTTTATAAAAACAGCTTTTTTCTAGTAAAAATTAAGTATTCATTTATTTTGTTAGTTGTTTGAAAGCTTCCGTTGCTTCAGTTCACTGTACCTGGTGGATGCCCTACCCCATTTCCCCCTATTTTTTCTTAAGGGCAATCCTGAGCAGAATGCACTGTGGCAAAGTAGCTGCAGGGAAGATAGCAAAACACTTTGTGTCAGTTAGAAGTGTTTTCCACCCACATTAGCATCATGTGCTTGTGTATGTGTTTGTACGTGTGTAGAGTTTGCTGTTAAGGTGTTGATGGTTTTCTCTGCAATCTTATTTCTGTACACTCTTTGCTTAACTGACTCCTTTATCTCTGTCTACCTCTTCTGGCAGCCTTTTCCCTGTAAAAGGACCAATCTGTCTCAGGTAGAGAAACTAAAATTATTTATAACAATTACTATGCCTATGTGTCTCTAACTTACAAATGGAGTGCTAATCACTCATCTGTGTCGTCTAATGTGCTGTGTTTTGATGCCAATTAAATCATTTTTTAAAACACAACAACTAACGTTTTGAGTGGAATGTATTAAAGTATAAAAGGGTTATTATAATCATTGTTCATTTTTAAAAAATGTCATGTTTTCTCCAACAGATTAGAATTTGAAAGACAGCAACGAGAGGAACTAGAAAAATTGGAAAGTAAAAGGTAAGTGATAGGAATTCCTGCCTCTTATTCTCTTCCTCTAATGTCAAGGGAATGGAATAGAGTTGGAATGGAAGAGAGATGTTTCTAATTCATCTGAGAACCCTGCTCCCAGTAGTATAACAACTCATTGGAGCCCCCGTTGGCGCAGTGGGTTAAACCCCTGTGCCGACAGGACTGAAGACCGACAGGTCGCAGGTTCAAATCCGGAGAGAGGTAGATGAGCTCCCTCTATCAGCTCCAGCTCCTCATGCTGGGACATGAGAGAAGCCTCCCACAAGGATGATAAAACATCAAATCATCTGGGCGTCCCCTGGGCAACGTCCTTGCAGACAGCCAATTCTCTCACACCAGAAGCGACTTGCAGTTTCTCAAGTCGCTCCTGACACGATAAAAAAACAACAAAAAACAACAACTCATTGTATCTATTGATATCGTATGCTTCCAGATATAGATTTAAAAATAGTAGTTCTAAAAAGTATATCACCAATAATGCATTTGTTCTTATATAAATATATATTAAACATAAAAAATAATGAATGATGCATTGTGTCTGTCATGTAATGCTTAACATATATTACCTTATATTCAATGTTGCTAACTATTGGGATATGGATTGTGACCTGTTAAGATCATAACCTATTGGGAATTATGACGTATAAGGATCATAACCTATTGGAGATTACAACCTGTTAGGATCATAACCTATTGGGGATTATGACCTGATAGCTTCATAACCTATTGGGTAGCAGAGTTTCCAAGTGTTACTTTAGTTTAATGGGTAATGGATGATCACTGGGCACATAAATATCTTGTTTCTATTCAATGCTGTCAGCAGACAAAGATTCAAGTAGACTTCTTTAAAATAACTTGTTTATTTTACTGATAACATGTATTTAAATATACAGGCACATTTATTCTCAGGATAAACTTGACATTATCTATATAAATAAAAATGTAGTGTTCGTTTGTGGGATTAACAGAACTCAAAAACCACTGGACGAATTGACACCCAATTTGGACACAAGACACCTAACAACCCAATGTATGTTCTTCACTCAAAAAAATAGAATCTTGACATTTGGGAGTTGTAGTTGCTGGGATTTATAGTTCACCTACAATCAAAGAGCATTCTGAACTCCACCAATTATGGAATTGAACCAAACTTGGCACACAGTTCTCCCATGACCAACAGAAAATACTGGAAGGGTTTGGTGGGCGGTGTCCTTTGGTTTTGAAGTTGTAGTTCGCCTACATCCAGAGATCACTGTGGACTCAAACAATGATGGATCTGGACCAATACTCAATATGCCCAAATGTGAACACTGGTGGAGTTTGGGGAAAATAGAATCTTGACATTTGGGAGTTGTAGTCGCTGGGATTTATAGTTCACCTACAATCACAGAGCATTCTGAACCCCACCAACGATAGAATTGGGCCAAACCTCCCACACAGAACCCCCATGTGGGCCACAGCAACGCGTGGCAGGGGACGGCTAGTAGTCTTTATAAGTCTCTTCAAAACTATATTGCTCTGTACAGCTCTCTTTCATAACAATCTATTTCCAAGGGACTCAAGCCTCAACTGTCATTTCTCAATTGTCATCCTTTTAAACTGCATTCTAAACAGTTACTCAACCAGTCATATAGTCTGCAGCCCCTCCCACTATCTCAAGTATATAGAGCAGTGTTTCTCAATCTTTCTAATGCTGCGACCCCTTAATCCAGTTCCTCGTTTTATGGTGACCCCCAACCATAACATTATTTTTGTTGCTACTTCATACTGTAATTTTGCTGCTGTTCTGAATCATCATGTAAATACCAGATATGCAGGATTTATTTTCGTTCACTGGACCAAATTTGGCACAAATACCCAAAACGCCCAAATTTGAATGCCGGTTGGGTTGGGAGGGGATTGAATTTGTCATTTGGGAGTTGTAGTTGCTCGGATTTATAGTTCCCCTGCATTCTGAACTCCACCAACTATGGAATTGAACCAAACTTGGTACACAGAACTCCCATAATCAATCGAAAATACTGGAAGGGTTTGGTGGGCATTGACCTTGAGTTCTGGAGTTGTAGTTCACCTAAATCTAGAGAGCACAGTAGACTCAAACCATGATAGACCTGGACCACACTTGGCATGAATACTCAATATGCCTGAATGTGAACACCGGTAGAGTTTGGGGAAAATAGACCTTGACATTTGGGAGTTGTCGTTGCTGGGATTTATAGTTCACCTACAGTCAAAGAGCATTCTGAACCCCACCAACGATAGAATTGTGCCAAACTTCCCACACAGAAGCTCCATGACCAACAGATGGTCTTTGGTGACACCCCGTCGCGACCCCCCCAGGGGTCCCGACCCCCAGGTTGAGAAACGCTGATACAGAGCTAAGGAAACTGCAAACCCAGGAAGACATACACTTCAAGAAATAAAACGATACATTATAAACAGACATAACATTAAATAGAGGAGGTTTGAAAAGGATGTTTTCTCCAACATTAACCAATGGTATATATTGTACACATGTATGTTTGTATGTATTATTATTTGCTAGTACACAATTGATCTTGTTCCAAGTGCTACTTTTATCATATTTTTCGTAACATGACAATTTTTTGAACAAATAGCCTTTGTCTAAACCACTGCTTCTTCTTTTTTAAAATAATTTTATTGAGCATAATTTAATTATTTACAGTATAATAAACCACTACTTCTTAAACTATGGGTCCTGACCCCAAATGTGGTCCCCTTAACTCAATGTTGGGGTCTTGAAAAATCTGGAAGTAGTAAAAGTCTTCTGAACATCAGCTAGTGGCTGTTACAGACATTTACATGAATTTGTTGAAAAAGTAATATACTTTTTTCTTTTTTTCTTTTTTCTTTTTTAGAAAGTTAATTGAAGAAATGGAAGAAAAACAAAAATCTAACAAAGCTGAGCTGGAAAGAATGCAACAAGAAGTAGAGTCTCAGCGTAAAGAAACAGAAATAGTTCAGCTCCAAATCCGAAAACAAGAGGAAAATCTTAAAAGGAAAAGCTTTCATATAGAAAGCAGGATGAAAGACTTGTTGGCAGAAAAGGAAAAATTTGAAGAAGAGAGGCTACGTGAACAGCAAGAAATTGAATTTCAAAAAAAGAAGCAAGAAGAAGAAGTTTTTTCTCGAGTTACAGAAGAACTTCAGCGATTACAGGAGCTCAATCAGAATGAGAAAGCAGAAAAAATGCAAATATTCCGAGAACTGGAAAAGCTTAAAAATGAAAAAGAAGAACAATATGTCAAATTAGAACTGGAAAAAAAGAGGCTTGAAGAACAGGAAAGAGATCAAGTACTGCTGGTGGCAAACTTAGAAGAGCAGCTTAGGGACAAACAAGTCATGATACAGCTGCTCAAAAGAGGAGATGTTCAAAGAGTTGAAGATGAGAAGAAGGACCTTGAAGACATCAAAGAGTCTCTCCTGCGAGTCAAAGAAGCCAGATCTGAAGATGATGAAGACTGTGAAGAGTTAGAAAAGATACAACATAATTTCATGGATTTCAAGAGAAAACAGCTAGAACAGCTAACTAGTTTGGAGCGAGACTTGGTGCAACAAAGGAATTATTTAGAAAAAGAGATAGCTGATGAACGTGAAAACCTGGATCCTTTAAAACACTCCTATACACAACACTTACATCTTGAGAAAAATGAAGGAAGCATGCTGGATACTGCCTTAGCGGTTGAAGAATGTAACTTACTAAAATCAGCTGAGTATAGGATGCAGCATAAAGAACGGCAGCTCCTGTTTCTGATGAATAATCATTTGCCAGCTTTATTGGAAGAAAAGCAAAGGGCCTGCGAAATACTTGATCGAGGCTTCCAAAGCTTGGACAATACTCTTTATGAAGTTGAGAAAGAGTTAGAAGAAAAGGAAGAACAGCTTGCACAATATAAGGACAGTGCAAGCCAGCTACAGCAGCTTCAAGAAACATTTGAATTCACGGCCAATGTTGCTCGGCAGGAAGAAAAAGTGAGGAAAAAGGAAAAAGAAATTCTTGAATCAAGGCAGAAGCAGCAGCGAGAAGCGCTGGAGCAAGCAGTAGCCAAGTTAGAAAGACGACATTCTGCTTTGCAACGTCATTCTACCATCGAGATTGAAGAGCAGAAACAGAAGCTTGCGACTCTGAACAGCAGTTGCAGCGAGCAGGCTGGCTTGCAAGCTACGCTGGAGGCAGAACAGAAAGCATTGGAGCAAGACCGAGAACAGTAAGAGGAATCCAATTTGCCTTTAACACACACATATACACATTCTTCTGTTTCACTTATTGTAAAAACCCAATTTCAATGGTGCAACAGAAAAGTAGTTACTTGAGCAGAAAGTAACTATAACACTCTTCTCATAGTCAAAATGATACTAATTTCAAGGAAGATGCTCATCCAATGGAAACTTATCTCCCTATATAAGTACGAGGGGTATTTTTTAAGTAAGGCCCGTTTGAACGTAAATGCACAACGAAAGTTTATTTCAAAAAAGTAAATTTATTTTCAGAAAGTACATACTTCACTCTATTTTTCGACATAGTTGCCAAGTTTGTTCAAACACTTATAATACCTCTGAAGCAATTTTAAAGTACCCTCTTCATAAAAACTTGCCGCCTGCTCCGATAACCAAGAGTTCACTGCCGTCTGTAATCAAAGAAGGGCAACGGAGCGGTCCTCATCATGGACGTTGTCACGGCCATCTCTGAATTGTCATACCCACTTACACACTTTGCTTTCACTCATAACAGTATCACCATACACTTCACAAATCTGTCGATGAATTTCTGCAGCAGGCAGGTTCCTTGCTGACAAAAACCGTATCACTGAGTGAACCTCACATGTGGCGGGTGAGTTGATAGTCTTAAACATTTTTAAAGCACAGAACAGAACCGTACAGGTTAGCTACAGAGCGGAAACTGAGCACAGTTGTTCCCGAGGCATGCCAGTACATGACGCACGCGCTCGTTGCGGTATGCGTGTGAACTACTAGTGTCTACAACAAAACGGACCTTACTTAAAAAATACCCCTCGTAGTTGTTTTGGGAAGGGCATTTTATCCCACCTGCTGCTACCCTGAAAATTACACTGGCCAACACACATTTTGGTGTCTCAGATGTTCGACCTCTTTCTGGGTATATCTGACCTGCCAATTGTAAAAATGACACCAGTTTTTCCCTATCAGCTCTAATTTTTGAGAAGGAGAACTTATGGCATTTACCAGTCACCACCTGCTGGCCCATAGAAAATCATGATAGCTATATCATTAGAGCTGATGCGGTCTATCCCAGGCATGGGCAAACTTCAGCCCTCTAGGTAGGCCAAAGTTTGCCCGTGCTTGGGATAGACCATAATTCCTAACAACAGGTAAGCTGACTGGGATTTTTGGGAGTTGAAGTCCAAAACACCTGGAGGGCTAAAGTTTATCCATACCTTATCTATCCAATGCAATTTTTTTGAATTAGTGCCCAAAATAGCCCCAGGAACAGGTCTAAAAACCGACTAATATTTACGAGGGGTATTTTTTAAGTAAGGTCCATTTTGTTGTAGACACTTGTAGTTCGCGAGCTTCAACTGAAGCCACCAAATCGTCTGTAATCAAAGAAGGGCAACCGAAGCGGTCCTCATCATGGACGTTGTGACGGCCTTCTTTAAATTGTCGTACCCACTTACGTACTTTGCTTTCACTCATAACTGTATCACCGTACACTTCACAAATCTGTCAATGAATTTCTGCAGCAGGCAGGTTCCTTGCTGACAAAAAGCATATCACTGAGCGAACCTCACATGCGGAGGGCGAGTTGATAGTCTTAAACATTTTTAAAGCACAGAACAGAACCGTACAGGTTAGCTACAGAGCGGAAACTGAGCACAGTTGTTCCCGAGGCATGCCGGTACACAATGCGTGTGCCCGTTGCGGTATGTGCGCAAACTACTAGTGTCTACAACAAAACGGACCTTACTTAAAAAATACCCCTCGTATTTATTAGGGGTATAATTCAAGATTATTATTATTATTATTATTATTAAAACTTTTATATCCCGATCTTCTCTACCTCCGTGGAGGAACTCAGACTGGCTAACAGCAGAAATTCAATGCACAAATAATAATAATAATAATAATAATCATCATCATCATCTTTATTTATTACCCCGCCACCATCTCCCCAATGGGAACTCGGAGTGGCTTACATGAGGCCAAGCCCAAATAACAATTTCAATAAAAAACCAAAAACACAAACCAAAAACGTGAACAATAAACAATAACATCATAATTACATAAAACATACACATACATAACAATATAAAAAATAAAAAATATATATGCACAGGCACAATAATAATGGGTGGGCTACATGTAGCAATCATAACATCATAAAATCATAATAAGTTAAAATACAGACAGAATAAATACAACAGTATATTTTTTTTGTTGGACTGTCTTATCAGTCAGTTTATTACAGTAAAAAAACAACATTCTGGTTAACGTGAAGACAGTTTTAATGTCAGAGCCAGTTTGTTTTGTTAGGCTACAGCAAATATTTCCTTCCTTTTAGCCAGATGGAGGGCTTTTTCCTGGGGAAACAAAAGGAAATGCATTAACTTCTTTAAATGGCTAATGGGGACATTGTAACATCATTTCTCTATTAATATGTATGATTTCTTCCAGACTTTGCATACTATTTGCATTTTGTGTTTATGGTTTTAGCCATTGTAAAATCTGAGATAAATATCGAGGCCATGGTCTAGCGTACTTATTTATGTGTTTATAAATGAGTTATTTATGTGATGAGAGCTGTAATGTTCTTCTCATTGAACAGGTTTTTAGTTTTGAAGAGCAGCTAGTTGTAGTGTAGTAACATTAACCTGTTTGTTTAAGTTCTTTAGAAGGTTCCTTTAAGACCTCTGTAGAAAAAAAAGAGCTAGGGTTAAAAATCAAATTTGAATCCATAATTCAGTTTCTTCCCTACTATACAAAGAATTATAGAGAACATGCAGCAGAGATTTTAGGGGAATGCAATTTTATTAAAGTTCCAAATACTTACTTTTCCAATGCAAATTTTAGATTATCATTCATATTTGCCAGCTATCTGGAGTGATATGTGTTGGGCTTTTTTTGTTTTGTTTTGTTTTGGACCATGATGAAATGTGAGGCTGCTTACGTTTGAAGGCAGCAGATGTTAATCTTTCAAAACAGATTGTCTGCATTGGTGTTTGTTTTAACATATTAGTTTTCTACTGTGCAGCTGTTGTTGATTTTTAAAAGGCACCAAGCAATAATGGATTTAAGATTTTTAAAAGGATTTTCCCATGAATACTTGAAATGTTTTTTTAAAAAGCCTATTTACCTTCATTTGTATCTCCTGACTATGCCTCAAAGCTAAATTGTTGATGTTTTTGCCCAAAATGAACCAAAATTACTCAAATGTTACTAATGGTCTAAGACTCATGAATCAATCTAACGTTAATGAACTATGAGGTTTTCTCTGTAAATTAATACTATTGATTTGGTTAACATTATATTATACGTTCTAGCCCACCCCTACTACCAGAGGATTTCAGAATCCATGGATGCTTAAATTCCATTATATACGACATAATATATAAGATGACAAAATGAAGGTTTTCTTTTGGGAATTTTTTAAATATCAAGCTATGTATTGTTGAGTCTGTGGGTACAGAATGGGTGGGCTGATTGTAATGTGTTTTTAATACTAAATAAGTACTTTGCTATTGAAACAAATTTATTTTAGAGTCTGTGTACATATATTTGAGGGACTGCTTCTTGTGTAATACCAGGATTTCATTTTTTTTCTGTAACAGTGTTGGCGCAAGTGATATTTCTACTGAAATACAATTGGAAATGAGGATAGTGTGAGACAGCTATTTGCAAAGACTGTCAGCCCTTCATATCCACAGCTTGAATGGATGAATATATATCTATATAAATAAAAATGTCATGTTTATTTGTGGGATTAACATAACTCAAAAACCACTGGATGATTTGACACCAAATTTGGACACAATACACCTATCAGGCCAATGAGTGACCATCATCGATGAAAACACTGGAAAACACAGTGGAAGGGACTTAAAAGCCAAAAATGCAAAACAACATACACACACAACACATATACACAGACTGGGCCACAGCAACGCATGGCAGGGGACGGGTAATATATATTCATTCCCAAGGCAATCCTTTATTTTGCCCTTTCATATAAAGGATGGTCTAGTGAATTTTATGATCTATGTTTTATTTTTGGTGTGTAGCTCTAGGTTACAATATGGTTGATAGGGAAGAATCGGCTCAAATAGGGTAGCAACAGTGAAGGCAGGATTAATTTTCATATGTGAAGCTGATTGGTTGTATGCAGATGAGATTATGCCAGGATTTGAAAAGGCTGCTGAGCCAGAATGGCAGTTACAGAACTGAACATTATAAGGGGTCGGAGGGATCGGAGTCAAGTTTGAAAGAGGCAGTTAGAGATTGTCAGTTAAAAAAAAAGAAAAAAATGGTAGGAGCAGTGAGGAACCTCGGTTAGAGAGAAGCAGTTGTGAAATGGAGCTCAAGGTTTAAGGAAAAATAAAAGGCGACAATGTGGCCTAAGTCAGAATATAGTTCAGCCAAGAGTATATGAGGGAAGTAACATTTTTGTTGATGTGAAACAGTGAGAGTTTCATAGGAAAAGTTAACCAAGTGAATGATACTGAATGTAAGTCTCGAGACTGTAACAAAACACACATGTAACCATAAAGCATTGGAACCAGAAACTATAAATAAACTTTGTTACTTGGTTGCTTACCAGAGTGTCTCAAGCCTCTGATATAAAGCACAAAGGTTAAACAGCTCACAAGAAAGCCCCAGCCAATTTAAAAGGGAAACTGCAGCAGTGCAAGGCGGTAAAGGGATTTAGAAAAGAAATTATTTTTCACCTCACTTAGTCAAAAGGAAAGGCACTGTAAAAGGACAGAAACAGAGTACGTCCCAGGTATTAAAGTGGTGACAAAAAACTACATATGTGGTGTGGCATCACGTATTCTGTTATGTGTAATGTTACGCCCCACAGATGGCATTTTAATTTGCTATTGTATAAAATGAGACTTTAGTGTCTACAATTTTTGGTATTTGTGGGTAATCCTGGAACCAAACCATGGTTGGATACTAAGGGTACACTGTAGTGTAGAAATCAAGGCTACTTGTAAAGAGGAAGTGTCAACATTTATTTTATGAAGATGCTGATATAATCCCTGAGTGGTTGTCTATCATCTCAACATGCTGTGTTGATATTGCAAAGGGCTGTTAACATTGTGTTTTTCAAATTTTAAGGTTTTTTTTCAAGGTGTTTGGATGTTTGTATACTCAAGGAGAAGACAATGTCTGCAAATATATTTTCTCTCCATCAGTGGTTCTCAACCTGTGGGTCCCCAGGTGTTTTGTCTTACAACTCCCAGAAATCCCAGCCAGTTTAACAGCTGTTAGAATTTCTGGGAATTGAAGTCCAAAACATCTGGGGATCCACAGATTCAGAATCACTAATCTACATAAACTACATAAACTACATAAGTCAGCAGGCTTATGTTAGGGAAGTTTCATAATACAAATCTTACTACAGCAACCCCACTGTGCAGAAATGTTTTCAATAATATTTGGTGAATTTTCTTGACAGTTTGGATTTACAAATAGAGCAGTTAAAGCAGACGATATACGAAGAGGGTGGCGCTGAAAAGGGGTCTCCTGGAGCCATAGAGGAGAGACATCCTCCGGTTTATAATGTTACAAAATCTCAACCCCATTTCGTTCCATTGGTAGATGACAGGTATGTATCCATGTTTTGTTATCTTGTATGTCTTTAGAAATGCTATAACCTAGTTTTCTACTAAAGTATTTTTAGATGGATGCCTTTAATAAAATTGCTAAAATAATTTTTACATTGTAATTGGAGTAGAATGGCACAGTTCTATTCCTTTGAAGATTTTGAAATGTTTCCCAAATAAGACTGAACCTTGTTTTTGCTTTTTCTCAGTGTAGCTCCTGAATTTGAGCTTTTAAAATTGAGCCCCAAGGGGTTCTAGCATTTTATGATTATAGTTTCACAACACTTGGGAAATCTGTTTAATGCCGTGTAATCATGGGAATACGAGACATTACCCAATAGTATATGCAGAACAGAATTTCTCACCTAACCACAACTCCCTTGAGGTTATTTTTTTTTCTTTTCAAACATTATCAACACACGCACACACACACACAATTTTTCTCTCTTCTGTTGCTTTTAACCAAATTTTTACTCTGTAGCAACTGTGAGATAATGCTTTCTCTTATTATAAATAAGCAAATTTCACAGTGGAAAGTAGAATTATATGCTGCAAGCCATGATAGAAATCCAGCTTCTGTCGAAGACAATAACAAAACCTCCATTGATGTTTTTAAATGGAGGATTGAAACTGATAGCGGCTGTTGTATGTGGCAGTGGAATGGAGAAACAGACTGCCACCAAATCTTCAGTTGACTGCAATTAGGAACTGTAACAAATCTAAGAGCAAGAAAAGCAATTTCTACTACAATTTAAGAAAGATTGTACTTAATTTCTTTTTAGCCAGTCCAGGATTTAAGATAGCTTGCAATATATTAAACTATAAATCTGTTTTTCATTCTCTTATCATCTTGCCTTATTTCTAATCACCAAGAGTTATTTCAAAGTACCTTGTTTATATGTTTTCTGTGCTCAGTATTACCTAAGGGACAGTGCCTTTGCGGTCCTTTTTCATGAGTAAACATTTTTTTTCTTTCTTTTCATTCCCAATCTTAAGAATAAATGCTTTTATTGAAGAAGAAGTTCAAAGACGCCTTCAAACTATTCACTGCAATTCTGGTGAGAACAATTGCACACTGTCGCATTCTACAGATCTTACAAAGGTATGATGGTATTTTTGTCTACTGTAAACATGTGTTTATGATCACTTCTGTTGAAAAAAAATGTTCTTCTGAGAGTTCAAGGTATTGAGCTCAAAAATAAATTACTCAATTGACTTTCTTTACTTGCAACTCTCTCACTATTGTTCAAGACAAAAACAGCAGCAGCTGTTTTTTTCCATTTTTTTTCTCTTTGACAAAAAGATTTTCAGATAATATTTTTGCCATGTAAGTAATTTGGCATTTTACATGTAAGAGGTACAGCAGGTTCCTGTTTTTCACTTTGTACATCTGTGTGATCAGGACATCTTCATTCCTTTGATCGCCCCATGAAAATATGGTTCATGCAGCTTATGTCAGCTACTTTTGACATACAGAACAAAATATGACAGTATAGCTGTTGTGCAAGTTTCTGTGGCTAAAATATTGTTTTTTATTTATTTTTATTTTATTTTTATTAAAACTGTTTATTTTGATTATGGTACGTAACAGAAAAGCAAATCATGGCAAATATAATCAGGTACCAATATTTTTGACGTGTACATGCCTATCTACCTTATTCAATCAATCAGTTAATTTTGACATTAAGTATAAATTAATTATCATTTACATGTCTTAATACACATAGACTTGCTATTTCTGCCTGTTTTCCACTACTTTCAGTCAAAGCTTTCTATTAAAAAATTTTTCCATAACATTCAGGAAATCAGCACATGGCATTTTACACACATTAGACCTTACACTCATCCCAAAACTCCTATCCTAAACAAAATAAACCCTCATCCCCACACCCGTGCACCCTTCACCATGACTTCCCACACCGAAACACTATGAAGCCTTTAAGCTTATTATGGTAAACCTAAATTCCTAATGGAGCTCCTCTATATAACTGACTCTCTATTATTAAATATTGTTTTTTAGAGGGGGCAATAAAAATAAAAGTAGCATCAAAGCCAGAAGTTTCTATTGTAGTTTCGGTCTGTCTTCTTGTGCAAAATTAGAAGTACTATCTGAGTGTAGCTCAGTGGGACATGGTTCCAGTTAGTACTGGATTTTGCCTGGACAGGAAGCAATATAAGTAGATCACCCTATGCTGCAACTTGAGAACTATGCTGGATTCGTAACAGGGAATTGCTATCTCTGACTTGCAATATTAGCAGTGGAGTACTTTATCTCAGCACACGTCTTGTAGTAGTGGAATAACAGCTAATTCCACTGCAAGGTTATTATGTACTATATCCTGCTTTCTAAAGGATAAATGAAGGGGAGAACTCTTCGGGGAACATAAGCTTCACTCTCGGCTTCAGCTCAACCATGAATTTGGGTCTTATGCTGCTGAAGAACATTGCAAGGTTGTGAACCACTCAGTACTTCGCTTATAAAGTTGCATGTAAACTATACTGAAGGGCTATCACAAGTTCTCCTTTACAAGCTATACACAGTTCTGAGGTATGTTATGAGGACATTTGAACTGTATTTGTTTTGTGGAATGTCTGTGAACCTGATCTTTTTAAAATGTCATAAAGAACTTAATACCAAAGAGTATAAACTCCCTTCTACTAACCTTTGGGATGTTTTCTGGCTTTATGTTTGAACACATTGGTGTCCAATGTAGTCTGTGTTGAAAATCTCGATGTCTCTTTGTAGAGATTTAAATATGCCTTTTTGATGATAGCTAGGAGCCCCCCCCCCCCCGGTGGCGCAGTGGGGTTAAAGCACTGAGCTGCTGTGCTTGTTGACCAAAAGGTCGCAGGTTCAATTCCAGGGAGCGGTGTGAGCTTCCACTGGTAGCCCTAGCTTCTGTCAATCTAGCAGTTCGAAAAAATGCAAATGTGAGTAGATCAATAGGTAGCGCTCCTGACTTGATCTTAAAAACTTCAGTCTTCAAAAACCTGCCTGAATAAAAAGGTTTTTGTCAGCCACCAGAAGGACAGCGAGGAGGAGGCCAATCTGGTTTCCCTGGGAAGAAAGGAATTCTAGGAAATTCTCTTGTTCCCACTAACTGAGCTTGCGATTAGGGCCGTGATGATGAAACTATGACACGTGTGTCAGCACTGACATGCATGGCTATTTTTGATTACACGCAGCCACGGTACACCTTATAAGAGCCAATCTAATTCCATCCTTAAACTTGTAAAAGGCTCTACAAATTTAACATCTGCACGTTTGAGCATTGTTCACTCCATAACTCAGCATGCAATATACATTTTTCTTATTGAAACTATAAATATTGCAAAATTATGGGGGTTCTTTCTCGAACTTGACACCCCTCTCAAGTTATGCTCAGGTTTTTGGCAAATTTTGACACACCAGGCTCAAAAAGGTTGCCCATCACTGGATTAGAGTGTTATCAAGAAAAGTGCCTCTCCTGAGGATCTTAGGGCTCATGCTCTTTTGCTTATTTTTCTGAGAGGAGGAAAGAAAAATAAATGCCACTGAAGGAAAATACATTTGTTAGGATACATCATTCATGGTGAATAAACTTTTTTGATTTTGTACCAAAGGTGATGGTCTGTTGTGTGTCATGACTCCCACCTCCGATAACTTCTGCTTGCTAGTCACCCACTTGTGTGATTTACAGAGACCACAAAGAAGAAGGACACGTTGCTTACCTGTAACTGTATTTCTTGGAGTGCTCATCTGCGAATTCACACAATCCCACCCATCTTCCCCACACAGGGGACATGCCATCTCAGCTCTCACTATGGGCTGCAGCTGCGGCCTAGAAACTGAGGAGTTATGGTGGCAACCTGGCCTTATATAGCCTCGGGATGGTGGACAGGGTTTCTCCTGAAACTGTTCTGTCTAGTGATTCTAAAAAGTTCAGAACAGTACTCTGCGCCTTTTGTGAATTCACAGATGACCACTCAAAGAAATACAGTTACAGGTAAGCAACCTGTCCTTCTCATCTAGCATGGTTGTGATGCACCATACAAATCTTCATATATATGCCATCCCCGGGGTTTCATAAGAATGCCTGCATCTTCTTAGTACATGGAACCATCACATACAATTCTTGCTTTTCATTGCTGTTTTCTTTTGCCATTGTAAAGTATTTGCATGCAAACCCATTTTGTACCCATTTTTGACGGAAAGTGGCTTACATTATCAATATAGAATCATAGGATTAGAGGGGACCTCGTGAGGCATTGAGTTCAACCCCCTTACTCAAGGGTTTGTATACAGGAAATGTTAATATTATTAACATTTACTGTTTTAACTTATACATTGTTTAATTGTTTTTCAATCTAGTATTTATATTTTTATTGATTTTATAATGTTTAACATATTATTTTAATATTTATTTATTTATTTACTTTATTTATATACCGCTTTTCTCAGCCCTCAGGCGGCTCAAAGCGGTGAACAACATCAATACAAAACATCACGAGACAAGTATAGGGCAATTAAAAACAATTATAACATAAATCATTAAACATCAGTACAACAATCATTAGCGCCTCAACAGTAAAATCTGAATCCAGTCTCATCATCCATTATTCCGTATTCCTATGTTCAAGTACACTGTTTAATCAAATGCTTGTTCGAACAGCCAGGTCTTCACTTTCCTCCGAAACGCCAGCAGGGAGGGGGCCGATCTGATATCTGCAGGCAGGGCGTTCCACAGCTGAGAGGCCACCACTGAGAAGGCCCTGTCTCTCGTCCCCACCAAGTGTGCCTGTGATGCAGGCGGGACAGAGAGCAGGGCCTCCCCAGATGATCTTAGTGTCCTAGTCGGTTCATAGGAGGAGATGTGTTCGGAGAGGTAAGTAGGGCCAGAACCATTTAGGGCTTTATAGGCTAACGCCAGCACTTTGAATTGTGCCCAGTAGCAAACTGGCAGCCAGTGAAGCTGGCGCAACAGAGGAGTAGTATACTCCCTGAGTGCCGCTCCTGTTAGCAACCTGGCTGGCGAACGCTGGACCATTTGAAGCTTCCGAGCAGTCTTCAAAGGCAACCCCACATAGAGAGTGTTGCAGTAGTCTATACGGGATGTAACCAGAGTATGGACTACCGTGGCCAAGTCAGACTTCCTAAGGTATGGGCGCAGCTGGCACACAAGTTTTAACTGTGCAAGTGCTCCCCTGGTCACCGCTGAAACCTGGGGTTCCAGGCTCATATTATTTTAATATTTTAAATGTTGAAAGTAGGTCAGTAGTGGTATATAGGTAGGTAGAGCAGGCACTTCCAAGTTTCAGAAGCAAAAAAAAAGTTAAAAAATAAAATTATAGTACTGTTAGCAGAGTAAAATAAAATTAAAATACTCAAAATTCCATTTCAACTCCCCCCCCAAAAAAACGCATACCCACCCTCACCTTCCTAGCATAATTTGGAAAATAAAAGATGGAATAAGGAAGATATTATAAAGATAATAAATGAAAAGTCGAAAAAAGGAATTCTCAAAAATCGAGTAATGCTAGCACTCGTAAACAAAGGCAAGCAATAGCAGGGACTGAAGAAACAAACGAACGAAGCTAGAAGTACATACGTTCTCTCTCTCTCTCTCCAACGCCATGCCAGCCATGGAAAATGGAGGACCTCACACAGCTATATATAGAGCAAACTTTGCAAAAAGACACGTGATCCACTTCCTTCTTCTGATTGGCTATGGCTAGGCTAATGAAGAAGAAAAACTGCACGTAGCTGCTCTTTTCAATCACACTAGCCTCAGTTCAGCCCTGGAGTAAAATCTCAAGAAAAATGACTCTGAATCAACAAATCCTTCCTGAATTTAGCCGAAAGATCTGACGGCTCATGTTCTGTTCTCATAAGGCTTCAGAGGGGGTCATTCCTGGTTCATATTGTGGCAGTTCATGTGCAAAATCGCCGAAAATATTCGAAATCCAAATCAACTTCTGGAATTTCGCATATCTATATAAATAAAAATGTAATATTCCTTTGTGGTATTAACAGAACTCAAAAACCACTGGGCAAATTGACACCAAATTTGGCCACAAGACACCTACTAACCCAGTGAGTGACCATCACTCAAAAAAATTGAGTTTGTCATTTGGGACTTGTAGTTGCTGGGATTTATAGTTCACCTACAATCAAAGAGCATTCTGAACTCTACCAATGATGGAATTGAACCAAACTTGACACACAGAACTCCCATGACCAACTGAAAATACTGGACCTTGAGTTTGGGAGTTGTAGTTCACCTACATCCAGAGAGCACTGTGGACTCAAACAATGATGGATCTGGATCAAACTTGACGTGAATATTCCATATGCCCAAATACACAGATGGAGTTTGTGGGAAGTAGACTTTGACATTTGGGAGTTGTAGTTACTGGGATTTATAGTTCACCGACAATCAAGGAGCATTCTGAATCCCACCAACAAGAGAAGTGGGGCAAACTTCCCACACAGAACCCCGTGACCAACAGAAAATACTGAAGGCCATCCAGTCCAACTCACTTCACCAGGGCAAGCAAACGTAAACAAAGCCCTCCTGACAAAGAGCCATCCAGCCATAGATATAGATAGATATGATTTGAAAGGGACCCCAAAGAAGGACAGTATGTTCCATGTTCCAGAGTAGGCAAACCAGACAATCTCTACATCAACACTGACAAAGAAACAACAAGAAGTACTGTTTATCCACAAGCATAAAGAAATTCCATATATTAGAAACTTAATTTTATTTATTTTCAAAATCACCAGACTGGGCCACAGCAACGCGTGGCAGGGGACAGCTAGTCTCTAATATTTAAAGAGTGTGATCATGTTCCACTCAGTCTTCTCACTAAGCCAACATTCACGTTCTTTTAATTTTTCCTCATAGTATACATTCTTCTTGCTGTATTTGATCCTTTTGGTTTTGTGCCACATTTTTGAGAAACATTTTGATCCATGCCTTTGCTTTGCTTTCTAGAGTAACGAGAAATTTCATAATGGTACTGTTCAACGCAAGTTGAAGTATGAGGTAAGTTATAGCTTATCATCTTGAGAAAGTGCTGATCTTAAATTACAGCATGCTCTCTAATTAAATTTCTTAACATTTTGCAGCATAATTATAATTCTATATTCCAGCACGATTAATGACCAATGGAAAAGGCTTCAAATTAAATCTGCTGCTCTGGTGAAGGTTCGGGTAGTTTTGATTATGGTGATAGTTGTCGAATGTTATAATGTGACAACAATATCCTTTGAAAGCTCTATAAGAAAGAAACAAAGGTTTTACTTAGAAGTAATTGGCCTCTGTCTATGTCTGTATATGTTTGTTTGTCAAAATTGGCATTGAATATTTGCCATATATGTGTATTATTTATTTATTTGGAGTGCTTCTACCCCGCCCTCCTCAATCCCCTAGGGGGGACTCAGGGCGGCTTACAAAAGGCACAATTCGATGCCTAGCAATTCACAAAATACAGTACAATATACAACAAACAATACACAAATTTACCATATAATGTTAACAATTATAATTAATTAAAACAATCAAACAGTATACTAGCAGTAATAGAATCATTCTGTGGTCAATGTTCGCCAATTCGTAGTCCGTAATCTATCTAGCATCGTCATTATCCTTTCCTACTCTGGTCGTCATTGGTTGTCTTTGTCCATCTGCTAGCTTACCCGAAGGCCTGGTCCCACATCCAGGTTTTTAGCTTCCTTCTGAAAGCAAGGAGGGATGTTGATGACCTAATCTCCCCCGGGGAGTGAATTCCACAGGCGAGGGGCCACCACCGAGAAGGCCCTGTACCTTGTTCCCACCAGTCTCACTTGTGATAAAGGTGGGGCCGAGAGCAGGGCCTCCCCAGCAGATCTTAAACTCTGAGGTGGGACGTAGAAGGAGATTCGTTCGGACAGGTACGCTGGGCCGTACACTGTAACCTGCCCTGAGTCCCCTGCGGGGTGAGAAGGGCGGAATATAAAAGCTGTAAATAAATAAATAAATAATAAATAATACAGATTGCACTAGATTTGTCTAAATTCCAGCTATTTTACTGGCCTGAGAGAGAACCTTTTTCATCAGTAGTATACAATCTGCCACCAAGAATAATTCTCTTTCAGTTTTTCAAAACTTTTAAGTACAATGTGGAACTATGTTTGCTTAAATAAGTTGAAAGACTCTTAAGTCTCATTGTATTTTTTTCCAGTTGCATTTTCATTACTCCATCCCAAATTAAAATACCTCACCTCACTACCTCTGAGGATGCTTGCCATAGATGCAGGCGAAATGTCAGGAGAAATGTCTCTAGAACATGGCCCTATAGCCCGAAAAAACCCACAAGAACCTAGTGATTCCAGCCATGAAAGCCTTCGACAATACATTAAAATAGATATGTTCCAGTGAGTTTGATTTTTGAATAAGTGTGTTTGGTTCTTTCTTTTTTAGGAATTGGGAATGTGGGCTTCAATCAATTCACAAAATTGGGTGTTCTTTCATTTAGAAATACTGTATAAACTGATTTTATAGAATGTATACTGCTTTGAATGCAAAGGGAAATCCTGGTTTTTCTTTTTGGAATGCAATTGATCATGATCAATTTAATTTTGTTTTAATCTTAAGTAATTGGTTGCACAACACAATCGAATCTATATGTAAAATTTTAAATCAGAACAGTTTTCCTGTTGATTACATAAAGGGATCTGTTCCGTATTTGTTCTGTTTTGTTTCTTAAATTTTTAAGCAAAGAAGACAGCACTGGCTACCTCTTTATACCTTTTTTGCACTATCCAACAATGGCGACCATTTTCATAATCCGTGTGGTGAAGACACAAGAATAACAGCCATCAGTGAACAGGACAAAAATATAGAAACATTTAATCCATGCTGGAGAACAGTTCTGCCGTTCTGTATGACTCAAAAAGCTACAAATAAAATTCGGTTTCAAATGCAGTGCATCAAATATCTGTGCAGTGATGAAAATGAATCTCATCAACCCGGAATCCTGAAGAACAAGAGAAATTGCTCTACAGGGTTGCTTCCTCAACCTCATGATGGATATGAAATTACTCATTTGTCAGACCACAGAGCAGAGCTCCATCATTCTGGACATACAAGCCTACCTGGTGCTTCCTGGGAATATAATACCACAGGAATTGAACCGGATTCTTTCTATGCCTACCTTACATCTTCAGAACATTTAGCCTGTGATAGACATCAATCTGGCGCTTGCTGTTCTCTTCCTTGCAGAGAATATTGTGATAAAATTCCTCCAGTTTCTGAACGCATTCAAAACCAGCTTTTGGATGAGATGGCTATAAAAACCAGCCAGCAACATCTATCAGATTCAGAAGTGGAAACAAAAGACATTTACAGCCTGGGGCATTTCTTGAGGAAATTATCCACTTTATACAATGAAACCAACAGCCATTTAATTAAGCATAGCTGGATTTCCAAGTCTATCAAAGATCTAGCCAGTTTGTATGATAAAGATGATAGATATATATGGATGTCATCACTGGTTAAAAGGTTTCCATTTGTTAAAAAATTAAAGTTAAATGAGCTTTTAGGCAAGGAAGAAATTGGCACTCGCAAAGTCAGTACTATCCTGGGAAGTCCTTTGGAGAAAGATGATGCCATGAAGTCCTTGTGCTCAGATATCTCAGGTGATCTGGATACAAGAGATCTCACTGAGGCTCCTAGTGATCGTTGTGGAAATAATATACTGACAACTAACCTAGTGATTAGGCAAAATTTTGTAAGCTTCTCTGATGTGCTTCTGAAATTGCAGTCATATCATTGGAATGAATTACTTCAATATTTGTTCTGTATCTTCCCAGAAATTCATGCCAAACCCAATGAGTTAAAAGGAATATATTGGATTGCTTTGGAAAACTATAAAAAACCAGGTCCAGAGCCTGCATGCTTGCTTTTATTTGGTTCTGTTTTGTATGCCATCATTTCATCATCCAGTCAACTGGGGAGCAGTCGGGACTCTCTGGAAATGTTTCATATCCCAGTGACTACATTAACTGAAATCCAGATTGGGTATGCTGGACAGCACATACAACTTTTGTGTTCCAATGAAGAAAATGGAATGAAACTATTTACCTTTAACAAATATTTCACACAAAGAATATGCCATGACATACTTAGCACCTTGATTTCCTCCTCAGATTATGCTTGCTTAAATCATCCTCTTTTAAAAGGTGATCTGTTAAAACTTTCACTTGATTGGAGTTCGAGACTTACTAACTTAACATTTGAAAGTGGCATGTGTCTGTCATGCAATTTTGAGAAAAAATTAGCCGATCTGGTTTACTTACTCCATGAAAACATGGAAACCAACAAACCCACTTTAGGAGAAGTTCAGATCCTGCTCTATACAACAGTGAAGTTTGCGGGTGAAATCCGCTCACTCATCCTCACGACTACTCATGTGGGTCTTCTACAAGAGTTTTGTGGCCCTCCACTGCATTCCTTCACTGATCTTGTGCAGTTTGACCAAATTCAGATACATTGTTTAAGTGAGCTGAAGTGTGTGATAGTCTCAGAGAAAGATAATCTAGTAGAGATGGAGCTTGCATTTTTGAAAGGAAATAAGGGTGGTTGTGATCCGGCCAAGAGTTTATCTTGCATTACTCAACGAGAAAAAAATGTCTCGATGAGATGCGTTTCATCCTTTTGTAATTTCCATGGAAGTGTTCTATCAGATATCTGGAAACTGACATTCAGTTCACATGAAGATGCTACTAGGCTCATGCACCATTTGACAGGATAGTTATTTTAGACCTTAAACACAATTGTGAAAATCCGGTATTTGGGGAAAATATGCAAATAAACCTAATGTATCTCTTCTCTCTATTTATATGTCTGTGTGTGTGTGTTCAGGTATTTCTCCAATGAGAAATATACTTGATTTTAGGAAACGGGTTTGCTTTTGGAGAAATGCTATTGGGCCAGAAATACTCATAGTAGTTTTTATCAGGGAATCATTTTTATGTGTTAATGATAATAATAATAATATTTATTTATTTGATCAGTCATATGACTATTTCAAAATAGAACACGAGTAAAAAAACAAGGCAAAAAGGTGAGGACAGCAGCTGACCTTCTATTTATGGTCAGAATCTTATTTTTCTGGTTCTTCTTTCAGGAAATCCGCTCTTTTCTTAATAGCTTTCAGAATTAAAAGGCTTACTCTGATTATGCTGGATCTTTCCTGCCCTTGCAAGAGGGATGTCGGAAGATCATTTCTGTTGGGGGACCTGCAGTTGGATAATATTGGATGTAAATATATGTCTCGTAGTTCAGTATATGCTGGACAGTCAATTAAGAAATGCTCAATGTCTTCCACTGTTTGTTCTCCCCAGACGCAGAATCTCTCACTTTTTGGTATGTTAGAGTAGCGCCCGGTTTGCACCATAGTACCGGGTTGTTCAAACCTAGCCCTAGTATATATTCTTCTTAAGGCTAGAGTGTTAGTGTTAAGCATTAGTATCAATTCCTTAAGACAGAGGAAGAGATATTCGTGTTCTCCAGCTATCTTGTACCACATGAGACAATATTTATTGGCTTCTTATATGTGAAGCTACTTCATAGGACAAAAATCTTGAGTTCTGAATTCAGAATACTATTGTATTTGGGAAGACATGGCTTGAGGTTTGAGATGTGAGGCCAATCATATGTAGGGATTAATCTTTTTTGTATGAGATTAATATTTGCCAGGCAGTAATGACAACAATGAATCTGATGGGACTTTAGGGGATAAAACGATCATTGTGGCATAAGCTTTCTTGGACACTGATCCAGTGAATCAAAAGCCAAATTATGAGTCACAGATGGCAATGAATATTTGTCTCTCTGTACTTATTTAGGAAACCAGTTTCAAAGCAGCAGATTTCCTGCAGATATAATAATAATAATAATAATAATAATAATAATAATAGTAATGACACAGTGATTTCACCTTCTCATTTCATTTAGCTTTTCTTCAACAAAACTCATGTTACCCTCCCTTTCTTCAATAAATACAGCTATGCTCATTTTGACTGTTAAGATTTGTCCTTCTGTATATCAAGTCTATCATATATTTGCTACTGTCAATACATACTGTTTTTCGTTTATTCTAAGACAACATCGATTGTAAGACACACACTAATTTCAGTACCGGCTACATAGAAAGCTTTATTTATATGTCTTTTTAAAAGCTCATGCAATTCTAAGATGCACCCCATTGTTAGAGATGTCAATATGTGTGTGTGTGTGGGGGGGGGGGGTGTCTTAAAACTGAAGAAACCCAATAGTTTACTTCTTAAAGTATAAACACCAGGTTGCACACAGAGGCAAAAATAAACATGTTACACTTTTCAAATATAATAATGCATGTCTGTATTCCAAACTTTTGCTAGTAAGTTATCCTAAGAAAAGATTCTTAGGATAACTTAATAGCAAAAGTTTGGAATACAGATACGCATTTTTCTTAGCAAAAGGCTCTAGATTTTCAATGTAAATGCATACATTGTTGTATAAATGGGGGCATCACAAATGTGGATTGTCTATGAGCGAGACTGCTATTACCAGAAATGATGATGGTGTGTGTTCTAAAATAATATTAAAGAGAAAACAATTTTGAAAATAATTTGCCAACTACTTGTTCAGAACGTTTCTACATGTTCCTATAAGTAAATCTACTTTTGCACCCATCATTTTAAAATATCAGAAATGTGTTATTAATGGCCTTAAGGAAAAGAGAAATCACTTTTGTTGGAAAAAAACCAGTAAATTAGAATAGATACAAGTTTTTAGAGGAAATTTTCATTTTATAATGTTGATTTTGCTTATAACAAATTAAAAGTGCATACCAAAATATGCACACACATGTATCACTTTAATTTACTTCTGTAAAAAAACAGTTCAGTTGATAAAGTCGCTGGTTGCTTTGGTCCCGCCAGTTGTTCACAATCATTTTTCCCTCTCCAAATAGTTCTTTCATTCAGATTAGCATATTACTCGACAAGATATTGGCAGTAATGTCTTCCAAACAACATGACGGAACTTTAACCAGATATTTAAAGAAATGTGGGAGGGACAGGGAGAAAATTTGCCTTAGGGGACTTCTGTATTTTCCTTCCTAATAACATTACACACCGAAGTCTTTCAAACATGTTCAGAGGAAGCCATGTTGTTCATTCAGAAAAATACAACAAAATACAAAATTCAGAAAATTCCTTCAAAAATTCAGTGTTCTGAGCCTCAGCAAGGGGCAGCTAACTTTGCATAGGATAGGTATGTCTTGAGTTTCTCTTGCTAATGATGTTTAAATGTTATTGCCTAGCTTTTATTGTCCTTTGTTTCTGAAGAATCCAGAGCAGCTTTGAAAGCTTGCATGATGTTTTTTTTTTTTTTTTTGCATATTTTGGTTGTCTGAGAAATGACTCAAGTATTTTGTAGATTTTGTATTTTGAAACTTTCCTTCAAAGGAAAGATTTGGACTAATTGGTCCTTCTCCTCCTTTTCAACTATGTCATTCAAAATTCTGCACAGGATAGCTAATTTTGTTTGCATTTAGTATCATGCTTACAGTGTGATCATATGCATGCTTATTTAAAGATAATCTGATAGTTTTTCAATTTGCTCCAAGTGAAGTGCCTGTAGGATGAAATGATGCCAGCACTTTCTTTGCAATCATAATGGAAGGATGTGTTATGCATTTACCTATCTTTTAAGGGTAAATTACTTCTTCTGTCCTGCTATTCAGTTGGGAGAATTCCTTTTACAAATACAGTCACTTCATGCTATTTTTTTCACAGTACCAAATCAGATGTTTTTATTTTGTTATCTCCTGATATTTGCAATTTTCAGTTGTTTTCTGTTCTGAAGGTGTGCGCATGGAATAAATAAATATATTCTGTATTGTTTTATTTCTGATTTAAAAATTTTATGGTTACGAATTGGATGCTGAATTGCCCTGCTACAAATAGAAGAACTTCTTTCATTTGTAGAAGGGATTACAATACAGCAAAGACTCCCCTTGAAATGAGTGATTTTCTCTGATTCATCCTTATCACTTCCCATGCTTTTCTGAAGAGCACACTAGCTTTTCAGAGCAGGCTTTCAAGGGATATCAGGGGGAAAAGGTGAATTGGGAGAAGTAATGTCTTTCCTCTTCTGCCAGCAAGAACATCCTGTAAGTGGAGTTTTGACCAACAAATACAGAGGATCCAAGGCTCTATGCTTATGTTATGAATTTAGATGAAACTACGTTTTTTTCCTTGTGTGTTTTCCGCTGTTACAAAAGCTGTTACTAAAGCTGCAAAAAGAGCAAGCAACACTTTGTAGTGATGTTTTCCATTTTCTCCCCTGTATCATAAAGAAGTGCTTGGTCATTCAGAAGAGGATTACAATTCACTTCTGCTTAAATCCGTCTTTTTTTAAAAAAAATCTTACTTTATTTTACTTCCCCGTCAGGTAACATGCCTTGGCCTCATAGGGTATTGTTCATAGAGTGATGTGGGTTTTAATTTCTTCTTCCTGTTTGATATTCATTTGATAGCGAATGATCTGTCGCTCTGGTAAAACAAACCCAGATGACCTAAAGAATCCAGTTAAAATTAGTATTCCACGCTATGTCCTTTGTGGGCAGGGAAAGGATGAGCATTATGAATATGAAATAAAGGTAAGGTTTTTGAGGGTTTTTTATTTAAAAATCAAAACTATTTTCCCTTTTTTTTGCATGCCATTGCAAGGGAAGATTCAAATATGTTGTGAGAGTTTCCTATGGGTTACTTTTCTTATTTTCTTTGTGGACATGCCTTGAACCAGAGCAGATCTGGTCTTTTACTGTTTGCATGGAACAGCAGTAGTGAAGCATGGAAGTGACATTGGATTATACCCATTGGTCGCATTATCCAATAAAAGCCAACATATCTGATTTTTCCAGTTTTCTCCACTCATTTAGCCACAACTCCCCAAAACTATTTCTCTGGAGGACCATCTGTAACAGAATGAGATATGGAACAGAGTAGACTGAGCAGGGAAGAGCTGTATGTACATATTCAGGGGGAAAAAAAATAAAAATGGATGAGATTATTGGCAGATATTTTGAGCTGGAGTTGGGGACAGACATAGAGAAAGAATGTATGATTTCAAGGAGTTTGCAAAATTAGTTTTAGAGCCAACGGCTTAATCATTGGATGTTACTAATGTAATTCTCAATTTTGTATGTTATACTGTTAAGCCCTAGCCCTGGTTTTGGTCCTAGACTTTTTACAATTCTGCATTAGTGAATCTGTTTCCTTTCCATGCATTAAACCGACAAATGCCTATATACCGTATATACTCAAGTATAAGCCGACCCAAATATAAGCCGAGGCACCTAATTTTACTACAATAAACTGGGAAAACATATTGACCCGAGTATAAGCCGAGGGTGCGAAATGCAGCCACTACTGGTTAATTTCAAAACTAAAATTAGATATCACAGCAAACCAGCTGGCAGACAGGCTGCACGCGCGGCGAATAGGAGAGCAAAGAAGCTGCGCGCGGGGCAAGTGAAGGGGAAATGGAGTCACGAACCTCCCTCCTTGCATGTCATGCCGCGCACACACGCATGCCTCCATTTCTTCCCCACTCACCGCGCATGCAGCCTCTATTCCTTCCGCGCACACAGCAAGACAAGCAGGGAGTGAGGTGCACGCCTCCGTTTCTCCCCCCATTCGCCGTGCACGCGCCCTCTGCTCTCCGCATAGCAACCCAGCTGGGTTGCTGTTCGGAGAGCAAGACAGGTTGCGCACAGGATGAATGGGCGAGAAACGGAGGCGTGCACCTCACTCCCTGCACGCCTCCATTTCTTCCCCATTCGACGCGCATGCAGCATCTCTTCCTGCTTGCCTTGCTGTGTGCGCAGAAGGAAGAGAGGCTGCATGCGCGTTGAATGGGGAAGAAATGGATGCGTGTATGCTCGCGCGGCAAGATGTGCAGGGAGGGAGGTGCACGCCTCCGTTTCTCCCCCCATTCACCCTGTGCGCAACCTGTCTTGCTCTCCGAACAGCAACCCAGCTGGGTTGCTATGTGGAGAGCAGAGGGCGCGTGCATGGCGAATGGGGGGAGAAACGGAGGCGTGCACCTCCCTCGCTGCACGTCTTGCCGCGCGCACACGCACGCCTCCATTTCTTCCCAATCAACACACATGCAGCATCCCTTACGCGCACACAGCAAGACAAGCAGGAAGAGATGCTGCATGCGCATCGAATGGGGAAGAAATGGAGGTGTGCGTGCATGGCGGGACGTGCAGGGAGGGAGGTGCACGACTCCGTTTCCCCTTCACTTGCCCCGGGCGCAGCTTCTGCACAGATGCAGCGGAGGAGGAAGCTGTGGGGGCAAAAACAAGGCCATGGATTCCACCAGCCAGCGTCAGAGCCTTTTTTCTCAGCTTTTTCTCCTTCACCCGAATATAAGCCGAGGGGGGCTTTTTCAACCTCCTAAAAGGGGCTGAAAAACTCAGCTTATATTCATGTATATACGGTATGTGTTCTGCAGAACATAGTTGTGGATTGGGTGAAGCCACATTCTCAGAGTTGATGACAAACCAGCTGTTAATTTTAATGATGCTGTGGCAATGTGAGCATCATTTCTCTCTTGTGTGATGAAGCAGGATGTGAATACAGAATTATGGGTGGACATAGTTACAAGTGCCCTTCCTATATTATTGGCAACCTTCCTCCAAATCTTTTTGGAGGAGCAAATCATCGCAATCAGCCCTCCTCATAAGATTCAGTTGATTATCTACAACCTACAGCCATGTGGATTTATTCCTAGTTGCTTCCATGCAGCTGTGGCTATGAGTAAGGAATCTTTCTGAATAATGAGAATACAGGTTTATTCTGTTCCCAATTTTAACTCCTAGTTTAGCATCTCTCCGTGTTCTCTTTCCATTACTTCTGCCAGTAATAGTTTACCTGGGAGCAATCAGCAATTACAGGAAGCCAAATAAATGTGTTTATCTGAAAGTGAAATGCTTCTTTGTCTTTATTGAAACCATTTCTCTACCTTTATGTAACAGATTTCAGTTCTTGGTGAGACATGGACAGTATTTAGGCGATACAGTCGTTTTAGAGAAATGCATCAAACACTAAAATTAAAATACCCAGAGGTAAGTTCCCAATAATTTTTTTTACTCATGTTTACATTAATCATTTGGGTCTATGGTTCTCACGCAACAGATAAGCTTCTGCTTCTCAGGATCCTTTTTTGGGGGGTGGGGAGGGGAATTTATAACAAATGGCACTCATGGTGTGTGAGGTGATGGAATGATGATATTTGTTGACTGGCTGATAGTGTTTCTTACTAGGAGAAAGCGTTACAACATTTGCTTGACTAATTTGTACCAAGTTATAGAATGTCTTGAATTTTAAGCCGGATCCTTATTAAATGGTGATAAATTAATGAGGTTTGTTGATTTACTAATTTCGACCTATTATTTCACAACTGAGAAGATCCGCTATTATTTTTGTGAATATTTTATACTCCACATTACATAAAGCAATAGGCCTATAGGTGTTAGGATCGGTTCCCTCTTTATTTGGTTTTAAAATTGTTGTAATTTCAGATTTTTCCATGTCTCTGGAATTAATTCATTTTCCATGATTTCATTATATAGTATTATTATGTTAGGGGTTAAGGAGCCCCCAATGGCGCAGTGGGTTAAAGTGCTGTGCTGCTGAGCTTGTTGACCGAAAGGTTGCAGGTTTGAATCCAGGGAGTGACGTGAGCTTCCGCTGTCAGCCCCAGCTTCTGCCAACCTAGCTGTTCGAAAACATGCAAATGTGAGTAGATCAATAGGTACCGCTCCGACGGGAAGGTAACGGTGCTCCATGTAGTCATGCTGGCCACATGAGCTTCGAGGTGTCTATAGACAACATCGGCTCTTCGGCTTAGAAATGGAGATGAGCACCAACCCCCAGAGTCAGACACGACTGGACTTAATGTCAGGGGAAAACCTTTACCTTTACCTATGTTAGGGGTTACTTCCTTTTGAAAAAAAAATGTAGAAATGTGTAGTGAGTCCATCGAGTCCTGGTAAGGAATTAATTTTTAAGTTTTTTATTACCTCTATTTCATTGCTAGTTATGTTCATATCCAATGTTGCTTGGGAGAGAGGGCCTAATTTATTTATTTTTTGAGTAATCCTTCCGATCTCACAATATCCTTATCCGTGTAAAGCTTTTCGTAATAATTGACCATTATTTCCTTTAGGTCTTCCTCCCTTGTTTTTATTTGGCCTGTCCCATCTTTCAATTTAATGATTTTTGTTTTCCCTTGTTTCTTTTTTAGAAGACTTGCTAATTTCTTCGTGTTGTTTATAGAGTTTGTCTGAAAGTCATTTTGTAATTTCGATTTCCTCTAAGCTTTCTAGTTGTTGTTTTTTTTTTATCTCTTTCTATTTCTCTTTTTTCCCCACCGTTTGGTCTTTTTGGAATGATTGGAATTGCTGCTTCTTCTTCTGATCTCAATGTCCTTAATCTTTTATTTTCCCTTTTATTTATACCCTTCTCGATTGTTATACATTTTCCTCTACTTACTGCCTTGACGGCATCCCAAACTATGCTTGCTTTCATTCCAGGGGTTCTATTTAGGTTGAAATATTGGGTAATTTGTTCTTTTATCTCTTTTCTGTCTGTCTCTTTATAAGCAACTTTTGGGTTATATCGCCATTTTTTCACTTTGTTTATGGTAAAATTCCCGAATTTTAAATAGAGAGGTACATGGCCATTGTTCGCCCACCAAAAGTTCTTTTATTGGCAATGCATTGTTAATGCCTACCAGGAAATAGTCTATGGTAGAAAATGCTGAGTGTCTGTGTGAGTAGTATGTGGGAATATCTGTTCTTTCCCCTATTCTACTATTAGCCTCTATTAAGTTCCACTTACTAAAATTTATCTTGCAGTTTGTACCTAAATTTCCTGTTCCATTACTCTTCTGTCCAAAGGGGTGAAATAAATCCAACAGAAACTGCTGTTCAGCTAACTAAATAGTCACATATTAGATAATAATAATAATAATAATAATAATAATAATTATTATTATTATTTTATTTGTACCCCGCTAGCATCTCCCGAAGGACTCAATGTGGTTTACAAAGGCCAAGGCCTCAATAAAACAATAGCATAACAAATACACAACTTAAAGCAAATCAAAACATTAAAGCAATAACAGAAACAACAAAAACAATACATCATAACACAATAAAACTAGGGCCGGGCCAAATGTAATGGGTACAGATTAAAAAGTGCTGGGTGTGACAGGTGGTATGTTGGATTTAGGGTAAGTGCAGTGTGCAAGCAATCTTAAAACTCTGACAGAGTGCTTCTGGGACATATTGCTGGAGTTTTCCTATTCTGGAAAGGCACATCGGAACAGCCAGGTCTTCAAGCTCTTCCTAAAGACTGCCAACGTAGGGGCTTCTCTGATGTCTTTGGGGAGGGTGTTCCAAAGTCGGGGGGCTACCACAGAAAAGGCCCTGTCCCGCATCCCCACCAAACGCGCCTGCGATGCAGGTGGAATCGTGAGCAGGGCCTCTCTGGATGAGCGAAGAGAACACGTGGGTTCATAAACGGAGATGCGGTCACGCAGGTAGGCTGGTCCCAAACAGTTTAGGGCTTTGTAGGTAAGCACCTGCACCTTGAATTGAAATGGCAGCCAATGGAGCTCCTTGAACAGGAGGGTTGACCTCTCTCTGTAAGGAGCACCAGTTAACATCCTGGCCACTGCCCGTTGAACCAGTTGAAATTTGCGAGCCGTTTTCAAGGGCAGCCCCACGTAGAGCGCATTACAGTAGTCCAATAATAATAATAATAATAATAATAATTTTATTTCTTACCCGTTTCTCCTTGTGGCCTGAGGTGGGTTACATTATAGCTAAAACACATAATAATTGTAAACATTCTATAAAATATACATATTGAAACTTATTTCTATAAAATGCATAATAAAATACACACAACAAAGATTAAAACAAGACACAAGTTTAAAATTCATTATGAAAACTGACTGGGTAGGCTAGCTGGAAGAGATAGGTCATCTGGCAGGTCATTTCACAATCTAAGGGTGGCCGATGAAAAGGTCCTCTGGGGGATGGTCAGCCTTTGACTTCTGACTGGTTGGAATATCTGCCCCCCAGAGGACCTACGTAAGAGTTCAGGGGGGATTGTATGGAAGAAGATGAACCTGTAGGTTATTTATTTATCGTGTCATCAGCAACCATACCATTGTATTACATTTCTAACAAAACAAAACAAACAAACAGATTAAAAAAACCCACAGATTTTGCAAACTTGGTAGTTGATTAAATGTCCTTTGACCAGTATCTGGCCACTTGGAGTGCTTCTGGTGTTGCTGCAAGAAGGTCCTCCATTGTGCATGTGGCAGGACTCAGGGTGCATTGCAGCAGGTGGTCAGTGGTTTGTTCTTCTCCGCACTCGCATGTCGTGGATTCAACTTTGTAGCCCCATTTCTTAAGGTTGGCTCTGCATCTCGTGGTGCCAGAGCGCAGTCTGTTCAGCGCCTTCCAAGTCGCCCAGTCTTCTGTGTGCCCAGGGGGGAGTCTCTCATCTGGTATCACCCACGGATTGAGGTGCTGGGTTTGAGCCTGCCACTTTTGGACTCTCGCTTGCTGAGGTGTTCCAGCGAGTGTTTCTGTAGATCTAAGAAAACTATGTCTTGATTTAAGTTGTTAACCTGTAGGTAACGTGGACTCAAACCATGTAGGGCTTTAAAGGTAAAACCAACACTTCGTACTTTGCCCAGAAACTAAGTGGCTGGAGTAACTTTAGTGTAGGTGTGATAATCTCACTCCTTATAAGTGGCTGGAAAAGAAAGTATCTTTACTCGCTTCTACAAGTGGGATAATCTCTTCTTCCTATGCCACTGTCTGCATAGTTCAGGGTCCCTCCTGTTGTACTTTTTATGTTTCTACTGAATTTCATTTGTTTTAACACAGAGATAGCAACTGACCCACAGTCATCCAATAAGCTTCATGGTGGGAAGGTGTAGTGTATCCATTGCTCCAGTAAAGCACCATAACTATGATAGCACCCTGATGTAAAAATAAAATGAAATGAAGATTTAGGAGTACCCTCTATTGTTTTATGTAGGCGTGCAGAAGAAAAAGCAAAACAGTTGCTCTATTCTAGTCTTCTTGCAGCTACCAGGCACTCTGAAGTATGTGTTTTTGTCTGTCGGCAGGGACGGCTCAACCATTATGCAAAGTAAGCATTCGCAGTATAGTTGATTTTGCCCAGAGGCACTCTTGAGGCACTCTTGGGGGAAAATAGACCTTGACATATGTGAGTGGTAGTTACTGGGATGTATAGTTCACCTAAAATCAAAGAGCATTCTGAACTCCACCAATGATGGAATTGAACCAAATATGGCACACAGAACTTCCACAACGAACAGAAAATATATATCAGTGATTGGTTGGGGGGAGGGGGGGGGGCAAAATACTGTTTGCTTACTGTAGAAAATTACCTAGGGCCGCCTCTGTCTGTCTGTCCGTATGGGAGTCTCAGAGTAATAAAAGTGGTTGCCTTTTTCTTGAGCACACCTGCACATCGACCAGTGTAGCAACTATGTCATTCTTTTTAAGATAGATCTATTATCCATTAAAACTGGGAATAGTTGCTTGGAGGTTTTCCTAGCCTTTATTTGACATTTCCTTCCTTACTATAATGAAGCTAACTTTAGGGCATTTGTGAATTACTCTTTTCACTGATGATTTATTGTAATTTTCCTTTGAATTCCTCCTTGCACTTCTCTTATTCATGTGCTCTCACAGCTTATTATTTCACATGTATTTTTAAGATTTTTGAGAGCTGTTTAAATACTTCTCAGTGTTCTGTTGGAAATTCTATATGGTTGAGATCTGGATACATAACAAAAATTGAGATGGGGGTTTCAGGGGGCTGGAATAGATTAATAGCATTTCAGTGGGAAAATTGCTTTGAGATAAGAGTTTTGTGTTCAGAGCTTGGCTACAGAACAAATTAAACTCTCAGTTCTTGTGGGTTTTTTCGGGCTATATGGCCATGTTCTAGAGGCATTTCTCCTGAGGATGTTTGCCATAGATGCAGGCGAAACGTCAGGAGAAATGCCTCTAGAACATGGCCATATAGCCCGAAAAACCCACAAGAACTGAGTGATTCCAGCCATGAAAGCCTTCGACAATAAATTAAACTCTTACGTCAAGGTATCACTGTACTTTTTTTCCCCATGGCACGTGCACACAACAAAAAATAGCTGTAAAAAGTGTTTCTGTGCCACATCTGTCTCCACTAACTCATGCTTTTTGTAGACATGTTTGCATGTACTAAACTAGATTATATGCTAGATGTCATCAAAGCTTATGCAGTCTTCACACTATTACTCCTGTGTTCCAGAGAAGAGGACTTAACCATAAATCAGTAATTCACTTTCTGTAATTACTGATTTGTTGTTATATATGAACTTGAAGTTATGATTGAAAAGAAGCTCTTGTTAGTTAAATCAACAAAACCAACTGTGGTTAGTAAGTAGCATGTTTTCCTGGTGGATTGTGCAACAGGAAGCCACATATTGCAGAAACCAAAACTGAGTTTCCTTCAAGTTGTTTTAAACCTGTGGCAACTCAGAGCCCATCCAGACAGGCCCAAAATGCAGGACCTGTCTGGGTTTTTACCGGAGACTTCCAAATGACATTCCGGAAAAAACAAAAGAATTCAAAATAACCTCACTTATTTCTTTTTAGCAAATGAAGGAGATTTTATTTGTCGTGTCTGGGCAACCAGTCAATTGTATTACATTCCTAACAGAACAAAACAAACAAACAAGACAAACAGACAAAACACAAAATTTGCAAGTTTGGTAGTTGATTAAATGTCCTTTGACCAGTTTCTGGCCACTTGGAGTGCCTCTGGTGTTGCTGCAAGAAGGTCCTCCATTGTGCATGTCACAGGGCTCAAGTTGCATTGCAGCAGGTGGTCAGTGGTTTGCTCTTCTCCACACTCTCATGTCGTGGATTCCACTTTGTAGCCCCATTTTTGAAGGTTGGCTCTGCATCTCGTGGTGCCAGAGCGCAGTCTGTTCAGCACCTTCCAAGTCGCCGAGTCTTCTGTGTGCCCAGGGGGGAGTGTCTCATTTGGTATCAGCCATTGGTTGAGGTTCTGGGTTTGAGCCTGCCACTTTTGGACTCTCGCTTGCTGAGGTGTTCCAGCGAGTGTCTCTGTAGATCTTAGAAAACTAGATTTAAGTCGTTGACGTGCTGGCTGATACCCAAACAGGGGATGAGCTGGAGATGTCTCTGCCTTGGTCCTTTCACTATTGGCTGCTACTTCCCAGCGGATGTCAGGTGGTGCAATACCGGCAAAGCAGTGTAATTTCTCCAGTGGTGTAGGGCACAGACACCCCGTGATAATGCGGCATGTCTCATTAAGAGCTACATCTACTGTTTTAGTGTGGTGAGATGTGTTCCACACTGGGCATGTATACTTAGCAGCAGAGTAGCATAGCACAAGGGCAGATGTCTTCACTGTGTCTGGTTGTGATCCCCAGGTTGTGCCAGCTTTCGTATGATATTGTTTCTAGCACCCACTTTTTGCTTGATGTTCAGGCAGTGCTTCTTGTAGGTAAGAGCACGGTCCAGAGTGACTCCCAGGTGTTTGGGTGTGCTGCAATGCTCCAGTGGGATTCCTTCCCAGGTGATCCTCAGAGTTCAGGATGCCTGTCTGTTCTTGAGATGAAAGGCACATATCTGTGTTTTAGATGGGTTAGGGATCAGCTGGTTTTCCCTGTAATAATGAAGGAGATGATTGAGCCTTTGAACCTAAAGTTTAAGAGCACTGAATCTTGGCTTTATGTTGTGTGCTAACCAGTCCTTCTTCCCAGTTTCATTAAATGGAGAATGCCAACAACATTACTTGCAGGAAAACCAATACAATAGAGAGAAAAGCTGAGATGAAAATAACAAATCACTGGTATGAACTGAACATAATGAATATGGGGATTTTGTGAGTTCTGAAATAATACTCTTGCAATTTAAGTAGAAGTATGGTTAATGGTCCATAGACACAAATATTTCAAAGTGTCCTCTAATTTCAAAATGTGAGACCAGCTTAGGACAAAATGCGTTTTGATCCATGTTGACAGCTTTTTAAAAACCTCATCTTGACCATATTTATAGTTAGACAGTTTCACAATTACCATATGCTTCACTTTGATATTGACTTGATCTAATGCCACTTTTAAGAAATCCAAAACACTGCATACTCATAATATTATTTTAGTAGGACTATTTTTCACAGTTAATCTTCTGACTCCAGATTTATATTTATTATAAACACAAAGATGTATGCTTGCCTAATATATGCTGTGTCTGCTAGAGGTGAACTTTATAGCTCATTAGTTGTTCAGTTCTGGGCTACTGCCTCAGTATTTTTAATTTGAAACTGCATTTCATGTTTCTGCCACCACATTCCCAAAAGAAGTATATTGAAATATTGATTTATTGGGAAGGTAATATCTGAACACTTTGAAAAGGTGAACTGCTAGCATCTTCCAGTTATAAAATTTGCAGTATATAATTTTGTTGACTCATGCATATAAAGCAGGTAAATAAGTTGCTATTGATAACTGGAAGAATGCATCGTGGGTCATGTGCGTTTCAAAACCAATATGACTCTATTTAAAATGTTGTAGATGTAGGCAGTAAAGACGGGGTATTAATTATGCATTTGGCATTAAATCATGTCTAGATGTCTACCAGGCATTTTAGAGACTCATTATTTCTTGACCTTGTAGCATGTTGGATGCAAATGGTCCTTGACAATACAGTTTCAGTGCTAAAGTGGCAATGGACGTAAACACTGTGTAGAATCAATTTGGGCTAAGATGAGCTCCAGATAGAAAAATATGAAATTGCAAGAAGAATCAAGTGTCTTGTTGATTGTAATGATACACAGTGAATCCAAAAATAAATAGGGTAGTGCAGTGGATATTTATTTTATACATATACTAACTGTACCCTGCCACGCGTTGCTGTGGCCCTCAGATAAGAGAGGAATTCCAGTTGAAGTAATAGACAGAAGGGACAGATGGAAGGGACATTGATAGATGGAATAGAAGGTAGATGGATAGAACATAGATAGGTTGGTAGGTAGTAGGTAGATAGATGTGTAGATGGAGTGATTGATGGATTGAAGGATGGATGGACATACAGACAGACAAAGGGGGTTGGACTGGATGGCCTCTGGGACTCCCTTCCAACTGGTTGACCATCTGTCGGGAGGGCTTTGATGGTGTCTTCCTTTACTGTAAAATGAAGTTGGACTGGATGGCCTTTGGGGCCCCTTCCTATACCTCAAAGGGTTTCCCACGCCCGTCCTTCCGTGCGTGGCATCAAAGCGCCCCTTCCCCGGCGATCCCCCTCCCTCCCTGGCCTCCCTCCTAGCCACTCGTTGCTGTGGCCTAGCTTGGTGATATGGAAAATATTTGAAAAGTAAACAACTAAATACTTTTTAAATTAAAATACTAACAGTAAAATATTTTAAGTTAATTAAGTATTTTTAGATTTAAATTTTGTAAAGGTAAACAATTAAATATTTTAAAATTAAAACATTAAAATTAAATAATTCAAAATTAAATAATTATTTTAAAAACAAATTAAGTAATTAAATATTTCATAATTAAACCAAATCAAATACATTAAAAGGTATTGTGAAATATAAATATTAAATATATATAAATTATAATATTAAAATTAAAGGAATAATATTAAAATTAAACCATTTTATATTTGAAATTTGAAATATTAAAATAAAATAATGTAATGTAAATAATAATTTTTAAAATCAAAATATGTAAATGAAATATTTTAGAACTAAAGAATTAAGTATTTTATAATGAAAATATTAAAATATGTTTAAATTAAACAAATATTTTAAACTTAAAATATCTAAATGAAATATTCAAAAGTTAAACATTTTAAATGAAAATAATTAAATATTTTAAAATTAAATAAGTATTTTATAATTAACATGTTATCAAAAATATTTTGAAAGGGTTATATAAATTTATAGATATATATTGCCAATTATAACATAGCTGTATGGATTCGTTGGGCCAGTTCAATTTTTTCTAATTCTTTGGGATAGATTTTTATGTGTGATATCATTGACTTAAAGCCTATTATAGTTGATATATTTATTATTTTGGATTATTATTATTATGCTATTTGATCCTATATGCTTGGGATGCTATATTTGTAGAATGAATGGTGTCTTCCTGCCTGGCAGAATGGGGTTGGAATTGGATGGCCATCTGTTGGGAGGGCTTGAATGGGGTCTTCCTGCCTGACAAGAATAGGATTGGGGTTTCTGTATTCTGAGCCTGGGTTATTAATGGATCTGCTCTGAGCTTGATTGCTTTTGCTTCTGCAGAGTTTCCTTTCTCCCGAATCCATCCCATCGGCGGTAGTTTACTTGGGTCTGGATAGATGAATTTTGGAGAGGCAGAGAAGCCTAGGCAGCATGAAAAGGGTAGCAGCAGAGAGGCAGGCCTGCGGGGATGAGGGCTTTTCCTCCAGCTCCTGAACGGAGAGCCTTCTCCCGTGGGAGCCTGCTGTGCATATGCACTCCTTCCCTCCCCCCTCCCTCCCTGAGGCTTACTTTCTGAGGGGGGAGGGGGAGGGAGGGGAAGTGTTTTTTTGGGTTTTTGTGAGTGGAGGACATAGCTTGCTTGAGATAGTGTCTAGTGTCCAAAATTGATGTCAATTCCCCCAGTGGTTTTTAAGTTCTGTTAATATCACAAACAAACATTACATTTTTATTTATACAGATTTCAACATTTTCAGCTCAAGTATAAAGAGTCTAACAACTGTTTCTCCCCTGAAAGGTTGTCTTATTACTAACACTAGTTATGTCTTTGAAATGTGTTTTCCTGCAGGTACATTTTAATGTAGGCCCAATTATAGAAAGAAGTCTTCCAAACGTTTAAGTATTTTAAAATCCATAGCCGATTGTAGAATGGTATTTTTATGGGGGACAGTAATGAACCTTCACTGCCCCACTTCCAGACACTGCTCTCTTGCCACTGTATTTCACAGTCTCTTAAAAGGTTTGATTAGGAAGGATATTTGGAAGCAGCAATGAACCAAAAGTTTATTAGAGACAGGCTACCATGTGTCTCTGCTTAAGTTCAGTCAAATGCTTTATGACATATTAATTATGAGTAATCCCTATTCAAGCCAGGAGTAATCCCTATTTAAGCAGCATGCATCCATATTTGTGAAAAACTATGTAGATTGTTTAAGGTCTAAGACAATATCCTTGCATTTGTTACAATTGGTCCCAATCTGAGAGAAAGACAACATATAAATTCAATCAATCAATTATTTATTTATTTATTTATTTATTATTTACTGCACTTGTAGACCGCCGTTCTCAGCCCTAGGGCGACTCATGGCGGTGTACAACATATAAAAAACAAATTACAATATAGGCAATATCACAAACAACAATAACAACATCACTATCAATACTACAATTACACTAAATCATTCGCGACGTCTCATCATAGAATCACAGTCCAATCTCGTTATCCATGTTCCATTCCAATCGTCATTGCCAATTGTTGTAGCACTTAATCAAACGCCTTCTCAAACAACCACGTCTTTAGTCTCTTGCGGAATGTCATAAGGGAGGGCGCCTGTCTGATGTCTACAGGGAGGGTGTTCCACAGCCGGGGGCCACCACCGAGAAGGCCCTATCCCTCGTCCCCACCAGGCGTGCCTGTGAGGCAAGTGGGATCGAGAGAAGGGCCTCCCCAGATGATCTCAAAGTCCTCGTGGGCTCATAGGCCGAGATGCGGTCAGACAGGTATTTTGGGCCGGAATCGTTTAGGGCTTTGTAGGCCAACACTAGCACCTTGAATTGGGCCCGGTAGCAGATCGGCAGCCAGTGGAGCTGGAACAGCAAGGGCGTTGTATGCTCCCTGCGTCCTGCTGCCGTTAGTAACATGGCTGCCGCGCGCTGGACTAGCTGGAGCTTCCGGGCCGTCTTCAAGGGCAGCCCCACGTAGAGAGCATTGCAGTAGTCAAGGCGGGATGTGACCAGAGCGTGTACTACCGTGGCCAAGTCAGACTTCCCGAGGTACGGGCGCAGCTGGCGCACGAGCCTGAGCTGTGCAAATGCTCCCCTGGTCATTGTATTGTTGAAGGCTTTCATGGCCATAATCACTGGGTTGTTGTTGGTTGTTTCGGGCTATATGGCCATGTTCTAGAAACTAGCCTTATCTATATAAATAAAAATCTAATGTTCATTTGTGGGATTAAAATAACGCAAAAACCACAGGATGAATTGCTGCCAAATTTGGCCATAACATACCTACTAATCCAAGGTGTGACCATCACTCAAAAAAATTGATTTTGTCATTTGGGATTTGTAGTTGCTGGGATTCATCGTTTACTTTCAATCAAAGAGCATTCTGAACTCCACCAATGCTGGAATTGAACCAAATGTTGTATATTTTATTGTCTATGTTTTTATTTTAATTGCTTGTATTGTTGTTATTATTGCTTCTTTGGTGTGTTTGGGCTCGGCCTCATATAAGCCGCACCGAGTCCCTTGGGAAGATGGTAGCGGTGTACAAATAAAGTGTTGTTGTTGTTGTTGTTGTTGTTGTTATTATTATTATTATTATTATTATTATTATTATTATTATTATTATTATGGTTGGGCAACACTTCCCCCATGTGATGGGAAAACATCACTGCACCCAAGAAGGATATGGGGCGACTGAGTACCATTTCGCTACACTTGCTGGTGAAATGGCACTGGGGGCAGGAGTGTGTGATAAGGTCCTTAGTCTCAGAAAAATGCAATGGTGATCCAACTCTGAACAAATTTTGTCAAGAAAATCCTATAATGCAGTGTTTCTCAACCTTCCTAATGCCGTGACCCCTTAGTACAGTTCCTCATGTTGTGGTGACCCCCAACCATACATTTAATTAAGTGGCTACTTCATAACTCTAATTTTGCTACCGTTATCAATCGTAATGTAAATATCTGATATGCAAGATGTATTTTCATTTATTGGACCAAATTTGGCACAAATACCCAAATAACCCAAATCTGAATACTGGTTAGGTTGGGGAGGAGATTGATTTTGTCACCTGGGAGTTGTAGTTGCTGGGGTTTATAGTTCACCTACAATCAAAGAGAATTCTGAACTCGACCAACGATGGAATTGAACCAAACTTGGCACATAGGACTCACATGACCAACAGAAAACACTAGAAGAGTTTGGTGGACACTGACCTTGCGTTTGGGAGTTGTAGTTCACCTTCATCCAGAGAGCACGGTGGACTCAAAATGATATATCTGGACCAAACTTGGCAGTAATACTCAATATGCCCAAATATGAACACAGGTGGAGTTTGGGGAAAATACGCCTTGACATTTGGGAGTTGTAGTTACTGGGATTTATAGTTCACCTACAATCAAAGAGCATTCTGAACCCCACAAATGACAGAATTGGGGCAAACTTCCCACACAGAACTCCCATACTTAAGGCCATCCAGTCCAACACCCTTCACCGGGCAAGAAAACGTAATCAAAGCCCTCCCAACAAACAGCTATCCAGCCATAGATATAGATAGATATATATGATTCACACACACACACACACATATATTGTCATAGATTTAAAGGGACCCCTAAAGAAGGACAATTGTATGTTGCATGTTCCAGAGTAGGCAAACCAGACAATCTCCACATCAACACTGACAAAGAAACAGCAAGAAATACTGTTTACCCACAAGTATAAATAAATTACATATATTAGAAACCAACACTTTCTCATTACTTTATTTTCCAGATCACTAGACTGGGCCACAGCAACGCGTGGCAGGGGATGGCTAGTAAAAGAATAAAAATATGCAGTTTTATAATGGTTGTGTTTTCCCTACTTTTCTGGGCATTAACAACTTTGTGGAGTTATTATATGAAAAAACTTTCCTGTTCTGAAACTGATTGAAATGGTCAGCTTCAGCAGTAGCTGTTTGAAGAATTTCCATTTTCCTTAACCAAGATTTTTTGATTCTAATAGACTTTTTATGCCCTTAAGAGTGAGTTCTTAAATATTTTCCAAGTGTGTATGAAAAAAAATCTATTTATAAGCAACCAGATATTTTATTCATGCAAATATATTGAGTTTCTGCAGTGCATAATTTGCGTGAAAGGGAGAAAAAAAATGGTATTTGTATGGAGCTACTCTCTGGGCACAGTGAATTGTGTTAATATACTGCTAATAATCAGCTTCTTTTGCCTTCAAGAAATAGCCTGGATGTGGTGCTGATGATGGTTCTAAGGCTTAAAATTATATGAAACAGATCAAGTTCATAAGGGTTGTTGTAGGTTTCTTCGGGCTAAATGGCCATGTTCTCGAGGCATTTTCTCCTGATGTTTCGCCTGCATCTATGGCAAGCATCCTCAGAGGTAGTGAGGTCTATTGGAACTAGGAATATGGGTTTATATATCTGTGGAATGACCAGGGTGAGACAAAGAACTCTTGTCTGTTGGAGCTAGGTGTGAGTGTTTCAACTGACCACCACTGCCTTTGGTGGCCTGGCAGTGCCTGGGACAATCTTTTGTTAAGATGTGATTAGATGTCCTTGTTTGTTTCCTCTCTGTTGTTTTGCTGTTGTAATTTTAGAGTTTTTTTTAATACTGTTCATTTTCATGGTCTCTTCCTTTCTGTTGAAATTGTCCACATGCTTGTGGATTTCAATGGCTTCTCTGTGTAGTCTGACATGGTGGTTGTGAGAGTGGTCCAGCATTTCTGTGTTCTCAAATAATATGCTGTGTCCAGGTTGGTTCATCAGGTGCTCTGCTATGGCTGACTTCTCTGGTTGAAGTAGTCTGCAGTGCCTTTCATGTTCCTTAATTCGTGTTTGGGCAATGCTGCGTTTGGTGGTCCCTATGTAGACTTGTCCACAGCTACATGGTATACGGTAGACTCCTGCAGAAGTCACCTCCAGATTGGACTACTGTAATGCACTCTACATGGGGCTGCCCTTGAAAACGGCCCGGAAAGTCCAACTGTTTCAACAGGCGGCAGCCAGGTTGTCAACTGGTGCTCCTTACAGAGAGAGGTCAACCCTCATGTTTAAGGAGCTCCATTGGTTGCCATTCATTTTCATCTGGAGAGGCCTTACTCACGATCCCACCTGCGTTGCAAGCGCGATTGGTGGGGACGAGGGACAGGGCCTTCTCCGTGGTGGCCCCCGACTCTGGAACTCTTTCCCCAAGGACATCAGACAAGCCCCAACACTGGCAGTCTTTAGGAAGAGCTTGAAGACGTGGCTGTTCCAGTGTGCCTTCCCAGAACAGGAAACTCTAAGCATCATGTCCCAAATGTACTTTACTAGAGATTTAAGATTGTCTGCACATTGCACCTATCTCCAAAAACCTATTTATTTCACCTGTCATGCCCAGCATTTTAATATTTTTAATCATTACATTGGCCCGGCCTTACTTTTAAGTGTGTCATGTTATTTGCTATTGTTTTAATGTTTATTGCTTGTTTTATGAGTTATTTTGTTGTATTGTGATGCTGTTGTTTTTGTTGTATTAGGCCTTGGCCTCTTGGAAGCCGCACCGAGTCCTTCGGGAGATGTTAGCGGGGTATAAATAAAGGTTTATTATTTTTATTAGCTGCCCCCTGCCACGCGTTGCTGTGGCCCAGTCTGTTGATCTGGAAAATAAAGTAATGAGAAAGTGTTGGTTTCTAATATATGTAATTTCTGTCAGTGTTGATGTGGAGAATATTTGGTTTGCCCACCCTGGAAAATGCAACATATCATTGTCCTTCTTTAAGGGTCCCTTTCAAATCTATGATACTATATCTGTGTGTGTGAATCATATCTATCTATCTATCTATCTATCTATCTATCTATCTATCTATCTATATCTATGCCTGGATGGCTCTTTGTCAGGAGGACTTTGATTACGTTTTCTTGCCCTGATGAAGGGAGTTGGATTGGATGGCCTTAAGTATTTTCTGCTGGTCCTGGGGGTTCTGTGTGGGAAGTTTGCCCCGATTCTGTCGTTCGTGGGGTTCAGAATGCTCTCTGATTGTAGGTAAACTGTGAATCCCAGTGACTACAACCCCCAAATGTCAAGGTCTATTTCCCTCAAACTCCATCTGTGTTCATATTTGGGCATATTGAGTGCTTGTGCCAACTTTGGTCCAGATCCATCAATGTTTGAGTCCACAATGCTCTCTGGATGTAGGTGAACTACAACTCCAAAACTCAAGGTCAATACCCACCAAACCCTTCTAGTGTTTTCTGTTGGTCATGGGAGTTCCGTGTGCCAACTTTGGTTCAATTCCATCATTGATGGAGTTCAGAGTGCTCTTTGATTGTAGGTGAACTATAAATCCCAGCAACTACAACTCCCAAATGGCAAAATCATAATTTTTTGAGTGATGGTCACTCTTTGTGTTGTGAGACTTTTTGTTGCCAAATGTTGTGTGATTTCGTTTATTGGTTCTTTTGTTTTTAAGGTACTCATTATGCACAGAGCATTATATATATATATATATATATATATATATATACACACACACACACACACACACACACACACACATATTATTAAGTGAGAGGATCCCTCTTGTCCTTTGCTGAATGTAGCATTTGTTGGATTTTCTTGGTGGGTCTGTAGATAGTTTGTATGTTGTGTTAACAGGATAACTATAGTCTTGGTGCGAAACAACTACTTAAAACACATCTTCCCCTGCCCCTCCATAATTAATAGCAATCCTTACCTATGTCCTGAAACAATCTGTAGGTTTGTTTCACTATCAGAAGTAGATTATGAGGTGAATATGAGATGCTGATGCTTGTATTCCGGCAGTGTCAATCATGCGCCAAGCATTTTTATTAGGGAGAGATCTGAGAGGATTTCAGTGTGGGGTTTTCAGCGTAAGTGGCCTGTGAAAGGTGACATTTTGACATTTTGTTCAAAGTTTGGAAATCTCTCTCAAATAGCCTTTAATGGGAAGGAACCCGCACTTATTCTCATTTGTGCAAACTTTCTCGATGTCACACCTTTCTCAGCAGTTGTAAAGGAAGACAGAACTTTCACACTTAAGGAAATGTAGGAAGAGAAGCTCTTGGGTGGAATTCATTGGTTCAGTGAATCCGGTTCAGAATATATGTTATCAATTTAACTAGCTTTACAGCTAGTGAAGCAGAACAAACAGATTTTGGGTACATCAGCTATTGCACCTGGGGGACTTTAACTGACCCCTCTCTGTTTTGAGCTACTGGTATTATGTCTGCTCTGGCACTCCTGGGCCGCGAGACAGCTGGGATGTCTGCATTTAAAAGTCAATTCTAGATAATTCAGGCAGATTACTTTCCTCTCTAAGCATGGTAGAAGAAGAAAAACAGAAAAGCATAGGCATCGCTATGTCGAAAATGAAAAGCCACTTCTTGAATTTGGCCTTAGTGATGAATATTTCTAGACAGAGTTCAGAGTTTTAGATGCTTTTGGTAGTTTCAAAAATAACCCTGTCAAGTGTATTTAAGTATGATGGAGCTGTATTTTTATTCCATAGTGCTGTAATGGGGTGAATGACCTCCCCCCATCACCGTCAATTTTAACTGGAGATTATTTATATATATATCACCTAAGGCCAGAAAGCAGCCATAGGAAAGCACACAGTCTGGAGGCAAACATTTTTTTTTAAATTTAAAGTATACATGCACAGTGTTTAGAAGATAGATGCTTGTACCAAGCATTGTGTTTGCAGCTAGCAAAGTGTACAATGTGTTTATGAATATAGCCTCCAGCAATGTACTCATCTGCGCAAAGATATAAAAGCAAATGCAGAAACTTCTTTTAAAATGTTTCAAGGATTGCATTGTTTTTTTTTAAAAAAAATGTACTTGTTTACTCTGAATAAAATTTTGGCCTGAAATGTTAGCTTATTAGGCTCAGGGGAAACGTATCGCTTCATTGAAAAATACGAGGGGTATTTTTTAAGTAAGGTCATAAGTATACAAAGAAAGTTTATTTCAAAAAAGTAAATTTATTTTCAGAAAGTACATACTTCACTCTATTTTTCGACATAGTTGCCAAGTTTGTTCAAACACTTATCATACCTCTGAACCAATTTTAAAATGCCCTCTTCATAAAAACTTGCCGCCTGCTCCGATAACCAAATCGTCTGTAATCAAAGAAGGGCGACCGGAGCGGTCCTCATCATGGACGTTGTCACGGCCATCTTTGAATTGTCGTACCCACTTACGCACTTTGCTTTCACTCATAACAGTATCACCGTACACTTCACAAATCTGTCGATGAATTTCTGCAGCCGGCAGGTTCCTTGCTGACAAAAACCGTATCACTGAGCGAACCTCACATGCGGAGGGTGAGTTGATAGTCTTAAACATTTTTAAAGCACAGAACAGAACCGTACAGGTTAGCTACAGAGCGGAAACTGATCACAGTTGTTCCCGAGGCATGCCGGTACACGACGCACGCGCTCGTTGCGGTATGCGCATGGACTACTAGTGTCTACAACAAAACGGACCTTACTTAAAAAATACCCCTCGTATGTTGAGATTAGCAGCAGCAGATCAGTTGCACAACTTCAGCGCTTTCCAGTAGCTTCTTCCTGCACAGTATTTTCAGTCAACTGCTCCCATAGCCTGCAGTCACGCTGGAACCTTTTATATACACTTGAGCACATGCCCGGCCATTGTCAGTTTTACCATTGTCTTTCCCCCAGTCTAGATGATATTACAAACTTACCACAGCATACAGTTATATCTTGTCTTAGCAGACAGGTTCTTTTAATTACACATAGCCTTCGATGAACAACATCACAGCACAAGGAGAAAAAATACACTGTACATGACTTCCTTATATACAGTTCATTTACACATAGCAATCTCTGATTGGTTCCCAACTCGTTGACTTAACTCAAACCCAGGATTGCATCATTCACAATCACCTGGACCAGGCCAGAACACATTCCCCAAATGAAGTTCTATATACAGTTAATGCATGACTCAGCATTTCTAATAGAAACCCATTAGCAGTACATGACTCAGCTATATTACATTACAATACATTGTAAAACCTGACAGTACATGAATAGGAAAAAGTATATGTAATCAGTGTTTTGTGCAAGAAAGCCCTATGGTAGGATATAAGTTTTATCATTGGTTGATAAACACAATATTTGTCAATTTGAAGTCATGTCTTCCTTCTTCTGTGTTGTTTAGTTTATATATTTGGGTTTTATGTCATACATAACACCGCACTTTAAAAAAAATACACGAAACATTTCTTCTTGTAAATGCTCTTATATTATCTGAATGCTTGCTACAAACTTCTGTGCTTGGAACTGTCAGTTTTACTATTCATAGGCCAAATTCGCATCTATCTACCTAAAATTTATACACCAAAATGAGAGTGAACAAATTGAAACTGAATCCGGACAAGACAGAGGTCCTGCTGGATAATCGCAAGGCTGAACAGGGTATAGGGTTACAGCCTGTGCTTGACGGGTTTACACTCCCCCTGAAGGTGCAGGTTCGCAGCTTGGGAGTGATCCTGGATTCATTGCTGAGCCTAGAACACCCCAGGTTTCGGCGGTAGCCAAGAGAGCTTTTGCACAATTACAACTTGTGGAGCAGCTGCACCCGTATTTTGGGAGGTCTGACTTGGCCACAGTAGTCCACGCTCTGGTTACATCCTGAATAGAATACTGCAACGCACTCTACGTGGGGTTGCCTCTGAAGACTGCCTGGAAGCTCTGGCTAGTCCAATGCTCAGCCGACAGGTTGCTTACAGGAGTAGGGTATAGGGAGCACACAACTCCCTTTCTACAGCAGGTCCACTGGCTGCCTATTAGTTTCTGAGCACAATTCAAAGTGCTGGTTTTGACCTATAAAGCCCTAAATGGCTTTGGCCCAGCTTACCTGTCCGAACATGTCTCCCCCTACGAACCATCAAGAACCTTAAGATCATCTGGGGAGGCCCTGTTCTTGGTTCCACCACCATTGCAGTCACGTTTGGTGGGGACAAGAGATGGCCTTCCCCATGGTGGCCCCTTGGCTATAGAATGCCCTCCTTAAGGAGGTTAGATCTACCCCCTCACTCCTGATTTTTCACAAAAAACTAAAATCCTGGCTGTGGGAGCAAGTGTTCGTAGAATAGCTGGATTTTTTTGGTGAAGATGAGATTTTATGGACTGATTTGGTCGATGTTTTAAACCTGGCAAACTGTTTTTAATGTATATTTATAATCACGTTATGTAATTGTGTATTTTATTGGTGCTTTTATATTGTACTGGCATCAAATTGTTGCCTGCTGGAAGCCACCCTGAGTACGTCTTCAGAGGGCGAGAATAGGACAGGATATAAATATTCTAAATAAACAAATAATAAATAAATAAAAGGAACAGAATATTTGTCTTTGTATAATAAATAATGTTTAATAAACCAAATTCTTAAGTCTTCTAAACTGAAAAAGTATGACAGCATGGTTTATGGGTGAATAACTCAGGACTATGTCTGTTCTTGTTTTTAATGTATTTTAAAGTTAATTGTATTGTTTTAATCTACTGCTGTAAACCGCTCCGAGCCAAATTGGGAGTAGCGGTATACAAGTCAAATAAATAATAATAAAATAGTAATAATGTTTTAGTTGTTTCTAGTTTCTGAAGATGGGAAATGTTATCTTGAGGTTCACCTTTGGACAAACATTTTCTATGATGGTGTAGATATTATAGATACTACCCAAAACAAATGGAACACATGGTTTAAATTACTGTAATTAATTTAAACATATAGTTCTTAACAGTGCAACTCATCAAGATCTACTTTCTAAAATGAAAATAGTACCCTCAAGAAGGATAAATGTGTATTTGGATAAGATGCCAAATTTAGAATAGAAATGAGTCTCAGAAATATATGTTTGAAGCATTTTGGACCCAAAGGCCCATGGAAAAAATCAAGGCAGCAGGTGGAAATAGGAGCAATTTTCCCATGAGATTTCTATAGTTATCTAAAGAGAGAAACAAAGAGTCAATCATTCTAAAAACTGAGTAAATGAGAAAAAACTTAAAGCAAAATTTAGATAGTTCTGACCAGGCCCGTAGCCAGGATTTTGATTCGGGGGGGGGGGGTTAATTTGGGGGGGGGGCTGAGTGAGTGAAAGAGGGTCTACCCTAGCAAACCTTTTGTATCGTTACCCCAATACTCCCATGCATATGAGATATATTGAGCAGGGTGATCAGATCATGATATGAATAAACATAACAGTTTAAATAATGTACCAGTAAGGCCTTTTCACGAACCACCATGAGAATTTCGGGAATAATCTGCAGAATAATCTTTATTCTGCAGTGTCATCAGTACACACGTAGCAAATCCACTTCTTCGCTCTATGTGGACCTTCTAGTTACAGTAGCAAAGATTAGTCCAAGGCACTTGCCAAAGCAATGGAAAGACTGAATCTAGATTACTAAGAAATATGCTAGAAAGAATCACTAGAATAAATTATGAATATTTAAGTTCTGTAAACAGAGCTTAAAAGTTTGCCTGGTTTAACTGTGGTGATAAGTTGTGCAACAAAGGTAGACAAACATATTACATGAGAAAACATAGTTGGTAAAGGTTAGGTGAGTTGTGTGTTTACGCATGGGTGTGTTGTGTCATAGACATGGGGGTGACACCATATATTACCACAACCCTAGAAACACCACTGTTGTAATTTGATCTTCCTCTTTTCTATGGTTTTCAGGTTCATCAAGCATGTCAAATAATATTTTAAAAAACTGTTGTACAATCTTGGCGTTTGCTTTTTAAATTTGTGATTTTTTTCTTTCTTGACTTTACTTCTTTTTTGCCTTTTTCATAATTTCTGATAATAGGGTTCTAATTGTTGATAGGATTCCTTTTTTCTTCTTCTGACATATGACAATAGTAATGTTTCAAGTTTTAAAGAAGGAGTAGTATATAGAGAGAGAAAGGGGGGAGAAAGGATATATATGTGTAATACACACACAAACACATTTGGTATATAAAATTATTTCTGTTGATATTATACATGTGAAAATTATCTTTTTAGAAAAATGAAATGATGGAAAAACAGCTTAAACCACCTCATGCTTTTTCCTGGCTTTTCCTGGAGAACAGACTCACAACAAATTAAACCTAGAGGAGGGTTGCTTGTTTGCTTGCAGGTATATTTTTATATGACAGCTGCTATTTTACACCTCGGGACTTGCTATTAATTCTTGGAAGTCAGAAACACATCCATCTCATCAGCACTAAGAATTATTGCTACCCTTTGATGAGATTTCATTATTAGCATTTCTCAGAGGCAGCAGTGACTGAAATTTACAGCAGTGTTTGGTCTTACAAGATGAGAATGCTTCATAAATGCTTCCAGATGTTACTCAGCTGAGCTGTGCATCTGGAAAGGCATTTTTTTAAAGAGCTGTTGTGAAGATTTTCACTCTATTTAGTGTGATCCACCCTCTCAGTTCCAGAAACTGAGTCAAAATTGCCACACTTACCAATGTCACTACATGTGGAAATGATTTTGTAAAAGTTATCCAAGATGACTGACATTTTAAAACTTTCATTTGAAACTAGTATTTTACCAAATAAAAGGGTATTATTTCCACTGAAAATAATTTCATTGTTGAGGTTTTGCTGCAATCTCATAAAGTTTGTTGAACAGATAGAAAGCAGCAGGTACCTCTGAGGATGCTTGCCATAGATGCAGGCAAAACGCCAGGAGAGAATGCCTCTAGAATATGGCCATATAGCCCGAAAAAACCTACAACAACCCAGTGATTCTGGCCATGAAAGCCTTCGACAATACAGATAGAAAGCAGAGTGTTTGAGCCAATGAATTACACCGAGGGCTTAATTTTCATCTACAACTCACATGTAAAATGTAGTCTTTATAGAAGACAGTATTAGTTTCTGGGTCTACAGCAGTGGAGAAATGTTTTAACCTCTTGAGTCAAAAATCCAGATGAAGAGTGAAAACTTATATCTTACATGGTATTCCTGGAGTTTAGATGAAGTTTGATAAGTGTAATATTTGGCCAGGTTTTCAGAACACGTTCTTTTGTTTCTGCCCTTTGCTTAGATAAGATGTTCAGTCCAGAGCAAGTTAAGTGCACTGGGCACTTAGTACCTGCTGGGGTTTGGTTCTTGGTCGACCTGTGGAAACCAAAATCCATGGTGACTCAAATCCCATTGTGTCTAATGGCATACCACAATGGGAATTTTATGTAAAATGGAAAAATCAGTGTTTGCTTTTGGGATTTATTCAAGCAATGGATGGTTGACTTCATGAATACAGAATCAGTAGATATGAAAACCAACTATAACTTTAAGCCTGATGAAATAAATAGTATTTAACTCCTCAAATGATCGCCAAACTCAGTATGAAGGCCATCTAACTAGAATGGGTGAATTTAACACACATACCCATCCATAGTGTTTTGAGCCCAATCTAGATCGGATGACTTGTGGCTGCCCTCCCTCCCTCCCTCCCTCCCTCCCTCCTTCCTTCCTTCATTCATTCATTCATTCCTTTTTTAAAAGCCCAGATGTTAAGGTGCCATTCAAAATGCATGTTTCTCATTGTTTAGTTTGGACTTTTGCTTGCATACAAGCAGGAATATCCTAAAACTAAACAGAAACCAAAGCATCACAACAATAGCTGTACAATAATATTCAAACATAGGAAGAGGTTAACATGCTACAAGATTGCATAATTTATACTTTAGTCAGTATCACAGAAAGACTCTTAAAATTACATGGAAACTCCACATTTAGTGCTGGAAAAACAGGATCTTTAGGCTTTGGGTCTAGATGTTACTCTCCTACCTTGAATCCTGAAAAAGTTGATCTCTGCAAGTGTAGAGAGTGAAACACTGGTCCTTTGAAACAGTGGTATGACTTTTAGAAATAAATATAGTTCCATGATCATGTTTACATTCGTAAATAGTCTCTTACTTTACAAGTGGTTGAGGTTTTTTTTGGGAGGGGGGTTGTTTGTTTGTTTTTGTGTTGTTGTTTTTTTGCTAAGCAATTTAAAATCCAGTTAAGGTTTCATATCATTTACAGCATTGTAAAAAGCCTGTGTGAACTTCAAAATTGCACTATATTCACTTTTTGTAAGTATTCTGTGCGTGAATGCTACTATACTATTTGTAATAAACACAATGGTAAAGTAATTTATCATTTTATGTTACTGATTGTGCTTGATATTTGAGACAGTGGTATGACTTTTGGAAATAAATATAGTCCATGATCATTTTTACATTCGTAAATAGTCTCTTGCTTTACAAGTGGGTTTTTTTCCGCTAAGTATTTTAAATCCAGTTAAGGTTTCATAGTATTTACAGTATTATAAAAAGCCTGTGTGAACTTCAAAATTGCACTATATTCACTTTTTGTAAGTATTCTGTGCGTGAATGCTACTATACTATTTGTAATAAACACAATGGTAAAGTAATTTATCATTTTATGTTACTGATTGTGCTTGATATTTGAGACAGTGGTATGACTTTTGGAAATAAATATAGTCCATGATCATTTTTACATTCGTAAATAGTCTCTTGCTTTACAAGTGGGTTTTTTTCCGCTAAGTATTTTAAATCCAGTTAAGGTTTCATAGTATTTACAGTATTATAAAAAGCCTGTGTGAACTTCAAAATTGCACTATATTCACTTTTTGTAAGCATTCTGTGCGTGAATGCTACTATACTATTTGTAATAAACACAATGGTAAAGTAATTTATCATTTTATGTTACTGATTGTGCTTGATATTTGAGACAGTGGTATGACTTTTGGAAATAAATATAGTCCATGATCATTTTTACATTCGTAAATAGTCTCTTGCTTTACAAGTGGGTTTTTTTCCGCTAAGTATTTTAAATCCAGTTAAGGTTTCATAGTATTTACAGTATTATAAAAAGCCTGTGTGAACTTCAAAATTGCACTATATTCACTTTTTGTAAGCATTCTGTGCGTGAATGCTACCATACTATTTGTAATGAACACAATGGTAAAGTAATTTATCATTTTATGTTACTGATTGTGCTTGATAGTACCAGTGTTTACTGCTAGATCTAGCTAGATCCAAACATTTGGGAAATGGAAAGATGCCCCTTAACTGAAATAAACTTTTTCTGCAGAATTTAATTTTTTTCTTTAGTAACATCAGACAGACTGACATTAAAAATAATGTAATGACCTGTGGTATTTAAACTTCCCTCAGAACACCCATATGAAACTGGCTTAGGATTCCAGTAAATGCTTACTGCAAAAAGTTGGCATGCTGTTGTATCTTTTCTATTCCAGTTAACCTTCATTGGGGTTAGGGGCACAGGATGCCCACAAAAGTTTTTTTAAGAATTAAAAAATTACAGGGGGGGTGTTAGCTTAGAGAACACTTCTCTAGGTATCACTAAGTCCTTCTGTACAACCCTATGATCAGAGTCCACTGGTCAACTTCTGTAGCTTCGATTATTCTCAGATTTGATTAAAATGTTTTCTTGAAGTCCTCAAGATGATCATATATTTTCACTATAGGACCTAGAGACTCCTGAGATAACTTTTTAGTCAAATCCTCAAATAATCAAATCCTCAAAACTCAAAACCCCAAATGTGGAGGACAGCTATAAATGAAGAGTACTCAGTTACTACATGTTCTTGATAACTTTACCGTTAAATCTGTTATAGTCAGAAAATGGAACTTAAGGGGAAAGGAAGGGCAAGAACACCTAAAGGTGCCAAGCAGGTGGATAAAACAGATTTGTTTTCAAGATACAAAGCTGAGAAAGTCACCTGTGGACAGGATGCTTCAACATGTTTTTCTAGGTGCACAGCAGCCTGCATTATTTGTAGGGTAACTATCTGCCAGGTCAATGAAAAGGAAGTAATATGAGCATCATAGTTTCCAATCAGTTTTAACGCTCTGGGCAACTGAATGCCCATGTCACCTTCTCTGACTTGAGAAAATTGACTGGTCTGAGAATAAAGAAGCAATGACATGCCTGAGTCAGGCTGAGGTCAAAACGGCTACACAGTGATAGAAGCAGACAGGGCATTTTAGTAGTCCTGGTGTCCACTTATTCAGTTATGTCCACTCTCTTTTTAGGATACAAAATGCTGCGCAAATTGTCCTAAATAGACTGTGAAAGGACTTTTGGAAATAATAAAGCAGAAACAGCCAAGTCCTTTATTTCTCACTGAGATATACAAGCCTCGTACTACCCTACATTGTAGGTGGGGACTTATTTTATTGAATGCCCCTGTTACAGATACCACAATGACATGCAACTAGAAAATTGGTATATGATGCAGAAAGTTAAGATGGGACTTTTAGCCTTAAGAATTAACTTTTTATATGCATTTTTTCTTTTTAAATACGTGAAAGAGTGCATGATGTCTAAAGTGATAAAAAGCACCACTTCAATGATAAAAATAATAATAAAAATAATAAAAATAATAATATTTATTTATTTGTCGTGTCAGGGCAACCAGTCAATTATATTACATTTCTAACAGAACAAAGCAGACAAACAGACAAAAAACAAAATTTGTGAGTTTGGTATTTGATTAAATGTCCTTTGACCAGTATCTGGCCACTTGGAGTGCTTCTGGTGTTGCTGCAAGAAGGTCCTCCATGGTGCATGTGGCAGGGCTCAGGGTGCATTGCAGCAGGTGGTCTGTGGTTTGCTCCTCTCCACACACGCATGTCGTGGATTCCACTTTGTAGCCCCATTTCTTTAGGTTGGCTCTTCATCTTGTGGTGCCAGAGCGCAGTCTGTTCAGCACCTTCCAAGTCGCCCAGTCCTCTGTGTGCCCAGGGGGGAGTCTCTCATTTGGTATCAGCTATTAGTTGAGGTTCTGGGTTTGAGCCTGCCACTTTTGGACTCTCGCTTGCTGAGGTGTTCCAGTGAGTGTCTCTGTAGATCTTAGAAAACAATTTGTTGATTTAAGTCTTTGACATGCTGGCTGATACCCAAACAGGGGATGAGCTGGAGATGTCTCTGCCTTGGTCCTTTCACTATTGGCTGCTACTTCCCGGCGGATGTCAGGTGGTGCAATACCAGCTAAGCAGTGTAATTTCTCCAGCGGTGTAGGGCGCAGACACCCCGTGATAATGTGGCATGTCTCATTAAGAGCCACATCTACTGTTTTAGTGTGGTGAGATGTGTTCCACACTGGGCATGCGTACTCAGCAGCAGAGTAGCACAGCGCAAGGGCAGATGTCTTCACTGTGTCTGGTTGTGATCCCCAGGTTGTACCAGTCAGCTTTCGTATGATATTGTTTCTAGCACCCACTTTTTGTTTGATGTTCAGGCAGTGCTTCTTGTAGGTAAGAGCACGGTCCAGAGTGACTCCCAAGTATTTAGGTGTGCTGCAATGCTCCAGTGGGATTCCTTCCCAGGTAATCCTCAGAGCTCGGGTTGCTTGTCTATTCTTAAGGTGAACCTTTGTTCATACCCCACTACCATCTCCCGAAGGACTCGATGCGGCTTACAAGAGGCCGAGCCCAAATACATCAGTAAAACAACAATAACAACAATACAACAATAAATGAACTTGAAAGCAAAGCAATAAAAACAAAGCAATAAACATTAACCAGACACCACGACGCATTAAAACCTATGGCAGGGCCAAATGTAATAATTAATTTTTTAAAATATGCTGGGCATGACCAGGTAACAAGGATAGGTATTTGGAGGGGGAAGGGGCGTGCAGACATCCTGGATCTCTAGTAAAGTGCATTTGGGGACATATTGCTTGGAGTTTCCTTATTCCGGGAAGGCACACAGCCAGGTTTTCAAGCTCCTCCTAAAAATAACTGTCCTGCATAGGGGAGCCCATATATTCAACAGAATGAAATGCTTTTCCAAATTAAGTTCACTAAACCGCTAAAGCAGGCTTCTATGCATTGACTAAAGTTGAGCAGATTATCTCTGTCTCCTTTACCAACTACACTCTAAGCTTTGAGCCATTTACTAAAAGGAAGACTATGTGGAGGAGCCCACTAACCAATCTTTGACTCATTATACCTTGTATTGGAGTCCATTGTAAGGAAGATTTGAGGAATGCAGATCCATCCCTGGGAATCTATGTGGCAAGCGCTATCAGCTGCCATGCCAGTTCAAATAGGTCATAGCCTCAAGTCCTAACGTGCTGTCTTCTGAAAATAAAACCAAAGGGATGATTTATGGGGATTAGAGGGGGGGGAGGGGTAAGGAAAAACCCTTATCTGATTAAACTGCATATTTCAAGACCATGGCTTGACCTGCACCTGGCTGTGCCTGTCATCTCCCATGCATAATGCTTGGAAGAGGTATTCGATTAAGATGGTTGCTTTAATTGGGTTTGCTCAAATTGTGCTTTGTCTTTGACCTGTTTCAGAGCCGCTTGTTATAAAAGAAGCATTTCCACCATTCACCGAGTTTTGCCTTTCTTCACATGCCTCTTCTGAGCTCTGTAGAAAAGCAGGCAAAGGCTATTTTATCCTCAGATGAGTTACTGAAGAATTTTCCTGGAGACGAAAGATGAGAGAGCTGTCAAATTTCCAAATATATAGTGCTACTTCCAACTTGAGAACAGTTTTTTCCCTACTTTTACTGTAGGAGTTTCAGGACTCTTCTAGAAGATGAGGATTGAGTTACCTTGTTTAAACTTCAAAAACGTGAAACTAGGACACATATTTTTTTTCCTGTCATTATTAGCTCAAAAGTAAGTGAAGCAGCCTCTATCTACAGAATGAGACCACTTTTCATTGTTCTCATATCTGACACAGAAAACCAGGACAAAAGATTAAAAGTGAGGAGCACCACTTGAAAAATGGAAAGAATCTAGGCCTGTGAATGTAAAGAGACTTCAGCATATTAGATGACATTATTTTAATACATTTCTCTATGAATACTGATAGCAATGCACAAGAAGCTAACAATGAAAGATTAGAAATTGTTCATGTTCTGCTTCTTCTTTTTAAAAAATAATCAAAGCTATATTACTGGTACTGAAACATAGGCTCTTTGTTTTCATTTGTAATAAAAAGGTGTCTGTAGTGATTTGGGTACTTTTTACTAACTATTGTCAAGAGAATATTTTGCTATACTGATACTGCTTGTATAATAGTTATAATGCACTTTATTTGGGTCTGCACTTCAAAATTGCAGGTGGTCCAACTGCGACTGTACCTCGTGAAGGCTGATCTGGCCGGGGTGGTCCATGCCTTGGTCACCTACAGATTGGACTACTGTAATGCGCTCTGCGTGGGGCTACCCTTGAAAACGGCTCAGAAATTCCAACGGTCGGCGGCCAGGTTGTTAACTGGTGCTCCTTGCAGAGAGAGGTCAACCCTCCTGTTTAAGGAGCTCCATTGGCTGCCGTTCATCTTCTGGTCCCAATTCAAGGTGCAGGTGCTCACCTACAAAGCCCTAAACGGTTTGGGACCTGCCTACCTGCGTGACCGCATCTCCATCTATGAACCCGCACGCTCCGATCATCTGGAGAGACCCTGCTCACGATCCCACCTGCGTCGCAGGCGCGTTTGGTGGGGACGAGGGACAGGGCCTTCTCTGTGGTGGCCCCGCAACTCTGGAACTCTCTCCCCAAGGACATCAGACAAGCCCCAACGTTGGCTGTCTTCAGGAAGAGCCTTAAGACCTGGCTGTTCCAGTGTGCCTTTCCAGAATAGGAAACTCCTGGCATCAAGTCCCAAATGCACTTTGCTAGAGATTCAGGATTATCTGCACATTGCACCTACCATTGCAATACCTCTACATATTACCTGTCAAGTTCAGCACTTTTAAATTTTAACCATTACATTTGGCCCGGCCTTTAGGTTTTAATGGCATCACGGTGTCATTGTTTTACTGTTCTATTGTTTTGCTTGATGTTTTATTATTTGCTTATGAGTTTATTGTGTATTGTATGTTGTTGATTGTCGGCGGCCTTGGCCTTTGTAAGCCGCATTGAGTCCTTTGGGAGATTTTGCGGGGTATAAATAAAGTTAATAATAATAATAATACCATAAATGTCAGGATCCAGTTTCTGGAGCCCAGACTTTGGCGCCGAAAACTAGACTCCTGACACTTCACCCTGATAAGGACCCTGCAGCTGGTGGCCTTGGAGGGAGGCAGTTGCCTGGTGGTGGGAAGCTTTTGCGCGGGGTTTTGGGTTTGGCGGGAGTTCATCATTTGAACAAGTGGGAGTGTATATAAGGGTTTGCCTGACGCGACCAGGCAATCCCGGCTTTCTTGTGTCTTAGTATCTGATAGTAAAGTTCTCTGTTTGATTATGATGGAAGTCTCGTGTAATCATTGAGCCCAGCTATCGTGAGCTGACACATAAATATATACAAACATTAAAATCACTTATATTCACATTAATGTCACAAGGTGTTGCACAAAACATGAGTTTGTAAACATCAGTACTTTTTTGGTTTTAGTATTCTCTGTTCCCATTACCTTAAACATCACTTTGTTTGCTTGGAAGCTACTTTGGTTCAGTAAAAATATGGCTTATTAAACCTTTCTATAATTCATTTTAGAAAGAAAAATCCAGTGAAGGAGAGAAAGGCCACATATACACTGCCATATAAAACCCACATTATCTGCTTTAAACTGGATTATATGGCAGTGTCAGGAGTTGGCAAGTAAATTATTGATTACTTGGTTCCTTCTTCTTCTAACATTGTTTAACTTTTCTGAGAATGCTTCTACACTGCCCATATATGCCAGGATCTGATCCCAGATTATCTGGCAGTGGAGACACATATAATCTTTAAAGCAGATTATCCTGGATGATATAGGGCATTGTAGAAGAGGCCTTAGTGATGCTGAAGTTATCTGCATATTACAATTGGCTTCTTAAACTTCATTAGGGTGGATGCTTTTTCTTCTAACAGGTTTAGAAAGACATCATGGCCTAAGGAGAAGAAGAAGAATTAGGATAAATTGAAATGTATCACATGGCTCTTTCGATAATGGGGAATGGGTTAGTTCTGTAAATCTACCATAAGAATAGCTATGAAAGATTTAAAGAAGTGGGATTGCAGAGCAATTGGTGAAGAACAGAAAAAGCTAGAAATGTAAAGTTTAGAATGGGAGGGGAAAATCATTTATTTGCTTAGCACTCATATACCTTACCGAATGTAAATACTCTTTAGATCCAAAAGGTTGGTATTCCCCTTCTATCACCAATTCATTGTGCATCTTCTTCAGAGGTGGGGAGAACAGTCAGAATTCTTATCTCTCTTGCCTATTGCTGATATTTGGGGTTCATTGTTTATTATCAATTTCTTGTTGCTCCTACAATAATAATTTTTGGATGATCAAGTAGAGATCGCCCTCCCAATTTTGTTTTTCACACAGCCACTACTTCAGTGTGCCACTTGCTTTGGAGTGTTTGGTGATGATGGAGTTGCGACTTTCTAGACAATTTGTTCTGCCAAATCCATGCCCATCCCATTTCTACTTAGTAGTAAATTCCTTTGAATCCCTTTGTAATATTTTGCTGGAAATGGGGAGTTAGATAGTGTGGAATAAGTAACTCATTTCTGTAGAAAATGAAGGAAGGATGAGAAGAACATTCTACAAAACATTTCTGATCAAGAATTCTTCAGTCTTGTGATTCACTGACTAATCTTTAGTCAATCGCTTATAACAAGAAGTGACTGGCTATAGATTAGTCACAAATGACAAGTGTTTGTTAGTTAAAATAAATATATTGTTACATGCTACCTTTCCACACATTCCTTATTAACTTTTAATAACTTTTGCATTTGAAGAAGAAGTGAATAGTGTACATGTGTAAGACTGTAGGTTTTATATAGCAATATTAAATGATCACTCACAAGCCGGTTTTGCTTGGAAATGAATATATTGATTGTATCTCTGCAGCAAAGAAAGACACTACTGACTTTTTCCCACCACCACTTCCTTTTATACACCTTTCCTGCCCATCTCCCCCCTCTTATCAGTTTCCTTATTAGAGCTTGTTGTTTCACAAGTTCCAATACAAGGTTTCCAGCGCCCTCAGCTGGCTTCAAAATGTCACAGATAGAAAAGGCAGCCAGAATGATTCAGTCAGGATGTCACGGAGGGAATTTGTAATGACTTCATGCCGTCAGAAATTGACTCCTGACAACGTGTTGCTGTGGGTAGGGGGGCTGAAGGAAGAGAAGGAGAGATGGAAGGTTGAAAAAGAGGTTGAAAAAACAGTGGGTGCTTTAGAACTGCTGTTCCCATTCTGACAACATTGTAATGTATGTCAAGACATAGACAACAGTTGTATTACGGGCTTTGTTGGGAAACTAAAACTTTGGTCAACTAACTAAGTAATGATAATTTAATACATTTATGAATTCAATTAAGAGCGCTAATGGCAATGATCCAGTATTTGATATTGCTGAATTAATTTCAATTATTTAATACTAGCTGTACCCTGCCACACGTTGCTGTGGTCCTCAGATAAGAGAGGAATTCCAGTTGAAGCAATAGACAGAAGGGACAGATGGAAGGGACATTGATAGATGGAACAGAAGGTAGATGGATAGAACATAGATAGGTTGGTAGGTAGTAGGTAGATAGATATGTAGATGGAGTGATTGATGGATTGAAGGATGAATGGACATACAGACAGACAAAGGGGGGTGGACTGGATGGCCTCTGGGACTCCCAACTGGTTGACCATCTGTCGGGAGGGCTTTGATGGTGTCTTCCTTTACTGTAAAATGAGGTTGGACTGGATGGCCTTTGGGGCCCCTTCCTATACTTCAAAGGGTTGCCCGTGCCCATCCTTCCATGCGTGGCATCAAAGGGCCCCTTTGTTCTCAAAAATATTTTGAAAAGTTTATATAAATTTATAGATATATATTACCAATTATTACATAGCTGTATGGATTCGTTGGGCTAGTTCAATTTTTTGTAGTTCTTTGGGATAGATTTTTATGTGTCATATCATTGACTTAAAGCCTATTAGAGTTGATATATGTATTATTTTGGATTATTATTATTATTATTATTATTATTATTATTATTATTATTATGCTATTTGATCCTATATGCCTGGCAGAATGGGGTTGGAATTGGATGGCCATCTGTTGGGTGGGCTTGAATGTGGTCTTCCTGCCTGACATGAAGAGGGGGTTCTGTATTCTGAGCTTGGGTTATCAAGGGATCTGCTCTGAGCTTGATTGCTTTTGCTTCCGCAGAGTTTCCTTTCTCCCGAATCCATCCCATCAGCGGTAGATTAGTCGGGTCTGGAGAGATATTTTAAGGCAGGCCTGTGGGGATGAGGGCTTTTCCTCCAGCTTCTGAACAGAGAGTCTCCATGGGAGCCTGTTGGCCATGCACATGCACTCCTTCCCTCACTCTCCCTCCCTGAGGCTTAAGTTGGACGTCTTTCTAAGGGGGGAGGGGGGAGAAGTGTTTTTTGGGGTTTTTTTGAGTGGAGAACATGGCTTGCTTGAGATAGTGCCCAGTGTCCAAATTTGGTGTCAATTCCCCCAGTGGTTTTTGAGTTCTGATGGTATCACAAACGAACATTACATTTTTATTTATATAGATTCTAAATATTGACTCTGCCAAGTGAATGTTTTGCATCCTACCCACTTCTCAACTCCTTCCTCAGATTCCCTTTTCTGTTGCATCTTTTAGAATGTAAGTCTGATAGCAGGAACCTTCTTATAGCTGCTTTTTGTAAGCTTTTAGAGTGTTCATTCGTAAAGGAGGAAGGTAAAAGTTCTTTAAATGAATAGCAATATATAAGTAATATAACAATAAATAAGTAATATTCATCTTTCCCCCCCTCTGCATCTGCTTCCTAGCATTTAAGAAACATATCTCAACTGATTCATTTCCTATTATCTCTCAAAGCTGACAGAGTTAGAGTTCCCTCCCAAGAAACTCTTCGGAAACAAGGATGAACGAGTCATTGCAGAGCGCCGGAATCACTTAGAGGTAATAGAATTTCTCTAAAGCGGTTTTATGTAAGTATATTTATATGATTCTGTCTGCTTGACCAATAGGAACTGCAATAGAAATTAAATGGTATATAGGCAACTTTGCAATTGCTGCTGCTTCATTTAAGAGAAGAAATGGCAGTGTTAGATCATACCGTTATGAGACTTGTACATCAGAAATACTGTTCTGCTCCTGTTGGGAAGCATCTTGGGAGATAATAGGAGGTATTTTAATCTTGGAGCTAAGAAGATATACGTGAGTTGATTTTTTAGAATAGCAAGATTTTAAAGAAACCTAGTACTCTGAATATTTATTACTGTCAGTGTTTCAATGTGCAAAGTTGAATGTTAGCAATTCAATGGCCAGATATGTACTAGAGGGAAGTATTGTTCAGGTTAATCCAAGTTTTGGAGCCAAAAAACGACCTTTGGGTCCTAAAAACTGAGGGGCTAGTCAAGCCATCTAGGGACTGGCCAAGAATGGAAAGAAGCAGGGAAGAAGGATTTAAGGATATCTCCTGAATGTCTTGTAAACTTACTATGTTTTTGTTTGAAGTAGTGCAATATAATTATGTAATTATTTCACATCAGTGGTTCCCAATAATTGTACCTCCAGATGTTTTGGACAGCAACTCTCATGATCACTTACCATTGCCCATGTTGGGTTGGACTTCAGAAAATTAAAGCTCAGAACATCTGGAGGAGCTAGTGTTTCTCAACCTTCCTAATGCCGTGACCCCTTAATACAGTTCCTTATGTTGTGGTGACCCCCAACCATAACATTATATTTGTTGTTACTTCATAACTGTAATTTTGCTACTGTGATGAATCGTAATGTAAATATCTGATATGCAGGATGTATTTTCATTTACTGGACTAAATTTATCATAAATACACGGTACGCCGAAATTTGAAGACTGGTGGGGTGTGGGGTTGATTTTGTAATTTGGGAGTTGAAGTTGCTGGGATTTATAGTTCACCGACAATCAAAGAGCATTCTGAACTCCACCAACAATGGCACACAGAACTCCCATAACCAACAGAAAATGCTGGAAGGGTTTGGTGGGCAGTGACCTTGAGTTTTGGAGTTGTAGTTCACCTACATTCAGAGAGCCCTGTGGATGCAAACAATGATGGATCTGGACAAACTTGGCATGAATACTCAATATGCCCAAATGTGAACCCTGGTGGAGTTTGGGGAAAATAGACCTTGACATTTGGGAGTTGTAGTTGCTTGGATTTATAGCTAACATACAATCAAAGAGCATTCTGAACTCTACCAATGATAGAATTGTGCCAAACTTCCCACACAGAACCCCCATGACCAACAAAAAATACTGTGTTTTCTGGTGGTCTCTGGAGATCACTCTGACACCCCTTCGCGACCCACCCAGAGGTCCCGACCCCCAGGTTGAGAAACACTGAGTTAACATATCACCCACATTTCATGAAATTGCTTGAACCTGCTTTATAAAGGCCTCGTATTAGTCTACCTAGCCTGGATAGTCTGTCTCACGCTGGATTTCCATAGTCACTGATGGATGTCATGATTCTTACATTCTTTTGGCTGGAAATGGCAAGAGATTTAAGCTGAGATCTTTGCAATGCATAACTTACTCTTCCAGTGTGTCAAGGCTGTAAAGGTTACTTCAGAACCTCAGTTTTTCAGAACCCAAATTATGTAAACACATGCTTACTGTGCTTTTCCCCAATCATTTATCGGGTATCACTATTTACATTTCATTGGGCTTTATTTATACTCTGTTTTGATGCACCTCATATTTCAAGGAGCGGGGGAAAAAGTGAGATGTCATGTTCAGAACAAAGCTTTATATTTTCTTCTTGCGTTTATAGTGCCATTAAAGTTGATTATAAATAAATGTTTCAAATTGTCAGAGCAGTTATATTTATAATATTACACTACATTTATAGCTGATTGAGGGATCTAAAAAGGATCATACTGGGGCAAGACTGCCAGTGTTTTTCTTTCTCAGCATTCAAAATTGTACTTTAGGGAAGTTGAAGAAAGATTTTCAGGAGGAAAATATCAGTATTGACAGCTTTGACCTTTTTAAACCTGCCTTCTGTCATTCTTTTCGTTATCTGTTGCTTTTATACTGTTTTACCCCTTTTTGCCTAGATTATTCACACAGTCTAACCTGATTGAACATCATGTATTGTTTCTACATCTCTGTGATTGAAGAAAGAACCATTTTTGTATAGAGATTGTTGAATATAGTTGGGAATACTTTAGCCCAGCATGCAGAACTTTGAATGGGTCCATCTAATGCACAAAAAAGGAAGGAAGGAAGGAAGGAAGGAAGGAAGGAAGGAAGGAAGGAAGGAAGGAAGGGTTGAAACAAGTTAGTGGAGGGCCTTGTGTGTTTTGAACCAAATACAAGACAAGGGCTTGCGTGACAGTACAGCTGCAGACAGTTTAGAACAGGGGTCCTCAAACTACGGCCCAGGGGGCGGATATGGCCCTCCAATGTCATTGACCCAGCCCTCGCTCAGGGTTAACCTAAGTCTGAAAGTGCTTGAAAGCACACAAGAACAACAACCCTATCTCATTAGCCAAAAGCAAGCAAACACTTCCCACTGAAATACTAATAAGTTAAAATTGTTCTTCATTTTAATTATTGTATTGTTTTAAAATGTTTTTTGCAGTACAAATAAGATATGTGCAGTGTGCATAGGAATTCATTCATTCTTTTTTTCAAATTATAATCTGGCCCTCCAACAGTTTGAGGGACTGTGACCTGGCCCTCTGTTTAAAAAGTTTGAGGACCCCTGGTTTAGACCATTACTTCCTGAACAAATGAACACTTCTCAAGTTGTCACTTATTAAAGAAGTTGGGTTTTTCTGACCATGTTGAAATTGTGCACAATACACAGTAGTTTCAGTTTAACCCTTTCAGCAACAAGTATTTCATGTACAATAATGTTACTTGTCACAAAATGACGGCCATTGGCTGCAGTAAAATGGGGTTGGAAAGAAAATTGTTGCATTTTCCAAACTATTGTATTTGTCCCTGTAGTTAAACATCTACAGCGTATCACTGTTTCTATGCAAAATATAAAATACTACGTAATTTACCTTCAACTTTAAAAATAGTTATTCAGAATGTATTTTGATTCCTATAATTGCATTTTGTCTCATACTCTCATAGGTCACATCATGTGGTATAGGTGGTTTGCAGTTTTACTCATATATGTACACTTCCCTGATAGCTTTTTAGTGTGAAAGGCATTGACAAGCACATACTCATAGAACTTCATAGATATCTTTGGAGTAGTCTAAAATAAACACTAGAAATATGAAGAACTCTATATTTATTTATTTAGAGTTTTTATAACCCGGTCTTCTTGACTTCCGAGGAGGGACTCAGGCCGACTAACAACATAAGATTCAATACAATAAGAAAAGCATTATAAATCATCAATATAAAATACATTAAAATACAAATCATACAATTCATACAAGTTACAGCAAAAATCAGTTCATCAGAATGAAACACAAATTCATCGCCATCCGCCAGAAAGGTCAGCAGTTATTGACTCTGTCATCACTCTGCAAATGCAGTATCCCAAAGCCATGTCTTTACCAGCTTTCTAAACGTCAGGAGGGAAAAGGCAGATCTAATCTCCATCGGGAGGGAGTTCCAAAGCCGAGGGGCCACCACCGAGAAGGCCTTGTCCCTCGTCCCCACCAACCGTCAGGAGGGAAGAGGCAGATCTAATCTCCATCAGGAGGGAGTTCCAAAGCCAAGGGGCCACCACCAAAAAGGCCCTGTCCCTCGTCCCCACCAAACGCGATTGCGAAGGCGGTGGGACCGAGAGCAGAGCCCCTCCAGAAGATCTTAACAACCTTGATGGTTCATAGGGGAGAATCCGTTCAGACAGGTAAATAGGGCCAGAGCCGTTTAGGGATTTATAGGTCAACACCAGCACTTTGAATTGTGCTCGGAAGCTGATTGGCAGCCAGTGGAGCTGGCGCAACAGAGGAGAAATCTGCATCATTTGTATTTACGAAATTCATGCAACCCTTATTAGATTCTAAAGTGTTTTGAAAAATTTGTAAGGGGTCCAAGTCATATCTATTAGATTTCCGAAAATGTTCTTAGTTTTATTGTTATGTCATTTTAAAAACCTAAAAGAGTTAAGCTAATGCTATACCGGGTGGAGAAGGAGGCCCCGCGGAACTTGGAGCGGCTCTTCTCTATCCGTCGTCTGCCGTTACGTGAGCATGCCCTGTCCCACACCGGGGCTGGGGTGAGCTGCGTGTCCGGCAAAAGAGGAGGGTCCTCTGAGGGCTGCAAGAAGGCTCTGCGTTGCATTGCGGCTGAGGTATGCCATGTATATGCAAACACACATATACACAAATATACACATACACACACAAAACCCATACACACAGACTGGGCCACAGCAATGCGTGGCCCGGGGGGGGGGGGCTAATAATAATAATAATAATAATAATCTGACGAGATTGACGAGAAGCAACTGGAAAAGCTTACACAATATGAGAATTTATAGACCAAACTGCAAAGACTCTGGCACAAGCCAGTCAGGGTGGTCCCAGTGGTGACCACCCTGGGTGCAGTTCCTCGAGACCTTGGCTTGCACTTAAACACAATTGGCGCTGGCAAAATCACCATCTGTCACCCTACTGGGATCTGCACGCATTATTTGCCAATACATCACACAGTCCTAGACACTTGGGAAGTGTTCATTGTGTGATCCAATACAACAGCCAGCAGAGTGATCATGTTTGCTGTGTACTAATCTTGTTGTGTTTCAAATAATAATTTGTATAAATAAAAATGTAATGTTTGTTTGTGGGATTAACATAACTCAAAAACCACTGGATGAACTGATACCTAATTTGGACACAATACACCTATCAGGCCAACAAGTGACCATCACTCATAAAAACACAGAAAAACACAGCGGGACTTTAAAAGCCATAATAATAATAATAATAATAATAATAATAATAATAATAATCCTTTATTTATAACCCGCTACCATCTCCCGAAGGACTCGGTGCGGCGTACAAGAGGCCGAGACCCAATACATCAATAAACAACACAACAACAATAAAAAATTAAAAATACATTATAATGCATGCGCAAAGCCATATATATATATATATATATATATATATATATATATACACACACGCAAACACACACATATACACAAATATACACACACAGAAAGCACATATACACAGACTGGGCCACAGCAATGTGTGGGTTCGGCTAGTGTGTGTGTGTGTGTGTGTGTATTCAGGTAAGGGAGCTGTAGAAAGCATATTAAGTTTCCAGTTACTAATTGATATTTTGTCAAATTATTTATTGATAGTTTGGTAGAAGAATGAAAAATTGAAACAATTGACAAATTGCTCCACGTGTTCTCTGCCAGCCTTGAAATTGGGTATCTGTCTGTTTTCCTGTTTACTCTGGTAAGCAAAAAGTTGCCTGCAGGCAATCTGACAAAATGTCATTGCTTGCAGGCAGTGAGTACAAATCTGGTAGTTACAACGTTCAGCCTTGTTTCTACATATAAAACAGAACACGGCAGGCATCACAATAGCATGGCATGCCTGTTGCCAAATAGGACACACGGTGGCCCCATCGTCTATCCTGTGATGTAAACTCTCCCTTCCATGCCATTTGAGAATACTGTAGAGTTAGTCATCCAGTGGGAAAGATCCATATCCATGTGATTTTAATATGTATGTTAGCCTCCCAGTAGCAGGGATCAGTGAAGAAAATCTTTCTTTATCAGGGAAGGGGAAATAAATGGGATATTTATTTGTCGTGTCAGGGCAACCAGTCAATTATATTACATTTCTAACAGAACAAAGCAAACAAACAGGCAAAATAGAAAATTTGCGAGCTTGATAGTTGACTAAATGTCCTTTGACCAGTAGCTGGCCACTTGGAGGGCTTCTGGTGTTGCTGCAAGAAGGTCCTCCATTGTGCATGTGGCAGGGCTCAGGTTGCATTGCAGCAGGTGGTCAGTGGTTTGCTCTTCTCCACACTTGCATGTCGTGGATTCCACTTTGTGACCCCATTTCTTAAGGTTGGATCTGCATCTTGTGGTGCCAGAGCGCAGTCTGTTCAGCGCCTTCCAAGTTGCCCAGTCCTCTGTGTGCCCAGGAGGGAGTCTCTCATTTGGTATCAGCCATTGGTTGAGGTTCTGGGTTTGAGCCTGTCACTTTTGGACTCTCGCTTGCTGAGGTGTTCCAGTGAGTGTCTCTGTAGATCTTAGAAAACTATTTCTTGATTTAAGTCGTTGACGTGCTGGCTGATACCCAAACGGGATGAGCTGGAGATGTCTCTGCCTTGGTCCTTTCACTATTGGCTGCTACTTCCCGGCGGATGTCAGGTGGTGCAATACCGGCTAAGCAGTGTAATTTGTCCAGTGGTGTAGGGCGCAGACACCCCGTGATAATGCGGCATGTCTCATTAAGAGCCACATCCATTGTTTTAGTGTGGTGAGATGTATTCCACACTGGGCATATCTCACCACACTAAAACAGTGGATGTGGCTCTTAATGAGATATGCCGCATTAAATGGAAACACGCCAGCATTACAGTATTGAGTAAAATCTCCCACAATTTTGTATCCACATGATAACGAAGAATTGTAAGAGTTGTAGTCCGAAGGAGTACTGCGTTTCTCACTGAGATGAAAGCACCTTAGTTAAGATCCTCTTTCATTGATCTAAAAGGATAACACCCAAACACAAGCGTCTTAGCACGGGAAGTAAAGCCATTGTCTTTTCTCTAGCATACGTTTTTGACAGTGTAGTTACATTGGATCCCACAATTGCTTGACCAACTATACAACAGTTGTCATTGCTATACACTCACCTATTGCATAACAATCAAAAGATCACTTGTCTACAACATCTCTGAAAGGGTCTTTGCAAAGTCTTGTGGAATGACGGTTTGAAGTAGGAACCGCACTTAATGCAAAACAAATACAATTTTTTTGCTTTCATAGTGCTCTAATAAGCTTCTGACCTATGACTAAATCCCCATTTTTAATCAGCAATTAATTTTGTGGTCTGTGTGAGCTTGCTGCACAGTAACATTCTGAATGAATTGTTCAGCAGTTTTTAAGTACTGCAATTTTAACTTTAAGAGCCAAGCTTGCTTGATTAAATCTGCCATGACTGACATTGCCAAGAATTTTCCTGATTAAAGTTAATGAATAGAACTTAACGTTGTTTATCCATTCATTCCATTTGAGAAGTATAAATAGGGGAAGGAATTATTTGTCTCTTTTTTAATGTACTTGTAAAATGTGTGCATTTCAAGAGGCTGGGGGATTGAAAGCATGGGAGTCCCATATTTTATATTAAAATTATTGGAAAGTGAAAAAGAAAATACTCTTTCTAAAATGTTTGATCCATTTCTTTATAAGAAGTTTTTTTAAAAAATACTTTCCTTAGATTTTTTTTGTTAGAAAATAATAATAATAATAATAATAATAATAATCAAACCAATGCCATCAAAGCCAGAATTGAAAAGTCGACAACAGATCCCAAATGTAGACTCTGCAAAGAAGCAGATGACACAATAGATCATATCCTCGGCTGCTGCAAGAAGATCACGCAGACAGATTACAAGCAGAGGCACAACACCGTTGTTCAGATGATTCATTGGAACTTGTGCCACAAATACCATCTGCCTGCGACAAAGAACTGGTGGGATCACAAGCCGGAAAAAGTTACAGAGAATGACCACGCCAAACTCCTCTGGGACTTCCGAATTCAGACAGACAGAGTTTTGGAGCATAATACTCCTGACCTCACAATTGTGTTAAAAAACAAAGTATTGATCGTCAATGTCGCAATCCCAGGTGACAGCAGGATTGAAGAGAAACAACTGGAAAAGCCGACATGATTTGAGGATTTAAAAATCAAACTGCAAAGACACTGGGTGCAGTGCCTAAAGACCTTGGTCTGCACTTAAACACAATTGGCACTGACAAAATTACCATCTGCCAGCTGCAGAAGGCCACCTTACTGGGATCTGCACCCATTATTCGCTGATACATCACACAGTCCTAGACACTTGGGAAGTGTCCAACGTGTGATCCAATTCAACAGCCAGCAGAGTGTCCGCTGTGAACTCATCTTGTTGTGTTTCAAATAATAATAATAATAATAATAATAATAATAATAATGTATTGTCGGAGGCTTTCATGGCCAGAATCACTGGGTTGTTGTAGTTTTTTTCGGGCTATATGGCCATGTTCTAGAGGCATTCTCTCCTGACGTTTCGCCTGCATCTATGGCAAGCATCCTCAGAGGTAGTAAGGTCTGTTGGAACTAGGAAAAAGGGTTTATATATCTGTGGAATGACCAGGGTGAGACAAAGGACTCTTGTCTGCTGGAGCTGGGTGTGAATGTTTCAACTGACCACCTTGATTAGCATTTGATTGCCTGGCAGTGCCTGGAGCAATCTTTTGTTGAGAGGTGATTAGATGCCCTTGGTTGTTTCCTCTCTGTTGTGCTGTTCTAATTTTAGAGTTTTTTTAATACTGGTAGCCAGTTTTTATTCATTTTCATGGTTTCCTCCTTTCTGTTGAAATTGTCGACATGCTTGTGGATTTCAGAGGCTTCTCTGTGTAGTCTGACATGGTGGTTGTTGGAGAAATCCAACATTCTCAACAAAAGATTGCTCCAGGCACTGCCAGGCAATCAAATGCTAATCAAGGTGGTCAGTTGAAACATTCACACCTAGTTCCAGCAGACAAGAGTCCTTTGTCTCACCCTGGTCATTCCACAGATATATAAACCCTTTTTTTTCTAGTTCCAACAGACCTCACTACCTCTGAGGATGCTTGCCATAGATGCAGGCGAAACGTCAGGAGAAATGCCTCTAGAACATGGCCATATAGCCCGAAAAAACCTACAACAACCCAATAAGAATAATCAACTTTATTTATACCCTGCCACAGGGCAGCTAACAAAAGGCCAGGCCCAAAAATACAATACAGCAAAATAAAATACAAGATGCAGACAATAAAATTGCATCAGAATAAAATACGTACAGCAGCAAAATAAAATAAATAAAGCAAGTTAACACACTATAAAATCGAACAGAATTAGAATATCATCAGTAGTGACTTAGGAAACCATAGATCAGTGGTTCTCAACCTTCCTAATGCCGCGACCCCTTAGTAAAGGTCCTCTCCTTGCGGTGACCCCCAACCATAACGTTATGTTAGTTGCTATTTCTTTAATTTTGCTACTGTTATGAATCGTAATATAAATATCTGATATGCAGGATGTATTTTCATTCACTGGACCAAATTTGGCACAAATACCCGATATGCCCAAATTTGAATACTGGTTGGGTTGGAGGGGATTGATTTTGTCATTTGGGAATTTTGGAGTTGCTGGGATTTATAGTCCATCTAAAATCAAAGAGCCTTTTGAACTCCACCAATGATGGAATTGAATCAAACTTGGCACACAGAATTCCCATGGCTAAGAGAAATACTGGGAGAGTCTGGTGGACACTGACCTTGAGTTTTTGGAGTTGTAGTTCACCTACATCCAGAGAACACTGGACTCAAACAGTGATGGATCTCGATCAACTTGGCACAGATAATCAATATGCCCAAATGTGAACACTGGTAGAGTTTGGAGAAAACAGACCTTGCTATTTGGGAATTGTAGTTGTTGGGATTCATGGTTCACCCACAATGAAATAGCATTCTGAACCCCACCAATGATAGAATTGGACCAAACTTCCCACACAGAACACCCATGACAAAGAGAAAATACTATGTTTTCTGATGGTCTTTGGTGACCCCTCTGACACCCCCTCACGACCCCCACAGGGGTCCAGACCCTTAGGTTGAGAAACACTGCCATAGATGCAGATGGCTACGCAAGTTCTATCAAATAGCTACAGCATCTTATGTAAAACTAGTGGTTCCATTTTATCCAGTGTGTGCTGCTATCAGAAGAACTTGTATTTGGTATTGAATCAGATACTATGGCTTTGCTTTTTAATCAAATGCCTGAGTATAATATACAGTTTCCCATGCTGTAAAGCCAACAGAAACAGCAGTTTACTTATTTTAAAGGTTACAGAATCCCTCTGCACTGTTTAGCATTTTGAAATAAAAAACATCCCCTTTTCAAAACCAGAAGGTTGGTTTTCTTGCCCACCAGGTTTTCCCACACCGTCTGTAAGACCTTTCCAGCATTTTTCAAGTCATATAGTTATGAGTTATGGCTTTATTGTCTTATCAGTCAATTTTGATTTCTGCTCATGGTTCTGATAATCCTTTGCTCCTCTTAGACCTTTGCATTGCTGACATAATATCAAAAGGGATGGTGTTGCCCTGATGCAGTACTCTTTCAGTCTTCCACTCTTATCGTACAGACACAGGAGCTAAGCAAGGTCAGCTCTGATTAGTATTTGAATGATCACCAATAAATGCCAAGTGTTGTGGTATAGATTTCAGAGGAAGGAACTAGAAAAACTGCCTCTAAGGATTCTTTGCCTAAGAAAATCCTATGAAATTAATGAAGCTGCCATCAATTGACAAGCATAGGATAGGCACACATTTGTCACTGTTGTATTTTATCTTTCTTGAAACTGCACATGTTTTAATATCATAACATGCTAGTGGTTTGGTTTATTGAGTGGTGGACAGGTTCATCAAGTTAAAGGAGAAAGTCTAGAAAAAAAACATTACAGACAGTCACCGTGTTGAGACTCGGCATTCTGGCACCATACCTACTAGTAGTAGTAGGAGGAGGAGGAGGAGGAGGAGAAGTGATGCAGAAGCAGACACCCCGGGTTAGAAACATCTGATTTACAAATGACTTATAGTTCAGAACAGGGTGAGAAAACAGGAAGTGAGAAAAAATATATCCATAGGAAGGGAAATTGACTCTTGAAAGAATTATCATGGGAGAAAAGGTGTCTTCACGGAAGCTTTGTCGCCAATCCTTGTTTCCACAACAAGTGGAATTTACAACTCCAATTGTCACCGGTGGAGTGGCGGCACAGCAGATTAAACTGCAGAGCTGCTGAACTTGCTGACCAAAAGGTTGTAAGTTTGAATCCGGGGAGCAGGGTAAGTTCCAGCTGCTAGCTCCAGCTTCTGCCAACCTAGCAGTTCGAAAACATGCAAATGTGAGGAAATCAATAGGTACTGCTCCAGCGGGAAGGTAGCGGTGCTCCACACAATCATGCCAACCACATTTTCCTTGGAGGTGTCTATGAACAACGCCAGCTCTTAGAAATTGAGATAAGCATCACCTCCCAGAGTCAGACATGACTAGACTTAATGTCAAGGGGAAACCTTTACCATTACTTTTTAATTGTCACAGGGACAGAAAGTGAGGTGAAATCTTCTGAATAATAATAATAATAATAATAATAATCCTTTATTTATACCCCGCTAACATCTCCCGAAGGACTCGGTGCGGCTTACAAGAAGCCGAGGCCCAACACATCAATAAAACAACAGCATAACAATTACAACAATAAATAAACTCATAAAACAAGCAATAAACATTAAAACAATAGCAATAAACATTAGACAATAACACCATGACACATTGAAAACTAAGGCCGGGCCAAATGTAATAATTAAAATTTTAAAATGCTGAGCATGACAGGTGAGATGGATAGGTTTTTGGAGATAAGTGCGGTGTGCAGACTATCTTAATCTCTAGTAAAGTGCAATTAGGACATGATACTAGGAGTTTCCTATTCTGGGAAGGCACACTGGAACAACCACGTCTTCAAGCTCTTCCTAAAAACTGCCAATGTTGGGGCTTGTCTGATATCCTTGGGGAGAGAGTTCCAGAATCAGGGGGCCACCAGGGAGAAGGCCCTGTCCCTCATCCCCACCAATCGCGGTTGCGATGCAGGTGGGATCATGAGCAGGGCCTCTCCAGATGATCGGAGAGATTGTGTGGGTTCATATACAGAGATGCGCACAGGCAGCAAAAGAAATACCACAGGGGTGTTAACCATTCCCTGTGGTATCCAAAGCTGGAGTTATACTTAAAAATGTATCTGTTCCAACTCATGTGCAAATTCAACTTGATAATAAACTGACAGAACCTCTCTTGTTCATAACTCGGAGACTGTGCACTGTTTAGTACTTTTTCCACAGTGCAACAAGATCGGACATGTTTTAAGACTCAAAACTATCAAAGAACTCATGTCATTCTCAGTTTACTTGCACCCAATAGGAGCAGAGGCAGAAAATCCTCAGGCTTACAAATCTTCCATATTAAGCAGGACACCTGAGAATGTCTTGTATCAGGGCATCCAGAATCCTATCTACAAAATAACAAAATGTGTGTATGTGGAGTAGGGGGGATTTCTTATGTAGCTAAACCGGTTTCAAACAATTATTTTTGTTTATATTTTCAGTTTACCATGTGCCATTTCATAGAACTAGCTAAAATTGAGTTTATGAATGATATAGATATTTCATGATATTAACTGATTGGTGTAAATAGAACTCAGTGTTTGCCAGTTATAAGTTTAATAAGCTAAATGACTCATGGACTTTATGCTGAGCCTGAATGGTTGTGTCTTCCTAACTCACAGGTATATACAATAAGAAAATAAATAGCAGAACATGCTTTTGAGTTTTACAGAATTACAAACTCGAATGCATTTATTAGTGGCTTGTATAAACCTCAGAATTAGTGTGAGCCTAGCATCTTTTCAACCTGATCTTATGCATGTTTATGTAATAATAATAATCATCATCATCATCATCATCATTATCTTTATTTATACCCCACTCCATCTCCCCCAGGGGGACTTGGGGCGGCTTACATGAGGCCACGCTCATCAATACAATAACAATATTACAGAAACATAACAAACCAGAAAATAAAATACATAAAAAGCAAAAACCAATATAATAGACGACACAGCACTATAAAATCAAATGTTAAAACACAAAGGATACTTGGGTGTTATACATCACGTGATACTTCCATTTTGTTATATACATTACTCTCCCAAGGAAGGTTCAATTCTGAAGTAAGAAACTCTGATCCAACTTTAGGCTAGATCTACACTGCCATATAATTCAGATTATCAAAGCAGATAATCTGGGTTTTATATGGCAGTGTAGATGGGACCTTACTTTGCATAAACACAGTAACAATCCAGATATCAAAACATGCTTAGTGTTGTTTTTCCTCATAGGCCTCTGTACAAATCAGTTTACAACGAGTATTCAGAAATCCCAAATTGTAGTTGTAATATCTAAAATCGTCTTTATTTACAAATACCACTTTGACAGCTTGAAGCAAATCTATCACTATAGAATGTTCTTGGTACCCAAACATGTCTACTCTTCCTACTTCATAGTTCAGTTTTATTATTTTGTCACTAAATTAGTATGTAAAAATTCAAGATTTCTTCTCTTTATTTCCCAGGTATTACCATATTTACTTAAATCTAATGCTTGCCATTTTTTGGCTAAATTACCTTCCCAAAATTATGGTGCATATTAGATTTGCATAATATGATAATCTTAGTGCTGGGCCAAAGCAAAAAGGGAAGCTGCTTCAGGAGCATCTGGAGCTCCTATTTGAGGAACATCATCTCTAAGTCAATTGCCATGGCTCAGTGCTCTGCAATGCTGGGATTTGTAGTTTGGTAAGGCATCAGCATTCTTTGGCATCTGCCATGATCTCAAAACCACAGCGCCCATGACCCCATAGCATTGGGAAGAGCTGCAGAATCAAAGCAAACTGCAGAATCCAGTTACTTATTTGGGACTGGGGTGAGCTGTGTAATATTTTTTGCTGTTCAGGTTGCTTCATCTCCTTTATCTTAATACCAATGTCCTCTTTTGTTTTTGTTTTGTTTTGTTGTTGTAAAAAAATCTGAATTAACCTCTTCTAGTTAAAGAAAGTAAGAATGAACTACGAGGGGTATTTTTTAAGTAAGGTCAGTTTGAACATAAGTACACAACGAAAGTTTATTTCAAAAAGGTAAATTTATTTTCAGAAAGTCATACTTCACTCTATTTTTCGACATAGTTGCCAAGTTTGTTCAAACACTTATCATACCCCTGAACCAATTTTAAAATACCCTCTTCATAAAAACTTGCCCCCTGCTCCGATAACCAAATCGTCTGTAATCAAAGAAGGGCAACCGGAGCAGTCCTCATCATCATGGACGTTATCACGGCCATCTTTGAATTGTCGTACCCACTTACGCACTTTGCTTTTACTCATAACAGTATCACCGTACACTTCACAAATCTGTCGATGAATTTCTGCAGCAGGCAGGTTCCTTGCTGACAAAAACCGTATCACTGAGCGAACCTCACATGTGGAGGGTGAGTTGATAGTCTTAAACATTTTTAAAGCACAGAACAGAACCGTACAGGTTAGCTACAGAGCGGAAACTGAGCACAGTTGTTCCCGAGGCATGCCGGTACACGACGCACGCGCTCGTTGCTGTATGCGCGCAAACTACTAGTGTCTACAACAAAACGGACCTTACTTAAAAAATACCCCTCGTACTTTAAAAATAGTAACAATCGAGATATTTAGTTGTTCTAGTAGACTTTTACACAACTATGAAGCGCTGTCAAAGCTATGAGTTGGATGTCAATTCAAAAAGAATTATTAAAAAATTGTTTCGGATTCCAGTGCTAAGACTTTAGAAGAATTGCTTTAAGGCAGCATCTTGTTATCTTAACTATTCTGCTTTTATTAGAAGCCTCAAATAGCATCCCTTCTCCTCTTTTGATTTTCTAGTTTGATTTCTCAAAGGTTTCTATTTTAATTTTGCATCTTAGTTTTAGAAATCGGTAGATAAACATGCACAATTAGCATGATTAACAAACAGAGAGTAATAAATGTGTTTTCTTAACTCATTTATTGTGTTTGGTAATCATTTTGATAAATATATATTAGTCATTAACTACATCCTTCTGGAAACAATTTTGTCAGAAAGCGCTGTTTGTTTTGAAATCATTTATGTGTCGATATAAAAATATTGAACACACATATATTTTCACTACTTTTTAAAAAGTGGCAGAGGGCTGTGGATGATGTTCATCTTAATGGAAATCGAGAAAGAAATAACTCGTGGTTTGGTTTGCCTTTGTTTTTACTTTTTGGCAGGTTCCCAATAAAACCTAATCCAATCTCCTCTGATGTTAGATTGGGACAAATCCTTCATTTACACTGGCTGAGTGTATGCCTGCACAGCTTCAGAAATGTTCAGAGCTCAAGTGTATCAATAAAAGGAGCACTCAGGCAAAAACACAAGATGCACTTGAGTCTTGTCCCTTTGCAGAGCAACCTTATCAATCATCTTTCCCTTTTTTTATTTCACCCAAGGAAGTTAAGGGTGATGCATGCCAAGCACTTGGGCGAGCTATTTGCCAAGGCCACCGCAGCAAATGACATCCTGTCACTGCTGACCCAGAAGTGTGTCGTAAATTCAATTCCTTGGTTGTTTTTTCTGTGAATAGATTTTGACAGGCCTTGTTTTAACTGGTGCTCAAGAGAAAAGATTGATTTCCTTCACGAGCTATGCTTATTTTGATCTTTTAAAGTGTGGCTATGCACCTTCAAAAAGCAGATTCAGAGAGCTGTAAATCATAGGTTTTCCTTCCCTTAACTGTCCAAACAGTATGTTTTCACATTTGCAGCAAATAACATGCTGCAGAAGGAAAATGGAAGATTCCCACTTAATTCAATTTATTAAAGTGCAAGAGGAAGCATTATTGCAGATAATTATTTGAAGTTGACTTTCTGGGACAATTAATTTGATTGATGAGGCTCAGAGTAATTCGGTGTAATGTGCTCGTGCCAACTGCATTGGAAAACTCTCAGAAATAATACATATCAGTGGAATAGACCTTGTAGATAATCCCATTTTTTGATTGCTGCAGTGCTGGAGTGGCAGTCGTTCGGTTCAAAGGCATTTCCATTACATCAGGGTGGGCAAAAGATATAGCGGGATCTGCTCGTAGATCTCTGGACAATTTGCTTTGGATCAGCAAAGGTTTATGACTTCCAGCGTTTTGGAAATAGCAGAAACAAAATCACTTTTCTCATCTAAATTAGGCTCCTAAAATGAAGAACACTTGGTATAACCTCAAATGGATTTTCTATGATAAGCCTATGAGTTCAGCTCCATTTTAATATAGAAAAAAAAATTATAGGCTCAGCTTCAGACTGCATTCAGAATTTCTTTTACTTTGCCTTGACAAAATATAATCTTTATGGTATAAGGTGATTGGTTCTCTTTCAGCTCAGTAACTCTTTCAAAATAGGAGGCAGAGGGGAGGCCCAATACCGTCTTTCTAAAGGAGGGGAGCAGAGTGAAATTGAAATATCTATTCTCTAAGACCTTATTTACAGCTAGGCAGAGAAACGTCATGAGAAGCCTATCTCTGTTGTGGCTCATTTGTTATTTTTTCAGTGGCTACCTCACCATCAATAATAATAATAATACTATAATAACACTTTATTTATATTCCGCCCTTCTCACCCCGAAGGGGACTCAGGGCGGATCACAGTACATATACACAGCAAACATTCAATGCCACTTTGTATAGACAATACACAGACAGACAGAACAGAAGGAGGTGGTGGCAATGATATTTAAAAACCCCTGTAGTGAAATTGCTACTCTATGTTAAAGTTTTGGTGTATAGCTCTATGTTTACATATGGCAGATAGGGAAGAATAGGCACAGACAGGGTAGCAACAGCAGAGATAGGATTTATTTGAATATGTGAAGCCGATTGGTCATATGCAGATTAGTGTAGGCCCAGGAGTTGAAAAGGCTGCTAGGCCAAAATGACAGTTGGGGAGAGCAGAGCTGAACATTCCAAAGGGGCGGAGCCAAGGTTCTGAAAGAGACAGTTAGAGTGAGGGAGTTTGAAAACGACAGTTAGGAATCTGTGTGTGAAGAGGAGAGTTGGTTTTTGAGTACCTGATAGAAATAAGCAGTTATGAAGATGTGTTAAAGACTTCTGATATAGAGAAGCAGTTAGTTAAATAGAGCACGAGTTTTAAGGAACATAAAGAAGGCTAGTATTGCCTTAGTTCAGAATATAATTCAGTCAAGAGTGTGTAAAGCAAGTAACATGTTTGTGAATTTGAAACATTGATAGTTTATTCAGAAAAGTTAACCAAGTAAATGATACTGACTGTAAGCCTCAAGATTGCAACAAAACACAAATGTCACCACAAGCGTTGGAGCCAGAAGTTATAAATAAACTGTGTTACTTCGTTATACACAAGAGTGTTTCATTGCCTGCGATATAAAGTACAAAGGTTTAACAACATGCAGAAAGTCCCAGCCAATATAAAAGAAGAAACTGAATCAGTATAAGGCACCCCCTCGCCTGACTGATTCATCCTTTACATATGGCAGACTTTATGCTACTAAAAATTAATCGAAAGGCAGATTGCTAAAAGAGGGGTGACTGAAGATGCTAAAGGAACCTCTGGTGTAACTTTCCGTTAAAACTTCAGGGAGAAAGTTAACATAACCTCAAAAAGTTGTTTTTATAACCTGGAAATGCTTCAGTCCCAACTTTTCCATTCTTGACATTAGTTTTCAACTCAAATGCTTGAGGCAGAACAGGTAATAGTAATAATTATAAAAAAGAAAACTTTTGGCTTCGGAGATAGCCCTCATTTTTTTCAAGAATGGTATAAATGAGCTGTGTTCCCTTTAAATATGTCACAACGAGAGGAGCAATTAGATCACTTCTTCAATTGCCAGAAGCGATTCAATTATAATAATTTTAATAACTTTAGATTAAACTAAGATTTATGTTGCATGGCATTAAAAATCCAAGACCTCAGAATGTGAGAAGATGTAGAAAACATCAGAGCAACATCTTTCTGTTGATATATGGCATATCACATGAACATTAGGCCAAAGTTATAGAGAACATCCCTGCTGAAATAATTTCTAATAAGCTTTAAATGGCACCAGTTTCACTTTGGTCCTAATTAAAGCCTGAGAAAAATGTCCAATCTAGTCAATAAAGCAGGAGAGTTTTAGGAGGTTTCCTTGCACTTTTCGTTTCCCTCTCAGGGCTGTTTGAAAAGAAAGGTTGAAGCTTTGAAGGTGAACTAAGTGTAGCTCGCACAATATAGATCAAGCTAACCAGTCTAAAGGGCATAACAACGTAGGATAAACCAAAAGGCCATGCCATCACCCTTTTCAAATCTTGGCTCGGAGTTCAGTTAAGTAGTAATGCTCTAAGGCATGATGAAGTTTGAAACATTTCTTCACCGTTGGAGTAATAAAATCTTTCTGCAAAGCCATCAACAGTCTTTATAATTCCGTCGTAGTAGGATACTGGTGGGTCTAGGAAGGGTCAGGAAAACATAATAATAATAATAATAATAATAATAATAATAATAATAATAATAATACTTTATTTGTATTCCACTCTATCTCCCCAGAGGGACTCAGGGTGGATTCCAAATATAAAAGGCAAACATTCAATGCCTGAATACAACAAAAATACATCCATAATAACAAAATGTGTACAACCAAACATATTAATACGAATTATAACTTAACAAGCCAAAATGAAATAAAAAGCACAGCCTGTTTTAACAGACATAAGACAAACATAAGACAAAACATCAGACATCAAATGGAAACAATAATTTCCCATTTCTTTGGGACAAATTGATTAATCATTGCTCAAGATATATATTGAGCTGGTGGGGTGAGCAGGGCACAATACGGATGGCAACTATTAATCAGAGGTATTTGTTGTTGTTGTTGTGTCAGGAGCGACTTGAGAAACTGCAAGTTGCTTCTGGTGTGAGAGAATTGGCCGAAAATTGCCCAGGAGGTGCCCGGATGATTTTATGTTTTTATCATCCTTGTGGGAGGCTTATCTCATGTCCCCGCATGAGGAGCTGGAGCTGATAGAGGGAGCTCATCCGCCTCTCCCCGGATTCGAACCTGCGACCTGTCAGTCTTCAGTCCTGCCAGCTCAGGGGTTTAACCCACTGCGCCACCGGGGGCTCCAATCAGAGGTATAATGGTAGTATTACCAACTACTATTCCTCCTCCTCATAAGCCAGTGAGCAAAGCTATGTCTTCAGCTGTTTTTTGAAAGCAGGGAGGGAGGGGGCCATCTTTAACTCCTTAGGAAGGAAGTTCCAGAGGTGAGGGGGGGGCAGCCACAGAGAAGGCCCTTTCTCTTGTTCCCACCCGTCGTACTTGATACAGGGGGTGGAACTGAGAGGAGGACCTCCTCCGATAACCGCAGTGTCCGAGTTGGTCTGTAGAGGGAGATGTGGTTTGTCAAATAGCTGCTGCTTTACCGTTTATGGACCTAGCATTTACCAACAGGACTTTGAGCCACAATCAAAGCACCCTTGACAGATGTACATCCAACCTCTATTTAAAAGTCTCCGAGAAGGAGCTTCTACTACACTCTGAGGCAGTGAGTTTCACTGCTAAACAGCTCTTACCATCAGGAAGTTCTTCACATTGTTCAAGTGGAATCTTTCCTGTCATTTGAATCCATTGCTCTGAGTCCAAGTCTTCAAGATAGACTTGGACTCAGAGCAATGCTGCTTTACCGTTTATGGACCTAGCATTTACCAGCAGGACTTTGAGCCACAATCAAAGCACCCTTGACAGATGTCCATCCAGCCTCTGTTTAAAAGTCTCTGAGAAGGAGCTTCTACTACGCTCCGAGGCAGTGAGTTTCACTGCTGAACAGCTCTTACCATCAGGAAGTTCTTCACATTGTTAAGGTGGAATATTTCCTGAAATTTGAATCCATTGCTCTTAGTCCAAGTCTTCAAGATAGTAGAAAACAAGCCTGGTCCCTTTTCCTTATGAAAAGCCTTTCAAATATTTAAATAATGGATGACACGCAAATTTGTGAAGCGTTCCATATTTTTAGGAGAGAATGCCTCTAGACCATGGCCATACAGCCCGAAAAAACCTACAACAACCCAGTGATTCCGGCCATGAAAACCTTCAACAATACAATGGCTATCATATCTCCACTCAGCCTTCTCTTCTGCAAGTTAAATATCCCCAGCTCTTTAAGCTGCTCCTCAGAGGGCAATCCTTCGATGTTATTTCTGCCACGGGTACCAGATTTTCTGTTAAAGAAATTATGCTCAGGAACACATCTGCTTCATTGACCGAGATATGCCCGCAGTATGAGCAGAAATTATTACTGTATACAGAGTCTAGCAATTAACATTTGATTTAATAATCAGGGTTTTATTTAATAATTGATTCTCAAATACGTTCAAAATTCATCCTCTTTAATGTTCATAGGAATTGATAGAGAATGGCACAGGAGTCATTCAATTACCTGTGTAATATTTGTACATGTGGAGAACAGAATACATTTTCACAAAATGTTTTTCACACAGTTGGAAAATGAGGCACTGTCACAGAGGTTTTCAATTTGGCCATGCCTAAAGGTTTGTTTTTGCTACTGTAGACAGGAAGCTAAGTCCCCTTTTGCATCTCCGATAGGGTAGACACACTGACCACCTTCTTGTGGGTTGTTGTAGGTTTTTCCGGGCTATATGGCCATGTTCTAGAGGCATTTTCTCCTGACGTTTCGCCTGCATCTATGGCAAGCATCCTCAGAGGTAGTGAGGTCTATTGGAAGTAGGAAAATGGGTTTATATATCTGTGGAATGACCAGGGTGGGACAAAGGACTTTGGTCTGCTGGAGCTAGGTGTGAATGTTTCAACTGACCACCTTGATTAGCATTTAATGGCTTGGAAGTGCCTGGGGGAATCGTTTGTTGAGAGTGATTTGATATGCCTGATTGTTTACTCTCTGTTTTGCTGTTGTAATTTTTGAGTTTTTTTTTAATACTGGTAGCCAGATTTTGTTCATTTTCAAAAAAGAAGAAACTATGAAAATGAACAGAATCTGGCTACCAGTATTAAAAAACTCTAAAATTACAACAGCAAAACAGCAGAGAGGAAACAACCAGGCACATCTTAACTCCTCTCAACAAAAGATTCCCCCCAGGCACTTCCATGCCATTAAATGCTAATCAAGGTGGTCAGTTGAAACATTCACACCTAGCTCCAGCAGACAAGAGTCCTTTGTTCCACCCTGGTCATTCCACAGATATATAAACCCATTTTCCTACTTCCAACAGACCTCACTACCTCTGAGGATGCTTGCCATAGATGCAGGCGAAATATCAGGAGAAAATGCCTCTAGAACATGGCCATATAGCACGAAAAAATCCTACAACAACCCAGTGATTCCGGCCATGAAAGCCTTCGACAATATATTGAACACCTTCTTGTGTCTTGCCATTGTTTTGAAATTCAGATTCATCTGCGCAAGATAATGCAATGGCTGTTCCCTTTTGCGAAAACTCACCTATTTCTTGAATCTTGCTTTGTAATAACATACATTTCCTATTTTAAACTGCTTACCCATTGGCATTCATTTGAAAGGCATTTTCTCATGTCTTATGGAAAATGTTACAGATATCAATGCAACCTGCAAGAGACATTAATACAAAGGATGAAGAAATTGCATATGTACTAACTTTTGTCCTGTAATCTAACATTGGGCTGTATTCTCAGAATGGATTTCTGAGAAAGTTAGTGGGAACTAGGCTAGCCAGATGCATTTCTGTTGAGAATTTTCTCTTTAAGACGGAAGCTGTATTTGATAGAAGCTCACAAAATACATTTGCTGCTCCATGCATTACCCGGCACTGCACACTTTTCAAAGGATATTGAACTAAATTGATTATTTTCCCCCCTGAGCCCATGATTACAGTGTGCAGTGTCATGGGGATAAAGCAATGCTGTCATTATGCAGTTGGTAACTGAGTGAGCCTTTCTTTCTTTCAGTATTTGTAGGATTTTTCATACATCTTTTTTTTTTTGCTTTTGATTTACTCCCTAACAAATTTCTTGCCATGATATGTGTGGACACTTCCCGTGCATTTATTAATCTCCCACTCAACATTCATAATATTTTTACCAAGTGTTTGATAGTTTACATAACTCATCTTGGTGATGGGACAATTCATTAGTTCCAATCCTTTGAGAAGAGCGGTATACAAGTATAGTAAATAAATAAATAAATAAATGGTTTAGATTATTTTATTTATTTATTTATTACTGGTACTTTTACCCCGCCCTTCTCAACCCCCGGAGGGGGACTCAGGGCGGCTTACAAAGAAGGCAGAATTCAATGCCTATACATAATAATACATAGTATACAAAAATATAAAAGAACAATATACAAAATGTAATTAAAACGATTATCACAATAAAACATCAACAACTGGTACCTAGGACATTGTATAAACATCATATAAAAACATCATATAAAAGTCATTCTTATAATCAGCGTTTCGTTTCCAGAGTTCCACACGTCCAATCCGTTAGTCAATTTCCTAGCCATCAATGGAGTTCTTCTTTATTTACCCACTTGTCCAAATGCCTGGTCCCAGATCCATGTTTTTAGTTTTTTCCTGAAAGAAAGGAGCGTAGTTGCAGATCTGATTTCCCCGGGGAGAGAATTCCATAGGCGGGGGGCCACCACCGAGAAGGCCCTGCTCCCTGTCCCCGCCAATCTCACCTGTGATAGAGGCGGGGTCGAGAGCAGGACCTCCCCAGAAGATCTTAGGCTCCAGGGTGGGACGTAGAGGGGAGATCCGTTCGGACAGATACACTGGGCCGGAGCCGTATAGGGTTTTATAGGTCAAAACCAGCACCTTGAATTGTGCTCGGAACTGGATCGGCAGCCAGTGGAGCTGACACAACAGGGGGGTGGTATGCTCCCTGTATGACGCCCCGGTGAGCAATCTGGCTGCCTCTCGCTGGACTAGTTGGAGTTTCCGAGCAGTCTTCAAAGGCAACCCCACATAGAGTGCGTTGCAGTAATCTAATCGGGATGTAACAAGAGCGTGGACCACCGTGGCCAAATCCGACTTCACTATGTAACACGATTTTTGTTCCTGGGTTATAAATGTCATTTCTTAATTGTTTCTGTCATTAAAAATGTGGGGGGAAAGTTTTTTAAATCGCACATCCTGCAGCATATTTTCTATAGTTTTTCAGTGAGATCACTCATTTGAGTTTTAACCAAGTCAACATAGTTTGTGGCAGCCACAGAAATTGAGTTTCTAGAGCATAACAATTACTTTCAAAGTAAGTATTGCACAATTAAACAGGAAATAACACTTTCAAACAAGGAACAGGAAAATAATACAAATTCCTTGGACTGCGAGAAGATCCAACCAGTCCATCCTCCAGGAAATAAAGTCCGGCTGCTCACTGGAAGGAAGAATACTAGAGACAAAGTTGAAGTACTTTGGCCACATCATGAGGAGACAGCAAAGCCTAGAGAAGACAATTATGCTGGGGAAAGTGGAAGGCAAAAGGAAGAGGGGCCGACCAAGGGCAAGATGGATGGATGGCATCCTTGAAGTGACTGGACTGACCTTGAAGGACCTGGGGGTGGTGACGGCCGACAGGGAGCTCTGGCGTGGGCTGGTCCATGAGGTCACAAAGAGTCGGAAACGACTGAACGAATGAACAACAACACAGTAGTGTTACATATTTCCAAAAACAGTTTATTTTGATGTTAAGCTTTGTTAGATGTACTGCAAGGTTGTAAAGCTGAGTGCCATATTTTCTAACAGTTGCCAAGAAAGCATACTCCAGGCATTAGAAAACATGGTTCAATTTTTTGTGTGTGTGTCAGGAGCAACTTGAGAAACTGCAAGCCGCTTCAAGTATGAGAGAATAGGTTGTCTTCAAGGACCAATCCAATCCAATCCAATAAGCCTTTATTGGCATTTACATAGCAAAGAGGTATAAAATACAGTACAAATAATAGAAAAAGGAACTTCACATTTGCTACACATTCAGTTTACAGACTTCGTTCAGGAATCTTGCCACTGAAAGGCAGCAGCTACAATCTTGACAATTTAAAAACATAATTACTTTGTCTGAGTCACTGTAGTTTTTCACGGAATCTATAACATTGGTAGTGAGCTAGATCTTAGATCCTGGTAAAGTGGGCAGTGCAGAAGAATATGCGGGATGGAATCCAGCTCTCCTGTGCTACAGGGACAAAGCCTCTTATTGCTTGGTAGACCATTGAGTCTTCCTCTTACTTTACTTAGGCGATCCCTCGTTGGACGAGTAAGATGGTCTTCCATTATGGATTTCCTTGTGGGTCCGTATGTGGCTGTGGAGCCCTATTCTTGCTCTGCATCTTTTTCCGCAGTGAGGGCATTGGTTTCCAGGTGGAAGGCAGTCCCGGTCGGGGTTGGCTTGACGCGCCTTCCTCCTGGCACGTTTCACTTTTTCACCCTCCACTCGTGCCTCCTCAAATTCTGCAGCACTGCTGGTCACAGCTGTCCTCCAGCTGGAGCGCTCAAGGGCCAGGGCTTCCCACTTCTCTGTGCCTATGCCAGAGTTTTTAAGGTTGGCTTTGAGCCCATCTTTAAATCTCTTTTCCTGTCCACCAACGTTCCATTTTCCATTCTTAAGTTCGGAGTAGAGCAACTGCTTTGGGAGACGGTGGTCAGGCATCCGGACAACGTGGCCGGCCCAGCGGAGTTGATGTTGGAGGACCATCGCTTCAATGCTGGTGGTCTTTGCTTCTTCCAGCACACTGACGTTTGTCCGGTTGTCTTCCCAGGAGATTTGCAGGATTTTCCGGAGGCAGCGCTGATGGAATCGTTCCAGGAGTTGCATGTGACGTCTGTAGACAGTCCACGTCTCACAAGCATAGAGCAGGGTTGGGAGGACAATAGCTTTATAGACAAGCACCTTGGTCTCCCTACGGATGTCCCGGTCCTCAAACACTCTCTGCTTCATTCTGGAAAATGCTGCACTTGCAGAGCTCAGGCGGTGTTGTATTTCAGCGTTGATGTTGACTTTGGTGGAGAGGTGGCTCCCAAGGTAGCGGAAATGATCAACATTTTCTAATGTGACACCATTAAGCTGTATCACTGGCATTGGAGAGGGGTTGGCTGGTGCCTGCTGGAAAAGCACCTTGGTTTTTTCAATGTTCAGTGACAGGCCAAGTTTCTTATATGCTTCTGCAAAGGTGTTTAGAGTGGCTTGTAGATCTTCTTCTGAATGCGCACAGACGACATTGTCATCAGCATACTGGAGTTCTATAACAGATGTTGTTGTAACCTTGGTTTTGGCTTTCAGTCTGCTGAGGTTGAATAGCTTGCCATCTGTCCGATAGATTATTTCCACTCCGGTGGGAAGCTTCCCATCAACAAGGTGAAGTATCATAGCGATGAAGATGGAGAATAGAGTTGGGGCAATAACACATCCCTGTTTGACACCGGATTCCACTTTAAATGGGTCACTTTGGGAGCCACTGCTGTCCAAGACTGTTGCCATCATGTCCTCATGGAGGAGCCGCAGGATGTTCACAAATTTGTGAACATCCATCTTCCTCTATGGAGAGGAGATGGCATGATGTTAAATCTAGCCAGCATGTAGGCTCTTCTGTAAGAGGGGTTAGTGAGCTCTGCAATATAAAAGGCTGGGTTTCCCTGTATGAATGGAATTGCCATGTTAATAGGTGAACAGGATTTATTGGCCAATCTCAACAATTGGTTATAGTCCCTTTCTAGCAGCCTCCTTTTAATAAGGGTAAAGATCTCAGTGAAAGTTAGCAAGTTCAGGAAGTCACTATCATAGCCCAATGCCCCGATCTTTGCTAGAACTGTAGAGCACCATTTTGAGTGGTGGAGTTCGCTCAAGGTGAGTTGGGTCAGAGAGTTGCTGGGCCTTTGGTAGTGGATAGATAACCAAAATGTAATAATTGTCTTCAAGGACATTGCCCAGGGGACGCCCAAATGTTTTGATGTTTTTACCATCCTTGTGGGAGGGTTCTCTCATGTCCCCGCATGAGGAGCTGGAGCTGATAGGGGGAGCTCATCCGTGCTCTCAGTGGATACGAATCTATGACCTGTCAGTCTTCAGTCCTTCCGGCACAGGGGTTTAACCCACTGCACCACTGGGGGCTCCTATGGTTCAATTAAGTTGACAAGTTAATAAAAGTCCAGATGTTGACAGCAAAAAAAACTTCCATTTTCAGAATTTGCATCTGAAGCAATACAAAGATTCTCTCTCCCTCTCCTCCCCCCCCCCCTCTCTATATAATATGCATGCTTTTGCAAGCAAAATGATTCTCTTCATCTTAATGTTCTGATTCTTACTTGTTTTCCAGAAATACCTCAGAAACTTCTTCAGTATAATGCTCGATTCCCCATCATCTCCTCTGCATGTAAGTAAAGAAGACCTGGCCCTTTCCAAACACGCTATCTGTGAATTCTCATCATTCTTCAAGAAAGGTGTATTTGACTACAGCAGCCACGGCACTGGCTAACAGTTGGAGTCTTGTTTCCTCCTTGAAGAATAAACTCTTGTCTTCATTTCGCATCAGAACGTTTTGCATTCCTGGAAGACTTTCACCAGAAACACTGTTAAAAGCCATTTTTCAACGTTTATTCTGTCTAGAACGTGGCTTGTTTTCCACAACAGAAGGTGGATACAGCTGGCCACTCTGGGCTGCTTTGAAAACAATTTGGATCCAACTCAACAACTCACGTTCTTCCTTGCACAGGTTTCCTGTTACAGTCTTCCATTTGCAGATACCTTCTTAGCGCAGAGACTAAGTCTCTTGGTTTTGTTCTGTTCCTTAGACTGGATTTATGCATAGATGGTGTACATCCATCTTAAGAATTGCACTCCCATCTCTTTGATCCTGTCAATTTCCTCTTCTGAATATTAAATCATGTTAAAGTTTACAAAATAAATACTGCAAAGATTTTCCATTTCCTTAAGTCTTTCACACTTGAGAAAGGAAATATTTGCTGTCAATTTAGAAGAAGAGGAAATGGCAGCTATTTCTACAAAGTGTCCTTTCCACGTTTTCCGATTCCGCAGATTGTAATTATGTACCATGTATTGCTTATGTGCTTAACAAATGCAGCATGGAATCTTAGCTTTGCAGATACTTCCTCCAGTAAAGGCGTAATACTATGACATGAACTGATCCTTTGTTGTATTGTCGAAGGCTTTCATGGCCGGAATCACTGGGTTGTTGTAGGTTTTCTGGGCTATATGGCCATGTTCTAGAGGCATTTTCTCCTGACGTTTCGCCTGCATCTATGACAAGCATCCTCAGAGGTAGTGAGGAAGTAGGAAAATTGGTTTATTTATTTTATTTTATTTTATTTTAATTTTTAATTGGTTTGCATACAGAAAACAAAACCGACACCAAAGAAAAACTGAAATAAGTAAAAAACAAAAAAGAAAGAGAAAAAAAACAGAAAAAAGATATACAAAAGAATATGCAAATTTGCAGAATGGTATACAGTCAGCGCTCATTAAACATATAAAAAATCAAATTTGACTGTACAGTTATAATACATTAACATTTAATGTCCCTCTAACCCGACACCCGTGAACCCAACCCCTGTGACAACCCCTGTGACCTCCGACACCACTCCATATGGATCACATAACTAACCCACAACTACCCACGTGTCTTCTTTCACTGAATCCCCTTTATGACGATCTTCAAATCTACTTTTGTCTTCTTTTCAAGATATCCAATTGCCAACCGCCATTTTTTAACAAATTCATTATTTCCACCTCTGCTGCTATTTGTCAGTTTGGCCATTTGGATATAGTCTACTAATTTATCTCTCCAATCCTTAATAATTAACTCTTTTTCCCCCTTCCACGATTTAGCTATTATTAGTCTCGCAGCAACAAAACAATACTGACACATTTCTCATCTCCTGTGCTAATACGCCTCCTAAATATTCCTAATAAGCACATTTCTGGGTTTTTTCTTGATTTTTTTTGCTAATCATTTTATTTGTTTCTTTCATCACTTTTTTCCAGAATTCTTTAACTATGTTACAGGTCCACCATACGTGGAAGTAGGAAAATGGGTTTATTTATCTGTGGAAAGACAAGGGTGAGACAAAGGACTTTTGTCTGCTGGAGCTAGGTGTGAATGTTTCAACTGACCACCTTGATTAGCATTTAATGGCTTGGAAGTGCCTGGGGGAATCTTTCTTTGAGAGGTCATTTGATGTGCCTGATTGTTTACTCTCTGTTGTTTTGCTGTTGCAATTTTTGAGGGTTTTTTTTAGGTTTTCTTGAGGTTTTTTTAGTTTACCAGTATTAAAAAACTCAAAAATTACAACAGCAAAACAACAGAGAGCAAACAATCAGGCACATCAAATCACCTCTCAAAGATTCCCCCAGGCACTTCCAAGCCATTAAATGCTAATCAAGGTGGTCAGTTGAAACATTCACACCTAGCTGCAGCAGACAAAAGTCCTTTGTCTTACCCTGGTCTTTCCACAGATATATAAACCCATTTTCCTACTTCCAACAGACCTCACTACCTCTGAGGATGCTTGCCATAGATGCAGGTGAAACGTCAGGAGAAAATGCCTCTAGAATATGGCCATATAGCCCAGAAATCCTACAACAACCCAGTGATCCTTTGTTGCAAAAATAGGAATTAAAGATTTGTTAATCTGCTTTAAGTTTTACTCAGGGCTTGTATAGGATTGCACATGTATAGAGGGGGCTGCGTACGTTTTGTAGAAGTACAAATTGAAAAACATATTGTGACCTACAGTGAAGGGATGTACATATTCTGTACATAATAAAGATTTGTAAAAAGCAAAACCATTGGTTGCGACTAACTTAGAGACGCCTGCTGTCATTCATGAATTCTCTTTCGTACAATACAAAAAGGATTTTTCACTTCATCAAAACAGAGCCTTAAAGATTTTTTGGTATTAAGCGACAAGTCTGCAGGGTTTTATATTCCAGGAGAAGCTAATCTTGATTTTATTGTTGCCGAGGGGAGGAATTCTTCTCTTCATCGAGGATATTCAGAGGGCCTTATTTCATGGTTGCATTAAGGCTAATAATAGGAATTCTGTCTATAGAGGTTCGAAGGAAGAATGTTTGTAGGTTTTGTGAAAATGGGACTGTTCAGGCCATTCTTTGGGACAATGTACTTTTTTTGCAGTAGACTGCCACCTCATTGGGATGGTTTTGGAGTCTGGTGTATATGTCAATGTGTGCTGCATAAAAGCATCATGTCAATATACCTTTCCTAGGTTTGCTATACTTATTTCTTTTCCCAGATATGTCCTCTTTTATCAGTTTTAAAACATCTGTCTAGGAAAAATTATAAAATGTAATTGTCGGATGAAAAAAATAATGATAAAAGGTATGGCTAAACTTAATTAAATAACACAGTGGCTCCCAAACTTATTTGGCCTCCCCCTGGAAATAAATTTTTCTAAATCTCTTCTTTCTTTTATGCTTTCACCGCCCCCATACAGTTATTCATCGCCCCCAAATGCATCTGTGGATCCGGATCGCTGCAGCACCTACCAGGAGGCGGTAATGCCCACTTTGGGAATCACTGACAGTGGTACCCAAACTTATTTGGCCTACCCCGGAAATCAATTTTTCTAAATCTCTTCTTTCTTTTATGCTTTCACCGCCCCCTTACAGTTATTCATCACCCCAAAATGTACCTGTGGTCATTACCGCCCGCCCGCCCCCCCTGGATCGCTGCAGCACCTACCAGGGGGTGGTAACGCCCACTTTGGGAATCACTAACAGTGATTCCCAAACTTATTTGGCCTCCTCCTGGAAATCAATTTTTCTAAATCTTCTCTTCTTTCTTTTATGCTTTCACCACCCCCTTACAGTTATTCATTGCCCCCAAATGCACCTGTGGCCATTACCACCACCACCCCACCACCCGGATTTCAACTGCACCTACCAGGGGGCGGTAACGCCCACTTTGGGAATCACTGACAGTGGTTCCCAAACTTATTTGGCCTCCCCCTGGAAAACAATTTTTCTAAATCTTCTCTTCTTTCTTTTATGCTTTCACCACCCCTTACAGTTATTCATCACCCCAAAATGTACCTGTGGTCATTACCACACACACACACACCCCCACATCGCTGCAGCACCAACCAGGGGGCGGTAACGCCCACTTTGGGAATCATTGACAGTGGTTCCCAAACTTATTTGGCCTCCCCCTGGAAAACAATTTTTCTAAATCTTCTCTTCTTTCTTTTATGCTTTCACCACCCCTTACAGTTATTCATCACCCCAAAATGTACCTGTGGCCATTACACCCCCCCCCCCGGATCGCTGCAGCACCCACCAGGGGGCAGTAACGCCCACTTTGGAAATCACTGACAGTGGTTCACAAACTTATTTGACCCCCCCCCCCCCCAAAATCATTTTTTCTAAATCTTCTCTTCTTTCTTTTATGCTTTCACCACCCCTTTACAGTTATTCATAGCCCCCAAATGCACCTGTGGCCATTACCCCCCCCCCCCCCCCGATCGCTGCAGTGCCCACCAGGGAGCGGTAGCGCCCACTTTGGTAATCACTGCATAGGACAATGAGGGTTACAAATATCTCTAGTAGAAATTATGACAGATTATGTAGAAGGGATACTTAAAACAGGAGCAATCAAATTGGTGGTTTGAAATAGTAGCTGTAATGATTTTCAAAACATATGCCTTTTAAAAAAAAGAAACAAAACAAAAAGTTATATTGTACCATAAGAAGAGGGGTTAGGGTTAGGAATAGGATTAGCCTTTTTCTCTCTTTCCGTCTCTTTCTGGCCTTATTTGCCTCAAGCAGGCACTCAGCCAAGGGAGGACGGGACTTCAGGAAGGGATGGAGAAGACTGCCAAGGAAGAAAGAGGAGGAACTGTCACCACCAGGCGCCTGCTCTTGCCTGATTTGCAAAGCTCCCCATATGCCGCAGCCTCAGGTAGAGTGCCACTCAATCTCATCACCCCCTTTAGCCGAAAGATCCGGCTGCTCGTGATCAATTTCGGATACAACTCTGACAGGGTCCTTATTGGTGATCCAGCTGCCACATTGCCAAATTATGCATACAAGTGAAATAAAGATATATGTCTGTAATACAATATCATTGATATGATGTCATACATACATGCAAACGGTACACTGTTTAACTGACACTGTCTGATTTCAGCAGATATATTGATCTGCAAACTATGGTCACATATTGTCGAATGCTTTCATGGCCAGAATCACTGGGTTGCTGTCGTTTTTTCCGGGCTATATGGCCATGTTCTGGAGGCATTCTCTCCTGACGTTTCGCCTGCATCTATGGCAAGCAACCTCAGAGGTAGTGACGTCACTACCTCTGATGTTGCTTGCCATAGATGCAGGCGAAACGTCAGGAGAGAATGCCTCTAGAACATGGCCATATAGCCCGAAAAAACCTACAACAATCCTGTGATCACATAACTGCCTCTGTTGCTGGCAACATGAAGAAGCAATAATCTGGGAGTAATATTCTTCAGAAAATACAAAATGCAATTTTAAATCATGTATAGCCATGCTATTATTTTCCCAACGTTGTTGAACTTTTGCCATTTCCCAGTGGAATTTTACATGTGTTTAGCACATTTCTGAACCTCATTGTAAATCTGACATGAACTTTCCTGATAGATTATCATCTCATACGTGTATTTTTCAACTGTCAAATATGAAAGACTTCACATTTTAATTAACTCTATTGTATTAACAAAGCAGAAGAAATATGCTGTGTTCATACTGCTGGATCTTTATTACTCGTCCCACTCCCCACCCCAATATTGCTTCATGACATAGATCATTTTATAAACTGTTTTTTCTAAGAGTTCTGCTGATATCTTTCAAAATGTGTGCCCTCCTGATTGTAGAATGTACTTTAAGTACATAGAATCAGCAGTATTTTTACAGATTTATCTGTACCTTGCAGAACATTTGAAGTGTCATCTGTCATTTCAGTTTTGTTCAGCACCTAAATTGCTAAATTCTTACATGCCTACACTTTTTTACCCCATTTGTCGTGTTGTTTTATGATTGTGTGTTTCATACAGTTCTCTGATAATGATGAGTTAGAACAAGTACCTCCGTTCTTATTTCATTTTAGTCCTTCTGACTAATATGATTGAGTCAGTCAAGAGTAGGGAATGGTCATTGTCTGGTTAGCATTTCACTGAAATTCATTGAATTCTTATCCAACAGATTTTTTTCTCAGCAAGTAAGCTGGGTTTATCTTTAAAGGCTGTCTGATTGGGGATATTAATACATAACACTTTAATTTTTAATGGTTTTAAGTGTATAAATAATTTAGTCATGTCATATATATGTGTGTGTGTGTGTGTGTGTGTGTGTGTGTGTGTGTGTAATGTTAGTTCGTGCTACCATCAGAACTCAAAAACCGCTGGGGGAATTGACACCAAATTTGAACACAAGACACCTAACAGTCCAATTTATGTCCTCCACTCAAAAAAATGATTTTGTCATTTGGGAATTGTCGTTGCTGGGATTTATAGTTCACCTGCCATCAAAGAGCATTCTGAACTCCACCAACGATGGAATTGAACCAAACTTGGCACACAGGAGTCCCCTGACCAACAGAAAACACTAGAAGGGTTTGGTGGGCATTGACCTTGAGTTTGGGAGTTGTAGTTCACCTACATCTAGAGAGCACTGTGGACTCTAACAATGATGGATCTGAACCAAACTTGGCATGAATACTCAATATGCCCAAATATGAGCACAGTTGGAGTTTGGGGGAAATAGACCTTGGCATTTGGGAGTTGTAGTTTCTGGGATTTATAGTTCACCTACAATCAAAGAGTGTTCTGAACCCCATGAACGACAGAATTGGGGCAAACTTCTCATACTGAGCCCTCATGACCAACAGAAAATACTGTGTTTTCTGATGGTCTTTGGCAACCCTTCTAACACCCCTTCGCAACCCCCCCACCCCCACCGGGGTCCCAAACCCCAGTTTGAGAAATGCTGCCTTAAGGCCATCCAGTCCAACTCCCTTCACCTGGGCAAGAAAACATAATCAAAGCCCTCCTGACAAAGGGCCATCTAGCCATTCACACACACACATATATGTATGTGACAGATGCAGTATCAAAGTTTTGAAAGGGACCCCTAAAGAAGGACAATGATATGTTTAATGTTCCAGAGCAGGCAAACCAGACAATCTCCACATCAACACTGACAAAGGAACAGCAAGAAATACTGTTTACCCACAAGAATAAAGGCATTACATAGATTAGAAACCAACACTTTCTCATTATTTATATTCCAGATCACCAGACTGGGCAACAGCAACGTGTGGCGGAGGGCAGCTAGTGTGTGTGTGTGTGTGTGTGTGTGTGTGTGTATCTTGTATTTTTTTACTTTCCAGTGTTTTATTTTCAGTGTTAGCCACCTTGAATTCCTATATTAGGAGACAGGTGGGATAACAAAGGAATGTTTGTGTATTGTCCTTTCTTATTGTCAGATTTTCAATCAAGAATTCACAGAACCCCATCAGACTGATAATAAGCTCATTACCAGAAATACGAAAATAATAGGAAAGTATCAGAATGTTGCATTTATACTAAAAGCTGTAACAAACTTAAACTGAGTTTACAGTGAAATGGGAATGATTGTTATATATTCATTAATTCTGGGGATCACAACCAAACACTGAAGACATCTGCCCTTGCGCTTTGCTACACGTTAAAAACAGTGGATGTGGTTCTTAATTAAACATGCCGCATAATCACAGGATGTCTGCTCCCCACACCACAGGAGAAATTATAATGTTTAGCCAGTATTGCACTACCTGACATCCTCTGGGAAGTAGCAGCCAATAATGAAAGGACCAAGGCATTGACATCTCTGGCCCATCCTCTGTTCAGATATCAGCCAGCAAGTCAATGACTTAAATCAAGAAATACAGAGATACTACAGAGATGGGGCACCTGGTCAGAGATACATCTGACCAGGTGCCCCATCCCGCAGACCACAAATTTTGAATGCGTCTACATGAGGGTGGGTGACCGGGACAGAATAGGGATTCTGCTAGTGTACCGTCCACCTCGCTGCACTACAGTCTCCCTACCTGAGCTAGCGGGGTGGTCTCGAGCCTGGCGTTGGAGTCTCAACAGCTCCTTGTGCTGGGAGACTTCAATATCCATGCCGAGGCGACCCTCACAGGTGCGGCTCAGGACTTCATGTCTGCCATGGCAACCATGGGGCTGTCCCAACAAATATCTGGCCCCACCCACTGTGCTGGACACACATTGGACTTGGTTTTCTGCCAGGGATGGGAACAGGGTGGCGGTGTGGAGGAGTTGTCCATCTCTCCGTTGCCATGGACCGACCACTTCCTGATCAGATTTAGGCTCACTGCGCCCCCTAACCTCTGCAAAGGTGGAGGACCCATTAAGATGGTCCGCCCCAGGAGGCTGATGGATCCGAATGGATTCCTGACGGCTCTTGGGGATTTTCCCGCCACCTCGGTAGGTGACCATGTCAAAGCCTTGGTCGCTCTCTGGCATGGGGAGATGGCCAGGGCTATTGACATGATTGCTCCGGAACGTCCCCTCTCAAGTAGCCGAGCTAAACCAGCCCCTTGGTTTACTGAGGAGCTGGCAGTGATGAAGCGAAGGAAGAGGGAACTAGAGAGCGTGTGGCGTTCGGATCCGAGCGAGTCAAATCGAGCACGGTTTGTGTCCTTTCTTAGGGCATATGCCGCGGCAATAAAGGCCGCAAAGAAAACCTTCTTTGCGGCCACTATTGCGTCTGCAAAGAACCGTCCGGCGGAGTTGTTTCGGATTGTCAGAGGTCTTTTAACTCCCGCCACCTCAGGCGGGAGCCCTGACAATTCGGTCACGCGCTGTGAAGCATTTGCTCGGTTCTTTGCAGACAAAGTCGCCTTGATCCGTTCTGGGCTGGATGCCGCGTTAAATGCAGTCTCTGAGGATGTAACAAGAGCACCTGCTTGTCCTATTTTGATGGATTCTTTTCAGTTTGTGAAACCCGAGGATGTGGACAAGATACTTGGAGGAATGAGGCCCACCACGTCCATCCTAGACCCCTGCCCATCCTGGCTTCTGAGGGAGGCCAGAGGGGGATTGGCTGAGTGGGTAACAGTGGTGGTAAATGCCTCCCTTCGGGAAGGCAAGATTCCAGCGAGCCTAAAACAGGCTATTATAAAGCCACTGTTGAAGAAACCATCACTGGACCCCACTAAATTGGAAAACCTTCGGCCTGTTTCCAATCTCCCCTTTTTGGGCAAAGTCATGGAAAGCGTGGTGGCCTCACAACTCCAGGTATTCTTGAGAGACACGGATTATCTGGATCCGGCACAGTCTGGTTTCAGACCGGGACATGGTACCGAGACGGTCTTGGTCGCCTTAGTGGATGATCTGCGCCGGGAGCTAGACAGGGGGAGTGTGTCCCTGTTGGTGCTCCTGGACCTCTCAGCGGCCTTCGATACCATCGACCACGGTATACTTCTGGGGCGCCTTGCGGAAATGGGCCTTGGGGGCACTGCTTTGCAGTGGCTCCAGTCATTCCTGGAGGGCCGCACCCAGAAGGTGTTATTGGGAGACTCCTGTTCTACACCACAACCTTTGACTTGTGGGGTTCCACAGGGTTCCATACTGTCCCCCATGCTGTTTAATATCTACATGAAGCCGCTGGGTGAGATCATCCGGAGTTTCGGGGTGCGGTGTCATCTGTACGCAGATGATGTCCAACTCTGTCACTCCTTTCCACCTGCTACTAAGGAGGCTGTCGAGGTCCTGAACCGGTGCCTGGCCGCTGTAACGGTCTGGATGAGGGCGAACAAACTGAAATTAAATCCAGACAAGACAGAGGTACTCCTGGTCAGTCGCAAGGCCGAACGGGGTATAGGGTTACAGCCTGTGCTGGATGGGGTCGCACTCCCCTTGAAGGCGCAGGTTCGCAGCTTGGGTGTGACCCTGGACTCATCGTTGAGCCTGGATCCCCAGGTTTCAGCGGTGACCAGGGGAGCATTTGCACAGCTCAGGCTCGTGCGCCAGCTGCGCCCGTATCTCGGGAAGTCTGACTTGGCCACAGTGGTACACGCTCTGGTCACATCCCGCCTTGACTACTGCAACGCTCTCTACGTGGGGCTGCCCTTGAAGACGGCCCGGAAGCTTCAGCTGGTTCAGCGCGCGGCAGCCATGTTACTAACTGGAGCGGGAGGCAGGGAGCACACAACGCCCTTGTTGTCCCAGCTCCACTGGCTGCCGATTTGCTACCGGACCCAATTTAAGGTGCTGGTTTTGGCCTACAAAGCCCTAAACGGCTCCGGCCCAAAATACCTTTCGGACCGCATCTTGGCCTACGAGCCCACGAGGACCTTGAGATCGTCTGGGGAGGCCCTTCTCTCGATCCCGCCTGCCTCACAGGCACGTCTGGCGGGGACGAGGGAGAGGGCCTTCTCGGTGGTGGCCCCCCGGCTGTGGAACACTCTCCCTGCAGACATCAGACAGGCGCCCTCCCTTATGTCCTTCCGAAAAAGCCTTAAGACATGGCTGTTCGAGAAGGCATTTAATTAAGTGCTATAACAATGTGGTAAAGATGACTGGAATGGAACAAGGAATATGAGATTGGTTATGATTCCACTATGAGACGAAGCGGATTATTTAGTGTAACTTTGTAATTGTTGTATTGTTAATATGTTGTTGAAATTGCCTCTTTGTAAATTGCCTTTTTATATGTGTTGTACACCGCCATGAGTCGCCCTAAAGGGCTGAGAATGGCGGTTAATAAATGCATCAAATAAATAAATAAATAAATACTTGCAGGAACTCCTCAGCAAGTGAGAGTCCAAAAGGGCAGGTGAAAACCCAGAACCTCAACCCATGGCTGATATCAAATGAGAGATTCCCTCCTGGGCACACAGAAGACTGGGCGACTTGGAAGGCGCTGAACAGACTATGCTCTTGCACCAAGAGATTCAGAGCCAACTTTAAGAAATGGGGCGCAAAGTGAAGTCCACGACATGCGAGTGTGGAGTAGACAAAACCACAGACCACCTATTACAATGCAGCCTGAGCCCTGCCACATGCACAATGGAAAAACTTGTTATACCAACACCAGAGGCACTCCATGTGGCCAGCTACTGGTAAAAAGGACATTTAGTATAGCAGAAGCATACACGAAGCTTGGCCTGTCACTGAACATTGAGAAAACCAAAGTGCTGTTCCAGCAGTAACCAGCCATCCCCTCCCCAATGCCAGAGATACAGCTTAATGGTGTAACATTGGAAAATGTTGACCATTTCCGCTACCTTGGCAGCCACATCTCCACCAAAGTCAACGTTGACACCGAAATACAACACCGCCTGAGCTCTGCAAGTGCAGCATTTTTCCGAATGAAGCAGAGAGTGTTTGAGGACCGGGACATCCGTAGGGATACCAAGGTGCTTGTCTATAAAGCTATTGTCCTCCCAACCCTGCTATATGCCTGCGAAACGTGAATTGTCTACAGGCGTCACATGCAACTCCTGGAACGATTCCATCAGCGCTGCCTCCGGAAAATCCTGCAAATCTCTTGGGAAGGCAAGTGGACAAACGTCAGCGTGCTGGAAGAAGCAAAGACCACCAGCATTGAAGCAATGGTCCTCCGCCATCAACTCCACTGGGCTAGCCACGTTGTCCGGATGCCCAACCACCGTCTCCCAAAGCAGTTGCTCTACTCCGAACTCAAGAACGGAAAACGGAATGTTGGAGGACAGGAAAAGAGATTTAAAGATGGCCTCAAAGCCAACCTTAAAATCTCTGGCAAAGACACTGAGAACTGGGAAACCATGGCCCTTGAGCGCTCCAGCTGGAGGTCAGCTGTGACCAGCAGTGCTGCAGAATTCGAGGAGGCACGAGTGGAGGGTGAAAGAGAGAAACGTGCCAGGAGGAAGGCGCGTCAAGCCAACCCCAACCGGGACCGCCTTCCACCTGGAAACCAATGCCTTCACTGTGGGAGAAGATGCGGGTCAAGAATAGGGCTCCATGGCCACCTATGGATCCACAAGGAAACCCATCATGGAAGACCATCTTACTCGTCCAACGAGGGATTGCCTAAGTCAGTAACTAAGTAAGTAAGTAAGTATTTAGTATAATGCCAAGTTTTTAACTTTGTGTTTTTAAATACATTGCAACTGTATCATCAATTCCCTTCTGATAAAATAAATACATTAATTAATTCTAAGTTGGCATTAAATGTTTGTAACTTCATTACAGAAAGAAACTTATCGAATTGAAGATAAAATACCCAATTCATAATTTTATCTCTCATACTCCCCTGTTTTTAACTTGAAAGGAGAGGAAACAATTTTTTTTTAAAAAAAACCCACCCACTGACTCACTAGGGTGAGTTTAAAAATATATCAAAATATAAATGTGCACATGCAGAGGAAAGAAAACCCTTTATCTGTAAGACAAATCCACATACAACAGTAATACCTTGTTCCAGCTATCAAGTGGGTTTAGGCTAATTATAAATAACACTACATCTACCTGAACCCTTGATTTGTAAACAATTTCATATTTCTCTCTGAATGCATTGAGTAGTTACAGTATAATTACAGTTTAGATTAAAAAGTTCTGTCAAGGGAGAGATGTGACGATGGAAAAGAAAAAACAATTAAATACAGGTGCCTGAACTTGTTAGCGAAATACAAAATGAAGACTTTGAGGAGGAAAAGAGGGCAGAAATAAGTGGTGGTTATTGGACAGAGGGCTATAACAACTTGTTTGGTGGACAAGAAAAAATATGTGTATGGTTCAAAAAGGTTTTATAATTGACTAGCTGCCCCCTGCCACACATTGCTGTGGCCCAGTCTGTTGATCTGGAAAATAAAGTAATGAGAAAGTTGGTTTCTAATATATGTAATTTCTTTATGCTTGTGGGTAAACAGTATTTCTTGCTGTTTCTTTGTCAGTGTTGATGTGGAGAGTGTCTGGTTTGCCTACTCTGGAACATGCAACATATCACTGTCCTTCTTTAAGGGTCCCTTTCAAATCTATGATACTATATCTCTCTCTCTGTGTGAATCATATCTATCTGTATGGCTGGATGGCTCTTTGTCAGGAGGGCTTTGATTACATTTTCTTGCCCTGGTGAAGGGAGTTGGACGGGATGGCCTTGAATATTTTCTGTTGCTCATGGGGGTTCTGTGTGGGAAGTTTGGCCCAATTCTGTCATTGGTGGGGTTCAGAACGCTCTTTGATTGTAGGTGAACTATAAATCCCAGTGACTACAACTCCCAAATGTCAAAGTCTATTTCCCCCAAACTCCATCTGTGTTCATATTTGGGTGTATTGAGTGCTTGTGCCAAGTTTGGTCTAGATCCATCATTGTTTGAGTCCACAGTGCTCTCTGGATGTAGGCGAACTACAACTCCCAAACTCAAGGTCAATGCCCACCAAACCCTTCCAGTATTTTCTGTTGGTCATGGGAGTTCTGTGTGACAAGTCTGGTTCGATTCAGTCGTTGATGGAGTTCAGAATGCTCTTTGATTGTAGGTGAACTATAAATCCCAGCAACTACAACTCCCAAATGACAAAAGCATAATTTTTTGAGTGATGGTCACTCCTTGTGTTGTGACACGTTTTGTTGCCAAAATTGGTGTGATTTCGTTCATTGGTTCTTTTGTTTTTAAGGTACTCATTATGCACAGAGCATTTATATATATATATATATCATATCATATCATATATCATATCATATCATAATTTTGGAAAGCAGCTTGAGAACCACTTGGAGGAGATGAACATGGCTTTGTGTATTATGTTTAAGACCTGTGTGGATTCATTTAAATTTGCAAAATAGGTTAAAATAACACCTCTAACTATGAACATCCTCACACTAAAATTTCCCAAAATTCCAGTTTGTCATATGATCCATTTTTTTAGAAATTCATATAAAACTAGCTAATAACATAATACGTGGGGCTGCCTTTGAAGACTCTTCAGAAACTTCAATTGGTCCAACGGACAGCAGCCAGGTTAACAGGAGCGGCACTCAGGAAGCACCCAACTCCTCTGTTGCGCCAGCTCCCCTGGCTGCCAGTTTGCTGCCGGGCAAAATTCAAAGTTCTGGGTTGTTGTAGGTTTTTCCGGGCTATATGGCCATGTTCTAGAGGCATTTTCTCCTGATGTTTCGCCTGCATCTATGGCAAGCATCCTCAGAGGTAGTGAGGTCTGTTGGAAGTAGGAAAATGGGTTTATATATCTGTGGAATGACCAGGATGGGACAAAGGACTTTTGTCTGCTGGAGCTAGGTGTGAATGTTTCAACTGATCACCTTGATTAGCATTTAATGGCTTGGAAGTGCCTGGGGCGGGGGGGATCTTTTGTTGGGAGTGATTTGATGTGCCTGATTATTTACTCTCTGTTGTTTTGCTGTTGTAATTTTTGAGTTTTTTAATACTGGTAGCCAGGTTTTGTTCATTTTCATGGTTTCTTCCTTTCTGTTGAAATTGAACACATGCAAAGTTCTGGTTTTAGCATTTAAAGCCCTAAACGGTTCTGGCCCAGTTTACTGGTCTGAACTCATCTCTTCCTATGAACCATCTAGGTGTTTAAGATTGTCTGGAGAGGCCCTGCTCTCGGTTCTGCCTTCTTCGCAGATCCGATTAGCGGGAACGAGAGACAGGGCCTTCTCAGCGGTGGTCCTGCCCCCCCCCCCCCGGCTATGGAGCGCCCTCCCTAGGGATATTAGATCGGCCTCCTCCCTCCTGACATTTCGAAAGAGAGTTAAGACCTGGCTGTTTGAGCAGGCATTTGCAGACGCAGTATAACTGATTGAATACAAAATCAGGGCTTTTGCCGACGATCTGATTGCCATAATTGAAAACCCAAGAGATAATATTGAGAATTGGATTTAAAAACTAGAAGAATATGGTGAGGTGGCAGGACTTAAAATAAACAAAACAAAAACAATGATGTTGACTAAAAATATATCAGGGAAAAATCAGGAAGAGCTACAAGAAAAATCAGGAATTAAAATAGCAGCCAAGATTAAATATTTAGGAATTTGGCTCACGGCAAGAAACCTCCACCTCCTAGAAAATAATTATCTATGTAAGTGGAAGGAAATCAAAAAAGAAATGGAAAATTGGGGAAGATTTTTTTAAAAATAAAAAATATATGTAATTGTTTTTGACTATATTTTATCTTGTGGGGCATTGATTGCCGAACGTAAACCGTTTCGAGTCGCCTCTGGGCTGAGAGGGACGGTATAAAAGTATAGTCAATCAATCAATCATCCCTCAAAATGCTTTCCTGCTTTGTCCATTGTAGGAATGCCCAACTAACACTTCCTCCATTCTGCTTATTAGTTCCCATGCAAAACAACCTCCCCCACCTTCTAGTAGCTCTCCACGTTTTACTCAACGTACAGATACAGCTGTGCATGGTTTGCAAGCAGTTGCTCTGCAGTTGGCCATGCACATATTGGTTGTTTTAATAAGCCACAAATGTGTTGGAGTGTTGCGTGGTTTCCGGGCTGTTTGGCCATGTTCTGGCAGCATTTTCTCCTGATGTTTCACCTGCATGTGTGGCTGCCATCTTCCGAGGATCTCTGAAGATGCTAGATCCTCTGAAGATGCCAGCCATAGATGCAGGTGAAACATTAGGAGAAAAAAGCTGCTAGATCATGGTCATACAGGCACACAACACTCCAGCGATTCCTGCCGTGAAAGCCTCCAACAATACCCAAATGTGTTATTATAATTTTCGGCATAATGTAAGATAGAATCATAGAATCATAGAATCAAAGAGTTGGAAGAGACCTCATGGGCCATCCAGTCCAACACCCTGCCAAGAAGCAGGAGTATTGCATTCAAATCACCCCTGACAGATGGCCATCCAGCCTCTGTTTAAAAGCTTCCAAAGAAGGAGCCTCCACCACACTCCGGGGCAGAGAGTTCCACTGCTGAACAGCTCTCACAGTCAGGAAGTTCTTCCTCATGTTCAGATGGAATCTCCTCTCTTGTAGTTTGAAGCCATTGTTCCGTGTCCTAGTCTCCAAGGAAGCAGAAAACAAGCTTGCTCCCTCCTCCCTGTGGCTTCCTCTCACATATTTATACATGGCTATCATATCCCCTCTCAGCCTTCTCTTCTTCAGGCTAAACATGCCCAGCTCCTTTAGCCGCTCCTCATAGGGCTTGTTCTCCAGACCTTTTATCATTTTAGTCGCTCTTCTCTGGACACATTCCAACTTGTCAATATCTCTCTTGAATTGTGGTGCCCAGAATTGGACACAATATTCCAGGTGTGGTCTAACCAAAGCAGAATAGAGGGGTAGCATTACTTCCCTAGATCTAGACACTATGCTCCTATTGATGCAGGCCAAAATCCCATTGGCTTTTTTTGCCACCACATCACATTGTTGGCTCATGTTTAACTTGTTGTCCACGAGGAGTCCAAGATCTTTTTCACACGTACTGCTCTCGAGCCAGGCATTGTCCCCCATTCTCTATCTTTGCATTTCATTTTTCCTGCCAAAGTGGAAGATTGCACAGTTTTGGTTTGAAGTTGGTTGTGATTCTGGAAACTAGCCAACTGTCTAGATTGGCTGAATCTGCCATTATGGAGCTGTCATTATCCATTCAGATGCTTTTGGTTTTTTTAGCATTATAAACCTTTTGCTGACAGCTTGAAAAACAACTTGAAAATGATGTATTGTCGAAGGCTTTCATGGCTGGAATCACTAAGTTCTTGTGGGGGTTTTCGGGCTAAAATTCCTTTGTCTCACCCTGGTCATTCCACAGATATATAAAACCCTTTTTCCCAGTTACCAAACAGACCTCACCCCTGAGGATGCTTGCCATAGATGCAGGCGAAACGTCAGGAGAAATGCCTCTAGAACAGGGGTCGGGAACCTTCGGCCCTCCAGGTGTGGTGGACTTCAACTCCCACAATTCCTTGAGGCTCAGCATTCACCCCAAAGGCTTACCTTGGCCCAACGAGGTTTGTTTGGCTCTTTTTCATGGAGGACGGGCAGCAAAGGGGGAGAGACGAGCGTAACGTAGCTGTGCAGATGGCGAGGAAGGATGCGGAGCCCACAGACTAGCCTCGGAGGGAGAGAGCGGGCGGAAACCCCTGCGGGCAACGCGCCTCCTCCTCGTCACTCAGCTGGCGTCGTTGCTAGGGAGGGGGTCCATGCGGGGCGGTTGCTAAGGGCCGAAGCGGCGAGGAGGCGCGTTGCCCGCAGGGGTTTCCGCCCGCTCTCTCCCTCCGAGGCCAGTCTGTGGGCTCCGCATCCTTCCTCGCCATCTGCACAGCTACGTTACGCTCGTCTCTCCCCCTTTGCTGCCCGTCCTCCATGAAAAAGAGCCAAACAAACCTCGTTGGGCCAAGGTAAGCCTTTGGGGCGAATGCCGAGCCTCAAGGAATTGTGGGAGTTGAAGTCCACCACACCTGGAGGGCCGAAGGTTCCCCATGCCTGCTCTAGAACATGGCCATATAGCCCGAAAAAACCCACAAGAACTTAACTTGAAAATGGTTTTGCCTTTTGGTTGATATTACACAGAACCAATAAATGTTAGAAGAATGCCACTTTCATCCAGAAATCTATTTTTTTTTCCTCTGACCCTTTTTGGATGACCTATGTCTCATATCTTAGCTGCTAACATAGCTTTTGAACCATTTCAAAATGGTTCCTTGGGACAAAACTTCAAAAAAAACTTCCTCATTCTGTCTAATGGATGTTGCTAGAGGATCTCACCTATTTATGCCAAAGTGTTAGCCCTATTAACCATTTTGATGTCTGCCATTAGTCCTCGCCTAGGTGGTATTATTAGGCATCTGATCCAATCAGCATATTGATAAGATCTCTTTTGTTTGTGACTCTAGATAAGCTTGAATGAGAAGACTTCGTGTTTTCTCCCTCATTGAAAAAGTCCCCAAACTTGCTGGTTTCAGATCAGGGCTTGTCTTAATGGCTTGCTTCATAACAGAGGGCAAAGGCCAGCGAATTCGATAACAAGGTTATGAAATATCTTTGTTAGTAAAGAGCTTTGAACTGCCCTCTTGGCAGTCTTTGCCCTTGCCTTCAAAGGAAAATGATGCCAGGCTTCAGTTTTGCACGGTTTTCCTGCAGTTTGGTGAAATGGGAAGGCTTTGCATCCCATGGATTCAAGCCTCTCATGGCTCCCATCACACTTTTGCCTTGCCTGAGGTCAGCCCACCAACATTCAAGGCACATGGAGGGTTATGTTCTTATAATGAAGCTTATGGGCTCACTGTTTTGACCAGCTTCCCGATATCTTTTTGAAGAAATGGAGTGACGGGGTTATTTTTAAGTGTTGCTACCATCTTCATAGGGTGCCTCAGAGCAGACCTCCACTGAGTTGCAGTAACCTTTCCCTACTCTTTCAAGTGTTCAGAGAGTTGCTCCAAAAAAAATTGAATTTTCTGCTTCTCTCTTCAACCTCGGCATCAGTCTGAATGCAGTAAATTAGGGTTCAATTTACTAAAGTATATGACACAAATTACCATTTATATAACTGTGAATTTGTCTTTATGCAGCAGCCATTTTCGCGGTGATAATTCTAGTCTTTTGCATAAAAATTGCAAGGCGCAAGGTAAATTATTATTCCTACCAGCGCTTTTTACCACATATACATGGGGGGGAATAAATGGCTTGTGCATTTCTAATCATAACTTATGTGTAGAAACATTAATAACAACAGTCTAACATGAAAGCTACATTTTTCCTCCTTTGTAAACTGGAGTAATTACAGCGTCCATCAATTCCGCTGTAAGTAGAGGCACCAATTTGCTGGAGATTTTTTCTTCTTCCCCTCATGCAACTTTAATGAACTTCCTTGCTTTGAATGCAACACTGTAAATTAAAGAATTAAAAATGTAACAGTGGATTGTTACCCTGACAGCAAAAAGGTGGCATTTAGTCCTTTTCACCCCTACCGCTCTCTTCCATGCCACCAACACTGCCGTTGATACGAGAAAGAAAATGCATGTCAGACCCAGGGTACTGCCACATCAATTTTGTTGTTCATTCGTTCAGTCATGACCTCATGGACCAGCCCACGCCAGAGCTCCCTGTCGGCCGTCACCACCCCCAGCTCCTTCAAGGTCAGTCCAGTCACTTCAAGGATGCCATCTATCCATCTTGCCCTTGGTCAGCCCCTCTTCCTTTTACCTTCCACTTTCCCCAACATAATTGTCTTCTCTAGGCTTTGCTGTCTCCTCATGATGTGGCCAAAGTACTTCAACTTTGTCTCTAGTATCCTTCCCTCCAATGAGTAGTTGGGCTTTATTTCCTGAAATATGGACTGGTTGGATCTTCTCACAGTCCAAGGCACTCTCAGCACTTTCCTCCAACACCACAGCTCAAAAGCATCGATCTTCCTTCGCTCAGCCTTCCCTGAGGTCCAGCTCTCACATCCATAGGTTACTAAAGGGAATACCATGGCTTTGACTAGGCGGATCTTTGTTGCCAGTGTGATGTCTCTACTCTTTACTATTTTATCGAGACTGGACATTGCTCTCCTCCCAAGAAGTAAGCGCCACATCAATAGCTTAGCCTAAAACCAGGGCTAGTTTTTTCCCGAAGGTGGTGAGAAAAATGACGGCTTTTTTGTCATGAAGTAAATGTAAATTCATTTCTGGTCCTTTTCTGTACCTGTTCGCAGAAGTGAATAGCACTGTATTGAAACCTGTTTATATATGGCTTTGTTCCCAGATTGTTCATCATTCCTTCTAACGCAGCTAACCCTCCGTATCTATAAGTTCTGTATCCACAGATTGATTTTTTAAAAAAACATTCCAAAAGCAAAACATGACTTTGCCATTTTATATAAAGGCAAGGGTTTACTACACCATTGTGTGTAATGGAATAATAATAATAATAATAATGAGCTGCTGCAAGAAGATCACGCAGACAGACTACAAGCAGAGGCATAACACCATTGCTCAGATGATTCATTGGAACTTGTGCCACAAATACCATCTGCCTGCGACAAAGAATTGGAAAAAGGCGGAAAAAGTTACAGAGAATGAACATGCCAAACTCCTCTAGGATTTCCGGATTCAGACAGAGTTTTGGAGCATAATACTCCTGACCTCACAATCGTGTTAAAAAACAAAGTATGGATCGTTGATGTCGCAAGCCCAGGGGACAGCAGGATTGAAGAGAAACAACTGGAAAAGCTAACATATGAGGATTTTAAAATGGAACTGCAAAGACTCTGACACAAACCAGTAAAGATGGTCCCAGTGGTGATCGGCACATTGGGTGTAGTGCCTAAAGACCTTGGCCTGCACTTAAACACAATCGGAGCTGACAAAATTACCATCCGCCAGCTGCAGAAGACCACCTTACTGCAGCTGGCAGCTCTGCATGCATTATTCGCCGATACATCACACAGTCCTAGACACTTGGGAGGTGTCCAACGTGTGATCCAATTCAACAGCCAGCAGAGTGTCTGCTGTGGACTCATCTTGTTGTGTTTCAAATAATAATAATAATAATAATAATAATAATAATAATAATAATATACATCACACAATCCTAGACACTTGGGAAGTGTCCGACGTGTGATCCAATTCAACAGCCAGCAGAGTGTCTGCTGTGGACTCATCTTGTTGTGTTTCAAATAATAATAATAATAATAATAATAATAATAATAACTTGAGAAGAAGAAGAAGAAGAAGAAGAAGAAGAAGAAGAAGAAGAAGAAGAAGAAGTAGTAGTTTATTTTTCTACCCCGCCTCCATCTACCTGAGGGGACTTGGGACTGCTTAGATGGGGCCAAGCCCAAAGCAACACAATTAAAAACAGAACAATAACATATTAAAATAGCATAAAACAGCATAAACAATAATAAACAAACATCAAAAGACTCATTTTTGGAGTGGGGAGGAGGCCAATATGCGAAACTAGTTAAAGGATAGGGTGGTCAATAAGGTGGATAGAAATGTACAATAGCATAAAAATAATGGCATAGAAATAGAGCAATTAAACAGGATCAATTCAACTTAACTTAAAAATGTGGTGATGGAATATAGGAATTTGGATTCAAGTCATGATTCAGGTCATGATTCAATCATCTGTCACAGGAGTCGTCAATCGAATGCACAACGAAACATCCACATCTTTAATTCCTTACAGAATGTGGGTAGGGAGGGTGCTAACTTAATCTCCCTTGGGAGGAAGTTCCAGAGACGAGGGGCCATCACGGAGAATGCCCGTTCTCTTGTCCCCACCAACCATGCTTGAGACGGGCGGGAGCGAGAGAAGAGCATCCCCGGAAGATCTTATTCTTAAATTCAGCCACCATCTCCCCAAAGGGACTCGGGTCCGCTTACAGAGGGCATAAGGTGCCTAAAAACAGAGCATAAAATTTATTTATTCACAGTATATATACCGCTTTTCTCACCCTGGGGGGGGGGGGGGGACTCAAAATGGTTTACACAGAAATAATGGCAAAATTCAGTGCCTGAACACAATAGAAAATACAATTAAATCAAACACATCCACATAGATAAAGCATCCACAGCTTTTGCCATCCACTAGAGCCCACCCCTATCAGATAACAAGGACCTGCTCTACTCCTTACCTTTTCATAATAGAGTGACACTTTGATGTAAGAGTTTACTACGTTCCGTGACTGAGCTGTTAATTCAAAACTAGGGATCTAGACACTATACTCCTACTGATGCAGGCCAAAATCCCTTTTTTTGCCACCACATCACGCTGTTTATTTATTTATTTATTATTTCAAAGTTTTATATACCGAGCTTCTCACCTCATAAGAGGGACTCAGCCCAGTTTCCAACCATAAAAACACATACAATCGGTAAAATATCAAAATACACATTACAATAAAACATTAAAAAAGCACATATATTTAAAACTACAGTTGTCAGTCATCATACTAAAATCGAATATACAGGGTTAGTCAAAATGAATAGGCCAATAAGAAAATTAATTGTACCCGAATGTATGTTTACTGTAACCAAACCACAGCTACGTAGCGACAGATAAACTATCAAAGTTTTTTTTGAGCAACACACATGTACGTTAATGCCGCTAGGCGTCGCTAGGAGTCGCTGTTTTCAAAATGGCGGAATCAGGCAAAGAGAAGGCGTTTTGTGTGATGACATTTGCTAAAACAATGTCAGTAATTACGGTCCAGCGAGAATTTCGAGCCAAGTATGGCAAGGAACCATGCGACTTTTCTCTCTGGGGGTAAGTGAAAGACACTGTGTTCCGACCTCCATTACCGCTGACCTTGGACGACTTAAAACAGCGCATATGTGCTGCATTCGATGCCATTACGTCGGATGTGCTGCAATGGATGTGGAATGAACTGGACTATCGCTTGGACGTCTGCCGTGTCACACGGGGCGCCCATATCGAACATCTCTGAAGGTGAGACAAAACTTTGGTAATTTATCTGTCGATACGTAGCTGTAGTTTGGTTACAATAAACATACATTCGTCTAAAATTAATTTTCTTATTGGCCTTTTCATTTTGACTAACCCTGTACACCGTCTTCCATCCAGATCATTGTCTCATTCTTCAAAAGCCTGTCTCCATAACCACGACTTCACCTGTTTCCTGAATGTCAGGATTGTTGGGGCGGTTCTAACCTCTGGCGGGAGAGAGTTCCAGAGTCGCGGGGCCACTACCGAGAAGGCCCTGTCCCTCGTCCCCACCTGCCGCGCTTGTGAGGCCGGCGGGACCGAGAGCAGGGCCCCTCCAGACGATCTTAGTAATCTTGATGGTTCGTAGGGGAGAATACGTTCGGAGAGGTAAACCGGGCCGGAGTCGTTTAGGGCTTTATAGGTTACTGTTGGCTCATGTTTAACTTGTTGTCCACAAGGACTCCAAGATCTTTTCCACACGTACTGCTGTTGAGCCAGGCGTCCCCCATTCTGTATCTTTGCATTTCATTTTTTTCTGCCTAAGTGGAGTATCTTGCATGTGTCCTCATTGAACTTCATTTTGTTATTTTGGCACATCTCTCTCATCTGTTAAGATTGTTTTGAATTCTGTTCCTGTCTTCTGAGGTATTGGCTATCCCTCCCAATTTGGTGCCATCTGCAAACTTGATTTAATGTTAATGCCATTAACATTTTTTTTGCTCCCCACCCTTTCCTTACAGCCTGACCTTTCCCCTTATATTTTTATCTGTATCTTGAAAAATCTTAATAAAAATGTATTAAAAACAAAAAAAACCCCAAATAATATCATGCTGAATGGTCGGCCCCTACACATTTTCACCTCACCAAATCTGGTCCTCTTTGCAAAAAGTTTGGACACCCCGGCTTAGACCATAGGTCTTTGTAAACTAAATGATGGGTTGTGCCACATTATGTGATGAAACTGGAATTATTTATCATATAGTATCTCGGCCTATCAGCCCACCAGGACCCTAAGATCTTCTGGGGAGGCCTTGCTCTCTATTCCGCTTGCTTCACAGGTGCGGCTGGCGGGGACGAGAGACAGGGCCTTTTCTGTGGTGGCCCCTCGGCTCTGGAACGCCCTTCCCATGGAGGTAAGATCAGCCTCCTCGCTGATGGTATTCCGAAGAAGACTAAAAACTTGGATGTTCAAGCAGGCATTTGGCTAATTCGGTGCAATGAATGTGTTGATTACGGATTGGTAATATGGATGATGCAATTGGACCACGATTTTAGTTAGGAGATGTATTGGATTGTGATTTCGTGTAATATTGTGTATTATGTTTTTTATGGTTTTAATTGTATACTGTGCACTGTATATTTGTTGTAAACCGCGTTGAGTCGCCAATTAGGCTGAGAAACGGCGGTATACAAGGACAGTAAATAAATAAATAAATAAATATGTTGCTAGATTCATGGTCAGATATGTAGAAAGGAAACCAAAGAGGTGGAAGCTGCCAAAGTTGTTCTAGCGAGAGAACAAGTACAAAAGGGAGAGGAGGAATAAAGAATGGGTATATAGCCCAACTAAATGATTGCGTTGCTAGCAATTGAGTTCACCATAACTGTGAAAACCTGAAATCCTAACAACAATTATGTGCTGTGATCTACTTTATTTTCTGAATAAAGCCTTTAAACTGTTAAGAGCTTTTGCTTTCTGGACTGGAGTTAAACTGTACATTGTACTTGTATGCTATTTCTGAAATGATAAATAGACCGTATCACTTCACCACCTCGAGAAATTGCTTTCCTGCTTGATGTATAACTGAGCCAGATTATGAAAAGACTTTTTTTTTCCATTTTCAAAGTAGAGCATGGCGAGCATCCTTTGCCATATTTTAGTTCACTTTGTTAAAGTTACTTCTATATCTGGCTGACTGATTTGTATTCCTGACCAGACATGACTGCATGGCATGGGTGCATTTTCAAATTAATACAGGAGTGACAAATGCCCTTTAGTGCTGATGCTGGTCTCTGAGATTTAATATTGTATCTTCTGAGCTTTCTGGAGAGCTAGTGGATGCAATCTATAAATCCTAGGTGCAATTCAAAACTTTTGGGGAGCAAACATTTGGGCTTTTAGATGGCCAAAGATTTAAGAAGGAAGAGTAAGTAAGAGTAAGGACCTGGACCTGGAATTTCCCCATAAACAGCACTGGGCAGCAGATTTAGTATTTACCCTGATCACAGTTTTACGTTGAGATAGATAGATAGATAGATAGATAGATAGATAGAAAGATAGATAGATAGATAGATAGATAGATAGATAGATAGATAGATAGATAGATGATAGATAGAGATATAAATGTAATGTTCGTTTGTGGGATTAACAGAACTCAAAAACCACTGGACGACTTGACACCAAATTTGGACACAAGACACCTAACAACCCAATGTATGTCCTTCACTCAAAAAACATTGATTTTGTCATTTGGGAGTTGTAGTTGCTGGGATTTATAGTTCACCTACAATCAAAGATCATTCTGAACCCCACCAACGATGGAATTGAACCAAACTTGGCACACAGTTCTCCCATGACCAACAGAAAATGCTGGAAGGGTTTGGTGAGGCAGTGTCCTTTGGTTTTGGAGTTGTAGTTCACCTACATCCAGAGATCACTGTGGACTCAAACAATGATGGATCTGGACCAAACTCTACAAGAATACTCAATATGCCCAAATGTGAACACTGGTGGAGTTTGGGGAAAATAGAATCTTGACATTCGGGAGTTGTAGTTGCTGGGATTTATAGTTCACCTACAATCACAGAGCATTTTGAACCCCACCAATGATAGAATTGGGCCAAACCTCCCACACAGAACCCCCATTTGGACCACAGCAATGCGTGGCAGGGGACAGCTAGTATAATATTTAAAAAGGTGTCCGGGTGTTGATGGGCATCCATTCCTTCATAGGTAATGTATGTAATGGATAATGTACATGCCATCGTGTCTCCCTCTGCTCCTAAAATAAAATGCAGGAGCCCAGGTTGTTCTGCAATTATCTCCCAGAAATAATAATAATAAAAAAACCAAATATGCCCACTTGGGACAAAAATCAACAACAATTACTCTAGGCTCCGTCCATCTATAGGTACACAACAACAGAGAAATTGTGCATAATGTATAAAGGTGTTTTAATGTATGTTGAAAAATTGAACAATATTTGAGAAAGGATCAACCACTTTCTTCTTGGCATCTTTCTTACCTCCTTTCGTGAGGCGCTTGTTCTTGCCAACCACCATAGCGCCGAGACGGGAACCAAAAGGCCGAAATCATATTTAATATTCGAAACATTGGGAAGACATTAGTCACCAGGACTCAGGGAACAAAAATTGCCTCTGATGGAATTAAAGGCCATGTGTTTGAAGTAAGTCTTGCTGACCTACAGAATGATGAAGTTGCCTTACGTAAATTCAAACTGATCACTGAGGATGTGCAAGGAAAGAATTGTCTGACCAGCTTCCATGGCATGGACCTGACACATGACAAAATGTGCTCAATGGTCAAAAAATGGCAGACTATGATTGAAGCCCATGTTGATGTTGGATTACTGTAATGTGATCTACGTGGGGCTGCCCTTGAAAACGGCTCGGAAATTCCAACTGGTCCAACGGGCGGCGGCCAGAATGTTAACTGGTGCTCCTTACAGAGAGAGGTCAACCCTCCTGTTTAAGGAGCTCCATTGGCTACCGTTTACCTTCCGAGCCCAATTCAAGGTGCAGGTGCTTACCTACAAAGCCCTAAACGGTTTGGGACATCCTACCTGTGTGACCGCATCTCTGTTTATGAACCCACGCGCTCGCTTCGTTCATCTGGAGAGGCCCTGCTAGTGATTCCACCTGCATCGCAGGCGCGTCTGGTGGGGACGCGAGACAGGGCCTTTTCTGTGGTGGCCCCCCGACTCTGGAACACCCTTCCCAAAGATATTAGACAGGCCGCTACATTGGCAGTCTTCAGGAAGAACTTGAAGAACTGGCTGTTCCGATGTGCCTTTCTAGAATAGGAAGACTCCAACAAGTCCCAGAAGCACTTTAGTAGAACTTAAGATTGTTGGCACACTGCACTTACCCTGAAATCCGATATACCACCTGTCACATCAGCACTTTTAATCTGTACCCATTACTTTGGCCCGGCCCCAGTTTATATTGTGTTTGGTGTATTGTTTTATTGTTTTGTTATTTTAATATTGCTTTAATTGTTTTTGATTTGCTTTAAGTTGTGTATTGTTTATGCGATGTTTGAGGCCTTGGCCTTTGTAAGCCGCATCGAGTCCTTCAGGGGTACAAATAAAGTTAATAATAATAAATAATAATAATAATGTCAAAACTACCTTCTGCGCCTTTTCTGTGTTGGCTTCACTAAGAAGGGTACCAACCAGATTCGCAAGACTTCCTATGCCCAGCACCAACAGGTCCGCCAAATCCAGAAGAAAATGGAGGAAATCATGACATGAGAAGTACAAGCAAATGATCTGAAAGAAGTTGTCAACAAACTGATTCCAGACAGCATTGGTAAAGATATAGAAAAGGCATGTCAGTCAATCTATCCCCTTCATGACGTCTATGTTTACCATATGTGGTGGACATAACAAAAAGACTAAAAAAAGGATGGAGTTCAACTATATGCATTAATTTAGGAATTTAAAAGGTTAATGCTAAATTAAAACCAGAATTTTCCCTTTGGACTTTCATATGTATGCATCAGTGAGCAAAAGCAAAAAATGGAATGAATGATTTTAAAACTTGGCTTCCTTAGACTTCCGATCTTTGTCCATTTTCCTTCTATTTCTAAAGAAACAAGACACAGGATAACAAGAAAGATGCTGCAATTTTCCTTTTCCATTCAGTGGCAATAGTGAGAGCAGTGATACTGGAAAGTGAGACAATGCACCCAGCTATCTGGGTGAACACCACCCTCTGGAAATTTCAGAAGGATCTGTTTCCCTGCTCATGGTGAGCTGGTTATGAGCAGGCATTTTGGATGTGCACAATTAAACAGCATTGATTTTTTTTAGCCTCTTCTTTTCTCAAAGGCTCAGAGCAGATTACAAGATGTAAAAACCAAATTTACAAATAAAGCTCACTTTCCAATTAAGTTTTGCTTCCTATATTTAGGACTAACATAAGGACCTAAGTATCCTGATGGGACCAGATCTTGTCTGATCTTGGAAGCCTAGTAGAATCAGGACTAGTTAGTACTTGGATAGTAGTTGGCTAGTGAGTAGCTATAGAAATGCAAAGGTAGACCACCTCAAAGTATTCCTTATCTAAGAAAACTGTATGGAAACTTTGGGATCACTCAACAGATGATTTAAAGGCACAAGTATTGACTTAGGTATGTCTGCTCCCGCATTCTGTAAAGTTAATCTCAAGCCTACCATTGTATTCACTGTCTTTCATCATTCAATGGACTTCGACAAGGAGTCCAAACAATGCCCTTTCATTTGTAACCATACTAAGTTTTAATAATAATAATAATAACAACAACAACAACAACAACAACAACAATAATATTTTTTGTCGTGTCAGGAGCGGTTTGAGAAACTGCAAGTCACTTCTGGTGTGAGAGAAGAAGAAGACTAATAATAATAGTAATAATAATAATAATAATAATAATAATAATAATAATAATAATAATAATGGAACTTTGAAAAAGGAGACGGAGGGCCTGATTCTGGCAGCCCAAGAACAAGCCATTCGAACCAATGCCATTAAAATCAGAATTGAAAAGTTGACAACAGATCCCAAATGTAAACTCTGCAAGGAAGCAGATGAAACAATAGATCACATCCTCAGCTGCTGCAAGAAGATCGCGCAGACAGATTACAAGCAGAGGCATAACACTGTTGCTCAGATGATTCATTGGAACTTGTGCCACAAATACCATCTGCCTGCGACAAAGAACTGGTGGGATCACAAGCCGCAAAAAGTTACAGAGAATGAACACATCAAGCTACTCCGAGACTTCCGAATTCAGACAGACAGAGTTTTGGAGGCAATACTCCTGACCTCACGATCATGTTAAAAAAACAAAGTATGGATCGTCGATGTTGCAATCCCAGGTGACAGCAGGATTGAAGAGAAACAACTGAAAAAGCTGACACGATAGGAGGATTTAAAGATCAAACTTCAAAGACTGGCACAAGCCAATAAAGGCGGTCCCAGTGGTGATCGGCACATTGGGTGCAGTGCCTAAAGACCTTGGCCTGCACTTAAACACAATCGGTGCTGACAAAATTACCACTGCCAGCTGCAGAAGGCCACCTTACTGGGATCTGCACATATTATTTGCCGATACATCACAGAATCATAGACATTTGGGAAGTGTCCGACGTGTGATCCAATACAACAGCCAGCTGAGTGACTGCTGTGAATTCATCTTGTTGTGCTTCAATTAAAAATACTATTATTTTTACTTACATGCCTCTCCTCATGGTTTGAGGTGGGTTACAGAAGAATTAAAACACATAAACACTGCAAAAAACACTACATATACACATATTAAAACATATTCCTTTAAATGCTACATATTACAACATTTATATAAAATACATATTAAAACACAGAAACTAGAGATAAAGGACACACAATACATACTTAAAGACTGTCTGGGTAGGTCTGCTGGAAGAGATAGGTTTTCTGCAGTTTCTTGAATCTCCTTTTTCTTTCCACAGAAAATCCATTAAAGAGGGAAAAGATGGAATCGCTGCACATGGTCACTGTATACACGCTTTAGGGTAGGATCTGGAAAGAGAAGCACACCATTCATCCAGTTACTAGAGCTTCTGAAGCCTTTCTCAAGATCTCAATTTATTTTCACCCAGCTTGACAAGTTAAGCCCATGATCATAATTGGCTGGCCCAAAAGACATTGTCTCTCCCTCAATGCCTGACCTTCCCCTGGTCTCAGATCTTGGTCTGACATCTATGGAATGCTAGTGAGATAGTACGAGGGGTATTTTTTAAGTAAGGTCCGTTGAAACATAAGTACACAACGAAAGTTTATTTCAAAAAAGTAAATTTATTTTCAGAAAGTACATATTTCACTCTATTTTTTGACATAGTTGCCAAGTTTGTTCAAACACTTATCATACCTCTGAACCAATTTTAAAATACCCTCTTCATAAAAACTTGCCGCCTGCTCCGATAACCAAGAGTTCACTGTAATCAAAGAAGGGCGACCGGAGCAGTCCTCATCATGGACGTTGTCACAGCCATCTTTGAATTGTCGTACTCACTTACGCACTTTGCTTTCACTCATAACAGTATCACCGTACACTTCACAAATCTGTCAATGAATTTCTGCAGCAGGCAGGTTCCTTGCTGACAAAAACCGTATCACTGAGCAAACCTCACATGCGGCGGGTGAATTTATAGTCTTAAACATTTTTAAAGCACAGAACAGAACCGTACAGGTTAGCTACAGAGCGGAAACTGAGCACAGTTGTTCCCGAGGCATGCCGGTACACGACGCATGCACTCGTTGCGATATGCGCGTGAACTACTAGTGTCTATAACAAAACGGACCTTACTTAAAAAATAAAAATTGACTTCCTTCCAGTTCAAAGACATCTATATGAAAAGAAAAATACCATCATCTTCTTGCTACTGCATAATATATATAGTCTCTAATTACCTTATAATTAGAAAAGTATATAATTTAATCTCCAAATTCTCACAATAATGTTTTTCTTCTTTTTAATGAAAGTCAAAAAGGACTTCCAGTCTTTTGAGAAGCTATCTAAAGACTTCACTTTTATCAAGTTAGATAGTGTGTCAATTTCTGCCATTTCAAACACCTTTAAAATCCAATTTTCTTTTTAAGGTAACTCCATATTTTCCCATTTTTGCGCATAAAGTAATCTCTCAGCCAGAACGATGTACTGTACTAGTTTAAAGTTCAAGCCTCTAATTTGTTCATTCAGTAATCCTAATAAAAATAGTTCCAGATCTAAGTCCACTTTAATTTTAAAAATCTCTCGCATCACACCTTGAGTCATTTTCTAGTATTTCTTAGCTTTATCACCCAACCAACGCATGTGATAAAAAGTGCCTTGATATATTTCACATTTCCAACACATTTTTTGGCCTCTTTATACATCTTATATAATTTTGTCAGAGTCAAATACTAGCTGAACATCATCTTATAAAAGTTTTCTTTGAGATCAAAACTTAATATATCTTTCAATCCATTAGATTCCCAGCTTTCCAACCCAGTTATGGTCAGTATTTTGTTCATCTTCCAATTACATTAGCGATTTGTTAGTTTTTCCTTTAGGTGGATATAATTTATGCATAAATTGATCTCAAGCTCAATTTTATCTTTTTCAGAATTAAATATTTTTTGTCCATTTTATATCTTCCATACAGTTGCCCACGCCAGAGCTCCCTGTCAGCCGTCACCACCCCCAGCTCCTTCAAGGTCAGTCCAGTCACTTCAAGGATGCCATCCATCCATCTTGCCCTTGGTCGGCCCCTCTTCCTTTTCTCTTCCATTTTCCCCAGCATCATTGTCTTCTCTAAGCTTTTCTGTCTCCTCATTATGTGGCCAAAGTACTTCAACTGTTGTTCTATCTACCAACAAAAGTCACATCCTTCTGTCAGTAGCTCCTGCTGTGTTTTGAATCTGTGTTAATCATTTTCAAACAATGTCAAGTCCATATCAATTTCTCAGAAATCCCTGCTTACTCTTCTTGAAGGCATTTGATGGTGTATTCTCTGATACAAATGAAGGGAAAGGACTGGAAAGAGAGCTGATATGTCCACCTGCCATGCCATCAGAAACAAGGCAATGGCTAAAATACCTGTGCCTGTAACATAGGCATGTACCCGGGGGGGGGGGGGGCTTGAGGGGCTTCAGCCCCCCCCCCCCCCGAAATTCTCATGGTGGTTCGCGAAAAGGCCTTACTGGTGCATTATTTAAACTGTTATGTTTATTCATATCATGATCTGCTCACCATAATCAATATATCCCATATGCATGGGGGTATTGGGGTAATGATACAAAAGGTTTGCTAGGCTAGACCCTCTTTCACTCAGACTCAGCCCCCCCCCCCAAAACTCAGTCCCCTCCGAAACCCCCTCTGTATTTTTTTAGCCCCCCCCCCCCCCCCCCCGAAACGAAATCCTGGCTTACGGGCCTGCTGTAACATATACCCCTTCTTTTTGTACGAACCACATCAGGACATTGAGAAAACTTCCCAACACTTGCAGTTATGCTCCCACAAGTTCCAGAAAGATTACCAGCCTCACAAAAGTCCCATGGGTCACATATATTGTAAGCAGGGATATGTGAGGAACAAAAATGGTGGTAACCGCCAGTGCCAGATTTACCATTGTGCTTAGGTGTCCTTAAGCACAGGGCCCCCTTCCTGTCAACATTTTGTTTTCACGATGGATTGTGCTTTTGTGGTGCTAAATTTGAAGGCATTCTGTTTCTGATTAATTTCCTAAATAATGATAGAGTTGCTAGTCTATGGGAGTGTGCTGTTGCGCTCCCGAACAGGAATAACCTTCTGATTTTAAAACACCATACGTTGAGTAGGAAAACAATCCCTTTTAATTGAAGATAAGTAAAAGCAGCAAAGTAGAAAAACACTTTAAGGGAATAGGTAAATCCAATTAGGCAAGAAGATAAGCAGGAACAAATTAGTCCAAGGTATGGTTCAGCAAAGTTCAAAAACAAAGTCCAGACTTCTCTAATAAAATCCAAAGAAACAGGGAAACGTTGATCCAAGGCATGAATAGGTAATCACAAGAGACAAAGAGTCAAACCATACAGCAGGGGTCCTCACACTTTTTAAACAGAGGGCCAGGTCAAAGTCCCTCAAACTGTTGGAGGGCTGGATTATAATTTGAAAAAAACATGAGTGAATTCCTCTGCACAGTGCACATATCTTATTTGTAGTGCAGAACACACTTAAAAACAATACAATAATTAAAATAAAGAAAAAATTTAAGAAATATAAACTTATTAGTATTTCAATTGGAAGTATTGACCTGCTTTTGGCTGATGAGATAGGATTATTGTTGTTGTTGTGTGCTTTCAAGTCATTTCAGACTTAGGTTGACCCTGAGCGAGGGCCGGGTAAATGACCTTGGAGGGTCGTATCCAGCCCCCGGGCCTTAGTTTGAGGACCCCTGCCATACAGCAAGAAATCCTGTAATCAACAAGGCTTTCATGAGCAAGAACTTAGCAGGAATCTGAAACAATTCTTCATCTGACTATATTTCCCATGCGTGGAACTTTATATCCTCACATTAAGCCATTCCAAGCACTCAGAAATTGGTTTTGTTTTCCCTGAATGCATCTCATCCTTATCTATCAAAGCCTGGCAGAATGCCGAAGGCCTTGGTCGAGCTGTCTGTTTTGGGTTATTTCCACCCAACTGTCTTTATACTCATTAGTTCCTGCAGGTGCCAAGTTGTTTTCAAGCCCCAAATCCTGGGAATTCTCAGGGAGCAATTCAGGGAGTAAACTCTCATCTTTATACCCTGTAGGAACATTCTATTGGGAAACTACACTTTGGACTGGCGTCTCTATGTCATTCTCTGCATTAATATCATTGACCAAACCATTGCCATCTTGACCCTCATTGACATCATTCCCCATATCCAAAGCACCTTGATCTTGAAACACAATCACAGACAGAACCCCAACATGTGCAACAAAACCGGTAGTGTCTGCTTACAGCGCCTACGTCCTTCCGAGCCCAAGTAAGGGGCCTCATAACTTAACTGGCACGTGGCCTCATTGGTCCTAAATCCAGCACTGGCAACCACTGTGATTGCTGGGTATATTTTACCACTTACATGGCTGCTAAAAATGATGGGTTGCCATATTGGCTAGATGATCGGATTTTCCCCAGCATGATCATAATCCACTGGCCCAAAATACAAGGGGTATTTTTTAAGTAAGGTCCGTTTTGTTGTAGACACTAGTAGTTCAAACGCATACCGCAACGAGCACGTGCGTCATGTACCGGCATGCCTCAGGAACAACTGTGCTCAGTTTCCACTCTGTAGCTAACCTGTACGGTTCTGTTCTGTGCTTTAAAAATGTTTAAGACTATCAACTCACCCTCCACAAGTGAGGTTCGCTCAGTGATACGGTTTTTGTCAGCAAGGAACCTGCCTGCTGTAGAAATTCATCGACAGATTTGTGAAGTATACGGTGATACTGTTATGAGTGAAAGCAAAGTGCGTAAGTGGGTACGACAATTCAAAGATGGCCGTGACAATGTCCATGATGAGGACCGCTCTGGTCGCCCTTCTTTGATTACAGACAATTTGGTGGCTTCAATTGAAGCAAGGGTTCGTGAAGAGGGTATTTTAAAATTGGTTCAGAGGTATGATAAGTGTTTGAACAAACTTGGCAACTATGTCGAAAAATAGAGTGAAGTATGTACTTTCTGAAAATAAATTTACTTTTTTGAAATAAACTTTCGTTGTGTACTTATGTTCAAACGGACCTTACTTAAAAAATACCCCTCGTACATTGCCTCTCTCAGTACCTGACATCACAAGACCCTAACCCTGGTCTCAGATTTTGGCCTGAAATCTATGAGATGCTGGGGAGATAGTAATCTGAAACTTCTGTTTTAACTTGCTCTTTTGGTGGTAATCATTATACTATGGAGTTTTTGTGAAAATCAATCTCCCATTTTTTCCTGGAAATCAGTCTCGGCCTTCTCAGAAGATGAAGCACATATTCAAATGGGAGGTCTAGATGTGCATCCGTTAAGTGGGAAGTGGCCCTGGAAGATTCAGAGAAAAAAGATTGCTTTTTCTGGAAAAAGCTTGATTCGCCCAAAAAAGGAAATCTGTAGGGTAAGTAAAGGATCTTTGAAAAATAGAACAGAGCAAAGGAGGGACCCAAGAGGTATGTCTCAAATGTGATTACAGGTCTCACACTTTTGCCCTAATTCTCTGCTTGTGTAAATGTAACCTAAGCAACCTAACCTTGAAGCACTTTTGCGTAAATGAGCAGATATTTTGGGTAGCCTAAAGACATGCATGGAATTTCCTCTTTCTTCTCCAAGCCCTGTAGTCCTACAACAAACAGGAAACAGATGTAGCAACATTATGGTTTTCACAAAGGGTTGTCTATGTATCTTCCATTTGGTAGAGCTTCCTCTCTATGCTCAATGGAAATAGTTCCAGTGGCAATTGTCACTAGGAATTTATACAGGCAAACAAACAACTCACTATTCTAAGATGGGCTTGGCACGAAATGTAACTATCCAGACAGACCCATAATAAAACTTCAACAAACAATCGCCATGTTATTGTCACTCTAGTTGATATATGGCAGAATTCACAGTAAACATAGTTGTCTGAATTAGTGGCTATAGTTTCCTAGCTTTACATATTGGAGTGGTATATTATCAGCTGTGAGTATATCAGATTATTTTTTTCATGTCAGGAGTAACTTGCGAAACTGCAAGTCACTTCTGGTGTGAGAGAATTGGCCGTCTGCAATGATGTTAGTCAGGGGACGCCCGGATGTTTTGATATTTTACCATCCTTATGGGAGGCTTCTCTCATGTCCCTGCATGGGGAACTGTAGCTGACAGAGGGAGCTCATCTGCACACTCTCCGGATTCAAACCCGTGACCTATCGGTCCTGCAGTCCATGTTTCGCAGGCATATAGCAGGGTTGGGAGGACTGTTTGTTCGCCTGTCTTCCCAAGAGATTTGCAGGATTTTCCGGAGGCAGCGCTAATGGAATCATTCCAGGAGTTGCATGTGACGTCTGCAGACAGTCCACGTCTCACAGGCATAGAGCAGGGTTGGGAGGACAATAGCTCTATAAAGAAGCACCTTGGTATCCCTACGGATGTCCCGGTCCTCAAACACTCTCTGCTTCATTCGGAAAAATGCTGTGCTCGCAGAGCTCAGGCGGTGTTGTATTTCGGTGTCAATGTTGACTTTGGTGAAGAGGTGGCTGCCAAGGTAGCAGAAATGGTCAACATTTTCTAATGTTACACCATTAAGCTGTATCTCTGGCATTTTTCTTGTACTAACTCTTTGTCTACTGTGCTTTGTATTATTATATTATTATTATTATCTTCTCCCAGCATCTGGTCCTCCTCACCTCTTGTACAATGAGTTAGGAGCAGATTGGCCAACATATGTGGAACTCCCTTGAGACTACTGTAAAGGAAGCACTTGCAGTGTAGTGTTGTGCTTTGAACATTGGACTTGACCCTGAAAACTAGGGTTCAAATCCCTACTCAGCCCTGGACACCCATGAGGTGGCCTTGGGTAGATCACGTTCTCTATCATCAGAAAAGCAAAGATAAACCTTATAAACAAGTTGGCCAGAGAACCCCATTATAAATTTGCTTGAGGCCACCATAAATTGGAAATTATTTGGAGGCACCCAACTGTGCCTTCAAATAGATGCAGTAGAGAGAACTGTATCTTAATGCTATCAATGCAGCAGCTTTGAGGCTAGAGTGTGACAGTGTGAGATCTACAGCTTCATTCGAGCCCGGGGATGCAGAATGGCAGACAAGCTCAAGGAGAGAAATGCTAATCTTTTCACCATTGGATTAGTGCTTTATTGAACTTTATCCCTTCCTTTTTCTATTGGCTTGTTTTGGACTAGAGGCGGAACGTGAACATTATATTTCTTTCTATCTTTTCCTCTCATTAAAGAAATTCTTGTCACTAACTATTTTATATTTTCATTCGTAAAGTACCAAGGTTTCATAGTAATGTCTTCAGTGGACAGATTTTTTCAAACCTAAACACGACTTATTTTATAATAGGTAAAACTACTAAATTTCCATAAATCATAAGCTTATATGTAGAAGCCCCACAAAATATACAAATACATGCTTCTATGTATTTAGCTATTGTTTATTGCTATTGTTTTAATGTTTATTGCTTGTTTTATGAGTTTTATTTATTGATGTGTTGGGCCTCGACCTCTTATAAGCCGCACCGAGTCCTTCGGGAGATGTTAGTGGGGTATAAATAACGTATTATTATTATTATTATTATTATTATTATTATTATTAATATTGCAAGAGCAAAACTAATTAAGTAATTGCTTGAATGTCTATTATTTTCTCCCCACTGGTACTCAAGGCAACTAGCAATCCCACACTTTAATCACCATTTAAGAAGAGCAATACAAAAATAAAACAAAACAATCATGCCGTAAAAACAGATCGAAATATAGCAAACTAGCGGCCCCCTGCCACGCGTTGCTGTGGCCCAGTCTGGCGATCTGGAAAAAAAGTAATAAGAAAGTGTTGAGTGTGTTGTTGTAATTGATAATACAGTTGCTCTGTATTATGTGTTAACTGAAAACACATAATACAGAGCAACACAGATTGTAGTGTTAGTAGTGACTAACACTTCTACTACTAGTAGGCTGGGTAGACATTTGTGGGTTAAAATCCCTCCTCATCCTGTCAGAGTTATGATACCTCTTCAACCCCCACTACTCTCAAACATTACCCTCCATATTACCTTCGAAGCTTGCTCTCTAGAACTTCATCCACTACATCCTTGTTGTAATATGAAATCCACAAGTATGTGGACAATTTCAACAGAAAGGAGGAAACCACAAAAATGAACAAAATCTGGCTACCAGAATTAAAAAACTCTAAAATTACAACAGCAAAACAACAGGGGGGAGACAATCACACATCTAATCACTTCTCAACAAAAGATTGTTCCAGGCACTGCCAGGCCATCAAATGCTAATCAAGGTGGTCAGTTGAAACATTCACACCTAGCTCCAGCAGACAAGAGTCCTTTTCCCACCCTGGTCATTCCACAGATATATAAACCCACTTTCCTAGTTCCAATAGACTTCACTACCTCTGAGGATGCTTGCCATAGATGCAGGCGAAACATCAGGAGAGAATGCCTCTAGAACATGGCCCTATAGCCCAAAAAAACCTACAACAACCCAGAAAGTATATGTAATTTCTTTATGCTTGTGGGTAAACAGTATTTTTTGCTGTTTTTTTTTATCAGTGTTGATGTGGAGATTGTCTGGTTTGCCTACTCTGGAACATGCAACATATAATTGTCCTTCTTTAGGGGTCCCTTTCAAATCTCTGATACTATATGTCTCTGTGTGTCAATCATATCTATCTATGGCTGGATGGCTCTTTGTCAGGAGGGCTTTGATTACGTTTTCTTGCCCTGGTGAAGGGAGTTGGACTGGATGGCCTTAAGTATTTTCTGTTGGTCGTGGGGGTTCAATGTGGGAGGTTTGCCCCAAATCTGTCGCTGGTGGGGTTCAGAATGCTCTTTGATTGTAGGTGAACTATAAATCCCAGTAACTATAACTCCCAAATGCCAAGGTCTATTCCCCCCAAACTCCACCTGTGTTCATATTTGGGCATATGGAATATTCGTGCCAAGTTTGGTCCAAATCCATCATTGTTTGAGTCCACAGTGCTCTCTGGATGTAGGTGAACTACAACTCCCAAACTCAAGGTCAATGTCCACCAAACCCTTCTAGTGTTTTCTGTTGGTCATGGGAGCCCTGTGTCCCAAGATTGGTTCAATTCCATCATTGATGAGTTCAGAATGCTTTTTTTTTTGTCATGTCAGGAGCAACTGCTCCTGTTGTGAGAAAATTGTCTGTCTACAACGACGTTGCCCAGGGGACGCCCGGATGATTTCTGATGTTTTTGTCATCCTTGTGGGAGGCTTCTCTCTTGTCCCCGCATGAGGAGCTGGAGCCGATAGAGGGAGCTCATCCGCCTCTCCCGGGATTTGAACCTGCGACCTGTTGGTCTTCAGTCCTGCCAGCACAGGGCTTTAACCCACTGCGCCACCGGGGGCTCCAGAATGCTCTTTGATTGTAGGTGAACTATAAATCCTGGCAACTACAACTCCCAAACTCTAGGTCAATGCCCACCAAACCCTTCTAGTGTTTTCTGTTGGTCACCAGAATCCTGTATGCCATGTTTGGCTCAATTCCATCTTTGGTGGAGTTAATAAGAAAGTGTTGAGTGTGTTGAGTGTGCTCTTTGATTGTAGGTTAACTATAAATCCCAGCAACTACAACTCCTAAATGACGAGATCATTTTTTTTTTAGTGATGGTCACTCCTTGGGTTAATAGGTGTTTTGTGGCCAAATTTGGCAGCAATTCATCCAGTGGTTTTTGAGTTATGTTAATCCCACAAATGAACATTACATTTTTATTTATATAGATGTACTTAAAATAGCCTTTAAATCTCACAGCCTTTCCCCCCGCCCCATTGAATCCAATAGTAGCTTCTCAGATGTTGCCACTGAAGTATGAAGTTCTGTAAAGAATTCTGTATCTTCCTTTAGTTGAACCGGATTTTAGAGCTCCATGACTGGAATCCAGACATACAAACTGGATATGGCTGCAGGGGTGGCTCAACCCATTACGCAAAGTAAGCGTTTGCAGTATAGTTAATTTTGCCCAGAGGCGCTCTTGAGGCACTCTTGAGGGGAAAATAGACCTTGACATATGCGAGTTGTAGTTACTGGGATGTATAGTTCACCTACAATCAAAGAGCATTCTGAACTCCACCAATGATGGAATTGAACCAAATATGGCACACGGAACTCCCACGATGAACAGAAAATATATATATAAGTGATTGGTTGGGGGGGGGGGGGTTGCCAAAATACTGTTTGCTTACCGTTGAAAATTACCTAGGGCCGCCTCTGTATGGCTTCCAAGTCCCACACAGAACTTCATGCTCAACATATTAAAATCTGGGAAGCCACAAGCTTACATGTGTTCTCATGTCCTTTTCCTCACTTGAGCTGTACACGTAAACAGCAAATTCTTGGATGACTTTTGAATGTCACCGTGAATCAGAAGTGCACAGCCTGACAATCTGTGCACAGATATTGAATGCATTTTAAGTAAAGTGCAGATTCCTATAGTAACACTGAGTCAAGGAGAAGACAGATTCCCACACTGAATTAAACAATCTATTTCTGGTTTGGATTAATGCTGTATTCTCTGCTACAGTGAGGATATTCAATTAATATGAATGCCATGGTGAAGGGGAATACTACAAATACAATGAACTGCCAAAAAGACAAAAAATGTCAATAAGAGCAAAGCAAGCACAAATTATCACTAGAAGCCAAAATCATTAAACTGAGACTGTTGTACTTAGGACACACCCCAAGGCTGACTGGAAAATATAGCATGGTGGTCCACGCCCTAGTTAACTCCAGATTTTATTTGTCGTGTCAGGGCAACCAGTCAATTATATTACATTTCTAACAGAACAAAGCAAACAAACAAACAGACAAAATACAAAATTTGTGAGTTTGGTAGTTGATTAAATGTTCTTTGACCAGCAGTTGGCCACTTGGAGTGCTTCTGGTGTTGCTGCAAGAAGGTCCTCCATTGTGCATGTAGCAAGGCTCAGGGTGCATTGCAGCAAGTGGTCAGTGGTTTGAATTCAAGGACGGAAAACGAAATGTTGGTGGGCAGGAAAAAAGATTTATAGATGGGCTCAAAGCCAACCTTTAAAACTCTGGCATAGACACTGAGAACTGGGAAGCCCTGGCCCTTGAGCGTTCCAGCTGGAAGTCAGCTGTGACCAGCAGTGCTGCAGAATTTGAGGAGGCACGAATGAAGGGCGAAAGGGAGAAGCATGACAAGAGGAAGGCGCGTCAAGCCAACCCTGACCTGGACCGCCTTCCACCTGGAAACCAATGCCTTCACTGTGGGAGAAGATGCAGATCAAGAATAGGGCCCACCGCCAGGATACTACACTTGGAGGACAATCATCCTCAAACTACGACGGATCGCCTAAGTAAGTAACCTATTAGGATGAGACTTTAACATGAAAAGAGATCCTCAAATGCAGGAAGATGGCCAATGGCATCCCAAAAGCTTGGGGCACCATTGGCATTTGTGGGTAAAACCAAAAATTAAAAATCAAATCCCACTTTCGGATCTATTGAAGATGCAGGGACCTGGTGGCACAAAACGACCTGGGAATAGGGATACATACTTCTTCCACTAGAGGTCTAAATGAAATTACTAATCCAATGTGGACAGATTCATTGAATTAACTAAAAGTTTGGGGAGAAAATCGGTGAATTTCACTGATTCACAAGATCAACTCAAGTTGAAACTAATTATTGGATTTAGGCCTGTTTCCCCAAAAGAAATATCATTCATCTTTACAATTGTATGCGCCTTCCTACATAAGAGGGGTATTTTTAAAGTAAGGTCCGTTTTTTTGTAGACACTAGTAGTTCGTGCGCATACCGCAACGAGCGCGTGCGTCGTGTACCAGCATGCCTCGGGAACAACTGTGCTCAGTTCCAGCTCTGTAGCTAACCTGTACGGTTCTGTTCTGTGCTTTAAAAATGTTTAAGACTATCAACTCACCCTCCGCATGTGAGGTTCGCTCAGTGATACGGTTTTTGTCAGCAAGGAACCTGCCTGCTGCAGAAATTCATCGACAGATTTGTGAAGTGTACGGTGATACTGTTATGAGTGAAAGTAAAGTGCGTAAGTGGGTACGACAATTCAAAGATGGCCGTGACAACGTCCATAATGAGGACCGTTCCGGTCGCCCTTCTTTGATTCCAGACTATTTGGTTATCGGAGCAGGCGGCAAGTTTTTATGAAGAGGGTATTTTAAAATTAGTTCAGAGGTATGATAAGTGTTTGAACAAACTTGGCAACTATGTCGAAAAATAGAGTGAAGTATGTACTTTTTGAAAATAAATTTACTTTTTTGAAATAAACTTTCGTTGTGTACTTATGTTCAAACGGACCTTACTTAAAAAATACCCCTCGTATATTGAATCCTTGCAAAAATGGCATTCCGCATTGGTTTTTCTTCTTTCTGCTCCATCTTTGATTTCCAAACTGACTTTGCAAATTGTCCTTTCTCTTCTTTACCCTTTCTGCACTTGAGGAATTAATGTTGTTTATCCTTCTGCTCCCTGTTGTTGCGTGTTGGATATACTATACTTTAAAAGCATTCCAGGGGACAAAATCTCAAGTGTAAATGCTAAAAATATCAGCAGGCAGCACTATGTGCTTGCTGCTCCACCACCTGATTAGTAGTGCGTGATTCAAGTGCTTCACAATACCAACAAGAACAACAAAACATCCATTGGTGGAGCTGAAGTTTTGCCATCCATTATTCATCCATGCTGACAGCCGCCTGGGATAATCAGCGAACATGATCAAGAAGCCACTGCTTTTCTACTTAAGTGTTGGAAAGTCAAGGAGGGTCAGTAGCAAACTAGCACCTCATACTTTACAGCCTGTTGTTGCTGTGAGCCTCTCAGTGGACCCAATTGGCACTACTCGGTTGCTGTGCCTCAGGGGCTGTCACAGTGTATTGATAGATTTATTAGCTGGATAAACATTCTAGTTCATCCCCACAGGTCGCAGAGATCACCTCTCAGGTTGGGATGGATTTTCTCCTCCCATGGCTAACAAAGCCGGTTGGCCATCAAAAGGCAGCTTTCTTCTAAACAGCTGGAGAGCTAACAGCAACATCCAATTTGTTTCAGGCCAAAATAAATCTTAAAAAGAAAGAGTCCAGATTCTGATATATGTTATGTCTCCAAGGGTGAAGGTGAAGAAACAATAAAGGAACCTTTGGGTCCTAGTCATTTTTCCTTTTAGCTTCACGCTAAGGAACACAACTGTTACTCTACTCAGGATTTGTATATGAGGGGTATTTTTTAAGTAAGGTCCGTTTGAACATAAGTACACAACGAAAGTTTATTTCAAAAAAGTAAATTTATTTTCAGAAAGTACATACTTCACTCTATTTTTCAACATAGTTGCCAAGTTTGTTCAAACACCTCTGAACCAATTTTAAAATACGCTCTTCTTAAAAACCTCGCTTCAACTGAAGCCACCAAATCGTCTGTAATCAAAGAAGGGCGACCAGAGCGGTCCTCATCATGGACGTTGTCACGGCCATGTTTGAATTGTCGTACCCATTTACGCACTTTGCTTTCACTCATAACAGTATCACCGTACACTTCACAAATCTGTCGATGAATTTCTGCAGCAGGCAGGTTCCTTGCTGACAAAAACCGTATCACTGAGCGAACCTCACATGCGGAGGGTGAGTTGATAGTCTTAAACATTTTTAAAGCACAGAACAGAACCGTACAGGTTAGCTACAGAGCTGGAACTGAGCACAGTTGTTCCCGAGGCATGCCGGTACACGACGCACGCGCTCGTTGCGGTATGCACGCGAATTACTAGTGTCTACAACAAAACGGACCTTACTTAAAAAATACCCCTCGTACTTTCCAGAAAACTGCTCTGGCTTGGCAAGACACTGAATTGGAGCCCGATTTTGGTAGGCGAAAACCAATTTCTCTGCCACCTTTCTCCCTACAGCAGCCCCTCCAAGCACTTGGTTGAAAAACTCTTATGAATAGATTTTGGCTGTGGTACAAGATGTGGGACTTTAAAAAAAAACACCCCAAGACATTTTCCAGGACCAGAACTTCCTTCAGTTCAGAGATTCTGGATCCAATCTCATAGACCCCAGAAGCACTCCATTGTACAGCAAATCCCTGTGTTCATAACTTAGTCAAATGACAAAAAGCAGAAACAACATTTCTTTTTACGTTCCCCTAAGTACCAGTATCCCACTTTATGTGTAATATTCCCTGCATCCAGTCTGATTTACTATAGCTTTCTAGCATATTTGTAGGTGATAGGAGGTTTGAATGGACTTCCTTGTTCAACATTCATGTTTTCCTACCTTGAGCGGAAAACGGAATGTTGGTGGAAGGAAAAGAGATTTAAAGATGGGCTGTGCCGTCGCGCCTGGGGGCTATTATTCTTAATGAAGGAGGCATGGACGTGGCATCTTTCCCCAGGGGATTGCTTCTTGCCCTCCTATAGGAAACTGGAACTCTCAAAAACCCAAAACACTGTAAATAACTCAAAATAAGTTTTATTGATCACAAAGAGTTATTTCTTTAAAGCAATGAGCTGGAAACTTCAGAGGGGTGAAGGTAAATATACGTTACAGTCTCAGTTAGTCCTGGGTCCAAGGTGTTTGAAGCTGAGAAGCCTCACCAAGTTTCCTCTTTCCTCAATGGCTGTGAATGCCGGAGCAAACCACAACCCCAGTTCAGATGGCCTATGTTTGAAGACTCAGGATCTTCCTTTGGTTCCAAAAGAACTGGTTTGAAGGCGCTTGAGACTTCAACATTGTTCAGGTTGGTCTGAACATGAAGCACAAGTCTCAAGGGTAAAAAACCTCAGAACTGATGCTAAGAGGTAATTTAAATCAGGGTCTTTTAGAGTCAAGTCTCTTACTCCCGTCCATATGGTAGGAACTCTGATGGCAGAATGAAAAGAAAGGAAGCACTCCCCTCCTGCAGGAAGAGGTGGAGCCAAACAGTACTGATTGACAGCTATAAGTAACCAATCCATACAATTATACATAAGCAGGGTAAAAGAGGCAGGATTAAGCATGATACAACAGTTTAAATCTTGCAACTAGCAGTTCTACACATAAGTGGCGCCACTCGCGCCGTCACATGGGCTCAAAGCCAACCTTAAAAACTCTGGCATAGACACTGAGAACTAGGAAGCCCTGGCTCTTGAGAGCTTCAGCTGGAGGTCAGCTGTGACCAGCAGTGCTGTAGAATTTGAAGAGGCACGAATAGAGGGCAAAAGAAAGAAACGTGCCAAGAGGAAGGTGCGTCAAGCCAACCCTGACCGAGACCGCCTTCCACCTGGAAACCAATGCCCTCACTGCGGGAGAAGATGCAGATCAAGAATAGGGCTCCACTGTCACCTACGGACCCACCGACAGAACACCGACCTTGGAGGACCATCATCCTTGGACTACGAGAAATCGCCTTAGTAAGTAAGCTTGCTACATTTTTCATTCTCACATATTTGTTGAGAAACACCTACAATTCTCGCACTTACAAGATCACCGTTGAATATGCAACTTAAAGAGAAGAGCTTTATAACGCTGCTCAATATATATTTTATTTCTTTATTTATTAACGACATTTATATGGCGCCCTTCTCACCCTGAAGGGGACTCATATGTCTATATCTTCACTCAAGTGGTTTGTTTTAAGCGGATAAACACGGTCTTCTCATATATCTCTATAAGTCACAAGAGAAAGCTATTTTATTCTTTAGTCTTGGGACAATGAGCAATATCCTGTTTCCTCCCCTTCCCATTCCTGGTGTGGCCCTTAAGAGTTTTAAATCTTTGTTGCGTTATTCTATTGTTCTGAGTAAATGTATATGTTTCTTCACATTTCTTCTCAAAATAGATTCTCTTCCACAGTAGTTTCCTTAACTGTTATAAAGTGCCTGAAGTCACTTTTCTTGGAGAACAAAGAATGACAAGAAGACAATGTGCATCTTGGTTAGGTTTGCTGGGCATCAAGTGTGCCAAAAAAATTCTATACAAGCATCAGTCCAACAAGACATTGGATGGAAAAAAGGTAGATAGATTGATCAGGAGGACTGCTGGGAGTTGCAGTACAAGAATAGGTAGGGAAGGAAGGAAGGGGAGAAAGAAGAAGGGAAAGAAAAAGGGGGGAAGTAAGGGAAGAAGGGGGTGACCAAGGGTAAGATGGATGGATGGCATCCTTGAAGTGACTGGATTGACCTTGAAGGAGCTGGGGGTGGTGACGGCCGACAGGGAGCTCTGGCGTGGGCTGGTCCATGAGGTCACGAAGAGTCGGAGCCAACTGAACGAATGAACAACAACAACAAAGGGAAGAGGAAGAGAAGGAAGGAAGGAGAGAATGAAAGAAAAAAGAAGGAAGGAAGGAAGGAAGGAAGGAAGGAAGGAGAGAAAGAAAGGAGAAGAGATTGAAGAAGGGAAGGTTGGCCACAGCAACGCGTGGCGGGTACAGCTAGTCTATATAAATAAAAATGTGATGTTTGTTTGTGGGATTAACATAACTCAAAAACCACTGGACAAATTGCCGCCAAATTTGGCCACAAGACCCCTACTAATCCAAGGAGTGGCCATCACTAAAAAAAAATATGATTTTGTCATTTGGGAGTTGTAGTTTAGGGATTTAAAGTACACCTACAATCAAAGAGCATTCTAAACTCCACCAATTATGGAATTGAACCAAATGTGGCACACAGGACTCACAAGACCAATGGAAAATACTGGAAGGGTTTGGTGGGCATTGACCTTGAGTTTGGGAGTTGTAGTTCACCTACATCCAGAGAACACTGTGGACTCAATCAATGATGGATCTGGACCAAACTTGGCACAAATATCCCATATGCCCAAATATGAACACAGATGGAGTTGGGGGTGGGGGGGGGGGGTGGGTTGACCTTGACATTTGGGAGTTGTAGTTACCAGGATTTATAGTTCACTTACAATCAAAGAGCATTGTGAACCCCACTAGCAACAGAATTGGGGCAAACTTTCTACACAGAACCCCCATGACCAACAGAAAACACTAGAAGGGTTTGGTGGGCATTGACCTTGAGTTTGGGAATTGTAGTTGCCAGGATTTATAGTTCACCTACAATCAAAGGGCATTCTGAACGCCACCAACGATGGAATTGAACCAATCTTGGGACACAGGACTCCCATGACCAACAGAAAACACTAGAAGGTTTTGGTGGGCATTGGCCTTGAGTTTGGGAGTTGTAGTTCACCTACATCCAGAGAACACTGTGGACTCAAACAATGATGGATCTGGACCAAACTTGGCACGAATACCCCACATGCCCAAATATGAACACAGATGGAGTTTGGGGGGGGGGGTAGACCTTGACATTTGGGAGTTGTAGTTACCAGGATTTATAGTTCACCTACAATCAAAGAGCATTGTGAACCCCCCACTAGGAACAGAATTGGGGCAAACTTTCCACACAGAGCTCTCATGACCAACAGAAAATTCTTAAGGCCATCCAGTCCAACTCCCCTCACCAAGGCAAAAAAAAAAAACATAATCAAAGCCTTCCTGGCAAAGAGCCATTCAGCCATAAATATAGACAGGTATATATGATTCACACACAGAGATATATAATATCATAGATTTGAAAGGGACCATTAAAGAAGGACAATTATATGTTTAATGTTCCAGAGTAGGCAAACCTGACAATCTCTACATCAACACTGACAAAGAAACAACAAGAAATACTGTTTACCCACAAGCATAAAGAAATTACATAGATTAGAAACCAACACTTTCTCATTACTTTATTTTCTAGATCAACAGACTGGGCCACAGCAACACATGGCAGGGGATAGCAATAACTATGTAGAATTACAAATACAAAATACCCATCCATCCACATTGTAATCACTATTGTACACCCCTAAGCAGGGGCGGCTCATCCATTACGCGAAGTAAGCGGTCGCAGAACACTTTTTTTTTGCCAGGGGCGCAGAGGCGCCTCTGTAAATGCCCCTCGACCGCCACTTGAGGAGCGCCCTCTAGGCTCACAACAGCCCTAGCAGTCCGGGGGGAGCCTCAGGTTTCTTGCCTCGCTGCCGGGCGATCCTCTTCCCAAAGGGGCCGGGCCCTTGAGCCTCGCCTAGCCCCTCTCGTTCCTGCTCCACCCGGCCACCGGGTGCACGAGCAGAGCCGGCGCTCAATCGTTCTCCGCGTTCGATCCCTTCCCCATGACCGGCTCCCTTTCCCGATCCCCCGGTGCTCCACCCACCTCCTCTCCTCTTCCCAAGGGAGTGGGCCAAGGGGCGGAGCCGCTGCGCCTGGCCTGCTTCGGGTCCGGAGGCAGGTCTGAAGACCCAGCGTGTGCACCAAAAGTCGCCTCTTCTCCTGACTTTCTCTTTAGCCATTGGGACCAAGAGAGAGACCCTCCAGCTGGAGGTATCTCCCACCTCCGCTCCCTCCTTTGTTTTTGCACCTACCTTCAGGAAAGGTGGGCATCTCCACCTCTCTCTCTCTCTCTCTCTCTCTTGGTCCCAATGGCTGAGGAGAAAGTCAGGAGAAGAGGTGACTATTCGTGCACACGCCGGGGTCTTCAGGCACGCCTCTGGACCCAAAGCGGGCCAGGCAAGGGAGCAAGTGCGGCAAGTGTAGTTACTGGATGTATGGTTCACCTACAATCAAAGAGCATTCTGAACTCCACCAATGATGGAATTGAACCAAATATGGCACACAGAACTCCCACGACGAACAAAAAATATATATCAATGATTGGTTGGGGGGGGGGGGGCGCCAAAATACTGTTTGCTTACCGTTGAAAATTACCTAGGGCCGCCTCTGCCCCTAAGGCCACATCAGTTTGAAACCATAGAGTTCATACAGTCACAGCTCTGGGATAAAAGCTATCTCTCGGCCTATTTGTCCTTGTTTTTATCATCCTATACCATCTTCAAGATGGTAATTTTTTTTTTTTAAAAAAAAAGAATATCCAGTGTGAGATTTTATTTGTCTTGTCAGAGGAACCAGTCCATTATATTACATTTCTAACAGAACCAAGCAAACAAACAGACAAATACAAAACTTGTGAGTTTGGTAGTTGGTTAAATGTACTTTGACCTGTATCTGGCCACTTGGAGTGCTTCTGGTGTTGCTGCAAGAAGGTCCTCCATTGTGCATGTGGCAGGGCTCAGGTTGCATTGCAGCAGGTGGTCAGTGGTTTGCTCTTCTCCACACTCGCATGTCGTGGATTCCACTTTATAGCCCCATTTCTGAAGGTTGGCTCTGCATCTCGTGGTGCCAGAGCACAGTCTGTTCAGCGCCTTCCACGTCGCCCAGTCTTCTGTGTGCCCAGGAGGGAGTCTCTCATTTGGTATCAGCCATTGGTTGAGGTGCGGGGTTTGAGCCTGCCACTTTTGGACTTTCGCTTGCTGAGGTGTTCCAGCGAGTGTTTCTGTAGATCTTAGAAAACTATTTCTAGATTTAAGTCGTTGACGTGCTTGCTGATACCCAAACAAGGGATGAGCTGGAGATGTCTCTGCCTTGGTCCTTTCACTATTGGCTGCTACTTCCCGGCGGATGTCAGGTGGTGAAATACTGGCTAAGCAGTGTAATTTCTCCAGGGGTGTAGGGCGCAGACACCCCGTGATAATGCGGCATGTCTCATTAAGAGCTACATCCACTGTTTTAGTGTGGTGAGATGTGTTCCACACTGGGCATGCATACTCAGCAGCAGAGTAGCATAGCGCAAGGGCAGATGTCTTCACTGTATCTGATTGTGATCCCCAGGTTGTGCCAGTCAGCTTTCGTATGATATTGTTTCTGGCACCCACTTTTTGCTTGATGTTCAGGCAGTGCTTCTTGTAGGTAAGAGCACGGTCCAGAGTGACTCCCAGGTATCTGGGTGCGCTGCAATGCTCCAGTGGGATTCCTTCCCAGGTGATCCTCAGAGCTCGGGATGCTTGTCTGTTCTTAAGGTGAAAGGCGCATGTCTGTGTTTTAGATGGATTAGGGATCCGCTGGTTTTCCCTGTAATAGGCAGTAAGAGCACCTAGAGCTTCGGAGAGCTTCTGTTCTACCGTCTCAAAGCTCCCTGCTTGGGCAGTAATGGCACGATCATCAGCGTAGATGAAACTCTCTGTCCCTTCTGGCAGTGGCTGGTCATTTGTGTAGATGTTGAACATGGATGGAGCAAGCACACTCCCCTGAGGCAGGCCATTCTTCTGTTTCCGCCATCTGAAGAAGTGTGAGATGGGTCCTTAAGAATATTCTGAGCTTTCTTAAGACAGTGGGAATTATACTGTTCTTCCAAAGAGAGGAGAGGGCAACCAATAATTCTCTGGGCAGTAGTGGTAACTCTCTGGAGTGCCTTCCTATCTGCCACTGTGCAATTAGCAAATCATATGCAGATGCTTTAATCAAAAGGTTGCTAAATCTTGGGAAGATAATCTCTCTGCATTCAGGCTACAGAGCTGTAATATTTTAAGATCATAATGGAAGTATATGAAAGATGAATAAAGAACATAAAAAAATGCCAACCAGGAATAGCGCTCATAGATTGCATATGTCTAACGATATTTCCTTGGGTTGTTGTAAGTTTTTTTTGGGCTATATGGCCATGGTCTAGAGGCATTCTCTCCTGACGTTTCGCCTGCATCTATGGCAAGCATCCTCAGAGGTAGTGGGGTCTGTTGGAACTAGGAAAAAGGGTTTATATATCTGTGGAATGACCTGGGTGCGCCATGCACAGTCAGGCCATTGTATGCTAATCAAGGTGGTCAGTTGAAACATTCACACCTAGCTCCAGCAGACAAGAGTCCTTTCATAGAATCATAGAATCAAAGAGTTGGAAGAGACCTCATGGGCCATCCAGTCCAACCCCCTGCCAAGAAGCAGGAATATTGACTTTATTGATGAGACGTGATGGATTAGTTATATGGATGTATTGTTGTTTATTGTTATACTGATGTATTGCTATGTGATTTAGTTGCTTTAGTTACTGTTTCTTAAATGCTAATACTATTGTTGTGCACTTTGTATATCGACCTGGTTGTAAACCGCACTGAGTCGCCTACGGGCTGAGAGAGTGCGGTATACAAATAAAGTAAATAAATAAAAAAAATAAATATTGCATTCAAAGCACCCCTGACAGATGGCCATCCAGCCTCTGTTTAAAAGCTTCCAAAGAAGGAGCCTCCATCACACTCCGGGGCAGAGAGTTCCACTGCTGAACGGCTCTCACAGTCAGGAAGTCCTTCCTCGTGTTCAGATGGAATCTCCTCTCTTGTAGTTTGAAGCCATTGTTCCGCGTCCTAGTCTCCAAGGAAGCAGAAAACAAGCTTGCTCCCTCCTCCCTGTGGCTTCCTCTCACATATTTATACATGGCTATCATATCTCCTCTCAGCCTTCTCTTCTTCAGGCTAAACATGCCCAGCTCCTTAAACCGCTCCTCATAGGGCTTGTTCTCCAGACCCTTGATCATTTTCGTCGCCCTCCTGTGGACACATTCCAGCTTGTCTACATCTCTCTTTAATTGTTGTGCCCAGAATTGGACACAATATTCCAGGTGTGGTCTAACCAAAGCGGAATAGAGGGGTAGCATGACTTCCCTAGATCTAGACACTATGTTCCTATTGATGCAGGCCAAAATCCCATTGGCTTTTTTTGCCGCCACATCACATTGTTGGCTCATGTTTAACTTGTTGTCCACGAGGACCTCAAGAGTCCTTGCCTCATCCTGGTCATTCCACAGATATATAAACCCTTTTTTCCTAGTTCCAACAGACCTCACTACATCTGAGGATGCTTGCCATAGATGCAGGCAAAACATCAGGAGAGAATGCCGCTAGACCATGGCCATATAGCCTGAAAAAACCTACAACAAGCCAGTGATTCCATGAAAGCCTTCGACGATATTTCCTTGCTTTGACTTGGTTTACTTGTCTGCTTATTCGACTCAGGCGCACCCATTTTCCGCCTTCAGTCCATCACTATTTGAAAACGTTTTAAGAACATTAGCAGAGCATAAATCATTCCAGGCTGTCACTTGCGACATTACTCGCACTCATATCCGATACGTTTATAGCAATCATTGGCTCTCTGCCATTGTGCTAGATGACAGATTGTGGGTCAATAAAGAAAATTACTTCCCTTTGCTCGTTCTAATGACCAACTTGAGTGTTCTGTTTCTTCACCCTTTCTCTAATCCCTTAAAATGGTCCTTGGTGATATTTATTTATTGCTATGGGCTTTGCTGTTAACGGAAAAGGCCTTCTTCTGTGCTTTATTCTCACTGGAATTTATTACGGAAAAGTTTGGCATTGACTTTCGCTTGTTTTAGCATGCTCATCTAGTTAGCTGCAGTTTTTCTTAAGTGGGAATATAACAATGTTAACAGTTGCGCACTGCAATCTTAACAACGGACACAAATTCAGTGCAGCTTTACAGTGCAGAGTTCTGTGGTACGCATTCTCAAATAGGTGTGTATAGCTTTGGGCTAAACACATGTTTAATATTCATAAGAAAAATTAACACTTTACAAATTTGACACTTTGGGTCTTTAAAGCAGAACTGTGTGGCAGCTCACATAGAAAATTAAATACAAATTTGTTCGTTTTATGTGCCTTTGAGTCATTTTTTAAATTCATGGTGAACCCATTATAGCAGTGTTTCTCAACCTGGGAGTCGGGACCACTGGAGGGGTTGCAAGGGGGTGTCAGAGAGGTCGCCAAAGACCATAAAAAAGTATTTTCTGTTGATCATGGGGGGTTCTGTGTGGGAAGTTTGGTCCAATTCTGTTGTTAGTGGGGTTCGGAAATCTCTTTGATTGTAGGTGGACTAGAAATCTCAGCAATTACAACTCCCAAATGTCACGGTCTGTTTTCCCCAAACTCCACCAGTTCACACATTTGGGCATATTGAGTATTCGTGCCAAGTTTGGTCCAGATCTATCATTATTTGTGTCTGGATGGAGGTGAACTACAACTCCAAAACTCAAGGTCAATGCCTACCAAACCCTTCCAGTATTTTCTCTTGGTCATGGGAGTCCTGTGTGCCAAGTTTGGTTCAATCCCAGCATTGGTGGAGTTCAGAATGCTCTTTGATTTTAGGTGAACTAGAAATCTCAGCAATTACAACTCCCAAACCAAACCCTTCCAGTATTTTCTCTTGGTCATGGGAGTCCTGTGTGCCAAGTTTGGTTCTATTCCAGCATTGGTGGAGTTCAGAATGCTCTTTGATTGTAGGTGAACTAGAAATCTCAGCAATTACAACTCCCAAATGTCAAGGTCTGTTTTCCCCAAACTCCACCAGTGTTCACATTTTGGGTATATTGAATATTCGTGCCAAGTTTGGTCCAGAGCCATCATTGTTTGAGTCCACAGTCCTCTCTGGATATCGGTGAACTTCAACTCCAAAACTCAAGGTCAGTCCCCACCAAACCCTTCCGGTATTTTCTGTTGGCCATGGGAGTTCTGTGTGCCAAGTTTGGTTCAATTCCATCGTTTGTGGAGTTCAGAATTCTCTTTGATTGTAGGTGAACTATAAACCCCAGCAACTACAACTCCCAGGTGACAAAATCAATCTCCTCCCCAACCTAACCAGTATTCAGATTTGGGTGTATCGAGTATTTGTGCCAAATTTGGTCCAATAAATGAAAATACATCCTGCATATCAGATATTTACATTACGATTGATAACGGTAGCAAAATTAGAGTTATGAAGTAGCCACTTAATTAAATGTATGGTTGGGGGTCACCACAACATGAGGAACTGTACTAAGGGGTCACGGCATTAGGAAGGTTGAGAAACACTGCATTATAGGATTTTCTTGACAACATTTGTTCAGAGTTGGATTGGCATTGCATTTTTCTAAGACTATGGACCTTATCACACACTCCTGCCCCCAGTGCCATTTCACCAGCAAGTGTAGCAAAATGGTACTCAGTCGCCCCATATCCTGCTCAGGTGCAGTGACGCTTTCCCCATCACATGGGGGAAGTGTTGCCCAACCATAATAATAATAATAATAATAATAATAATAATAATAACACTTTATTTGTACCTCGCTACCATCTCCCCAAGGGACTCGGTGCGGCTTACATGAGGCCGAGCCCACATACAACAGTAAAAGCAATATTAACAACAATATAAGCAATTAAAATAAAAACATAGACAATAAAATATACATTATCAATAAGACAACACACAATTAAAAACAGTGGGAAAGCCAAATGTAGAGTTAAAATTGGAAATAATGCTGGGACATGGACGAAAAGGTGATAGTGGCATTTGTGGAAGGACATACAAGCAGACCTAAAGAAATGTAAAGTGCTTTGGAGGACAACGTGCTATGGGATCATTATTCCGGGAAGGCACACTGGAACAGCCACGTCTTCAAGCTCCTCCTGAAGACTGCCAGAGTTGGGGCCTGTCTGATGTCTTTAGGGAGTGAGTTCCAGAGTTGAGGGGCCATCACCAAAAAGGCCCTCTCTCTCGTCCCCACCAATCGCGCCTACAATGCTGGTGGGATCGAGAGCAGGGCCTCTCCCGATGATCGAAGGGATCGTGTGGGTTCGTATACAAAGATGCGGTCACGCAGGTAGGTGGTTCCCAAACCGTTCAGGGCTTTGTAGGTAAGAACCTGCACCTTGAATTGGGTCCGGTAGATTAATGACAGTCAGTGGAGCTCCCTGAACAGGAGGGATGACCGCTCCCTGTAAGAAGCCCCAGTTAACAACCTGGCTGCCGCCCGTTGGATCATCTGAAATTTCCGGGCCATTTTCAAGGGCAGCCCCAAGTAGAGTGCATTGCAGTAATCCAGTCTAGAGGTGACTAAGGTGTGGACCACTTTGGCCAGATCCGCCTTCCCGAGGTACGGTTGCAGTTGGCGCACAAGTCTTAATTGTGCAAAGGCCCTCCTGGCCACCACCGACACCTGAGCCTCAAACGTAAGTGAAAAATCCAGGAGGACCCCCAAACTGCGGACCTGTGACTTCAGGGGGAGTGCAACCCCGTCCAGCACAGTTTGCCACCCTATACTCCGGTCTGGTTTACCATTGGAGCCAGCACAACATGGGAGCTTTCCCGTGTTGACAAGGAAGTGTCTTAGGAAGTGTCCCCTTCCAGTCTTCCTTCGATAACTACTACAGCGTGGTCACCAGTGGCCTTCTTGATCGGGAGCAGGTTGATGAGTATAACATCACTGTCACTGCCTCCAACCTGGGCTCCCCTCCCACTGCTACCCAGAAGATGCTAAGGGTGCAGATTGCATACAACGATGTGTCTTTGGACACTTACATCCTGGTTGGAGGTGGGGCCTCCACTGGAAGTTGAGGGATGTCAACTTGCTGGCAAGTGTTCTAGGATGCTTAAATTGGTAAGTGTGATGAGGTCCTAAGAGAATGCGACTTACCCAGGATCACCCAGTAGGTTTCCATGAATGTGCAGAGATTCGAACTTTGGTTTCCAAAAACCCTAGTCAACACTCAGATCGCTGGATCTCTAAGGATGTATCTACACTAGAGAATTACTACAGTTTGACATCACTTTATGGAATCATGGAAATTGTGGTTTGGAGTGACACCACTACTCTTTGAGAAGGCTAAAACCACGTAAAAAGTCCAATTCCAGCCCAGTTTTGGACCATGTGAATATTGACATTGTAGCATTGTTCCAAATTGAAATGATTGAACGCTAGCTAGTATTCAAGGCAAATGTTCGATTCAAAACAAAACAAAAACAAATCAAAGTAACACAAACACATTTCTTATTAAAGACTGGTAAAGACTAACTTTTCCCAGTTTCATTAAGAATGCTTTTTCTCAGATAGCTTTCTACCCAAATGCTTGCTGCTTCCTTGATCTAATCTATTGATCTAATCTGTTGCTCTACAGAGAGCTTTGTTAGAAGCATGCATATCCAATAGCCTTAATGCAGAGAGTAGAATTTAATGTTCTTTTAGAAAGCAGCTGATACTCGCTTTGCCCTGGCTGCTGGGGAGGAGGCAGGGCAGGGGGTCAGATTCCAGCTGAAAAGAAATACGGCTCTCTTGCGAGCTGAACTAAAGAGGCGCTGCTCTTTTACTTCATGCCTCACCTCACAAACTGCAAAGTCAGTTTATAATAATGACCCAGCTTGATTCTCTTAGCCCTTGTTTTGCAACCAATTTCTCCTTAATGATGGCCTTGGAGGAACAAGCAACCAGGGCATGGCTGCTACTCCCCTTTGTATATTTCCAGTCAGGTTTTCGCCGGGGCCATGGGATGGAGACAGTCCTGGTTGCCATTATGGATGAACTCCGTCGCCAGTCTGACAATGGTGGATCCGCGCTATTGGTACTTCTCGACCTTACCGCAGCGTTTGACACCGTCGACTACGATCTAATGATTCACCATCTTGCTGTGTCCGGAGTTTGTGGTCAGGCCCTTAATTTCCCGTGTCAGGCCCTTAATTTCTCCGGAACCGGAGTCAACGCGTAGAGTACATGGATCAAGTCTCCGATAGATCCCCCCTCCTATGTGGGGACCCCCAAGGTGCAATTCTCTCTCCTCTTCTCTTCAACATTTACGTTAGACCCCTTGCTAGCTTGGTCCAGAGTTTCGGCCTGGACTGCTACCAATATGCGGACGATACCCAACTCCTTCTGCGCCTGGAGCAATGTCAATTCCAGACAATTTCACCCTATGTCTGGAAGCTCTGTCGAACTGGCTACGTGCTAGCAGACTGAAGGTGAACCCGGCGAAGACTGAGATTCTCTGGCATGGCCGCCCGGCAGGTCTGACTCATCCGTTACGCACCTTCGATGGTGCCGCCCTATCTCCATCGACCACTGTTAAGAGCTTAGGTGTCGTCCTGGATTCGCAGCTGACAATGGAAGCTCAGGTCGCTGCTGCCAGCAAACAGGCCTTTTACCATCTACGACAAGGGGGCAATTGGCACCCTATCTATCTGACGAGGCTCTGGCAACTGTCATCCATGCCACGGTCACGTCTAGGCTTGACTATTGCAACGCCCTGTATTATGGCCTTCCGATGTCTATGACCCGAAAGCTCGTATTGTTCAGAATGCGGCAGCCAGGTTACTCACAAGAACACCCATGAAATGCCATATAACACCAGTGCTGCAATATTTACATTGGCTTCCAACTGAGTACCGTGGCCTGTATAAGATGTTAGTTCTGACCTTTAAAATGATTTACGGACAGGGTCCATTGTACCTTAGGGACCGCCTCTCCTTCTCCCATCATCGGAGGCCGCAACAACCAGCCCAACGCGACTTACTCTATATACCGGGTCCTAGAGAAGTGCACTTGGAAAGTACCAGACACAGGGCTTTTTCTATTTCTGCCATTGTCTTATGGAATTCCTTGCCTCCCTATTTGAGAGCCATGCATGACTTAGGACTTTTTACTCTCGCACTTAAGACCTGGCTTTTTACTAGAGCATTCGATCTCTGTTAATTTTTAATTTCTGTATGTATGTATTTTATCTTTTACAATTTAGCTGTAAATCGCCTAGAGCATTCTCGGATGGAGGGCGATTAATAAGTAATTAAATATGATGATGATGATGATGATGATGATGATGATGATTTTCACACTGGATCAAGGAAAAGCAGCTTCAATGCAGTTACAAGGTTATTATTAGTCGTGTCAGTGCAACCAGTCATTTATATTACATTTCTAACAGAACAAAGCAAACAAACAGACAAAATACAAAATTTGTGAGTTTGGTAGTTGATTAAATGTCCTTTGACCAGTATCTGGCCACTTGGAGTGCCTCTGGTGTTGCTGCAAGAAGGTCCTCCATTGTGCATGTGGCAGGGCTCAGGGTGCATTTGACAACCATCCACGATCAAATTATATTATAATATATTATATTGATTATATAATATATAATCATATAATATAATATATTATATAATGTAATATAATATAATATTATTATATTATATATTATAATATAATATATATTATATAATATTTGTGTGTGTGTGTGTGTGTGTGTGTGTGAGGAGATATGATAGCCATGTATAAATATGTGAGAGGAAGCCACAGGGAGGAGGGAGCAAGCTTGTTTTCTGCTTCCTTGGAGACTAGGACGCGGAACAATGGCTTCAAACTACAAGAGAGGAGATTCCATCTGAACATTGGGAAGAACTTCCTGACTGTGAGAGCCGTTCAGCAGTGGAACTCTCTGCCCCGGAGTGTGGTGGAGGCTCCTTCTTTGGAAGCTTTTAAGCAGAGGCTGGATGGCCATTTGTCAGGGGTGATTTGAATGCAATATTCCTGCTTCTTGGCAGGGGGTTGGACTGGATGGCCCAAGAGGTCTCTTCCAACTCTTTGATTCTATGATTCTATGATTCTATGTGTGTGTGTGTGTGAAATGGTGGATACCTCTAACATCTACACAATACTGCAGTCGAGACATCTTTTGTTAAGACTCTCTGCAGTCCAAAATATACTTGTTTGGAAATAAGTTTCCTTGAGATCAATCAGTGGGACGTTATTTAAGACTGAAGTGTTAAATGGCAAGCAGCAAACATGATGAATGAGTTTAAGGAGAAGCTGTAGGCTGTAATTCAAAGAAGCACAGGCATGTTGTTTCTGCTCCACCAATCCCACTACCAAAGAGTCAAGTCGCTATTTTAGCTTGGGGGGGGGGGGGGGGGGAGTTTGTGTATTCAAGAAGTAGAAACTTGTGTGCTACAAATGTTAAACAAGAGTTCAGCAATATACTATCAAGTTTGCATCCAGAGCATAGAAAACATGCATACTAGCAGAGGGCTGCTCATGGCCTTCAGATTTGTTCCCGGCATTAGTCCAAAATTTGTGCCAAGGGAAATTACTACCATTGTAAAAACATGGTAGTCTAATAGATGACCTCCATTTCATTATAGCAGCCATCAGTTTGTCCTCCTGTGTTACGATATTACTCAGCTTCTCAATTATTATCAGAAACAAGAATGTCAGTTATTTGTTACCCCCAGGAATCCCATGTGAGAGTTACGATCAGACTTTGAAAATTACTGTAGCAAATCGGTATTTCTAATTAATTCCTTTTCCAGGATATAGTTTTCCCAGTACTATATCTTCAGTGCATCTACATTGTAAAATTAATGCTGTTTTACACCCATTTAACTGCCATGGCTTAGCATTATAGAATGCTGGGATTTGTAATTTGGTGAGGCATCAGCACTCTTTCACAAAGATCTTTTAAAACTACAACTCCCATAAGTCCATAGCATTGAACCATGGCAGTTGACGTGGCCCTATTTATGTCAAGGCTTTGAGAGAGAGAGTTTACATATTTTTCCTTACAAGTCTTCAATTATTTTCTTTCTTTCTTTGTTCATATGCCATTTTCCTACTTTTCAAAGAAAAAAGAAGAATGGAAAGAAATGACTTCCGCTAGTTCCTTCAATACTCTTGGGTGTAGTTGATCTGAGTTCAAGTCCCCAGGGCCAGATCAACTACACCCAAGAGTACTGAAGGAACTAGCGGAAGTCATTTCGGAGCAATTGGCAACCATCTTTGAGAGTTCTTGGAGAACGGGGGAAGTTCCAGCAGATTGGAGGACCAATGTGATCCCAATCTTCAAGAAGGGAAAAAAGGACGACCCAAACAACTACCATCCGGTCAGCCTCACATCAATACCAGGCAAGATTCTAGAAAAGATTGTTAAGGAAGTGGTCTGCAAACACTTAGAAACAAATGCTGTCATTGCTAATAGTCAACATGGATTTATCAAAAACAAGTCATGCCAGACTAATCTGATCTCTTTTTTCGATAGAGTTACAAGCTGGGTAGATGTGGCGAATATCGTGGATGTAGTGTACGTGGATTTCTAAAGGCAAAGTAATCTAAATAAATGTTGGTACTGTTCCAAATTGCTGGAAGAAACATTAATAACCTTAGATACGCAGATGATACCACTTTGATGGCCGAAAGCGAGGAGGAGCTGAGGAGCCTTCTAATCAAGGTGAAAGAAGAAAACGCTAAAAGCTGGTTGCAGTTAAATATTTAAAAAAACCAAGATTATGGCAACAACAACAATTCTTTATTGATTAGTCAATTTTGACCATATCAAAACATGCAAAACATACACATACAGTAAAACCATATTTGAATACAAGGCATCATGGCCTACTGGCCTGTCAACCCACTCCTAAATAATTGATATTTGATAAAAGATAAAGAGGTTAAAAGATTAAAAATTGATTAATTCCTTAAAATAGGGTTAGGGTGGGGGGCATGGGTAGGTAAAACTAGTGGCGTGTCCATATTAAGTTTTTAAGTTTGAGTTTTGTTGATGGCATGGTTGCCTCTCTCTGCTTCCATCTTCTCACGGATGGCCAGCGCTTGTGGCAACAAGAATGATTGACAACTGGGAAACAGAGGGAGAAAACATGGAGGCCATGTCAGACTTTATATTTCTAGGTGAAGATTACTGCAGACGCAGACTGCAGCCAGGAAATCAGGAGACGCTTACTTCTTGGGAGGAAAGCAATGTCCAATCTCGATAAAATAGTGAAGAGTAGAGACATCACACTGGCAACGAAGATCCACACAGTCAAAGCAATAGTATTCCCCATAGTCACCTACGGATGTGAGAGCTGGACCACAGGAAAGGCTGAGCGAAGGAAGAGAGATGCTTTTGAACTGCGAGGAGGCACGAGTGGAGGGTGAAAGAGAGAAACGTGCCAGGAGGAAGGTGCGTCAAGCCAACCCCAACCGGGACCGCCTTCCACCTGGAAACCAATGCTCTCACTGCGGAAGAAGATGCAGAGCAAGAATAGGGCTCCACAGCCACATACGGACCCACAGGGAAACCCATGATGGAAGACCATCTTACTCGTCCAACGAGGGATCGCCTAAGTAAGTAAAAGCTGGAGGAAAGTTCTGAGAGTGCCTTGGACCGCCAGAAGATCCAACTAGTCCATACTTCAGGAAATAAAGCCCGACTGCTCACTGGAGGGAAGAATAGTAGAGGCCAAGATGAAGTACTTTGGCCACATAATGAGAAGACAGGAAAGCTTAGAGAAGACAAATATGCTGGGGAAAATGGAAGGAAAAAGGAAGAGGGGCTGACCAAGGGCAAGATGGATGGATGGTATCCTTGAAGTGACTGGATTGACCTTGAAGGAGCTGGGGGTGGTGACGGCCAACAGGGAGCTCTGGCATGGGCTGGTCCATTAGGTCACGAAGAGTAGGAAATGACTGAACGAATGAACAACAACTGTTCCATTATCTGGGCAGAGGCCACTAGGAGGTGCTAGAGAGAGATGGATAGTACACTTTATGCCGGTGGAGTGTGGTTTGTAAGAGCGAAAACATTTATCCTCTTTTTCTGTTATTCCCCCCACTCATGTCACTGTCCTGGAAACAACCCTCATTTATGAAATGGGAAAGAGGGAGGAGGAATAACCAGCAAAAATGAGGGAAAAGGTTTTCCTCCTTCAGTAAAATGTTCTATCCTCTCTCTCTAGCACAGGGGTCCCCAAACTTTTTGAACAGAGGGCCGGGTCACAGTCCCGCAAACTGTTGGGGGGCCGGATTATAATTTGAAAAAAAACATGAATGAATTCCTATGCACTCTGCACATATATTATTTGCAGTGCAACCCCCCCCCCCCAAAATCAAAAAACAAAGACCCACACTTCTATATAAATAAAAATGTAATGTTTGTTTGTGGGATTAACAGAACTCAAAAACCACTGGACGAATTGACACCAATTTTAGACACAAGACACCTAATAACCCAATGTATGTCCTTCACTCAAAAAAATGATTTTGTCATTTGGGAGTTGTAGTTGCTGGGATTTATAGTTCACCTACAATCAAAGAGTATTCTGAACCCCACCAACGATGGAATTGAACCAAACTTGGCACAAATTTCTCCCATGACCAACTGAAAATAGTGGAAGGCTTTGGTGGGCAGTGTCCTTTGGTTTTGGAGTTGTAGTTCACCTACATTCAGAGATCATTGCGGACACAAACAATGATGGATCGGGATCAAACTTGGCACAAATACTCAAAATGCCTGCCTCCATCAATCACTGTGGACTCAATGATAGATCTGGACCAAACTTGGCACTGATATTCCATATGACCAAATGTGAACACTTGTGGAGTATGGGGGAAATAGAATCTTGACGTTTGAGAGTTGTAGTTGCTGGGATTTATAGTTCACCTACAATCAAAGAGCATTCTGAACCCCATCAATGGTGGAATTGAACCAAACTTGGCACACAGTTCTCCCATGACCAACAGAAAATACTGGAAGGGTTTGGTGGGCAGTGTCCTTTGGTTTTGGAGTTGTAGTTCACCTGCCTCCATCAATCACTGTGGACTCAATGATAGATCTGGACCAAACTTGGCACTGATATTCCATATGACCAAATGTGAACACTTGTGGAGTATGGGGGAAATAGAATCTTGACGTTTGAGAGTTGTAGTTGCTGGGATTTATAGTACACCTAAAATCAAAGAGCATTCTGAACCCCATCAACGGTGGAATTGAACCAAACTTGGCACACAGTTCTCCCATGACCAACAGAAAATACTGGAAGGGTTTGGTGGGCAGTGTCCTTTGGTTTTGGAGTTGTAGTTTACCTGCCTCCTTGGAGACCAGAGAGGCTGGAGCAGAGGGTTCCAGCAATGGTCGGAGCGGCGCCGGGTGGGCGTGGCCAGAGAACGCCAGCGTTCCCTGGCCACACCCACCCGGCGCCGCTCTGGCCTTCGCAGGAACCCTCTGCTCCGGCCGCTCTGGTCTCCAAGGAGGAAGGTAAACTCCCTCCCACACGAGCATAAGGGCCAGAGCAGAGGGTGTCCGCGATGGGCGGAACGGTGCCGGCGGGGCGTGGCCAGGCCAGGCCAGGCCGCGTGGGCTGGAGAAATGCCCTTGGCGGGCCGCATACGGCCCACAGGCCGTAGTTTGGGGACCCCTGCTCTAGCACCCCCTAGTGGCCTCCCCCCTCCCCCGGATAATGAAACAATACCGAAATTTTAAATTCTCATAGAGGTAAATCTTATCTAAAGCCAGAAGTACAGCTACATAGGATTGGGATAAAACAGCTACTGTTTTTCCTTTGCAAGGTATTCATTCATCCATTCATCCATCTCTCATCAGCAACCCTGAAAACCTACCTAGACAAATGACATGTGTGCAGATGCTTAATTTTGACAACCATTCCTTCCTTAATCCTCTAGACAAATCTAGTTAACTCCAACACTGAGGAGAAGAAGCCAGCACCTGAGCCAGTTCTTGATTCTGATTTACTGCCAGGAACAGAGGTGTCAGCTGTTTGCAAAGTTTTCCATCTGTTGCCTTTTATCAGAGCAAGATGTCTGGAAGGGAAACATACAATGAATGAAGATGCTGTGCAGCTAAGGAACTCTAAAAAAAATCAAGGTGAGAAACTGGAATATTCTCATTTACAGCTTTTGTTGTCAGCCACTTTTCGGGCAGATTTCTTGACTTTTTAATAGAATACCAAGCAAAAATTGAGACAGATACTGTCCATCATACACTGTAGCAGGAGAAGGTGCATCTATTGAATACCTCTGTCCTATTCTAGAAGGTCATCTTCAGTTACCTTATTGTTGACTTTGGGTGCATCTGGGTTAAAGCACTGAGCTGTTGAGCTTGTTGATCGAAAGGTCGCAGGTTCGATTCCGGGGAGCGGCGTGAGCTTCCGCTGTCAGCCCTAGCTTCTGCCAACCTAGCAGTTTGAAAACATGCAAATGTGAGTAGATCAATAGGTACCGCTCCGGCGGGAAGGTAACGGCGCTCCATGCAGTCATGCCGGCCACATGACCTTGGAGGTGTCTACGGACAACGCTGGCTCTTCGGCTTAGAAATGGAGATGAGCACCACACCCCAGAGTCAGACATGACTGGACTTAATGTCAGGGGACTACCTTTACCTTTTTACACTGTTGAATTAGTGTAATCTGAGACCACTTTAACTGCCATGGTTCAATGCTATGGAATCATGGGAGTTATCATTTTCCAAAATCTTTAGCCTTCTTTGCCACAGAGTGCTGGTGTTTTCACATATTATGAATCCTTGGGAAGTCATGGCTGTGGTGTTAAATTGCATTAATTCTATATTGTAGATGCACCCTAGAATATCCATATCAGAGATTAAGCTGTTGGTGACTGGACAGGCTATTTCAGTGGTGACACAAGGTTCCTATAACACCCTCCTCAAACAGTTTCATGATATACAAACACTGGGAACTGGAAAGCCCTAGCCCAGTGGTTCTCAACCTTCCTAATGCCGTGACCCCTTAATGCATTTCCTCATGTGTTGGTGACCCCCAACCATAACATTATTTCCATTGGTACTTCATAAGTGTAATTTTGCTACTGTTATGAATCGTAATGTAAATATCTGATATGCAGGAAGTATTCTCATTCACTGGACCAAATTTGGCACAAATAGCCAATATGCCCAAATTTGAAAACTGGTGGGGTTGGGGGGGGGGATTCATTTTGTCATTTGGGAGTTGTAGTTGCTGGGATTTATAGTTAACCTATAATCAAAGAGTATTCTGAACTCCACCAACAAAAGAATCAAACCAAATTTGGCACACAGAACTCCCAAGACCAAGAGAAAGTACTGGAAGGGTTTGTTGGTAATTGACCTTGAGTTTGGGAGTTGTAGTTCACCTACAATCATGCTGGGGAAAGTGGAAGGCAAAAGGAAGAGGGGCCGACCAAGGGCAAGATGGATGGATGGCATCCTTGAAGTGACTGGACTGACCTTGAAGGAGCTGGGGATGGTGATAGCTGACAGGGAGCTCTGGCATGGGCTGGTCCATGAGGTCACGAAGAGTCGGAGACGACTGAATGAATGAACAACAACAACAGTTCACCTACATCCAGAGAGCACTGTGAACTCAAAGAGTGATGGATCTGGGCCAAACTTGGCATGAATACTCAATATGCCCAAAGTTTGGGGGAAATAGACCTTGACATTTGGGAGTTGTAATTGCTGGGATTTATAGTTAACCTATAATCAAATAGCACTCTGAATTCAGCCCAAAATGGATCTGCACCAAACTTGGCACACTACCAACATGGCCAACATTAACTACTGGTGGGGTTGGGGGGGGGGGTGTTTTTGAATTCTGGGAGTTGTCATTCAAGGATGAGGACAGGCAGAGAGATCTTCAGCCTTCTCTGCCAAAAGGGTTCATAAATATGTCTTCTCTAATGGTCTTTGGCGACCCCTCTGAAACCCCCTCACCACCCCCTGGTTGAGAAACACTGCCCTAGCCCTTGAGCGCTCCAGCTGGAGGTCAGCTGTAGAATTTGAAGAGGCACGAATGGAGGATGAAAGAAATGTGTCAAGAGGAAGGCACGTCAAGTCAACCCCGACCGGGACTGCCTTCCACCTGGATACCAATGCCCTCACTGCGGGAGAAGATGCAGATCAAGAATAGGGCTCCCAGTCACCTATGGACCCACCGCCAGAACACCGACCTTGTGACCATCATCCTCGGACTATGAGGGATTGCCTAAGTAAGTAAGTAATACAAACACTGATGACAGGTTTGAGTTGTCCTATTCCATGGATATCCATTAGCAATTCGAATCCTTGCTGCTTCCAACCTAGATGTAGGAAACAGAGTCAGGCCATGGTTCCATCTAATTAAACACGATCTAACAAATAGGCAACAGCTTTAAGGGGTTCAAAACATCATTCCTATTTGAAGGCACCTGGGGTGAAACCTTCTATATAAGCATTTCTCAACCTGAGGGTTGGGAGGGGGTATCAGAGGGGGTCACCAAAGTCTTTAGATGCTTGATCAGGGGTCCCCAAACTTTTTTTAAACAGAACAGGTCGGAGTCCTTCAAACTGTTGGAGGGCCGGATTATGATTTGAAAGAAACATGAATGAATTCCTATGCACACTGGACATTTCTTATTTGCAGTGCAAAAAACACATAAAAACAATACAATAATTAAAACCAAGAGCAATTTTAACAAATATAAAATTATTAGTATTTCAATGGGAAGTGCGGGTCTGCTTTTGGATGATGAGATAGGATTGTTGTTGTTGTGTGCTTTCAAGTCATTTCAGACTTAGGTTGACCCTGAGTAAGGCCTGTGTAAATGACCTTGGAGGGCCGTATCTGGCCCTCGGATCTTAGATTGAAGACCCCTGTGCAGAGACAGCCCTAGGTAATTTTCAACGGTAAGCAAACAGTATTTCCCCCCCCCCCCCCCCAACCAATCACTGATATATATTTTCTGTTCGTCGTGGGAGTTCTGTGTGCCATATGTGGTTCAATTCCATCATTGGTGGAGTTCAGAATGCTCTTTGATTGTAGGTGAACTATACATCCCAGTAACTACAACTCGCATATGTCAAGATCTATTTCCCCCAAGAGCGCCCCCGGGCAAAATCAACTATACTGCAAATGCTTACTTTGTGTAATGGGTTGAGCCGCCCCTGCCCCTGCCCCTTAGTTTGAGGACCCCTGTGCTACATGATAGAAAACTTATCTCTTTCTCATGACTACAATTTCCTTTACATGCAACTTGACAGTGGAATCTCTGTTGAGTTGTTAGTCTATCTGTCATTGGCATGGTTCACTGTAACTACCAACTGCTGTTTTGTTCCTACCACATTTGCCAAATGTGAGTGACAAAATATGGGGCAATAACAGAGTGGCATCCTCTCTTTGCTCTCCAAATATTTGCAAGCCCTTGATGGACCGTTTTGGTAATGGAGGAGAGCACAAAATGGGCTGCAGTTGGTAATCCAAGAACTCAGAAACTAGCGCATTTCATTTTTCCTGTCTTACACAGGGGCGGCTCAACCCATTACGCAAAGTAAGCATTTGCAGTATAGTTGATTTTGCCCAGGGGCGCTCTTGGGGGAAAATAGACCTTGACATATGTGAGTTGTAGTTACTGGGATGTATAGTTCACCTACACTCAAAGAGCATTCTGAACTCCACCAATGATGGAATTGAACCAAATATGGCACACAGAACTCCCATGACGATCAGAATATATATATATATATATATATATATATATATATATATATATATATGTAATTGGTTGGGGGGGCAAAATACTGTTTGCTTACCAGGTTCTTGTGGGTTTTTTTGGGCTATAGGGCCATGTTCTAGAGGCATTTCTCCTGACGTTTCGCCTGCATCTATGGCAAGCATCCTCAGAGGTAGTGAGGTCTGTTAGAAATAGGACAATGGGTTTATATATCTGTGGAATGGCTGGGGTGGGGCAAGGAGCTCTTCCCTGCTAGAGCTAGGTGTAAATGTTTCAGCTGATCATCTTCATTAGCATTTGAAGGCCTGCCTGAGCCTGGGAAAACCTTTTGTTGAGAGGTGTTAAGATGTGCCTGGTTGTTTCCTCTCTGCTGTTTTTTAATACTAGTAGCCAGATTTTGTTCATTTTCATGGTCTCTTCCTTTCTGTTGAAATTGTCCACATGCTTGTGGATTTCAATGGCTTCTCTGTGTAGTCTGACATGGTGGTTGTTGGAGTGGTCCAGCATTTCTGTGTTCTCAAATAATATGCTGTGTCCAGGCTGGTTCAACAGGTGCTCTGCTATGGCTGATTTCTCTGGTTGGAGTAGTCTGCAGTCCCTTTCATGTTCCTTGATTCGTGTTTGGGCAATGCTGCATTTGGTGGTCCCTATGTAGACTTGTCCACAGCTGCATGGTATACGGTAGACTCCTGCAGAAGTGAGAGGATCCCTCTTGTCCTTTGCTGAACGTAGCATTTGTTGGATTTTCTTTGTGGGTCTGTAAGTGGTTTGTATGTTGTGTTTCCTCATTTAGTTATTTATTTATTTATTTATTTATTTATTTATTTATTTGTATACCACACTATCTCAGCCTGCAGGCGACTCAGTGCGGTTTACAACAGGTCAATATACAAAGTGCACAGCATTAGCATTAACATTTAAACAATAACTAAAGCAACTAAAACAATACAACAATACATCAGTAAATCAACATGATATCAATACATCCATATAACTAATCCAACACGTCTCATCAGTAAAGTCATAATCCGATCTCCTCGTCCATTATTCCAAGTTCCAAATTCCAAGTTCCAAATTCCAAGTTCCAAACTCAGTCAATTGATTGCACTACTTAATTGAACGCCTGTTCAAAGAGCCAGGTCTTCACTCTTCTCCTGAACGCCAGCAGGGAGGGGGCCGATCTAACATCTGCGGGAAGGGCGTTCCACAGCTGAGGGGCCACCAATGAGAAGGCCCTGTCTCTCGTGCCCGCCAGCTTCCCCATGCGGTCAGTGGTTCCCTTGATGTATGGCAGGAACACTTTTCCTCTGGGTGGATCTTCATCTTTACTCTCGTGGCTTGTTCTTGGTCTTGCAGCTCTTCTGATGTCTGAGGTGGAGTCTCCATTGGCCTGGAGAGCCCAGTTGAGGTGGCTCAGTTCATCTTGGAGGAGGTGGGGTTCGCAGATTCTTTTTGCACAATCTGCCAAGGCTTTTATGGTGCTTCTTTTTTGACTTGGGTGATGGTTGGAGTGTTTGCTTACCATTGAAAATTACCTAGGGCTGCCTCTGGTCTTACATTATTTATTTCTTGGTATATTCAACTATTTTTCTGGCCTCTGTTATTGTTTCCATCTCAGCAATGCACTTTCTGCTCCCTCTATCCTTGGGAAGTTTAATTTGTAAAATTTCTGGCTCTCTCTCCTAATGCATAGTTTAATTTCCAGCTACTCTGACTAGGTTCATTGCCCAATCACCTTTTTTTCCGCCTTGTTCTCATCAAATGTAATTTGTTCCTGTTTTATTTTATTAAGAAAATGCAGGGATCCATCACTTTTCTTTCTATTTCCCCTGTAAAGGCACTGGTTTCAGATATAATTGTTTTCACTTTTAAATTATTGTAATATTCCATTTTCCGGCTTCCCTCTCTCCTACATTAAACCTTTTGTTACTATTCAGAATTCGGCTGCCCGCATGATCCATCTCGCAGGGTGCTTTGATCATATTGTGCCTCTTTACAGTTCACTTCACTGTATTATCTTTCATATCCAATTCGTACTGTTGCTTCTTACTTTCAAAGCCTTGAAAGTCTCGGCCCCTCTATACTTGTCATCTTTGATCTCTTGTTACATTCCATCTTGTGCTCTTCTCTCTTCCCACTTTTGTCATCATGTTAGACCTCAGCTCTCTTGCTCTGTCTCTCATCTCCATCTTACTTTAAAAACTCCGCCAAATGTTTTTCTCACTATCAGCCGGTATTCTTCACTTTCTTTTCAAAGTTCCTTAAAATGCACCCCTCCAGCCTAATCGCTCCATAAGAGGTATTTTTTATTTAAAAGATGAATTACAGGTAATTAATTTAAGATCATTACAGTGGAAAGGACAATCCTGGCTGAAAGATAAGCCGTGTTGTTGGATAGTTGGTCTTTTATTCAAATACGTTTTTTTTTCCATATCAGGAGCAACTTGAGAAACTGCAGGTCACTTCTGGTGTGAGAGAATTGGTCGTCTGCAAGGACATTGTGCAGGGGATACCCAGATGTTTTGATATTTTACCATCCTTGTGAGAGGCTTCTGTCACGTTCCCGCATGGGGAGCTGGAGCTGACAAAGGGAGCTCATCCGCATTCTACCCAGATAATATTATTATTATTATTATTATTATTATTATTATCTTTATTTGTACCCCGCTAGCATCTCCCGAGGAGCCCCCGGTGGCGCAGTGGGTTAAAGCACTGAGCTGCTGAGCTTGTTGATCGAAAGGTCGCAGGTTCAATTCCGGGGAACGGCATGAGCTTCCACTGTCAGCCCTAGCTTCTGCCAACCTAGCAGTTCGAAAACATGCAAACGTGAGTAGATCAATAGGTACCGCTCCGGCGGGAAGGTAACGGCGCTCCATGCAGTCATGCCGGTCACATGACCTTGGAGGTGTCTACGGACAGCGCTGGCTCTTCGGCTTAGAAATGGAAATGAGCACCACACCCCAGAGTCAGACATGACTGGACTTAATGTCAGGGGACTACCTTTACCTTTACCTTTACCTTTTAGCATCTCCCGAAGGACTCGATGCGGCTTACAAAGGCCGGGAGAGCTTTTGCACAATTAAAACTTGTGCATCAGCTGCGCCCATACCTTGGGAAGTTGGATCTGGCCACGGTGGTCCACGCTCTTGTTACATCCTGATTAGATTACTGCAATGCACTCTACGTGGGGTTGCCTTTGAAGACAGTTTGGAAACTCCAACTAGTCCAGCGAGAGGCAGCCAAATTGCTCACCAGAGCATCATACAGGGAGCATACCACCCCCTTGTTGTGTCAGCTCCACTGGCTGCCAATCCAGTTCCGAGCACAATTCAAAGTGCTGGTTTTGACCTACAAAACCCTATATGGTTCCAGCCCAATGTATCTGACCGAATGGATCTCCCTCTACGTCCCACCTCGAAGTCTAAGATCTTCTGGGGAGGCCCTGCTCTTGACCCCGCCTCTATCACAAGTGAGATTGGCGGGGCCTTCTCGGTGGTGGCCCCTCACCTGTGGAATTCACTCCCCGGGGAAATTAGAACAGCGACATCCCTGCTTTCTTTCAGGAAAAAAAAATGAAAACATGGATTTGGGACCAGGCATTCGGACAATTGGGCAGATAAAGAAGGATTTCGACGATGGACCGGAATTGACAAAGTGGAATGGAATTATGGAACTCTGAAAGACAAACGCTGAGCTTGAGATTAGTTTTTTATTGATTGTGTTTTTATTTTTATTGATTGTGTTATATACTGACTGCTTCAACTGTGATAATTGTTGATTGCTGTTTTTATATGTATATGTATTCTATGTAGGCATCGAATCATGCCTTTTTGTAAGCTGCCCTGTGTCCCCCTCGGGGGTTAAGAAGGGTGGGGTATAAGCACTCGAAATAAATAAATAAATAAATAAATAAATAAATACAAGGCCTCAATAAAACAACAATACAACAATACACATAAACCATAAAGCAAATCAAAACATTAAGCAATAACAGTAAACAGTAAAAACAATACACCGTAGCACAATAAAACTAAGGCCGGGCCAAGTGTAGATGGGTACAGATTAAAAGTGCTGAGTATGGCAGTTGAAATATAAGGATTTTTGGGTAAGTGCAATGTGCAGACAATCTTAAGTCTCTAGTAAAGTGCTTTTGGGACATGTTGCTGGGGTTTCCTATTCTGGAAAGGCACACCGGAATAGCCAAGTCTTCAAGCTCTTCCTAAGGACTGCCAACGTAGGGGCCTGTCTGATGTCCATGGGGAGGGCGTTCCAGAGTCGGGGGGGGGGGGGCTACCACAGAGAAGGCCCTGTCCCTCGTACCCACCAACCGCGCTTGCGACGCAGATGGAATCATGAGCAGGGCCTCTCCAGATGAACGAAGGGAGCGTGCGGGTTCATAGACGGAGCTGCGGTCACGCAGGTAGGCAGGTCCCAAACCTGCACCTTGAATTGGGACCGGAAAATGAACAGCAGCCAATGGAGCTCCTTGAACACGAGGGTTGACCTCTCTCTGTAAGGAGCACCGGTTAACATCCTGGCCACCGCCTGTTGGACTAACTGAAATTTCCGAGCCGTTTTCAAGGGCAGCCCCACGTAGAGCGCATTACAGTAGTCTAATTTGAACCTCCGACCTGTCAATCTTCAGTCCTGCCAACAAAAGGGTTTATTTATTTATTTGTTTGTTTGTTTATTTATTTATTTGCTGTGCTTATATACCACAATTCTCAGCCCTAGGGCGACTCATTTAACCCATTGCACCACTGGAGGCTCATATTCAAATCTTCTATATAAATAAAAATGTAATGTTCGTTTGTGGGATTAACAGAACTCAAAAACCACTGGATGAATTGGCACCACATTTGGACACAATACACCTAACAACCCAATGTATGTCCTTCACTCAAAAAAATTGATTTTGTCATTTGGGAGTTATAGTTGCTGGGATTTATAGTTCACCTACAATCAAAGATCATTCTGAACTCCACCAATTATGGAATTGAACCAATCTTGGGACACAGAACTCCCATGACCAACAGAAAACACTGGAAGGGTTTGGTGGGCATTGATCATGACCAACAGAAAACACCAGACCTTGAGTTTTGGTGAGCATTGACCTTGAGTTTGGGAGTTGTAGTTCACCTACCTCCAGAGAGCACTTTGGACTCAAACAATGATGGATCTGGACCACACTTGGCACAAATCCTCAATTTGCCCAAATGTGAATACTGGTGGAGTTTGGGAAAATAGATCCTGACATTTGGGAGTTGTAGTTTCTGGGATTTATAGTTCACCTACAATCAAAGAGCATGCTAAACTCCACTAATGACAGAATTGGGGCAAACTTTCCACACAGAACCATCGTATTTAAGGCCATCCAGTCCAACTCCCTTCACCAGGGCAAGAAAACGTAATCAAAGCCCTTCTGATGAAGAGCCATCCAGCCATAGATATAGATAGATATGATTCACACACACGTTAAATGCCATGTCTGGATTACCAGACTGAACAATCAGGACCAATTCAGAAATACATCTATAGAATCTGCTATGTTGAATACAAGAAACCGACTTTTGAACTATTACCAGTAACTATAATTCCACTTCAATTTATCTTATCATTTAGCCCTAGTGCTTTTGGCACAGACAACAAACTCTTGCAGTTCTGCAGTTTCAAAGTATAAATACACAACATTCATATCTTTGTTCAATAAAAATCTGACAAATCTTAAACCTAAACTCAAATCACTCAAAAAAGTATCAACGCTGTATGTTCTTGCATCGAGTTGAACATAAATCCGTAGTCCACAACCGTTTTTGGCCTCACTCCAGGCCTTCCTCTGTTGGACTAAATATACTTACAAGGTTATAAACTTGGTATTTGTTCCCCTTAGATATATAGGTTTTTATGTTTAGTGGTATCTAAGTCAAAGGAACAAAATCTTTAAGCATGTTGTAATATATGATGCTGAATGGATGTATTCACAACAACATTGATGTATATGATAAGTATCTAGTTCATAACTCTGTTAGTATTCTTATATGTATTTTTATATGTGTTTATATACAGGATTTTCAATTAATTTATTTGTAGCAAATATTGATATATATATAATTTTAGTCTAGCAGAGGAAGGCCTGGAGGGAGGCCGAAACCAGTCGTGGACTACGGATTTATGTTCAACTTGATGCAAGAACATACAGCGTTGATACTTTTTTGAGTGACTGTACCAAACGCATATAATATTGTCAAAGGCTTTCATGTTCGGAATCACTCAGTTCTTGCCTCTAGAACATGGCCATATAGCCCGAAAAAACGCACAAGAACTGAGCATATAATATTGTTTTGTGAATGCTATGATTTGGAACTGTATAATAGGCTTCACCAGTCACATTATTGGCTGAACTGATTTATTTTTCTTTCTGTGTACAAGTGGGCTATTGTGTTGTACATTTTGTGCCAAAAGACTCTAGCTGCAGCAAGCCCAACCACCTGCTCCCTCGATCCTTGCCCCTCCCGGTTGGTTAAGGAGTGCTAGGAGGGACTATGAGATCCCTTAAGGAGCATCATCAACAGTTCCTTGGAGCAAGGAATTTTTCCAGATTGCCTTAAAGAAGCAGTGGTCCACCCTCTCTTGAAAAAACCAAGCCTAGACGCTGCTATACCTAGTAACTATCGCCCAGTTTCAAAACTTTCGTTTTTGGGCAAGGTGATTGAACGGACAGTGGCAGGGCAGCTACAGCACTTCTTAGATGAGACTGCAGGTTTGGACCCCTTTCAATCAGGCTTTCGTTTCAGGTCATGGGACAGAGACTGTCTTGGTAGCTATTACTGACGAAATTCGTCGTCAGTTAGACCGAGGCGGATCAGCGCTATTGGTATTCTTGGACCTCACAGCTGCATTCGACACCGTGGACCATGACTTGCTGATTCATCAATTGGCTATGTCTGGTGTACGAGGTTTAGCCCTCAAATGGTTCAGTTCGTTCCTCCGGGACCGGAGACAAAGGGTGGAGTGGTCAGGTCAAAGCTCTGAAAGCTCCTGCCTTTGCAGTGGAGTTCCCCCAGGGTGCTATCCTCTCGCCCCTGTTATTTAACATCTACGTCCAGCCACTTGCTGGACTGGTGCGGAGCTTTGGCACAGAGTGCTACCAGTATGCAGATGATACCCAGCTACTCTTGCGTCTTGAACCTGGGACAACCGCGATTCCTGAGAACTTTAAGCTGTGTTTGGAAGCAGTGATGAGTTGGCTGCGAGCGAGCAGACTAAAAGTGAATTCTGCAAAAACTGAGATACTCTGGCCAGGCCAGCTGCCAGAATTAATCCAGTCTCTGCCTGATTTCGATGGGGAAGCTCTGGTTCCTTCTGCCACTGTTAAAAGCCTTGGGGTTGTGTTGGACTCATCGCTGACGATGGAGGCCCAGATCACTGCCATAAGTAAGCAAGCCTTTTTTCACCTTCGCCAGGCAAGGAAATTGGCATCCTACCTTTCGGTAGAAGCATTGGCAATAGTAATCCACGCAACAGTCACCATGAGTTTGGACTATTGCAACACCTTATATGCCGGCCTTCCAAAGTCAACAACTCAGAAGATTCGGATGGTCCAAAATGCAGCGGCCAGGCTGCTAGCGGGATCATCTATAAGATCCCATATCACACTGATTCTGCAACAACAGCATTGGCTACTAATAGAACATTGGATCTCTTACAAGATACTGATTTTGAAATTTAGAGCTCAAAATGGCCAAGGACCTTTATATCTTAGGGACTGCCTCATTCCTTTTCTCCATCAGTGGTCACCTCGATCCACCCAGGAAAATCTCCTATACATACCAGGCCCTAGGGAGGTACACCTGGAAGCTACAAGGCGTAGAGCTTTTTCGACCTATGCTCCAATTCTGTGAAACTCATTGCCTCCATACATTAGAGCAATGTTGGAGTTGCGACCTTTTGTAAAGGCACTCAAGACTTAGCTGTTTGGTTGTGCATTTAAGTAATCAGATCTAATTTGCCAAATAGTCACTGTTGAATGTTTTTATGTTGAATGTTTTTATATTGTGTAAATGCTATTTTAGATTGTAGGTCGCTCGGAGCACCTTGGTGGAGAGCGACTAATTAAGAAATAAAGTGAAGTGAAGTGAAGTATGTATTCACTTACCATGCACAGAATTCCTTTTCATCCCCCCTTCCTCCGCCCCATGGACTGTTCTGTGCATACGCCTCTTTTATGAATTCCGCATAGAATCCAATAATGCCTTTTCAATATTTGCCAAGTTTTGTCACCAAAGAGGATGTCCTTCTTGACACTAAAATGTCACTCTTTGCCTTCTGTTCAGTTTCTGCCCCAAGGATTTCCTTTAAAGGCTAAGTGTAGGCAAAGGATAACACACAGCTGCCCATCTGTTTAAGATTCAGCAGACCTCAGGCAATTTGTGCAATCTGATCTGTGTGCCTGAGAGTAGCAATTTCATTTAGTCCTCACCAGAATGGCTGGTAATTGGTATGTTACAGGTATCTGCTGTCTCATTCATAAAAGAACAGGGGAGCATCTATCTTAAATGGAAGAGACTGCATCCTAGAAATAGCTAGACCAGATGTCTGAACTACTTTAGCAAAGAGGCAGCCACTGGCTGCAATCCTGTACATGTTTATCTGGAAGCACACCCCACTTAAAACAATGAAATAGGAGTTACGCATTGAAAAACAACCTGTACTCTTTTCTTTGCCTAAATCACACTATATTAGAACAAATAAATTATTGGTGAACTAAGAAACTAGAAGGGAACAATGGGTCACCCCCTCTCCCCCATTTTTAACATGGTTTGAAATATGTCAACAAAAAAAGTTGTGTGGTTTTGCTGGCAGAAGGAGGAAACCGCATCTCAGCTAGAGGTGTTTACTCTTTGCAGCTGCTGACAAGAAAGAGATCATCCTATTACTTTGTTACTGCGCTAACACTGAAAGCCTATTTCCTTTCTATTCTGTCCATAATTGTATTTAATGAAAGATGGCAGGAAACGTCTGATAGAAGAGGGTGCCTTGTGATCTGATCACTATGCTGTGTCCAAATGTAGTTGGAACAGGGCACTCTTGTCCTTTAGAGCAAGACTTTTAAAGCAACCTGACATGGGGAATTGATACCGTATATTCTGGCATATAAGACGACTGGGCGTATAAGACGACCCCCAACTTTTCCAGTTAAAATATAGAGTTTGGGATATACTCTCCGTATAAGACTACCCCTCTTCCAACACACACCAAATAAAAAGTTTAAAAGCATCAGATTTGATTTCAATATGGTAATTTTCCTACTACTGTACCTCCTTCTCTGCCTCTCAGATCTCGCACGTGTGCACTTGCACCACTTCACTGCAGTCTTCAGGAGCGAGATCTGAGAGGCAGAGGAGGAGGTACAGTAATAGGATACAAGGGCGGGCCAAACAGGTAAAAGAGGTGGGTTTTTCTGGGCCCAGAGCCACTCTATCTCTTTTTTTCATAGGGCGGAGCAAGCCTGCAGCTTGATCCGCCCTTCACTGTGAGAGCCATTCAGCAGTGGAACTCTCTGCCCCAGAGTGTGGTGGAGGCTCCTTCTTTGGAAGCTTTTAAAAAGAGGCTGGATGGCCATCTGTCAGGAGTGCTTTGAATGCAATTTTCCTGCTTCTTGGCAGGGGGTTGGACCGGATGGCCCATGAGGTCTCTTCCAACTCTAAGATTCTATGATTCTAGAATACAGAAAGGTGTAATGGTTTATAATGGACTAAGATGACAAGTAAGTCTACATTTCATCGCCCTATTTGTTTAGCTTGTATGCCAAACATATCCTACATAAAGGAGGATTAGGACCTCAGCAGTTTAAGATATGCAGTTGAAACCACACTGCTAACAGACAACACAGAGCAGGACTTAGAACTATTACTAAAGAAAGTCAAGGAAGAAAATGCAAAGACCGTTTGCTGTTGCGCGTTGGGCTCCTACAAAAGACTATAAACAGGACTTAATTTCTGTGAGCCCAACGAGACGCCGGGGTTGCCTCAGAGAAAGTTTTTTTTGGGATTTTCCTGAAAAGATGGGCTTCAAAGTCTTTAAAGATGCAACAAAATCTTTATTACTGAACAAATAACAAGGCTTTAACGATTGGATTCAAAGTTTTCTTAATAAACTGTTGGTTTTCTTGATCTTGCCCCCAGGGGCAGGCAACTGTTCCTTCACTGTTGGGAAAATCCCCGACCTCTACCCTGGGCAATCGGTCTTCTTTCTGTTGGCGTGGGGCCCCTACACCCGGTCCAAAATGCTTTATGGTTGCCGCAAAGGGCCCTTACCGAACAGAGACCTTTGCAGAACTTCCAGGAGGAGGAAGATGTTCACTTCCCAGTGATGGCTGGCTGAAGCGCTGTGGGACTGGATCCTTAGCAAGAGAGCTGAGAGGCTGTAAGTTCCTCAGCAAACTGTAAAGTCCCCAGCAAAGGCTGTGCTGAGACTGTATATCCCTGGCCAAGCTATGGGGCTATTTCTCCCCGGCCAAGCTGTAAATGATGAAGCCTTTCACAGGAGGCCCTGGTTTAAGTCCTGTAAGGAAGGCTTCTCTGTGTGGACTGACCTAAAATGGCTCCTATTCCCTCCAAAACCCAAAAAGGGGGCGGAACTAGGGAACCTAATGATAATTGACAGGTCTTGACCCAATAACTGCAAAGTAAGGAAAGCCATCTAACTGCAAATGCATAGAACTTAAAAAAAAACCATGCAACACTCAACAAATAGCAAGATAAGCTGGAGCTCCTGGTACGGCTGTACCAGAACAGACAGGTTTACAGTTGAATATTAAGAAAACAATAAGACATGAATTCTGTATCAGTGAGGAGGACTGCAGTAGAATATGTAACTTTCTTAAGTCGTCACCTTGCTAAATTCCAGCTGTCAATATTGAAAATCCCATTTTAACCAACAAGGGATTGTCCTGGCTTAACTCCCAACCTCACCATCTGTTAGAGTGGAACAATGCCAGTTGAGAGAGTAGCTTGCTAGTTTAATTAGGGACATAAATGCCAGTCCCAAATTGGTTTAGCATAGAGAAGAAAACTTGATATGTTACAAGTTGCTCCCCCTTCTTACCCTGCTAGTAATCAGATACCTTCTACATAGCCCACTGGTGTCGCAGGAATCTTTCTACAACATTGTGCTTGCTCCTAAATATTGAGTACTTTAGAAATGTTCAAAGGACTTCAAGTTGTGGGAAATTTCTTCACTCAACAAGGAACATGTTTACAACCCTCATGTCCTTAGGAATAAGTCATATCAATAGGTGATATAATCAAATTCTGGCATGGAAGTATTATGTGAACTTAACTGAGAAGTGCCAATATATATTATACACTGATGTATTCCACGTGAGCAATTTTGTGTGAAGTGTCTCAAATCTCAGTTGTTTCTAAAACCACACAAATGGTATACATGGTGATGTTGTAAAATGCAGATATAGGCAACATGAATGCAATCCACTGGAGCAGGAGGGAGCTAACTCTAGCCCTCCAAATGTTGCTAAACTGGGTTGTTGTAAGTTTTTTCGGGTTATATGGCCATGGTCTAGAGGCATTCTCTCCTGACGTTTCGCCTGCATCTACGGCAAGCATCCTCAGAGGTAGTGAGGTCTGTTGGAACTAGGAAAAAGGGTTTATATATCTGTGGAATGACCAGGGTGAGACAAAAGGCTCTTGTCTCCTGGAGCTCGGTGTGAATGTTTCAACTGATCACCTTGATTAGCATATAATGGCCTGACAGTGCCTGGAGCAAACTTTTGTTGAGAGGTGATGAGATATCCTTGTTTGTTTCCTCTCTGTTGTTGTGCTGTTGCAATTTTAGAGTTTTTTAATACTGGTAGCCAGATTTTGTTCATTTTCATGGTCTCTTCCTTTCTGTTGAAATTGTCCACATGCTTGTGGATTTCAATGGCTTCTCTGTGTAGTCTGACATGGTGGTTGTGAGAGTGGTCCAGCATTTCTGTGTTCTCAAATAAAATGCTGTGTCCAGGTTGGTTCCTCAGGTGCTCTGCTATGGCTGACTTCTCTGGTTGAAGTCTGCAGTGCCTTTCATGTTCCTTGATTCGTGTTTGGGCAATGGTGCATTTGGTGGTCCCTATGTAGACTTGTCCACAGCTGCATGGTATATGGTAGACTCCTGCAGAAGTGAGAGGATCCCTCTTGTCAGGAGGGAATGCCTCTAGACCATGGCCATATAGCCTGAAAAAACCTACAACAACCCAGTGATTCCGGCCATGAAAGCTTTCGACAATACATTGTTGCTAAACTGATATTCACATAAGTCTTAGTCAGCAAGGTCAATGAACATGGTATTTCCTGTTGGTCTCCTATCTAAGTGTTAACTGGGTGTAAGCCAGTAGCTTCCAAAAGCAGATGAGATCAACTATATATTCAGGTTTGTAGTGGATAGAAGACGTAATAAATATGAAAAATCATCTACCCAAGATTATAAATGGAAAGAAAGTAGACTTTCCAAAAGTTCTATAACTATATTGACTGAAAATCTAGGTCATTAAAAATTTAAATTGTTTGTCTCATTGATATTGAACTTGTAACCCAGGTTGCTGTTCACATCAAAAGTAAGATACACATGATGGTTTACCATTCTTCTATAAAGGAGGCATAACAAATGGGGAAAGAGTTATTTTATTGGTGCAACAAGTAAGATTTTCTGATCATTTTTAATATTACACTAGCCATCCCCTGTCACGTGTTGCTGTGGCCCACATGGCCGTTCTGTGTGGGAGGTTTGGCCCAATTCTATCATTGGTGGGGTTCAGAATGCTCTGTGATTGTAGGTGAACTATAAATACCAGTAACTACAACTCCCAAATGTCAAGGTCAAGTTCCCCCAAACTCCATCTGTGTTCATATTTAGTCGTATTGAGTGCTTGTGCCAAGCTTGCTCCAGATTCATCATTGTTTGAGTCCACAGTGCTCTCTGGATGCAGGTGAACTACAACTCCCAAACTCAAGGTCAATGCCCACCAAACCCTTCCAGTATTTTCTGTTGGTCATGGAAGTTCTGTGTGCCAAGTTTGGTTCAATTCCATCATTGATGGCATTCAGAATGCTCTTTGATTGTAGGTGAACTATAAATCCCAGCAACTACAACTCCCAAATGACAAAATCATATATTTTTTTTGTGTGTGATGGTCACTCCTTGTGTTGTGAGACATTTTTTGCCAAATTTGGTGTGATTTCGTTCATTGGTTCTTTTGTTTTTAAGGTACTCATTATGCACAGAGCATTTATATATATATAGATTTTAAGGTCCACTTAACACATTTTAAGAACCCTTTAAATAGGATTCATTCATATTTTATTCCATTCTCTTATGATCCTTGGTTTTCTTTTTAAAAAAACTTAACAAAAATATGAACAGCAACACTAATTTAAAAAGTAATCTTTGAAGTTTGTTTGGCACTGACAAACTACTCAAGAAAAAATAACACTTGGGCAGGTTGAGAAATATGCAGATAAATGGATAACATATATTAGTACAAATCATAGCCTCCTATGATTCATTCAAATTGCTTGTTTAATGTAGAAAGCACAAGTTAATTTTCTTTTGAAATTCTTGGTATATCCTATTATCCAACATATGTCTGCATCATGACCTCTAGTGCCTCTAATTTTTCTAAACTCCTATTTGGGTTGTTGTAGATTTTTTTTCGGGCTATATGGCCATGTTCCAGAGGCATTCTCTCCTGATGTTTCACCTGCATCTATAGCAAGCATCCTCAGAGGTTGTGAGGTCTGACCTCACAACCTCTGAGGATGCTTGCCATAGATGCAGGCGAAACGTCAGGAGAGAATGCTTCTAGAACATGGCCATATAGCCTGAAAAAACATACAACCCAGTGATTCCGGCCATGAAAACCTTCGACAATAGTCTGAATAGCTGTTGGAACTGTATAAGATGTCTTGAATTCCTCTTTATGTTTATGCTTATACATTTTGAAGCAAATTGCTTGTGCTTGCATCCTTTTGAACCAAATCTCGCTAAACCTTTGTGGCTTGTCTTCATCCTGGTGAGTCTGTTACTCTGAACTGGTTTAGCATACACTCACCAGGCACAAACCCTTTAACCACAGTCCTAGCTGAAATTACTACAGATCTGTAACCCACCACTGTTAAATTGAGTACCCAGAAAAGTGTTCTTGCCATACATCAAGGGAACCACTGACCGCATAGGGAAACTGATCAGGAAACACAACATACAAACCACTTACAGACCCACCAAGAAAATCCAACAAATGCTACATTCAGCAAAGGACATGAGGGATCCTCTCACCTCTGCAGGATTCTACCATGTACCATGCAGCTGTGGACAAGTCTACATAGGGACCACCAAATGCAGCGCCCAGACACGCACCAAGGAACATGAAAGGCACTGCAAACTACTCCAACCAGAGAAATCATCCATTGCAGAGCACCTGATGAACCAACCTGGACACAGCATATTATTTGATAACACAGAAGTGCTGGACCACTCTCACAACCACCATGTCAGACTACACAGAGAAGCCATTGAAATCCACAAGCATGTGGACAATTTCAACAGAAAGGAGGAAACCATGAAGATGAACAAAATCTGGCTACCAGTATTAAAAAACTCAAAAATTACAACAGCAAAACAACAGAGAATAAACAATCAGGCACATCAATTAACTCTCAACAAGAGATTCCCCCCAGGCGCTTCCAGGCCATTGAATGCAAATGAAGGTGATCAGCTAAAACATTACCCTGGTCATTCCACAGATATATAAACCAATTTTTCCTTCTTCCAACAGACCTCACTACCTCTGAGGATGCTTGCCATAGATGCAGGCGAAATGTCAGGAGAAAATTTGCCTCCAGAACATGGCCATATAGCCCGGTAAAACCTACAACAACCCAGTGATCCTGGCCATGAAAGCCTTCGACAATACAGTACCCAGAATATTTTAGAACCAGAGCTTTCCCTAAACAGCTCACAAATAGAATTTTCCATGTGGGAACTGTGATAGTTTTTACTGCCAAGATATAAAGCTTCAACAATAAAGGTTTATAATAGAATTTTTGATACAGCCATCATTTTACAGGCTGAGTCCAGCATTGCTGTGACAAACACAGAATCAGGGCCAGGAAAAAAGAGATTTTGATTTTCATCTGAGCTTGGGGACCAACCGTGACTCTTTCCCATACAACTCCACGAACAAGTATCATAAAGCAGCAATCGCAAGAGATGCAGATGGTGGGCAGAAGGAGATCCAAAATGTGTCAGCAGCTGAGTTTTATCACCAGGGCTTCGGATTCTTTCATTGTGGGCAGTATCACCTCTCACATTTCACAGACAAAAAGGAATTTCTGGCATCTTCCAGGGGAATCTCTTTGAACATGATGTTTACACTTTTATTAACTTGAGATGGCTGCATTACTTTGTTAACCACAGAAAAAAACCACTTCGGTTACTTTTTAACTCATGTAATCTTTTCAATCCATTCTCAGTTAACCTCTTTCTGAACCCCAATGTGCTCTCTCTTCTCAGTCCTAAGTACCCGTTATCTTTTTAATTCACTTTTCTCTGTACAGAGTGCATCCTCCTTTATCTGCCACCTATTTTTGTTCTCGTTTCTCTGGGCTCACCAACGCTCCTTGTGCACACCATCTCTATGGGCTTCTCTTCCTCTCTTTCCTTTCCCATTCTCCTCCTATTTTATTCATTCCCCATGGATTTCTTTTCCTGTATTGCAGAATGAAACAGAATAATAGAGTTGGAAGAGACCACATTGGCCATCTAGCCCAACTTTTACTCTTTCTGAATGCCACAGTACAGTAGCCCAAGTGTTCTGCAGAATTCAATTTTAGATCATCATCATCATCATCATCATCATTATCATCATCTTTATTTATACCTCGCCACCATTTCCCCGCTGGGGACTCGGGGCGGCTTACATGAGGCCAAGCCCAGACAACAAATTACATCAGAATAAAACCAAAAATGCAAAACCTTCCCGCTGGAGCCATACCTATTGATCTAATCACATTTGCATGTTTTTGAACTGCTAGGTTGGCAGAAGCTGAGGCTGACAGCAGAAGCTCACATCACTCCCCGGAATCGAACTTGCGACCTTTCAGTCAACAAGCCCAGCAGCTCAATGCCTTTAACCCACTGTGCCACCAGGGGCTCCTTCATCAGTGTCGCAGATGGACGATGAAAGCGACAGCTCCCCTGGCGGCCAGAAAAAAGTTAAATAGCCTCTGTGTATGTCTGTATATGTTTGTATGTCAAAAATTGGCATTGAATGTTTGCCATATATGTGTACACTGTAATCCGCCCTGAGTCCCCTGCGGGGTGAGAAGGGCGGAATATAAAAGCTGTAAATAAATGTATGGTGACCCTAAAAAAAAAAAAACCCTATCATGGTCTTTTCTGAAATCAAGAAATCAAAGATACACAATGGGGGGTGCCTGGCTCGAGAGCAGTATGTGTGAAAAAGATCTTGGAGTCCTCGTGGACAACAAGTTAAACATGAGCCAACAATGTGATGTGGCGGCAAAAAAAGCCAATGGGATTTTGGCCTGCATCAATAGGAGCATAGTATCTAGATCTAGGGAAGTCATGCTACCCCTCTATTCTGTTTTGGTTAGACCACACCTGGAATATTGTGTCCAATTCTGGGCACCACAATTCAAGAGAGATATTGACAAGCTGGAATGTGTCCAGAGGAGGGCGACTAAAATGATCAAGGGTCTGGAGAACAAGCCCTATGAGGAGCGGCTGAAGGAGCTGGGCATGTTTAGCCTGAAGAAGAGAAGGCTGAGAGGGGATATGATAGCCATGTATAAATATGTGAGAGGAAGCCACAGGGAGGAGGGAGCAAGCTTGTTTTCTGCTTCCCTGGAGACCAGGACGCGGAACAATGGCTTCAAACTACAAGAGAGGAGATTCCATTTGAACATGAGGAAGAACTTCCTGACTGTGAGAGCCGTTCAGCAGTGGAACTCTCTGCCCCGGAGTGTGGTGGAGGCTCCTTCTTTGGAAGCTTTTAAACAGAGGCTGGATGGCCATCTGTCAGGGGTGATTTGAATGCAATATTCCTGCTTCTTGACAGGGGGTTGGACTGGATGGCCCATGAGGTCTCTTCCAACTCTTTGATTCTATGATTCTATGAAACCCTTTTCCTCCAGAGTCATAATCCAATGCTCAAACCACTTGTCGATATAATTTTGAATCCCTCTTGCAAAAGCATACTTGCTGAAGACTGGCTGCATTGCACATAAAACAAATGATATTCTGGATTTCTTCAAAGGGAGCAATTCTATGTGGATCCCATTCCCAACTGGAAATGTATAATTTGCAAGAAGCCTATTAGAAAATGTGCTCGGGGTATTGAAACAGGTCATTAACTCATCATTATTGCCCCAGGCACTGCAGATCCAAAGTAATCTTCAGAAAGCCCTTATTCCACTCACCTTTCACAGCTTCTCTCAAGGTTTGTTATTTTTCTCCTCCGATTGTTCCCCTCCTTGAGGAGTCTGTTCCTTTTGTGTCAAGGCAGAACAGATGGCTTTCAGCTTCCTTTCCCCTGTGAAATTGTAGCATCCTATCTCATTGAAAGTTTCAAGCTCTGCCATCTTCCCACTCTTCATGTTGAAATGCTGACATTTCCTTCTTGTTTAAACCATCCTTTAATGGCAGGCATGATCATGTCATTTTTCTGCCATACTAATGCAGGTAGCAGGTGGTCCTCTTTTTATACAGATAGCAAGGCAGCAGTTCCTAATGCAGAGCAAAGGAGTTAGTTTTGTATTCTAAGCAACAGTGAAGTAATTTGAATGTTGCATGTTATAGCACAGGCATGGGCAAACGTTTTTGCCCTGGGATCACCTTGTGGGCCTGGCCACAATGGCTGTGCCAGAAGGGGTTGGTCTGGGCCGGGGGACAGGGGCAGGGGCATTGTGTGAGGAGGAGGAGGAGGAGATACACAGCGCGGATGAGAGCATTCTTGCCAGCGCTAGGTTTCTCCCCCAGTTCTCTTCTGAGTCTGGGAAAGGCTGCCTTCTCCAGGCTCAGAGGAGGAGGAGACACACGCTGCTGGCGAGCACTCTCTGGAGAGCACTTGACAGTGGCATGTTTCTGCCTTGGCCCTCCTCTTACCCTGGGGACATGGTAGGGTCACTGCATCCACATGCTGAGAGGAGGGCTGAGCAGATGGTGGCTGGATGAAATAGGCCAACAGGACACATATGGCCCATGGGCTTGGTTTGCCCATGCCTGCTATAATGACGAGGGAGATTTTAATTAATTTATTAGACGGGGAAATATATAAAATAATCCCAATGCTGCTCCCTCAAAATTATAACGCACACCACCAGCACACAACACACAGGCATCACCTAAAAAAAAATATGAATGTGCTGTTCACCAAAAATATGAAGCTGTCAAAAGGAAGAGTATGGCTGCTGAACCAACTGTATATTTAAATATCTCTTTATTTGATTGTTGAAATAGATCCCACTGATTATAAGAATATCAGGGGAGATTAGAGCAAAGAAGGTGGTGAGACACCTGGTACAGAATGGATTTACAGAACTCCGAACGCTGAGCTCAGGATTAGTTTACTATTGTGTTATTGTATTGTTGTATTGATGATTTTAATTTTTAATTTGTAACTGTTTAATTGCTTTTATATATGTATGTATATGTGACAAGGCATCGAATTGTGCCTTTCTCTGTAAGCTGCCCTGAGTCCCCCCTTGGGGGTGAGAAGGGCGGGGTAAAAGTGACGGAAATAATAATAATAATAATAATAATAATAATAATAATAATATTTATGGTCAAAGTATTACTAAAGTTGGCTTCACAGCAGCTTCTAATAAACTATAGTGGCACAGTGTGTGTTACAGAACAAATTCACAATATTACCTCAGCCTGAATAATATTGAAATGGTGGCAGCGGAATCCTATTGAAGAATCATTTTAAGTCTCTCAGTTCTAGTGTTTCCCAGTTCCTACCTTTTTAAAATACTAGGTGTTTCACCCCCTTCTTTGCTCTAATCTCCTTTTCCATTCCATTTTCCCCAGCATCATTGTCTTCTCCAAGCTTTCCTGTCTCCTCATGATGTGGTGGAAGTACTTCATCTTGGCATCTACTATCCTTCCCTCCAATGAGCAATCAGCCTTTATTTCCTGGAGGATGGACTGGTTGGATGTTCTTGCAGTCCGAGGCACTCTCAGCACTTTCCTCCAACACCACAGTTCAAAAGCATCTATCTTCCTTCACTCAGCCTTTCACTGAGATTGGCCTTTTTAAAAAACTTTAAATTTGTCTTTCAACCAAAGACTGGCATTCTAAGCAGAAAACTTTGTAAAAATAATACATTTATTTTTAATACAAATTAAAAATAATGCAATAATATATTATTTTTTTAAAAAAATAAAAATAAAACAATAATATATTATTGTAAAAATAATACATTGATTTTTAAAACAAATTAAAAGTACAGACATTTATTTTAATCCCATTGAGTAAAAAAGAATAGATGCCAATGGAATTACATCCAGAAAAACTAATACAATGGCATGCAGAAGCCATCCCATAAAAGAGCAGGAGTGCATGAATCTCTCTGGAACAACGGTCTCATTCTACCACTGCTCAAACACAGATGGCTTCAACATATTCATTGATTTGAAGCCAAGTTCAGACAGGATCTGGTGCCTATAGGGTATTTGTTCCCCAATGGCTAAAGGCCTGCAGATATAAAAAAGGACTATGCCTGCTGGCAAAAAGACAGCAGTATATTACTATTTTGTGCAATTCAGGCCATCTCCTGAAGAGATGAAAACCTGGAGCATGTTCAGAGGAGGGTGGCCAGAATGTCTCTATATGTATGCATGTGCACACACATGCATGCTTTCAAGCACCTGCCAATTTAGGGCAGCCTATGGATTTCATAGGGCTATCCTAGTTAAGGAATGGTCAAAGGTCATTTGCCATTGCTTTCTCCTGAAATACAGTTTGCTGTACTTGGCATTTTTGGTGGTCCTCCATCCAAGTATTAATCAGGCCATGCCTTTTTTATTGTTTCAAAAATTGCAACATTTTACTAAAATTAAAAATATCTGAGGCAACAGCAGAAGTATGGGATGGTAGGGATCATGAGCCAGAAATTTAGCATAGCTGGTAAATCATCAACAATTATAAGATGTATCAACCAAAAGGTTGCAAGTTCGAAGCCCCGAGTTGGCATGAGCTACCAACTGTCAGCCTAGCTCATTGTTTACCTAAGCTATTCAAAAACAGCTTTAGCTCTGATTATTTATTTATTTAATTTATTTATTTACAGCTTTTATATTCCGCCCTTCTTACCCCGCAGGGGACTCAGGGTGGATTACAGTGTACACATATATGGCAAACATTCAATGCCAATTTTGATAAACAAACATATACAGACATACACAGAGGCTATTTAGCTTTTCTGGCCGCCGGGGAGCTGTAGCTTTCATTGTCCATCTGCGATGCTGATGAAGCACTTCCGCATTCCTCGCATGCTTCCCTGCTGGAATGCTTTGCTGGAGTCTTCTTTATGGCCTCATAAATCAGTTAATTTAGCCTCCCCACACTTTAAGGTGGTACCTAATTTATTGTTGAAGGCTTTCATGGCTGGAATCACTAGGTTCTTGTGGGTTTTTTTGGGATATAAAAATTGGTCTGAAATGCTCTGTGTAGTCTGAAATGCTGGACCACACCAACAACCACCATGTCAGACTACACAGAGAAGCCATTGAAATCCACAAGCATGTGGACAATTTCAACAGAAAGGAAGAGACCATGAAAATGAACAAAATCTGGCTACCAGTATTAAAAAACTCTAAAATTACAACAGCAAAACAACAGAGAGGAAACAACCAGGCACAGATTAACACCTCCCAGCAAGAGATTTTCCCAGGCTCAGGCAGGCCTTCAAATGCTAATGAAGGTGATCAGCTGAAACATTCACACCTAGCTCCAGCAGAGAAGAGCTCCTTGCCCTACCCCAGCCATTCCACAGATATATAAACCCATTGTCCTAATTCCAACAGACCTCACTACCTCTGAGGATGCTTGCCATAGATGCAGGCAAAACATCAGGAGAAATGCCTCTAGAACATGGCTCTATAGCCCGAAAAAACCCACAAGAACCTGATACCTAATTTTCCTACTTGACAGATGCAACTGTCTTTCGGGTTGCAAAGGTCGACAACAGGCTACACACAATTGGTTGGAAACCCACTCCAACCCGGGCTGGCTTTGAACTCATGACCTTTTGGTCAGAGTGATCTTAATGCAGCTGACAGCCAGCTGCGCCACAATCCCAGTGCAATTAGAAAAATTAGGTATCGCTAAATAGAGGGGAAGTGTCACATTGCCATGGCTCTACCTTGTTTAGGTAGAGATGAACCAAACTCCCAGTTTTATCAAATAGTTTAATTAAAACAGCACTTACTTGCTGGCTGTTTTAATAGACCAAAACATAAAGATAGCACCCAGCCACAGAATAAACAAAAACTGATAGCAAAAACAACTCCGTAGTCAAAAGGGTCCAGTCCAATGGTCAAATGCCGAGAGTTCAATAAACAAAGTCCATGGATCAGGAGTCTATACCGTAGTAAAAAACCGTCCAAAGGTTCAAGGTTCCAGGATTCCAAGATTACAGGAGACAGATCAGGACACCGAAAAATCCAACAGACCTGGGGGGAAAACCAGCAGCATCCACCACCAAAGATCAGTCTCAAGGATAGCTCCTTAAATCCATTAACACCCAGCTGCAACCCATCTCCTGCACACCTCCACCCCTAATTGCTTTCACCCATGAACTCCCACTTACAGATTACCAAACCCTCTAGAACTAATACTCACATTAACCCTTACATCATCATCAACTGCAGAACATATGACAGGGAGGTGTTTATGACGCCATAAAGAAAGAAGATCAGAAAATGCTGGGTGATCAAAAGGAAGGAGGAAGTCCTGACGGCTCTTCATCATAGAGGATAGAGCAACAGCACCCCCTGGACTCCAGCCCAACCTTCCATGGCACCAAAAACAGCTGAAACAAACCACCTCCTTCTGTTCTGTCTGTCGGTGTATTGTCTATGCAAAGTGGCATTGAATGTTTGCCATGTATGTGTACTGTGATCCACCCTGAGTCCCATTTGGGGTGAGAAGGGTGGAATGTAAATAAAGTGTTGTTGTTGTTATCATTATCATTATCATCATCATCATCATCATCATTATTATTATTATTATTATTAGGATATGTGAAAGTATGATTGTGGGATCACAAATTGCCAAACCAGCATAATTGAATGAAGAAGTAACAATAATGAAGGTGCTCAATATGGCGTGTATCTTCTGTCAATGATATGTTGTTAGAGACCCTAAATTGAGTCTTCTTAGGTCCATGCAGTCACGGGAACATGTAAGGAAGGAGACAGTCCCAAAAGAGATCAAAAACCAAGGTTTATTATAATTTCTTCATGAAGAAGGACAGCCGGGTCGCGTGCGCAGATGCTACCCTTCAAGTGACTGCCGTGCCGTCTTGGCTTTTGACCACCAAATATATAACCTCAAGTAAACAAGAACGTATTTTTTTTTCATGGAAAGTACTCTTTTTCCAGCCCCTCTCCCATGACCTTTTGATGGAAAGTACCTTCTTGTACATGCAGACTCTACACTTTACTACAACCTTTGAAGTTAACCACAACACATCCTGTGTAAGAAAGTACCTTCTTGTACATGCAGACTCTGCACTTTACTACAACCTTTACAGTTAACCACAACACATCCTGTGTAAGAAAGTACCTTCTTGTACCTCTACATGTCACATCTTGTTTCTTAAAAACATTTTCTTCCGCATTGCTCTTTTTTCTACAGAGAAAGGGTATGTCTCTCTTTTGCTGTTAATGTCATTCAAAGGCCCTTACTTAGTATTTGCAAATTTCGCTCAAAGACCCTTTCAGTGTGACTGCCATGGAATTGTGAGTTCATTCAATAAAGTTCTCTACCTTTCTCCATACTGCCCCCCCCCCCCCCCAAATACATACACGTTTTGCAACCAGTCGAAAATTGTATGTCTATGTAGCAGCTTAAGCACCATCTTCAAATGACACACTCCCTTTCGTATTAAAGGCACGTAGTAGGTTTCTTTCGCTTATAGTGCTGGCTGAGAGCCAATGAAAGATTCCAAGTCATTATTAATTAACTGCCAAAACAAGGCTACAGTGATAAACACCTATTGCATGCATCCCTCCATGATTACAGCTTTCCTTTCCACTAATTTTGCATTCATGACAGTTAGGTTTTTTCCATTTTTTAAATTGCTCCTCATAAATATGCTCAGCTGCTGTTTGAAGTGGCACCCAGAATTTGATTATGCACCAAATCCAAGGCTTCTGAGGTAGCCTTACTTATCCTTCCTGGCATCTAGAAAAATCCATACTTTTTCTCTGAACTGGAGGCAATGCTTCAGAAAGATCAAGACATATTCAGGCAGGATATGTGGCCCTTTTGTGATCAAGAAGTCTTGTGCACCGGTTTTGGTTTGTTGCTCATGTGCACAGATGGTGCAGAATTAAGGGATCCAATCCAGATCACATCCCTTCATTGGCACAGCTGAAGAACCGGTGTCAGGAATATAATTCTTATACTTATTCTCACATGTTTAGGAATCTTTCCAGCAATTAATGGCCCAGCTGGAAGATTTGCATTATTTGATGCAGTGGCCATACTGGCTGGAGAATTCTGGAAGTTGTAGTCAAAATAACATTCCTAAGCTCTATTAGAATCAGCTTCTTCCGCAAGCAGACAGCTCCATCCAGCCAGTCCCTAAAGGAGAGTTTTACTCAGAAGGCTTCTGGTACAGGAAAAGTTGATATCACTGACTAGCTGTCCCCTGCCACGCATTGCTGTGGCCCAGTCTCTGTATATGTGTTTGTGTATATAAGTGTGTGTATATATGCATAAAAAAAACCAAGATTATGGCAACAAGAATGATTGACAACTGCGAAAAAGAGGGAGAAAATGTGGAGGCCGTGACAGACTTTGTATTTCTAGGTGCAAAGATTACTGCAGATGCAGACTGTGGCCAGGAAATCAGAAGACGCTTACTTCTTGGGAGGAGAGCAATGTCCAGGCTCGATAAAATAGTAAAGAGTAGAGACATCAGACTGACAACAAAGATCCGCCTAGTCAAAGCCATTGTATTCCCTGTAGTAACCTACGGATGTGAGAGCTGGACCTTAGGGAAGGCTGAGCGAAGGAAGATCGATGCTTTTGAGCTGTGGTGTTGGAGGAAAGTTCTGAGAGTGCCTTGGACTGCGAGAAGATCCAACCAGTCCATCCTCCAGGAAATAAAGCCCGACTGCTCATTGGAGGGAAAGATACTAGAGACAAAGTTGAAGTACTTTGGCCACATCATGAGGAGACAGCAAAGCCTAGAGAAGACAATGATGCTGGGGAAAGTGGAAGGCAAAAGGAAGAGGGGCCGACCAAGGGCAAGATGGATGGATGGCATCCTTGAAGTGACTGGACTGACCTTGAAGGAGCTGGGGGTGGTGACGGCTGACAGGGAGCTCTGGCGTGGGCTGGTCCATGAGGTCCATGAGGTCACGAAGAGTCGGAGACGACTGAACGAATGAACAACAACAACATATATGCATATACGTGTGTGTATATATATTTGTGTATATGCGTGTTTGTGTATATATGTGGTTTTGTAAAGTATTATTTATTTTTTGGCTTTTCAAGTGTCTTCTGCTGGGCTTTTAGTGTTTTAATGAGTGATGATCACTCGTTGGTCTGATACGTGTATTGTGTCCAAATTTTGTGTCAATTCATCCAGTGGCTTTTGAGTTATGTTAATCCCACAAACAAACATTACATTGTTATTTATAAAGAAAATACTATATAATAATATTGTAATACTAATATATTACATATAATTACTATGGATAATATATATGACATACCCTTTTATTACTGTACTAGCCATCCCCTGCCACACGTTGCTGTGGCCCACATGGGGGTTCTGTGTGGGAGGTTTGGGCCAATTCTATCGATGATGGGATTCAGAATGCTCTGTGATTGTAGGTGAAGTATAAATCCCAGCAACTACAACTCCCAAATGTCAAGATCCTATTTCCCCCAAACTCCACCAGTGTTCACATTTGGGCATATTGAGTATTCTTTGGTCCAGATCCATCATTGTTTTGACTCCACAGTCATCTTTGGATGTAGGTGAACTACAACTCCAAAACCAAAGGACACTGCCCACCAAACCCTTCTAGTATTTTCTGTTGGTCATGGGAGAACTGTGTGCCATGTTTTGTTCAATTCCATAGTTGGTGGGGTTCAGAATGCTCTTTGATTGTAGATGAACTATAAATCCCAGCAACTACAACTCCCAAATGGCAATATCAATGTTTTTGAGTGAAGAACATACATTGGGTTGTCAGGTGTCTTGTGTCCAAATTTGGTGTCAATTTGTCCAGTGGTTTTTGAGTTCTGTTAATCCCACAAACGAACATTAAAAAAATTTTTATATAGATATTAGGTAGTTCCCTTGGCTTCCACACTTTCCAGTGCCTTGTTCTTCGTTGTTTCAGGGCAAATATGCCAAGCAATATGTGTGTGTGTGGGGGGGGGGGGGGGGGGAGAGACTCCAGTGGGATGGGCAACCTACAAAGACAATCTCCCCCTCTTTTCCCCTGTAGAAATGCTTTGCTCAAGGGAAAGTCTCTGCAGATGGAAATTGCTCTTCTAATCATAGAAACGGGAGCGCTCCATGCAGTCATGCCGGCCACATGACCTTGGAGGTGTCTACGGACAACGCTGGCTCTTCGGCTTAGAAATGAAGATGAGCACCACACCCCAGAGTCAGACATGAGTGGACTTAATGTCAGGGGACAACCTTTACCTTTTTAATCATAGAAAAAGAATTCTGGGTACTGTTCCATTATTTGGGCAGAGGCCAAAAGGGATAGTCAAATTTATGGGGGGAGGGGGGGGGGAGTTGAAACCATTTCCCCCTGTTTTCCTGTTATTCCCCCACTCATGTTCCCACCATTGGGAAAGGGGGGGATAACCAGTGAAAATGGGTGAAATTGTTTTCCTCCTTTCACCCCCCCCCCCCAAAAGTGGACTAACCTTTTGGAGTCCGTCCAGATAATGGAACAGTACCAAATCCAGAAACTAGGGGTTTGTCTACACTGGCAAAAAAAGTACACAAATCATAGCATCTGTAATCTAGACACAAAATCTTCTTGATTATTCGCTTACAATTGAATTCTTTTGACTTAATGTTAAAAATGCCTTTCTCCCAAGTTTTCCAGAAAATCAGGAGTTTTGGGTGTATTGTCGAAGGCTTTCATGGCCAGAATCACTGGTTATTGTAGGATTTTTTGGGCTATATGGCCATGTTCTAGAGGCATTCTCTCCTGCTTCTATGGAAGGCATCCTCAGAGGTAGTGAGGTCCTCACTACCTCACTACCTCTGAGGGTGCTTGCCATAGATGCAGGCGAAATGCAGGAGAGAATAAGGCCCGAGGGCCAGATAAGGCCCTAGAAGGTCATTTACCCGGCCCTTGTTCAGGGTCAACCTAAGTCTGAAATGACTTGAAAGCACACAACAACAACAATCCTATCTCATCAGCCAAAAGCAGGCCCACACTTCCCATTACTAGTAAGTTTATATTTGTTAAATTTGTTCTTCATTTTAATTATTGTATTATTTCAAAGTGGGGTTTTTTTTTGCATGTAAATAAGATATGCGCAGTGTGCATAGGAATTCATTCATGCTTTTTTCAAATTATAATCTGGCCCTCCAAAAGTCTGAGGGAAAGTGACCTGGCCCTCTGTTTAAAAAGTTTGAGGACCCCTGCTCTAGAACATGACCATTTAGCCAAAACAAACAAACAAACACACACACAAAAACCCCTACAATAACCCGGTTTTTGGTGTGTTGCCAGCCTCTGTTGGAAGAGAAAGTTAGTGGTGGCCAGAGCAGTTTGATGAAAAGTGTCTTGGTCTAGGTGGTAGTCTGATCATTCCCACCAGGATCTGTTTCTTTCTGTTTCTGAATTTTTTTTAAAAAAAGTTTTAAACAGATACTGGCATGTCAGTTTATCAGGATTAGTGTACCTCTGTTTAACAGGAAGTACATACATTTGCATGCATGAGGGGGTGGGGCAAAGTTGTCACAGTAGTGTGGCCACAAATGATGTGAAGGATTGTAGATGCGGGCTGCCCCCTTACTCAGTTCACCAGGGGAAAAATGTGTGGCTGGATATGCCAATCTTACCACCATGTATATGATATGTGTGTGTTAACAAGGTTATTGTGGGTTTACTGTGGACAGGGGCGGCTCAACCCATTATGCAAGGTAAGCATTTGCAGTATAGTTGATTTTGCCCAGGGGCGCTCTTGAGGTGCTCTTGGGGGAAAATAGACCTTGACATATGCGAGTTGAAGTTACTGTTGTAGTTACTGGGATGTATAGTTCACCTACAATCAAAGAGCATTCTGAACTCCACCAATGATGGAATTGATCCAAATATGGCACACAGAACTCCCACAACAAACAGAAAATATATATTCGTGATTGGTTGGGGGGGGGGGGGGGGCGGCGCCAAAATACTGTTTGCTTACCGTTGAAAATTACCTAGGGCTGCCTCTGACTGTGGACCAGGAAAATGTAGCATGAAACAGATTTTTTTTTTGTTAGTGAAGACAAGTTCAAAGCCTCTGAAAGAGGACCAGAAAGTTGATCTGCAACATGCCAGCCAGTGAAAGACAGAAATGTTAAATCTGGGCTAGAAAGAGATGTGGATTTCGCTGCAGTTGGCTTCTCTCTGTGCCTCATTTATGCTCCAAGGACACCAGTTGTCACAAACAATACCTCCTCTAGTAAGGCAGCTCTTCCAGATACTGAAGATACACACATACTGGCATTATGTGTGTAACTTATGGCACACATCCATTTTACCAATGGGCCATCCATCAAATGAGACACAATTCTTCAAGGTCATTCTACAGTTTTGTAGCCTTCATTCATTCTCTTTTTGACATTTAGCATCTCAAAGAACAACTGCAGAGCCAAGTTTAGAAACTACCCTTGCTCTTGGTCTGACATTCCTACAAGTTTCATCAATTTTTAAAAAAATAAATGAAATTGTTAACTGAATTATTGCTTTTAGTTTTTGTCTTTTCTCCCCCATCCAAAAGTCATAGACTGGATATATAATGGTTGGACACCCCTGAAAGGTGCTGGTGGAGCTTTAGTTCACAAAGACAAGGTGAAGATGTTTTGTTTGTAATTTGGTTCACTGAAAGTTTTACCTAAATGACACTGCAATTGCAAATCAACTTTAATTTGTAAGATGTCAATCACACTGCCAGATTTAATGGGAATTGTTTGTTTTCTGAGGCCGGTTTTAGAAGAGGGGGTTCCTTCCATTCTTTAAGCCTGTCTTTTTCTGGTGCTTTTCCAGTTTTAATCATAGCAAGATGCTGATTGAGAAGACTTGATTTAAAGGCCTTGGCAAGTCATTGTAAATCATTAGCAGTCAATTTTGTAGTAATATATTTCGTTAATTCTTTTTATGATGTATTTGATATAGCACTTCATCTTCCCACAGCTAAGCTGCCAAAGGCATTAGATTCTAATCAGTAGGGGAAGACTACATTTTCAGCTTGTTGAGTTTCTGATATAAGCTGGCTTACTTTTGGTTGTTGTTTGACAAGTTTATTTGGATGTCATTAAAATCCATAAGAATATCACTTAAGAAAATTATTGGGAGACTGTAAAATTATGTTGCAACTCTAAACAGAAGTGCATAAATTAATCCTTGTAAAGACACAGAAATTGCAGCAAGGGAGTGCTAAAACCAGGATTGAACCCAAGCAGAGTCAGTTGGATATGAGAGCTGGACCATAAGGAAGGCTGAGCGAAGGAAGATAGATACTTTTGTACTGTGGTGTTGGAGGAAAGTTCTGAGAGTGCCTTGGACTGCGAGAAGATCCAACCAGTCCATCCTCCAGGAAATAAAGCCTGACTGCTCACTGGAGGGAAGGATATTAGAGGCAAAGATGAAGTACTTTGGCCATATCATGAGAAGACAGGAAAGCTTAGAGAAGACAATGATGCTGGGGAAAATGGAAGGAAAAAGGAAGAGGGGCCAACCAAGGGCAAGATGGATGGATGGCATCCTTGAAGTGACTGGACTGACCTTGAAGGAGCTGGGGGTTGTGACGACCAACAGGGAGCTCTGGCGTGGGCTGGTCCATGAGGTCATGAAGAGTCACAAACGACTGAATGAATGAACAACAACAACAACAGAGTCAGTTTACTTTGGAGCAGGAGTGGAGGGAAGACTGGAAATACTGGAAATATTTAAACTATGTTTTTAAGTGTTGTAACTAACTGACATAGAGAAGAAAATCTTTACTATTCAGAAGTGAGAAAAATTGCACAGAGAACACAATTTTCTGCATCTGTAGCAGAAAATAATATTTCTGTGCAATTGTTGTGCAATGGGCTTTTTCCTGCTAAAGAAATTATATTTTCTGTGCAATAAAACACAAATGTGAATTTGGCACAGAATAAATTTAAAAATACACTATCTGCATAGGAAACATAATTTTCTGTATATAGCAAAAATGCATGCTGTGCAAAAATACTACATTTTGTGAAAAACAAATATTAAATTGCAGCTGTCATAGATTTTTATTCACCATAGGGAGAAAGTGTCTACAACTAATTGATATATTGTCGAAGGCTTTCATGGCCGGAATCCATGGGTTGTTGTAGTTCCAACAGACCTCATTACCTCTGAGGATGCTTGCCATAGATGCAGGCGAAACGTCAGGAGAAAAATTGCCTCCAGAACATGGCCATATAGCCCGGAAAAACCTACAACAACCCAACTAATTGATACTTTGGTGGGTTGTTGTAGGTTTTTTTCTGGCTATATGGCCATGGTCTAGAGGCATTCTCTCCTGACGTTTCACCTGCCTCTATGGCAAGCATCCTCAGAGGTAGTGAGGTCTGTTGGAAATTAGGAAAAGGGGTTTATATATCTGTAGAATGACCAAGATGAGACAAAAGACTCTTGTCTGCTGGAGCTAGGTGTGACTGTTTCAACTGATCACCTTGATTAGCATTTGATGGCCTGGCAGTGCCTGGAGTAATCCTTTGTTGCAAGGTGATTAGCTGCCCCAGATTGTTTCCTCTCTGTTGTTTTGCTGTTACAATTTTAGAGTTTGTTAATACTTGTAGCCAGATTTTGTTCATTTTCATTGTTTCCTCCTTTCTGTTGAAATTGTCCACATGCTTGTATATTTTAATGGCCTCTCTGCGTAGACTGACATGGTGGTTGTGAGAGTGGTCCAGCATTTCTGTGTTCACAAATAAAATGCTGTGTCCAGGTTGGTTCATCAGGTGCTCTGCTATGGCTGAATTCTCTGGTTAAGTTCCATATTTTGATCAAGTTGTAATTTCTGAAGAGTTTTCAGGCAGAACACGCTGATGTCTGCATTGCAGTAGAGAGCTAACAAGAGATCGGAAAGGTGACTTTTTGGATTACAGCTCCAAATATCAGAGTTATGGTTTTTTAAAAAAACTTTTCCAGCTTATAGCCTTAATGGGGGTTGGGAGGATATGTTGTACATCAGGTTTTTTTGTCATGTCAGGAGAGACTTGAGGATCTGCAAGCTACTTCTGGTGTGAGAGAATTGGCTGTCTGCAAGGACGTGGCCCAGGGGACGCTCGGATGATTTGATGTTTTTATCATTCTTGTGGGAGGCTTCTCTCATGTCCCCGCATGAGGAGCTGGAGCTGATAGAGGGAGCTCATCCGCCTCACCCCGGATTCGAACCTACGACCTGTCGGTCTTCAGTCCTGCCGGCACAGCGCTTTAACCCACTGTGCCACCGGGGGCTCTTGTACATCAGTGATGCACAACTTTTGGCCCTCCAGTGATTTGGACTTCATCTCCCAGAATTCCTGACTATTTGACAAGATACTAGGACTTCTAGGAGTTGGAGACCCAAACACCTACAGGGCAACAGGTTGTACATGGTCAAATCCCATGTCTCATGGATAAGATATGGTTGGTACATTTTTTAAAACTAAAGTTGAAATAACCATAATTTATTAGCAGTGATATTTTCCAGAATGCTCCATCTTCCCCAAAAGCAATGACAAATCATAAAGGCTTAAGAAGGAAGTCCAGCCTTGTCATTCTTATCGATGAAAGTGGATATTCAGTTCTTGTGGGGTTTTTCGGGCTATATGGCCATGTTCTAGAGGCATTTCTCCTGACGTTTCGCCTGCATCTATGGCAAGCATCCTCAGAGGTGAGGTCCTCACCTCTGAGGATGCTTGCCATAGATGCAGGCGAAACGTCAGGAGAAATGCCTCTAGAACATGGCCATGTAGCCTGAAAAAACCCACAAGAACTGAGTGATTCCAGCCATGAAAGCCTTCGACAAAGTGGATATTTTTCACCACTTAAGCAGAGCGCCTACTTGGCCACACACCAGGCATGTCCAGAGTGCATCTCAGATGCTCTTGACAGCCTTGTTATGGGCACTGGGATGTTGGCTGCCAGTGCCGAAAGCTTCCCACACATGTGGAAACCTGCCTGGAAGACTTCCCAGATTCTACATCTGTTCCCCAAGCTCACTCCAAAGAGAAGAAGGATGAAAAAAGCATGGGAGAAAAACAACATTTCTGGACAGTGAAAGCTGGCGATCTCACTTCAGTTTGTCGGCTGATGAGCTAATAAAATTCAGCCTCCAGCACATTTCCTGCTTCAAACAGAAATCACACAGTATTGACAATATCATGTGGAAAACAAAATAATAAAGGAATTACAATATGACACCTTGCACTCAGCTCCGAACTTTCACTTATTGTATTTTCTTACCTTCCTCCCACCATCTTAACCCCTAAAATAATACATCTATAGATAAACCTCTTTAAATAAACATTGAACTCTTACTTTGAATACACTATCCTGAGTAAGAAATATCTCCCAGCAATTTTCTACCCACACTAAAAAGGAGACATCTAATAATTTGTTGCTATTGCCTACCAGAATCTGCCCATTTTCTGATAAAAATTTTCAGCGAGAAGAGGTGCAGAAGCCAAGAATAGTTCAAAAACAGCCGTGAGGCTTGAAGTCCACAGACTTGTTCACTTCCAGTCTCAAAAGAACATGCATATGATTTGTAAGAATGCATTCAGGATAAGTAACAACCATTTTTACAGCAAAAAGTCTCTTCATCAATGTTATCTCTGCATGTTTTCTATGCTCTACAGAAAGCAGGGACTACATTTTCCAGAACAGAGAGTTAAACAAAAAGTAGCAGAATGCGTAAGGGGAAATAATGGAAAATAGCTGCAACTGAGGTACTGTATATACTCGAGTATAAGCCTAGTTTTTCAGCCCTTTTTTTAGGCTGAAAAAGCTCCCCTTGGCTTATACTCGAGTCAAAGTTATTTATTATTTTACTCTATTATTATTATTTTTATTATTATTACTACTACTACTATTATTACATTTGTATCTTACAGCTTTAGCTACTGGTCAAAGGACATTTAATCAACTACCAAGTTTGCAAACTATGCGCTTTGTTTGTTTATTTGCTAAAAAATGCAATACAACTGTTTGGTTTTGCTCCTGACACGATAAATAAATCAATATAAATATTTATTTATTTACTAGCCATCCCCTGCCATGCATTGCTGTGGCCCACATGGGGGTTCTGTGTGGGAAGTTTGCCCCAATTCTGTCGTTTGTGGGGTTCAGAATGCTCTTTGATTGTTGGTGAACTATAAATCCCAGCAACTACAGCTCACAAATGTCAAGATTCTATTTTCCCCAAACGCCACCAGTGTTCACATTTGGGCATACTGAGTATTTGTGCCACGTTTGGTCCAGATCCATCATTGTTTGAGTCCACAGTGATCTCTGGATGTAGGTGAACTACAACTCCAAAACCAAAGGACACTGCCCACCAAACCCTTCCAGTATTTTCTATTGGTCATGGGAGTCCTGTGTGCCAAGTTTGGTTCAATTCCATCGTTGGTGGCGTTCAGAATGCTGTGTGATTGTAGGTGAACTATAAATCCCAGCAACTACAACTCCCAAATGTCAAGATTCTATTTTCCCCAAACTCCACCAGTGTTCACATTTGGGAATATTGAGTATTCTTGTAGAGTTTGGTCCAGATCCATCATTGTTTGAGTCCACAGTGATCTCTGGATGTAGGTGAACTACAACTCCAAAACCAAAGGACACTGCCCACGAAGCCCTTCCAGTATTCTCTGTTGGTCATGGGAGAACTGTGTGCCAAGTTTGGTTCAATTCCATCGTTGGTGGGGTTCAGAATGCTCTGTGATTGTAGGTGTGCTATAAATCCCAGCAACTACAACTCCCAAATGTCAAGATTCAATTTCCCCCAAACTGCACTAGTGTTCACATTTGGGCATATTATGTATTCGTGTAGAGTTTGGTCCAGAGCCATTATTTTGTGAGTCCACAGTGATCTCTGGATGTAGGTGAACTACAACTCCAAAACCAAAGGACAGTGCCCACCAAGCCCTTCCAGTATTTTCTGTTGCTCATGGGAGTCCTGTGTGCCAAGTTTGGTTCAATTCCATCATTGGTGGGGTTCAGAATGTTCTTTGATTGTAGGTGAACTATAAATCCCAGCAACTATAACTCCCAAATGACAAAATCAATTTTTTGAGTGAAGGACATACATTGGGTTGTTAGGTGTCTTTTGTCCAAATTTGGTGTCAATTTGTCCAGTGGTTTTTGAGTTCTGTTAATCCCACAAATGAACATTACATTTTTATTTATATAGATTTATTTATTTGCTATATTTGTATACCTCTCTTCTCAGCTCTCGGGCGACTCAGAGCAGTTAACAATAGCAAAATTCAATACTCAAAAACATCATAAAACAGTTAAATACAATTAAAACAGTAGCATAATAGTCAATATAAATCAATAAAACATTTCATTAGCGTCTCATAGTTAAAATCAAGATCTAGTCTCATCATCTGATTGTTCCATATTTCTATGTTCAATACACTGCCTATTGAGATGCCTGCTCGAACAGCCAGGTCTTCACTTTCCTCCAAAATATCAACAGGGAGGGGGCCAATCTAATATCCCTAGGAAGGGCTTTCCACAGCTGAGGGGCCACCACTGAGAAGGCCTTGTCTCTCGTCCCCACCAAACGTACTTGTGACACAGGTGGGACCGAGAGCAGGGCCTCCCCAGATGATCTTAACACCCTAATAAACATTGAACCCACTGATGCTTCAATTAATGAAATTAATATATTGATATCTATTTTTATTTCGAAACTGATCCGTAGCTGCTGCATTTCCCATCCTCGGCTTATACTCGAGTCAACAAGTTTTCCCAGTTTTTTGTGGAAAAATCAGGTGCCTCGGATTATATTCGGGTCGGCTTATACTCGAGTATATACGGTATCGTTTTCTTTGCTTTTTCATACACTTCGAAATCTTTGTAAATATTCTCACAGCTGTATTAACTTTCCAGCTACCAAACTATGTCCAGTGGAATTGATTCATCGTCTTGAATTTGGCCTTGGACACACTTTGTTCTCTTATACTGTGCCAGACCATATGTCAATCCAACTCAGGATTGGACAGCGATATCTCTTTTGTAGAGATGGGTGGCCCACGCATTCTTGTGATCTTTGATGTCACCAACAGCCCCTTTCTGGCCGCAAAATGATCATGTAGGTTGTTGTCTACCCGCCTCACCCTTTTAAAATGGTTAAAGTGCTAGCTTTTTGAAAACAGAAGAAAATTTCTGGAGATTTGTGGATTTATTTATAACTAGCTGTACCCTGCCACGCGTTGCTGTGGCCCAGTCTAGTGATCTGAAAAATAAAGTAATGAGAAAGTGTTGGTTTCTAATATATGTAATTCCTTTATGCTTGTGAATAAACAGTATTTCTTGTTGTTTCTTTGTCAGTATTGATGTGGAGAGTGTCTGGTTTGCCTACTCTGGAATATGCAACATATCATAGTCCTTCTTTAGGGGTCTCTTTCAAATCTGTGATACTATATCTGTGTGTGAGAGAATCATATCTATCTATCTATATCTATAGCTGGATGGCTCTTGTCAGGAGGGCTCTGATTACATATTCTTGCCCTGGTGAAGAGAGTTGGACTGGATGGCCTTAAGTATTTCTGTTGGTCATGGGGGTTCTGTGTGGGAAGTTTGCCCCATTTCTGTTTCACAATGCTCTTTAATTGTAGTTAACTATAAATCCCAGTAACTACAAATCCCAAATGTCAAGGCCTATTTCCTCCAAACTCCATCTGTGTTCATATTTCAGCATATGGAATATTTGTGTCAAGTTTGGTCCAGATCCATCATTGTTTGAGTCCACAGTGCTCTCTGGATGTAGGTGAACTACAACTCCCAAACTCAAGGCCAATGCCCACCAAACCCTTCCAGTGTGTTCTGTTAGTCATGGAAGTCCTGTATGCCATATTTGGTTCAATTCCATCATTGGTGGAGTTCAGAATGCTCTTTGATTGTAGGTGAACTATAAATCCCAGCAATGACAACTCCCAAATGTCAAGGTCTATTTTCCCTAAACTTCACCAATGTTCACATTTAGGCATATGGAGTATTCGTACCGAGATTGGTCCAGATCCATCATTGTTTGAGTCCACAGTGCTCTCTGGATGTGGGTGAACTATAATTCCCAACTCAAGGTCAATGTCCACCAAACCTTTCCAGTTTTTTTCTGTTGGTCATGGGAGCCCTGTGTGCTAAGTTTGGCCCAATTCCACCATTGGTGGAGTTCAGAATGCTCTTTGATAGTAGGTAAACTATAAATCCCAGCAACGACAATTCCCAAATGACAAAATCATTTTTTTGAGTGGAGGACCTAAATTGGACTGTTAGGTATCTTGTGTCCAAATTTGGTGTCAATTCCCCCAGTGGTTTTTGAGTTCTGATGGTAGCATGAACTAACATTACATTTTTATTTATATAGATATTTATACCCTGCCCTTCAACCGTTAATAAATTAATAAAGTTGGCTTCTTTCATCTCATATCTTGTTATTCCTTTGGTAGGACAGCAAATGCCTTCAAAGTCAAGAGTACATTTGTCACTCAAATGACATGGTAACCACTTGCCAGCTGCTTTTGCGACATCTATCACGAAGTATTTCTGAGGTTTCACAGTCACAAGATTGATAACAGCGAAACTGGGGAAGGCTGCTGTCTTCAACCCATACCTCAACCAGGGCCATGCCAGGCTGCCATCTACAAAATGGATTCACAGTTGAAATGATATCGAAATCACCAGGCTCTAGTGAAAAGAAGTAATCTATATAAATAAAAAATGTAATGTTCGTTTGTGGGATTATTTACTTTATTATTTATTATTTTATTTACTTTATTTCTATACCGCTTTTCTCAGCCCTTAGGCGACTCAAAGCGGTTTACACAACAATGCAAAATATCACAAAACAGTATAATGCAATTAAAATAGATTATAACATCAACAATTAACAACAGTATAACACTCATAACGCCTCAACAATAAAATCAGAATCCACTCTCATTATCCATTGTTCCGTATTCCTATGTTCAATTTCACTGTTTAGTCAAACGCTTGTTCGAATAGCCAGGTCTTCACCTTCCTCTGAAACGCCAACAGCAAGGGGGCCGATCTGATGTCTGCAGGAAGGGCATTCCACAGCCGAGGGGCCACCACTGAAAAGGCCCTCTTGTCCCCGCCAGGCATTGCAGGTGCGACCAAGAGCAGGGCCTTCCCAGACGATCTTAGTATCCTGATTAGCATAACTCAAAAAACACTGGACGAATTGACACCAAATTTGGACACAATACACATATCAAACCAATAAGTTTGATATTCCAGTGTTTTTATGAGTGACCATCACTCATAAAAACACTGGAAAACACAGCAGAAGAGACTTAAAAAGCAAAAAAACGAAAAACAAAACATTACAACACATGTGCAAAACATATACACAAATAAACACACACAAAACACATATACACAGACTGGGCCACAGCAACGCATGGCAGGGGATGGCTAGTTGTATAAATAAAAATGTATTGTTAGTTTGTGATATTAACATAACTCAAAAACCACTGGGCCAATTGACACCAAATTTGGACACAATACACCTTTCAGGCCAACAAGTGACCATCACTCATAAAAACACTGAAAAACACAGCGGAAAAGACTTAAAAAGCCAAAAAAAAATACATTGCAATGCACACACAAAACCACAAATATGCAAATATACAATATATACACAGACTTGGCCACAGCAACGCATGATAGGGGATGGCTATAAAAATGTAATGCTTGTTTGTGGGATTAATAGAACTCAAAAACCACTGGGCGAATTGACACTAAATTTGGACACAATTCACCCCCACACACACAAACACACAAAAACCCCAGCAAAACAGACTTTAAAACCCCAAAATACACTATATATATATATCCTCCCCCTTTCTCTCCTTTCTTCCTTCTCTACCTCTTTCTTTCTTTCCTTTCACTACTTGGTTTCATCCTTCTCTCTTTCCTTCATTCCCTCCCCCTTTCTTCCTTTGCCTTTCTTCCCTCCCTGTTTGCTTCCTTCTTTCTCTTTTTATTTCCTTTTATTTCACCACCATCATAACAATAACAATAATGCAATGCATTGCCTCTGGGACCTGACACCTCTCCCATTCCCCCTAAAAGGGTCTCAGAGGAACAATAGCATAATAATAATAATAGAAATAACAACCTTTACCCGCCACGTGTTGCTGTGGCCAATCTTCCCTCTTTCTCTCCTTCTTTCCCTCCCTCCCTCCCTCCCTCCCTCCTTCCCTCCTTCCTTCCTTCCTTCCTTCCTTCCTTCCTTCCTTCCTTCCTTCCTTCCTTCCCATCTTTCCTTCTCCTCTTCTTTCTCTATCTCTTTCCTTCCTTCCCCCTTTTTCTTTCTCTTCTGCTGTCTCTTTTCTTTCCTTCCATCTTTCCTTTTCTTTCCTTTTCTTCTTCCTCTAACTTTCCTTCCTTCCCCCTTTTTCTTTACCTCCCTTTCTTTACCTAGTTTCCGCAGAGGGAACGTTGGCCGGAAGGCCATGTGCGCGCGCCAGGGAACTTGCGGCTGGGCGCCAATGCGCATGCTCAGTTGTTTTGCCATTTTGTGAGTGTGTTGTTGTGTTGTTTTTCATTTTGAGTAGATATGTTTGTACCTTGTGGGTTGTGTTATGGGCACGGGGATTTTGGTTAAGTTTCGTTGGGGGATTTTTGAGTTTTGTTGTTTTGCCATTTTGTGAGTGTGTTGTTGTGTTGTTTTTCATTTTGAGTAGGTATGTTTGTACCTTGTGGGTTGTGTTATGGGCATGGGGATTTTGGTTAAGTTTCGTTGGGGGATTTTTGAGTTTTGTTGTTTTGCCATTTTGTGAGTGTGTTGTTGTGTTGTTTTTCATTTTGAGTAGATATGTTTGTACCTTGTGGGTTGTGTTATGGGCACGGGGATTTTGGTTAAGTTTCGTTGGGGTTTTTTTGAGTTTTGTTGTTTTGCCGTTTTGTGAGTGTGTTGTTGTGTTGTTTTTCATTTTGAGTAGATATGTTTGTACCTTGTGGGTTGTGTTATGGGCATGGGAATTTTGGTTAAGTTTCGTTGGGGGGTTTTTGAGTTTTGTTTCCTCGTTGGATGCCCCTAACAAATTTATATATATAGATATATATATATATATACACATACACTCATATTCATATACACATGCACACATTCATACACACACACGTATATATATGCACAAACACCCATAAATATATACACATACATATACATACACACGTGCAATTACACACATACATGCACACATGCATATATACACATGCATACACATATAAAAATCCACATACATACATATATACACACAAATATGCATATGGACAAGCACACACATATACACAATATGCATGTACACATATAAACACACAAATACACAAATATATACACACACATATATACACAAACATATACACATATATACACACAAAACACATATACACAGACTGGGCCAAGCAACGCGTAGCAGGGGACAGCTAGTACAAATATAATATAGAAATGAAATGCTGACAGTTATTCTCAACTTAAAATTCAGACACTTAAACTGAGCTTTTCTTATGTTTCAAATGGTACATTTTGAGTTGAGGTTTTTGTGCTTTGAGTTATATGTTATACTAAATTTTGACATAAATCTAGTCATTACTCCCAACTAAATCAGACCCAATGAATCAATGGTAACTTGGGAAGCCAAAATCTCTGAAATTTCTGCTGATTTGGTGGGCTTGCCCTGGTTGAAAATAAAATTGAAACTAGGATGGTGATCAAGCTGCCAGTTGCGCCCGTATCTTGGGAAGTCAGACTTGGCCACGGTGGTCTACACTCTCGTTACAAATAGATTACTGCAACACACTCTATGTGGGGTTGCCTTTGAAGACTGCTCAGAAGCTTCAAATAGTCCAACGAGAGGCAGCCAGGTTAATAACTGGAGCGGCATACAGGGAGCATACAACTCCCATGTTACGCCAGCTCTACTGGCTGCCGGTTTGCTACCAGGCACAATTCAAAGTGCTGTCTTTGGCCTATAAAGCCCTAAATGGCCTCAGCCCAAATTACCTGTCTGAACGCATCTCCCCCCATATACCATCACAGAGATTAAGATCCTCCAGGGAGGCCCTACTTTCTGTCCCGCCATTGTCACAGGAGCGATTGGTGGGGACGAGAGACAGGGCCTTCTCGGTGATTGTTCCCTGGCTATGGAACTACCTTCCTGGTGAGATCAGGTCAGTCCCCTCTCTCCTGTCCTTTAGAAGGATGGTAAAAACTTGGCTGTGGGACCAAGCTTTCGGGACAGGGCAATGAAGCGGCAATAGGAAAGATGACCAGGCCAGTTAGATTTGACGCGGATGATGGTTTGAAATGGTGTATTTTAATATTTTGATATTTTTTTTAATGTTTATGTATGTATATATGAATTTGTGTCCCGGCATTGAATGTTTTCTGTGTATATGCTGTGTATATAAATGTTTTAAATAAATAATTAATAAATAAACCCACGCACCCCATGGACTGCAATTGCCAGCATTTCTTGTCTACATATCCAGTGGTGAGACATACTGGGAATTGTGGTGAGGAACATCTGGAGAACTACATTATCTCTACCTCTAATATCTTTTTAGACTGGATTTACACTGCTAAATAATTCAGTATAATTACATTGAACTGTGTAGACTCACATAATCCAGTTCAATGCAGTTAAACTGCATTCTGAAACTGCACTATTTAGCAGTGTAGATTCAGCCTTTATGCAAAAATTAAGTTCTGTATATTCGAGCTCTGTTTAAAATAATTAAAATATTCTAAGCTGTTCCCATCCCTAAAATGGAGAAAAAGTTACTCCATATTCCTCAAATCAATGTATTCTATGTATGTTTTTCCGCTCCTGTTTGCAATTACAATAAAAAGCTACACCCTACACTAACTTTTATTGCAATTTTATACAGAGAGGGACAGAGATTCAGAGATGGCATTTTGGGGAGCAACTATCTTCCATATATATCATAGGTTTAGCACAGCTGGTAAATCATCAGCAATTCTAAGATCTATCAACCAAAATGTTGCAAGTTCGAAGCCCCAGGTTGGCGTGAGCTGCCAACTGTCAGCCTAGCGCATTGTTTACCTAAGAATTCAAAAACAGCTTTAGCTTTGAGTAGAGAAATTAGGTACCGCTAAAAGTGGGGGAGGTGTTTTACGACGCCATAAAGAAAGAAGATCAGAAAATGCTGGGCGACCAAAAGGAAGGAGGAAGTCCTGATGGCTCTTCATCATAGAGGATAGAGCAACAGCACCCCCTGGACTCAAGCCCAACCTACCATGGCACCAAAAACAGCTGAAACAAACCACCTCCTTCTGTTCTGTCTGTCTGTGTATTGTTTATACAAAGCGGCATTGAATGTTTGCCATGTATGTGTACTGTGATCCGCCCTGAGTCCCATTCGGGGTGAGAAGGGTGGAATATAAATAAAGTATTGCTGTTGTTGTTGTTGTTGTTGTTGTTGTTATCATCATGTAAGTTGTTTTGTTGCTACTGTTGCTGCTATTTGTTGCTTGCACATCAGTTAGAGCTTACTTTACATGTTAATAAATTAATGGCAACAACTAACGCTAAAAAAAGAAAATGTAAAATATTAATGCCTGACTTCTATTGCTATGAGGTTCCTTATCATTAAAACATGAAAAGAAGGAAGGGATGAGCACCATTTGGTCTGGCTGCAGACAGGATTTTTGTCACCGAGCTTATTTAGTTCATGAATTCATAATGAAGGAGATGCTGAAAAACATTGTCAGGCATATATGATGTTACTACACTAACTAACCATAAAACAGTAAAAAAAATAGTTTATTGATTAGATGACAAGGAAGGTACAGGAATACGAATTCAAAAAAGATAGTGCCCAATCTATATGCATATAATGACTTTTATTCTATGGGAAGGTGCTAACAGAGGAAAATATTAGGATATTGAATAGAGCAGCCTGAAAGTTTAGATTGGTGTTCAATAATTGCTTTGTATGGTGCTTAGAGCACTTAGAGCTAGCTGTTACATTTTTTTATCTGTTCCATCAACAGCTGTGCATAATCCTTCATGAACAGATCGATAGAAGCCAGAGGTAGTGTGCTAAGAGATGGTAATTCCCAAGGAAAAAAGGGAACATGCATTTAGGAATGCTTTGTAAATAAATGAGCAAGCTAAAAGCTAGTGATGAATCCACCCTTGAAATATAGATCATTCAGAAAGTTTGTGTTTGCTTGGCTGCATGTACAAGCATATGGAAAACAAGCAAAAACACTAAGGGAATTAAAAATGAAAGAGGATACACTGGGTTGTAGGTTTTTTCGGGCTATATGGCCATGGTCTAGAGGCATTCTCTCCTGACGTTTTGCCTGCATCTATGGCAAGCATCCTCAGAGGTAGTGAGGTCTGTTGGAACTAGGAAAAAGGGTTTATATATCTGTGGAAAGACCAGGGTAGGACAAAGAACACTTGTATGTTGGAGCTAGGTGTGAATGTTTCAATTGACCACCTTGATTAGCATATAATGCCCTGACAGTGCCTGGAGCAAACGTTTGTTGAAAGGTGATTAGATGTCCTTGTTTGTTTCCTCTCTGTTGTTGTGCTGTTGTAATTTTAGAGTTTTTTAATACTGGTAGCCAGATTTTGTTCATTTTCATGGTTTCCTCCTTTCTGTTGAAATTGTCCACATGCTTGTAGATTTCAATGGCTTCTCTGTGTAGCCTGACGTGGTGGTTGTGAGAGTGGTCCAGCATTTCTGTGTTCTCAAATAAAATGCTGTGTCCAGGCTGGTTCATCAGGTGCTCTGCTATGGCTGATTTCACTGGTTGAAGTAGTCTGCAGTGCCTTTCATGTTCCTCGATTCGTGTTTGGGCAATGCTGCATTTGGTGGAACATGAACATGTTGTCGTTGTTGTTGTTGTGTGCTTTCAAGTCATTTCAGACTTAGGTTGACCCTGAGCGAGGGCTGGGTAAATGACCTTGGAGGGCTGTATCCGGCCCCCGGGCCATAATTTGAGGACCCCCAGTCTAGCCGATGTGGTCTCAGCACAGATGGTGAATGTGAATTGTGCCCATCACCATCTGGCTAGTCCAAAGCATTTTTGCTCCAGACTAGCTGGGATTTAACAACCTGTGTAGACACTTCCCCAACCGAGAAAATGAACTTGGTAGCATAAGGTTTCATATACTAATTCTCCTTCCTCATATTCCACATAAGTCATAGAATCATAGAATCAAAGAGTTGGAAGAGACCTCATGGGCCATCCAGTCCAACCCCCTGCCAAGAAGCAGGAATATTGCATTCAAATCACCCCTGACAGATGGCCATCCAGCCTCTGTTTAAAAGCTTCCAAAGAAGGAGCCTCCACCACACTCCGGGGCAGAGAGTTCCACTGCTGAACGGCTCTCACAGTCAGGAAGTTCTTCCTCATGTTCAGATGGAATCTCCTCTCTTGTAGTTTGAAGCCATTGTTCCACGTCCTAGTCTCCAGTAAGAGATGTGATCTTCCTCCAGGCACAGCAAGAGTTACTGCAAGTTTGGTGTTCCATTTTTGTCCTTGAATGGGAGACCTTTACTGTGTCTCATGGATCAAAAGAGTAAAGCCTCAGGGATTAACTGGATATGAAATGGCCACCTTTAATCCTGAAATGGTGTTACTGAGATGTTTTTATCCTTTTATACAAACTGTGGCAGTATGTCTGTTAAGAGAGGCAAAGCTGTTCATTAAAAAGAGCTGGATGAATGTGGTAAAAACAATTAGATTCAAAGAATGGGTAAATAATATTTGAGAGTAAGAGCATTTATTAAAACGAGTGAGATAAATTAAGCCATGGTAGAGTGCAGAATCCCATATTCATAAAAAGAGTGCAGTCCTTTCATGGATTAATAAAGAATAAATTTTAAATGTGGGAATCAATACACATTCATATTTTAATTAACAGCTTAATCAGATTGCACGGCATTCATGTACAATTTTATAAATGGAAATATTGTGTAATATCATAAATTAATCATGTTGGCAATATTGCACCATTTTATTACTTATACATTATGGCGAGAAAATTAATATGTATTTATTTTTTCTGCATTCTGTTCAATGATTTAATTAGATGGATCATTTTGTATTACTTAGTTAATGAATTATATACAGAATGTTAATATTAATATGATATTCTATCTACTTTTTTTTTTAAGAATTCCTATGTAACAAATCCTGAATACATGCAGAACAGATGAAAAGGAAACAAAACTGACAAAACCTTGAAACATATCTTAAAACAACTTAATCTTGTAATAGTGGCAATAATTGACAGATCGTGGAAACAGAATCTCAGAATGCTATCTCCTCCAGGATGGACTAGACCTGTGATGGGCAACCTTTTGAGCTTGGTGTGTCAAAATTCGCCAAAAAACAAAGCATAATTCAGGTGGTGTGTCACTTCAAGAAAAAACCCATAATTTCGCAATATTTAGTTTAAATAACAAAAAATATATAATTGTAATATATAACTATATGTAATAAACCAAAACCTAATTATAAAACTTACCTGATTTGGTATGCCCAGACCACCAAGAACTTGCCACAATTTATTATGATCCACAGTCAAGGGCTTTAGAATAGTCAATGAAGCAGAAACAGGTGTTTTTCTGAAACTCCTGTCCTTTCTCCATTATCCAGCATCCAGATATTGGCCATTTGGTCTCTCGTTCCTCTGCCTTTTCTGAACCCAGCTTGTCCATCTGGCAACTCTCTCTCCATGTCTTGCTGGAGAGGGATTAGGCTTTCGGATATCTATATCTATTCCTAGAGAGCTCTCACCCCCTGAGGGTGCCTTTAACCACAAATGTGGGCAAAACGTCAGGAGAGCATGGTTCTGGAGCAGGACCAGGCAGCCCTATGGAACACTCGCCGCAGCCTCTCTGCTTGCAGCCTGAACTCAGCCCTGCTTTGGCAGCAACAGGCCGAGGAGTCTCCCAAAGCCTGGTGCGGCCTAGTCAGGCCGAGCCTCCGAACCCAAGGTTAGCCAGATGCCTCAGGCTGGCCAAGGGGAGGGAGGCCTAGCTTTGGGATGGCTCTTGGCCTCACCTCCCCTCCTCCTCCTCCTCCTGGAGGTGCTTCCTCCCGAGGCCGGATCCCTCCGTCGCTCCCGCTCATCTCGAGGAGGGCGCCTGGCGGCCTGCTTTCTCTTCAGACACTCTTCCATGTCCATTGTGGGCGTGAGGCATTGTGGGCGCAGAAGCACCAAAGGCCTGGGGGGCCGAAGGCTCCTCACTGCCCCTTTTGGCGGTGGCAACCACTCAACCAAGGGCCAAGCCAGAGGGAGGGAAGAAGGCCCACGCAGAGGAAAGGCCTGCTTCCCATTTAAACATGCAAATAAGGCCCATGGGAGGGAGGGAGGGCAGCTCTGAAGGGAGGAAGAGAAGGCAGTGGTGATATCACCCAGGTCCTGCCCCCTCTGCAGCCGGTGCCATTTTCGGAGGAAGAAGCGGGAGCGATGATGGAGGCGAGGAGGAGAAGGCCTGTTTGGGAGACGAGGGAAGGAAGGAAGGAAGCAGGAAAAAGGAATTTGACATGTGATATATATTCATAATGTAATTTAGCAACTGAATTTCTAACAATGATCGTATGTGATGGTACTATTTTTGTGTCGGAAAAAATAATTTTTAAAAAAAGAAAAGAAAAGGAATTTGAGGTGAGAGAGAGGTGGAGGGGAGGGGTGGATGGGCGAGTGGGCGCGTGTCAGTAGAAATGGCTACGCATGTCAGTACTGACACGCATGTCATAGGTTCACCATCATGGGACTAGACCATCTAAACTAGGCTCTACAGGCCAATGGATATTCCACTACAGACATCAGAAGAGCTGCAAGACCAAGAACAAATGACAAGAATAAGGATAAAGATCAACCCAGAGGAAAAGTATTCTTACCATCCATGAAGGGAACCACTGACCACATAGGGAAACTGATGAAGAAACACAACCTACATACAATCTACAGATCCACCAAAAAAAATCCAACAAATGCTACTTTCTGCAAAGGATAAGAGGGATCTGCAGCAGTCTACCGTATATCATGCAACTGAGGACAAGTCTACATAGGGACCACCAAACGCATTGTCCAAACACGAATCAAATAACATGAAAGGCTAATTCAACCAGAGAAGCCAGCTATAGCAGAGCACGTGATGAACCAACCTGGACACAGAATATTATTTGAGAACACAGAAATGCTGGACCACTCTGACAACCATCATGTCAGACTACACAGAGAAGCCATTGAAATCCACAAGCATGTGGACAATTTCAGCAGAAAGGAACAAAATCTGGTTACCAATATTTTGAAAACACCAGAACCAAGACAGTAAATAAAGAAGACCAGTAAGAAACAGGGGAATTCCAGGCAGCAAACAATCAAGTGCCAGTGAACACCTCCCAAACAGAAGATACCCCCAGGCTTTGCAGCTAGAGTCTGCAGCTGCAAGGCTACTCAATGCGAATCAAGCTGGCTAATTGCAACATTCACACATGCTTCAAAAAGACAAGAGTTCTTTCTCCCACCCTGGACATTCCACAGATAGATAGATAGATAGATAGATAGATAGATAGATAGATAGATAGATAGATAGACAGATAGACAGATAGATAGATAGACAGATAGATAGAATAGATCAGTGGTTCTCAACCTGGGGTCCTCAGATGTTTTGGCCTTCAACTTCCAGAATGATATACTGGCTGGGATTTCTGGGAGTTGTAGGCCAAAAGCATCTGGGGACCCCAGGTTGAGAACTACTGGAATAGATAGATAGATATAGACAGACACACACACATCCCACTTGCCTCTGAACAAACCTCTGAGGATGCTTGCCATAGAAGCAGGCAAAATATCAGGAGAGAAAGCTACTGGAACATGGCCATACAACCCAAAAATCTCACAGCAACCTAATAGTAGCTGTGTACCATTGGGTGGAAATTGAGCAGCCCTCCAGATATTGTTATACTAAAACTATCAGCATTCCTCGCCATTAGCCACTGTTGGATGGAGTGGTGGGAGCTGCACTTCAACAACAGGTAGAGGTCCATATTATTCTCACCTTGTCCTACTTTTTAAATATAAAACACTGTGATGAAGCTGTTTACATTTTGAAAGAAGTGAGTGAAGGTTAGACTTCCCACCACACATTCCTAAGAAATCTGTCTATGACTAAAGGCTAAACACTTTTGGACAATGTATTGTCGAAGGCTTTCATGGCTGGAATCTCTAGGTTCTTGTGGGTTTTTTCGGGCTATATGGCCATGTTCTAGAGGCATTTTCTCCTGACATTTCGCCTGCATCTATGGCAAGCATCCTCAGAGGTAGTGAGGACCTCACTACCTCTGAGGATGCTTGCCATAGATGCAGGTGAAACGTCAGGAGAAAATGCCTCTAGAGCATGGCCATATAGCCCGAAAACCCCCACAAGAACCACTTTTGGACAACTTTGGACATGGAATTGGATATGGAATTGACTGGAATGGTGATACGGCTATTACTGTTTTTTTTACTGTTTTAAAGAATGTTTTACTTATTGTTTTAATTGTTATTATATTGCACTGTTATATGTAGTGGCATCGAATTGCTGCCGAATGTAAGCTGTCCTGAGTCCCCCTTCGGGGGTTGAGAAGGAACAGGATAGAAATAGCGGAAATAAATAAAATAAATAAATACGCGCATCGGTAATTAGAAAAACGTGTGTGTTTGTGCCTTCAAGTCAGATGTTGACTTTTGGTGGCTTAACTATACAAGCTCAAACCTTCAGATTAGATTAGGAGTCACTGCTGGATGTCTACATAACATCTAGGGACCTCTGGTTCTGATTGTGCATTGCTCCAGGAGAGCACCCGTGTTGGCATCAGAAAAGACACTTATCTCTCTTTGATACCTTCTTAGAGGATAAAATTCCCTAGAAAGAAGTGTCTCATTGATATAAAGTATCTAAGTCAGAATTTGTTATCTAAATTAACCCTGTTATTTCATAGACCTTAATCAAACTGCACAGTTACATCAGAACTACCCAGATGTCTTCATCCTCCTTAAAGTGTGCAGACAACTTATTTGAGTCACATATCCCAGTAGATATTATATGCTGCTGGGCAACAGTGTCCAAATACGTTCAACATGATATTAAATGGAACAAAATGGATTCTTACCAAGGGTGCGCGAGTACACACACACTATCTTAAGATCCTTGCAGATTTGTAAAGAATACAGTCCTTTAAATACCCTGGCCTTGAGCTATATGGGGCTTTATAGGTCATGGCCAACATTTTGAATTGTGCCCAGAAACAAATCAGTAGCCAGTGAGGCTGTTTTGGTACGGTTGTACCAGGAGCTCCAACTCTATTTCCTTTGTATTAAATGTTTGTTTTCAGTCCTAGGTTTCAGGGACTTCCTTTAGTTGCAGTCATAGGGCAAGTCACCTGTCCATCATCGTTAAGTTTTGGTCCCGCCCCTTGCTCAGGGCAATTGGGAAGGGAAGGGAGCCATTTTTAGTTAGTCTCAGCAAGGAAAGCTAATGTACAGGACGTGTGCAACCTTCCCCTGTACAAAAGCTTCAACCCTTAAGACATTCTGGGGGGAAACAGTCTTAAGAGCATCAAGACCTTCTGGGGGAGAACAGTCTCAAGAGTCTCCAAAGAATTTCCAGGAAAACAGCCCTAAAGACCAAGGAACTCCAGCTGGAGAACATCTAAGCCTTTACTGGTAGGTCCACTCGGCGTTCGAGAAGCGGTTCGACCCGGTAGCGGATCCCACATCAGTAAGGGTTAGATTACAGTCAGCCTGGGAGAAGTTAAAAAGAGGATTTTCCTTTAAAGAAGAAGTTATTGAAGACAGTTGCCTGTCCTTCATGGGCAAGATTAGGAATTCACCAGTTGCCTAAAAGCTTGGAATCATTTGCTTAACTTTATTGAAGACAAGAGAAGTTTCTGTTTGATTTTTCATTAATAAAAGACTTTGTTGTACTTCACAAGCTATCTAAAGACTATTTGTGGTGAAAAACCTCTGAGAACTTCTCCTTGGGGCCCCTGGCTTCCCGCTGGGCAAAGGTTGCACGTCCTGTTCTAAAGGAAATTCTTCACAGGCCCAGTGCGCGACAGAACAGAGGCTGTTTTAGCAGGGAGATATATGCACCCTGTAACTAATCCAAATCAGCATTCTGGACATAGTATTTTGGACCTGCTGAAGCTTTCAAACAGTTTCCAAAAGCTGTTGCATATAGAGTACATTTCAGTAATCCAAATGGGATGTAATCAATGCATATGTCACCGTAGCCAAATATGACTGTCATCCCATTAGTTAGTCACAACTGAGTAGACCCATTTAATCAGACAACACATAGGTACATCCCATTTAACAGTCTGGTCTAGTGAGGACTAACAATGGGGGGCCATTCTACATTGCCTTCAAAAGAAGTTGAACAGTTCAGGTGGAACATGCTGCAAGACGGCTTGTTCTGACAGGGACAACAAAACGTGACAAATCTATGTTGAATCAATTATTCAGCTTCCACATCCCTCAGTCTCTCTGTATATCAAAGGTGGCTGTCTGTACTTGGCTCAGCATGGCAGAAGAATCAGCAGACCAGCTTCTTAGGTGGCCACTTCATG